>NC_135708.1:19307303-19922930 GCF_964276395.1 Gasterosteus aculeatus | reverse complement strand
CGGTGAAAGTTGTGATTCCGTCCCATTGACGTTCGGAGCCGCTAACTGTGTCGCATTCAGTTTGGAGAAGGTAAGCCGGGAATCTGATTACGGGCCGAGCCTGTAAACTGGGCGCTTTTAGAGTAATCAAACTAATGCAGCTTTAAAATGCTTTATCCAGAGCCGCGGCCAGGGCCAGATTACACCCTGTAATCTGTTATATTCCATCCATACGAGAACATGTGCATCATTATTGTACTTGCTGTTAGCTTCGCTGCGGGATAAGTCGGCGTTAATGCTCCGCGATGCTGACGTTTGAGCGGAAATGGTTTTTCTCGGGGTCCTAATTCGTCCTAATTTAGTCCCAATTGATTTGGTGACCGATCACAATAACCCGCTGCCGTGTAACCGCCACCACATCCTGACGTGTCACACGCCAGGCAAACGCCACCGCGCAACCGGGCGCCTCTTCTTCCTGAAGGCGTCGATTCTGCCTCGAAGGGAAGCAACCAATCAGAGTCGAGGATAACGGACTATTAAGTTGTGATCACGCTGAAGAGAAAAGATAAGCAAATGACATTTCCGTTCAGCAAACACTGAAACGCAATTTTCCAACCGACCTGAAGGCGTCGCCTTGTTATTTCTCGGCCGTGTCTCACAGTTTCCTGGGACGTCGCCACTAACATCCGTCACACGTGAAAACACGCAGATGGAAAGGAGCGTCTGCAGGTCCACGCCGTGCACGCCGCCCCCCCCCCCCCCCCTCCCTTCCCATGCAGTGTTTGTGTCATGATGACCACTGGCTGCTGTTAGACTCATGAGTTTAATCCCTGGAAGCGCTCCAAGCATCCACTTTGCCGCGGCCCTGTCCTCTCAACCGAACATCAAACCCTTGCCCACAGCACGCGGCGTGCGGCGAGCCAAAGGGGATGTCTGCATTTGGCATCGCGTTCTGTCAGGAGATCAGCCCGAGACGAACGGGCGCTGCCCTTGACTGCGCCATCGCTGCTCGATGAGCTTCACGTCGCCTCGGCGTTTGCCGCAGTTTATTTAACAGCGGCAAGCCGCTTCGTCACGCGCGCCAATAAAATAACATCGAGACGCTTTCCCAAGAACACGCGCAGAGCTTTTCTCGTGGTAATATACACAAAGGCGTTTGTCTCCAAAAGGACGAGAAAGGAAGCGTTGAAAGCAGCACATCTGGAATGGATCACCCCCCCCCCCCCCCCCCCCACCGTGTTGGTTGCCGATACTCGACGTCAGGACGACGACGAGGTTTCCGGCTCTAAAGCTCCGGTGGGTTTTCTAGCGGCTTCGGGACGCCTGTGAGCGAAGCGATAACCACGAGGTCACCCGGGGCGACGTGGCGCCTCGTTAATGAGCTTGCATAGTGTCTAGATATTAATGGCAGGATGGAGGCGCTCACCACGCAAACCTTCACGCCGCGTTGTTCCCGCTGAAGGTGCATTCATCACTATGGAGACTCGTTACTAATGATTAAGCAGACTTGCTTTATGGCGTGTTTAATTTGCAGGGTGAGAACCGGAGACCTGCTGTGGCAGAACCCCCCCCCCCCCAAAAAGGAAATCAATAGGTCTTCTTTTAGACACACATAAGCAGTCGTAGTCTTATAAACAATCCCAGAAAAAGATCAATACGCTGCAGGAAAGTGAGGAGCACAGCACCTCGTATCACACGTATCACGGCCTTTTTTTGAGAAGAATATCAGATGCGCCGTTGTTCTGCGAGGCAAAGATAACTTTTTATCAACATAGTTTCTAGACTCCCAAGAGAAATAAAAACAGCGGCAAAATGTTTGGTTCTTCCGGCTCGAGAGGACCGCGTGGCGTAAACATTCGCCAACCACGCGTGAACTGGAGCTCGGGGCCCAGAGTCTCGCGCTCGCCCCCCCCCCCGGCGGCGGCGGCTCGGGACGCGATTCTGTCACGCGCTCGCTTACCGCAGCCGCGGCGCGTCGGGAAAATTATCTTCGGGGGGGTGTTTGTTGAATCGGCGCTCTGTTTCCAGCTTGGAGAACTTGTGACCGTCCAGCTGACGGTCACAAGTTCTCCGCTTCCTCCGGTGCTTTTAAGGGGGTTTGACCTCGATATTGATTTGACGTGGCGACGCGATGCACATCTCCGGCCTTCTGAGGGAAAACAGTGGGAAAAGTGGGAGCTGCAGCCGACGACGGATGGAGATCATCAGGAAACTTCTCAGTCTCTCCAACACCGACGTGAGAGCTTTGAAACACCTCATCCCCGTTTTCCCTGCTCGCTCATCTGATGACCGCGGGACACGTGACATTACCTTGGCTGCATGTGAACGTCGGCAAGGAGCCTCTGTGGGACGCAACGAGAGACCTTTCGTTCTGAATCGGACCGCGGGGACGAACGTCTGCAGATAGGGTTTGGTTGCAGGGAAATAGCCGGCGTTAAAGGTTTCTCGAGGTAAACTGTGGTCAAATGTTGCTTAAAGCGCGACCGTGACTTCCAAAAGAAGCACAAAGATGGAACATTATTGCAAAGCATTTTTTGTAACTCCCGTTAACCTCTAATTGCTGGTCGACAGTTGGCCAAAGAGTCTCTGAGAGTCTCTGGAGCGTCGCGTAAAGTTTGAGGAGGAAGCACAACATGTAAAACAAAAGTATACAGCTCCCATTTGTCACCAACAGAGCTCCTTGTGCATTTATTCTGCTTCAGGTTTCACCTGTTTCACATCCTTTTGTATTTGCAGAGGCTAAACTTTAACTGCAGCGTTTTGCTCAGCAGCTCCCATCTGATAACGGCCGAGGAGTTGTTGTTTAATCTAATTCACAGCACAGTGCCCCCGTATATAAAGTGGTTAACATGTTTTAATAGGACGGTGGCATGTGCACCTAAGCGTGCACGGGGGCCAATTAAGTGTGGATCGACTCCGCTGTGTACATGATACTCATTTGGAAAAGGGATCAGGTCCTGGCACTCGTGTTTGGCCTCTGAGCGCCGAGCGAAAACGAGGATACGGCTTCCTCTGGTAATTCCCAATAATGAGATGACATTTTCCAGTTTCCAAAGTACCCCCCCCCCCCCCCCCCTACTCCCCCCACCCGCCCCACCTCCTCCTTTTCAGCTTCAGCAAGAAGTTATTAGCTTCCACTGTGGTGTTGCAACTCTTTCAGAGAGAAGAAAACACACAAGACAGGGATTATGTAAATTATTACACTCCGTCCTCTGCCACCGCCGTCCGGTTCCCCCACGTACATATTCTGATTGCCCCCCCCCCCCCGACCCCCCGACCCCGACCAGCCGGAGCTGTTTGTGGAAGCGTGCTCCCCCCTGCAGGCGGCTGCAGGTCCTCTGACGTGGTGCAATAATCACCCGGTGCTGATCAGCAGGTTGGTCGCTGGTCGCTGGGAACGTTTTAGAGGCCGTGACACGTTGACCCCTCGGCGACGTGACGTCGTCTCTCTCCGGTGACTCGCGCTCTCCCTTCGCCTGTGTTCGCTGGAAAAGCCAATGGAGGCGTCCTCTCTGTGAGGCCCAGCGGGGAGGACACGTTCCATGAGGGGAGGGGGGCAGTTCAGTTATGAACCACAGGGAAGCGTTTGAAAAGGATTTGATTCGTGCACGAATGTGAGGAATCAAACAAAAAAAAGGGGGAGGGGGGCGGCGGCGTAACCACGGCGAGGGAGGCTGCGTCGGACATGCAGAGGAATGGCCCCCCCCCGGGGAGGTTCTACTCGCATGGCACCGTGACCTCAGCTTTTGCGCTCTGCGTCTGCAAACGGCCTGCAGGGGGGGATTTGGCAGGAAATGCACACAAAGGGGCCCCGACGGTTGAAGGTGTGCGGGAGTTCTTCTCTCTCTTCCTTCACCATCTCTGCGGGGGGAGCAAAGAGCTCCACGCGTGTGTCGAGGTATAAATTCAGCCGTTCACCAGATTCAAAGCTCTCGTGGAGAAAAGCAGCTCTGCAGGTTCTTCTGGTAATTGCTGCAAACATCTGAGGGCTTTGTGGGCACATGGCACCTAAGATGCTGCTCCATGCAAAGGGAGAGAATGGATCTCTATCGCAGCGCCGGAGCACGAGAAGGAATATTAAAAAAAGCAGGATGAGCATTTTAACGTCCCACTCGGCCGTAGCAGATAAATGGACACCGACTGCTGGAGATTAGTTGTTCTTTTTTTAGCCGGCATCGCACCGGGAGATAAAGGCGCCTGAGACAACACGGTGACCCTTGGTGAAGCAACCGAAAAAACTGTGTACGTTTTGACGGCATCATAAATCACGGCGCCCGTGTGCTGCGAGGGGGCAGGTCGAAGCCGCCGCCGCCATCCCTCCTCTCATGTCCCCCGGCCGTGTCTGAAGGAAGAAGTGGAGGCAGGCAGACGGTGTCTGCTGCCCTGCGTCCCTTCCTGCGCCGGCATTGATCCCCAGGCGGGGGGGGGGAGGGGGGAGGGGAGGGGGTGGGGGTTTTGACACCGAGCCGACCAAGCGAGGGCGAAGACGGCGAGCTCCAGGCCCAATGCACCGGCCGCAATGCACTCTGGGAGGAGAACGAGGAAGAAGAGGCGGGGCAGGCGGCGATCCAAGTCGGGGCCCGGGCGTGTGGGTGGGGTTGGGGGGGGGGGGGGGGAGGGGAGGGGGTGGGGGTTTTGACACCGAGCCGACCAAGCGAGGGCGAAGACGGCGAGCTCCAGGCCCAATGCACCGGCCGCAATGCACTCTGGGAGGAGAACGAGGAAGAAGAGGCGGGGCAGGCGGCGATCCAAGTCGGGGCCCGGGCGTGTGGGTGGGGTGGGGGGGGGGGGGGGGGAGGGGAGGGGGTGGGGGTTTTGACACCGAGCCGACCAAGCGAGGGCGAAGACGGCGAGCTCCAGGACCAATGCACCGGCCGCAATGCACTCTGGGAGGAGAACGAGGAAGAAGAGGCGGGGCAGGCGGCGATCCAAGTCGGGGCCCGGGCGTGTGGGTGGGGTGGGGGGGGGGCTGGAAGCTTAGTGGTCACAACAAACGTGCCGGGGGCTGCGGCTCTGCTTAAGACGGGCGGTGGGAGGCGGCCTCGCCGGCTTCACTCCGCCGCCCACTGCAGCGGCGGGTTGACGCGGGTCTCGTGCAGTCGGGGGGGGGGATTAGGCCCGAGCTCCACCACAGATGGACTGAGACTGCCCCCCTATTAATAAATCCCCCAGTGACGCTGCGCATTCATCTGGACGAGCTCCGAGCGGCGAGTGGACACGAACGCAGCGGCGCGCTAATCTGCCCGATGTGAAAGTTACAGAGGGGGGGGAGTGGGGGGGGGGGGGGGGGGGGGGGGGGGTGGCGTGACGAATTCTCCGCTTCTTCTTCTTCTTCTTCTGCTTCTTCTGCATAATTTGCTTCCTATTAGTGACATCATTCAGTGGCTTTTTTCAGATGATAATTTTGAAATCTGGGGTTGCGGCGCTAATCCGGCGGCATTACACTTCGCCGAGGGATTACTGAGTGACAACTTCAAGTGAAACGAAAGATGTAAGGGCCTCTTAAGCCATGTTCCTATTAAAAGCCACAGCGCGGCGTGACACTGTGGCAGGCTTCATTGCACACACACGCCAACTAGTCGGGGATACGTTTCCCCCGATAAACGCTCCCAACGCTCCCCGGGACTTCTTCATCTTCTCTTATTTTATTCTTCATTTCATCAGCTTCCGCTTTCAGCAGTTTGCAGATTATTTTTCCCGTCGCGTTGCTCGCTCTTTGGCGGGCTGCGGTGTGGGGGGGTCGTGTGTTTCTGACCCGACATGGTGGAACGGAGGACGCTTCGCCGTGGCGAAAGCCGCCATCCAGGTGACTCCCGGCACGGTTTAATCAGCTTTCATTTCCGTGTGGCGCTCTATTATTGGCATAGATATGGGCGCCATAGATCTACGACGCATACAAATCTGCTTATGGAACTAACATTACACTTAGAATCCCTTAAAATATCCACGTTGCTTGACAACAATATTCATAAATAGTCTAAATAATTTTGCATTCATTGCTGGTCACGCACTTTTTTTCAATTTGTGCAAAGATCGTAATTCCTTAAGTAATATATTATAATGTATAAATGATGCAATGAGGCGTTAAAAAGTGACCATATGTCACATTCATTGTGTGCTTTAAGTAAACTATGATACGTTATTAAAGCGGGTCGTGCATTACAATCGTTAAACAAAGCTTTGTATTGTGTCTGATTATTGTCTTCCCTCCGTCCGGTAGTCCTGTCCTTCCCAGTGTCTCCGCGTGGGGACACGTCGTTGTCCTCTGGGTTTGAGTCTTAAGCCGAATGCAGAGATCAAAGCGACACACGGGGGGGGGGGCAGAAAAAAACAAAACGCTTGTCGTCTTCTTTCCACGCGGTGACCTGGATACGCAGCCGGTTCAAGACGCATCGCTTTCCTCTGCTGCGTCCCCGGGGGGGGGGGGGGGGGGGGGACCGCGTTCAACGGTTCAATCCCAGGTAATTAACTTCCCCACAACCCAGGGAGCGCCGTCCTTTAAGCGCAACACTCCATTAGTCAGATCCCACAAGGCCTCGCAAATGGCACGACAAAAAAAACACAAAAAAAAAACCCCACACACACAGGGGCATGCTGGGGGCTCGTCGCGCAATCACAGAAACGAGGAAAACATTTCTAATAGCCGCCATCATCACGATCACGAGATCTGCTCTTCATCGGTCCACCGGGCAGATTTTCACAACGCACAGAAATGGTTTAACATTTAGAAAAAACGCACACAAACACCATGTATGTATGAAGTTAATAATGTTATAAGCAGCACATGAACGGAGAAAGTTAGTAGACGGCGTGAGGCTGTATTAATACTCTGTTCATTTTCCATTTTAAAGCGTCATGGGGAGGAAAGTTTGAGGCACAAGAAGTTAAGAAGATCCTAAATCGGGTTGGAAGGAGTCCAAACCGTACGTCCTTTTCCTGGGACCACATGGTAACTTCACCTTCACCATCACTCAATTTCAAACCCGCAAAACGCTTGGCGGTGTTGTGCTGCTCTCTTAGCGGAGCGCTAGCTCCGTGACAGCGGCGTCTTTGTTGTGTCTTTGTTGTGTGACTAGCAATGCAAACGCCACCAGCAGAGTGCAGAGAAAGTGTAGCCGCTACGGCGCCTCGCGCTAGATCAAAACCAAGGCGTAGGTTGATAAAAGTGCTCGGTTCAATGCAGTTGATGCAATCAATGCGTCGGCTTAAGAAAAAACGTCTCACTGTGTATCCGACATGCGCGATGTTATGATCAAATACAATCTAGAGCAATTACCTCTGTGCAGAAGTGTTGCTGCATGAACAAAACATTCACAAGATGCTTGATCTTTTCCTTTCACATGAGCTCAATGTCACGCAAGCCCGGGGAAATGAAACGGAGATACAAGCCAAGTCCCGAGGTGCGAAATAGAATGCATTCTTTCAGTACAGTATCTGCAAATGTTTTAAAGCGCCTCGAATCCGAAAGCTTATTGAAATTTCAATGCAGCTATACGGGAGCCTCTAATGAGGGGAGAAGACGCCAGTGTTCCTCTGACTGTGCAGCAGCCTCACCAATTATCAGACTTCCCCGCTGCTGAACCATGGGAGAAAGTCCATAGGTGACGGTGGGGAGGACGGGGGGGGTTGGGGGGGGGGGGGGGGGCCGCCTTGTTTAAGTGAGAGAGAACAGATAATGGACTCGCGGCTCCTCTGCCTCCCCGCCACTCTCAATAAAGGCAGCGCCGGCGTTCCCAGCCGACAGCCATCGGAGAGGCCGGGGCGCGCGATTCCGTGTCGGGGGAGTTTGATTGTCTTTGGCGATGTTTTATTCATGCGGCGGGGGGTTTGGAGGCTGGTTACCTCCGTCACACGACACAATAAAGAACGCGGGGCGACCGTTACACTTGCATAACTGCTCGATTCACCTCCATCGGTGCGGAGGAAGTGCACGGGCAAATCCGGAGCTAACGCACTTTGCACAAACATTTTCTCAATCATCAAGGTCACTTTCTATGCAGCAGGAGGAAATACTGTATTTTAAAGTCGCTTTAATTCCATCTGAATCACATCTCAGCAACACGAATCACAGTTTATGCAAAAGGCCGCCAATTAATTTCAGAATAAAGTGACAATAACGGTGTTGTTGTATTGTGTGGCGCGCGCACAGTGCGGATGCATTTAATCTGACAAGCCATCGATACTGTAAATTCCGGTGTTGTTGTTTTTCCCCCCCCCCGCCACCCGTTTACTTTGGTGCATTTATGCATTCGGCTCATTTAGGTCGGCACTGGCCAATTACAAGCCGACCGGGGGCTTGTCACATGCACTCACATGTGGCTTGTTAATTGGACAAAGTTTTGGTAACCTGTCATCCTGCCAGGTTGGAGTGCCGGGGCTGCAGGGGGGAGGTGTGTGTGTGGGGGGGTGAAAGGTGGGCAGCCAGGCAAAATAACTCTGAATTGCCTCCCTGCAGCCTCCCTCATTACGGGCTCCGTCGCTGTGACTTACACACCCTGTTGTTAAAAGCCATTAAGAACACACAACGAAGCGGCTGAATCGGACTTCTGCCCTCGCTTCATTTCTTTATGTTTGGCCCGTCGGCTTCGACAAAGAGTCGCCCATCGCACGCATTACAAGCCGAGCGAGTAAAGCGGGCGGGGAAGCGGATCCGAAGCCTCGAACGGCGGCCGCGGGTCTCGCACAAATCACAGCGCGGCTCCTCCAAACAGCCTCCGGTGGAGACGAGGAGAAGCGGGCGAGCTGCAGGGGGGAGGGGGGGGGGGGGGTCACGGAGGAGCAGCCGATGACCGTTTCGGGGGCCGGCGAGCAGGTTGTGTGGTGTGTGTGTGACAGATTGGCAAGGGCTCCATCGCCCCGTCCCCCTGTTGTTTGGCATTCCAGCCCACATTGGTGCACAACTCTGTGTGTGTGTGTGTGTGTCTCTTTTTGCACAAACTCACACAAGGAAATGAAGCGGGAGGACGAGATAATATGAAAGTATAATAAGTAGTCAGAGTGAGAACGGCTTGATTGTGGAAACAAAGTATCCTTCTCAGATAAAGCTGCTGTTGGGGGGGTTTGTGTTGTAACATCTGCGCGCGTTTCATTCTCCCCACTTATTGGAAGAAATCGTCTGTCAGAGAAGCGATTTGTGTGCTTTGAAGACACGTGACCAGTGTACAGTTACACAAGTGGAATCTATGCTTGTCCTCGGTTCTAAACGAGTGCGGCCTCGCGTGCATTGACGCCCCGGCGGGGAGCTGAAGCGCCACAAACCGCTTTGTGTTTCGCGTTGTGCAACCGAAGACGAGATGGTTTCCCCCCCCGACAGGAGGACCGAGAGTTGGCTCCAAGTTGCCGTGAGCGTTCTAACTTCCCCGTGACAGATTATGACTGATGAAGCAAAGACGGGGGGGGGAAACACGCCCGGCGCCTCCCTGACAGCGCCCTCCATCCTCCACTCGTCAGTGTCAGGTAACCATTTCCCAAGTGCCACCTTCAATTACTTAGGATATTGCTAATGATTATACATTGTGTGCGAATGCAAATGTGCGCCGGGGAAGTTTCGTGATATAAAGCTCGAGCGAGTCGTAGCATGACTAATGATGTTCCAAATGAAGGGTGGACTTCAATGAGTGTCTTAAAGAGCAGGAGGGATTTTAATTACTCATCTGTCTGGCTGCCTGCGTGACCTTCAGTGGGAACCTGGACACCAGTCAATTACAGCCATGATCTGCTTCCTCCGCTGCTGGCTGTAAAAACCTGTGACTGCGCCGGCCTTGGAAGTGGCAGATTGTCATTATAGGTCATTATGATATTAATCTGAAAGTCAGGAGAGGTGAGGGGGGGGGGGGTTTAAAATCCACTGTGGATTAAACAGCGATATTGTCAGAGAACATTCAGTACTGAAGGTTTTTGATTTATTACCCTCACTTAAGCTGGGAGCAATTTGTGTTACGCACAAATAAAGAAAGCTGGTCGAGTAACACTGTAAGCAGTTTCATTGTTCCCCCCGTCCATTCATTTTTAAATCAGCCACCTTTTGGATATTTATTTCACTGTTTTGAGTGGATGGCAACGTCAATAAACACGCCGACTCTTGGCGCCATCATTGCCCACAGCTGCGCGAGGCGAGAGCCGTCTCACTCAGGAAGTCAGTCGCTCGCAGTCTATTTGTCTTTTGTAATTACCGTTCAATAAAGGGGAACCCTCGGTAATTATCCCCGACGCTCGGTGAAATCATGGTGAGTTAACATAAACACAGGCCGCTTTCTCTAAGAGGCCGATTGAGACGCGGCCCGGCCTCACCCGATCAAAAAAAAAAAAAACGCCCGTCTGGGCCCCATCTGTGTCCTCGAACCGGGGGTTCAGAGTGAAAGGGATACGTGCCGGGGTGGTTGCCCCCCCCCCCCAACCTCCGCCCGCCTCCGCCCGCCTCCACCCCCAGCTGAGGGCCGCATTACGCGCGTCATCGGGTAAAAGGATATCGTCCCGGTCCGAAAACCCGAGGGAGCTCACGGGTGACACCGAGGCCTCACGTGGCTTCGATTTGATCGAGTGGGAGGGGATCTGACACAAACCAGAGGGGGGGTAAAGAGAGAGAGAGACATCCGAAAATGTAGAAAGCCGAGGACGGTAATAGAAGCCCATTAGGGTTTTCATTTCAGAACGACAGGCTTTCTCCGCACAAGCTATACGGTTGATATCTGCGTTGTTTCTTATTTGTGTATTTTGGTCATCTACTGCCCACCAATGTGATCTATGGCGACGTTGTCCAATCTCAAGTCCCTACACGATCATGTGATCAAACGCAATCAGAGAAGAGCGGTTGGATCACCATTCACTGTATTTAAGAAGACTCAGAACTACGGATTGAGACCTTGAACTCATGTTTACTGATGTGATCAGTGGAGTGAGAGGTTTTCCATTGACTTCTATAGGAGCAGCCGAGTCGCCCCCTGCAGGCCGTTGCAAAGAATGCAAATTCACGGAGCTTCAAAGAGCCGGACGCTGCCGCCTGCCATGTATTTGGCCGCCGGTAAACTCGTCAGCTCTTCTCAAACTAAGGAAACTATGAGACCAGCTTCGGATCGGGGGGTGAAACAGGTGCAGCATCCATCGATACCTCACATTGACGCGTACACGGACCCTCACTCTCTACCTCTACCCCGGCATTGTTGAAATGCGTCTTGACGGCGGGCCTCTATCTGGGCTTTCATCTCCCCGTCACGCCTTCGCCACTGACGCCACTGAGATGAAAGGTACCGGCCGGGCTGGGCATAATCTGCCCCGATAGGGAAACCTCTGGTGGCTGCAGGAGACGGAGGAGTTGGAGTGCAGGCGTTCGGTAGTCGGGTGCGTCACGGGGCTGCTGGTGGAAAGTCTGCATGCAGAGATACAATCCCAGATACAGCCGCTGTGCCCGACACAGCAGAGGAAAAGATCAACAAGATACAGTCAACCTCTGAGCGAAAGCATTTGTGAACACGAGATACACGGACGTCCTCCTTATCATTTTATTCATATCCCCCTCTCGTCAACAGGGTTGAGTATATATTGTATATGCAACGTGTGCAGTCAATTTCTTATAACACCCCGTGTTGTCCCACCTTTGGTTAAATGCGCCATTGTGATCAGTCCTGACGTTAGAAAATAGAAATGAGTAAAAAACGGATTGAAAAATGGTACTTTTAGAGATGCATTAGGATCTGAGAGGTTGCCAATTAACTTGCTCTTAAATGCAACGGGTGACGTCGGCCACGGAACACTCCAAGGCACTCAGCAGCCATCATGGTGGGAACGACAGCTCGCGACAGGAAGGCAAGCTGTTATTACTCAGAGGAATGAAAGACCGTCTATAAAGGATATTGCCCCCAAATCGTAGAGTGTCTTTAAGCACTGTGGGTTTTTTTTCGCCGTGGCAAAAGAGTTCAGGAAAAACTGCAAAGGGCTGTGATCGGGAAAAAGCCTGGCGGACCCAGCTCGACAACATAATCAAACAAGTTCACAAGTTGCACTCGCTGGCGTAACGCCGGGCCGGCCGCAGCCCCGACATGAAGGCACGGCTGAACGCGAGTCAACGCGAGGGATTCTCAGCCGTGCAGAGAGGTCTTAAGCAGCGGGGCTGACGGGTCGTGCAGCGACACAGAGCCCTTTATTCAGCCGTCAAAACAGGGTTGAGAGGCTTTCCGCCCCGCTGCAGCCTGGAGGGAAGTACTGTGGGCCGAGAACCCCCGTCTGACGTTCCGAGTCCATTAGGATCAAGCACATTTCTTACTTCACTTGCATTCACCCCTGACGCACGTGCGTTTCTAATTTATGGCATTTGCCATCACGGTCTCCTCCGGAGCGCCTTAAAAGATGCGAAAATGTGGGGTGCAGAAGGGCTGTTGCATTTAAACATGAGGATAACAGCGAGGAGAAAACATGACACATTGCTAATTAGATTTCCTGGTTAACACAAGAGTTGGCATGGCAACCAATAAAGCCGCAGAAGCCGCGCTTAATTGGAAATATCATTAGGAGGAGATGCTTCTGAGGCTAATTTGACTGTCGACAGGCTCGGCCGAGGCGACAGGGTCGCCTCGAGGACGCAAACACAGGAGCGATGAGCTCGTTCTGAACACCCTTCTTTGGGCAGGGGGGGGGGGGGGTCACATGCAAAAAGAAAAGCCTTTCAAAAACAGACAAAATAAATACGCAAAACAAATGTTTGCGGCTGATGGATGCGACTGCTCTTTGAATCGGACGTGGTGCTTAATAAGGACTCGCTGTCTGCGGCTTCATCAGAGAAACTTTTCCTCACCTCATTTATCTCGAATAAAAATCCACCCCCAAATAATGATAATTGTTCAAAATTGGTGGAAGATTATTCTGGCAACATGTCTGTGTGAATAAATTGTGTCATTATTACCTCATGAGGGAACAGAGAGAGAGTTTACACTGCATCATAATCCAATCAGCTCATTAATTCTCACAAATGTCTTTCATTCCGCCGTCGCAGGGGAACACGTGTGACCGAATCAATATCGCACCCACGCTTCAAAACACGCGATGTTATTTACATCACATTACCGCAGCGCGCCGGCCCTTTAAGATCTACGTCCAATTCAAAGAGCGCTTCGCCCGTGCATTGATGGGAGAACCGACCCGTCGTGGACACAGAAAGCGCGTGTTTGCTCCAACGATGAAAACGGCTTTTCCATCAGTGTCTCCTTGTTTGACTCGACAACGCGAACGTGCGTGGAGACGCGCGCAAGGTCGCCTCCGCTTCGCCAACGTCGTGGCGAAAAACGTCGACGGTTTGCGCCTCGGCCCGTCCCCTCAGCTCGCACCGCGTCACCTCTTGCGTCAGACGCCCTAAAGAAACGGCGCCATCATTGTTGTGTCATTCATACAGCAATTGCTGCAGATGCACACAAACCTTTCCAGACTGCTCGTTGTTGCCAATCGTGTCCATCAAAGCAAACATTTCACGCCAGCTGTGGTTCAGGGATCACAATCTTTAAAGACCCGAGAAAAAGCGCTTAAGTGAACAACTTGCTTGAAAGGATGACAGCCGTTCGTCCCAGTGATGTCGCCCCCCCGTTCCAGAAAATCCTTCAAACCATCTAAATTGTGCTGAAAGTAGAATCACGTCAACGGATTTTCGAGACGCTGCTGCTGATCTGAGGGGGGGAAAAAAAAACAAAACATGTGAAGCTGTTATGATGAAAAGGCCTTTGTGATGCTCTGCAGTAAGACTCGCAGAAGGGCCTCCTTTGTCATTTTGGGATGGAGTGTGGGTGGTGGGGCGAGTGTGTGTGGGGGCAGAATCTCTCATTTTCAGGTAGAGGGCTGTTGAGGCAGAACCTTTTCATTCTGACCTACATAGGACGGGTCGTCTGGAAAGAGGTTAACGCTCCAGCACCTCTTCCCGAGCGTCATGGGGTCATTAGTATCCTTTGCTGTAGCGGGGCAGAGCTCGTTTGATGCCCCCATCTATGATGAAACTACACTAGGGGGCGGCCCACTTTCCACAGGCCTCTTTTCAAAGTGGCCATTTCCATTCGGGGGATTACTCCCCCTCCTCCCTCTCTCTCTCCCTCCGTGTCTCTGGTTGAGTGCGGCGGTGCGGAGACGAGATGAGGAGGAAATTGGAGCGGGGTCGGCCGGCGTCCTCGCCCGGGAACAAGGAGCGAGCGGCGTCGCGGGGAGATTAGAATAGCTCTTAACGACGGCGACGAGGTAATAGAGGAAGCGACCGCTAACCGTTGGCGGCGTGTCACCGGACGCACATTACCCGGCCTGAGACGCAACACTTAGCTGCATCCGTCCAACGGCGAACGCAGACGCCGTCCTTCCTTCCCGGTGAACGCGTGCCGGCCGCGTAATGAGGAGGCCGCCTGGTTTTTTCTCCTCATGCCGACACAAAGTATTGATTTGTGGATGATGAACCCGCGGCGGAGAAGCAGATCCCACATTGTGTGTCCCCTCATGCACATGTATAGGAACATATTCACACCGGAGAGTTTGAATTTATTCCGGCAGCAGTTCCTCTCAGGATTCAGATTGATTTGGGCAGTGGGGAATGTGGGGCAAAACAAGGCCCCGGACATCCTATTTGCATGAGCACCACTGGAACCGACGGCTTTCTGGCCTTGTCTTTTTTTTTGCATGAGTCCACCCTCCTCTGCCTCAGAGGGCCGGTGTCAATTCCTCTTTGCAACGCGCCTCTCTCTCCCCGCTGGTGTTTCCAAGGCCGATGCAGGTCTGTCTGCAGTTCTTTTGTTCCTGACCTTCTGCCTTTTGGATACGGGGGAAAAAAACGGTTGCTCAAATCTCAGTCGAGCCCCTGATGCTGTTTTGTCTCCCTCTCGTCCAGTAAGTGAGTGAGTACAGCGTCCTCCGAGGGACGGCGCGCATATCTGGGGAGGACATTTCAACCCCGAGGGCGGCGTCGGGGTGCCGGAGCAGACGGCGGTGACCTTCAGGCCGGAGAAGTGAGGGAAAGACATTCAGCTCTGGCGCCGGAGATGGAAGAGACACTTTCTGTCCCCCACCTGTCAAAAATCTGAATCTGCATCAATCTCTTCCTCGGGTCGGGTTTTGTTTGTAATACACTTTTATTACGAGAAGACACGTTTTCCTTTTCTTAATCCTGCAGAGGGGAAACATTAACGTATGCACAGCAGCAGTAAATCCCATGGAGGCCCCCCAGGAGCCGGACGTAACTCGTGCCACCACCTGCATGTCTGTAAGTTCAAAACGCACATCGCAAAGACGCAGTGATGCACAAGCAGAAGCCCCAAGAACTAAAAACTCCAATAATAAAACAGAAACTGTAACACAAAAAAAAACATCAATATGAGAAGAACTTTTTAAGCAAAAGAAAAAGTAAAATAATAACAACTAAAGCAGCAGAGCGTTACCTTAATTGAACATAATTGGTCACTGCGGAGCACCTCAGGACTTCCTCCTCCGTGGGAATGAAGACTTATGTTCTAAAAGCTCCTAATTATTCCGTCCTCCGGCCGCCAGCGCAGCCATCCGTCGTGGAGCGCTACGTCGCCGCTACGTCAGCGCGGCGCGCAATCACGCACAAAAATAAAAGATACAGGGCTGATATAAGCAGCACATTGTTAATAACTTTGCAGATTCAGACGTCTGGAACCAGGAAGCGTGAAGCCGTTGCATCATTCAGATTCAGTTCTTCTGCTCGTCACTCAGCCGGGTGGGAATCGGATTTCAACTGCAGGGAAAAGTCAATATCGAAGAACAAACGAAAAGGAAATGTGCATTTCTATGAATACAGTTCATTCGTTAGTGTGTCAATGAGGTACACGCCTCTCGACCAGACAGTCGCCATCGATCGCTCATGTAAAGAACAGAATATTTGCCACGAAATAAAATCGATGCCAAAAGCACAAACGTCGGGTTGTAGAAAGATCGACTTTGCATCAAACGACAAGTGTGGACTCGTCCTTTTTGTGTGGTCGTTCCTGCAAGTTATCTGGAATAAAATGATCTGAGGATTGAGCCGAAGCAAACGGGGGAAGCAGTCAACTTTAACCAAACCTCAACTATCACCACAGGTTTCATTTTCAGACTCAATCAACACGCCGCTGCTTCACACCGGTTGCTGCAGGTACCGAAGTGAAACCAGCAATTTAAAAGTTTGCAGCAGCAGCAGCAATTATTTAACGGGTTGAGACGGAGAATAACTGGACGGAAATCTTAACAAATCACGTCGCTCATTAATGGAGGTTTTTCTTCTTCTTTTTAACTGTAGCGTGAAAACTTTGATGAAGACTCCTCGAGGCCATTTCAGCTGAAAAACTGCTTTTTTAGCTCTTCCTCTGCAGACCAAATAGCTCACAGCCCCCCCCCACCCTCCCCTCCACCCTCACAGCCGGGCCCTCTTGGCCCCCGGCCTCCACCGCGCTTCATCTCCTCGCGCTCCCGTCCTGCCAATGTTGTTGTGACACTCGGCTTCCATTACACCCCCATCAGAGCCTCCGCCCGCCATCTCGCCGAGGGGGAGGAGGAAATCACTGCTGCCCCCCTTCACCTCCTGTCCTCTGGCAGTCACCGGCTCCGTCAGGCGGACGGACGGGTCGGGGGACGGGCGGGGGGCCGGGGGGTGGACATACGGACAGATGGGTGACACGGCCTTCATCTGGTATTCCTGTCAGACCTCTTTTTCATTATTAAAGGCAGGTTCTCTGGACCAAACACGCCGTGTGGATCTAGTGAAACAAGGTCTTTTTCCTCCGGGGGGGGGGAGCCGATCCCCCCCCCCCTCTAACTTTGTTTTAGTATTACATTCTAACATTTCTGATTTTACCAGACTCCACAGAGACCCGGTGGCTGGAAAAACTTGGATTGCCTTCTATTTTTGGAGCTCACCAAAATGACCTCTAATTTCACTGTTTCATCAGAGCCCACTGTGTGCGGGAGGAGCAGGGGAGACGGGGGAGGGACGGGGGGGGGGTAAAATAAAAGAAGCATATGCGAGTTCCTGCACTGCCTCCGTAGGTGACGTCCGCTACGGATGCCAAACGACATCCCATTGAATGCGACGAGAGCGGCGTGGGCGGGTCCCACTCCAGGTGGAGGCCGCGTGCTCCGCGCAGCCGTTTCCATTGAAAAGAATCCTCGTTTCGTTCTTGAAGGGAGTCTGATGGTGCAGCGGCTTGCGGATAATCTGGAAAATTGAGTTGTTATTATACCGGCTGATGTCCCTCACGGGGCCGTGGTGTCAGGTGCAGGAGAGAAAGGAAAGACATGGTCGAATTAAACATAAGTCACATTCCGCTCACGGGGGGGGTGGGGGGGGCTCAGCAGGTTTTAGAAATATTTCTTTCGTTTCGCCGCTGAGACGCCCAGAACTCAGAAACGCAGCTCGCCTCCTTTAGGATTTTCTGAAGAGGGGTTTGCAGTCCGCTCCGTCCATCACGATGCAAAGGGCCGAGTTGCCTGATGCAGTTAATTACGCGCCGTCGGTGGTCAGGTGACGTTTATGTGAAGATCTACTTGTCAGAAGTTCATGTGAAGTTCAGGCTTTGTGCGTCTCGGGGAATATTGTCTGACGTGATGAGGGACTGATAATGATGATGACTCTTGGGAATGTCGCGCTTACGCTGGCGTGTAACCACGCACGGTATCTGATGTGGGGAGGAGCCACGGCGCGATGGAAAAGGCTCAAAGCAAAGAAGAGTCCCACCTGCCGGGTCATCGGCCGCGTTATCGAACGTGATCTAATCTGCGGGTTTTCCTCCTGTGGAAGGCAGCTCAACACGTCAGGGATATTGGATTCGTTATGGTGCTGTTTGCTGGAGGTGTCTTCACCTCAACTTTCCCTCGGCCTGTGATGAGTTCAGGGACCGTTATTCCCCAGGTGATTCTGCCCCGAGATTAGCCGGGCTGATCCGCGGCGTGTCGTGGCATTGTGGGCGCGTTTAGCATCAGGACCACCAATGCTACGCAATAAATGAGTTTCTTTCTTTTTTGGGAAAGCTTGTTTTGTTGGGAATGTTTTTATTTTTGTTTTATTCCTTAGAATTTTTAGAAAAAGTAGCTTCCCACTGGCTTTGTCTAAATGTGTGGAGGACAGCAACTCGTCCTCTGATTCGCTTCTGAAAAGAAACAGAAAAAAGCATATTGAGGGCAAAGTCACATAGAGACATTTTGAAAGGTTTGCAATTTCAGTGAAAAAATCCAGAAATGTTGATGAGAAGCAGAAGAACTGCAGCTCGGCCTTTTCAACACAAACAGAACAGCGGACGAGTCCTGAGGCGACCTGTCGCGTGAGCGGATGATTATTCTCCCTGCGTTTGTGATTAATCATTCAATGAAACGAATTATATGTCGTAAATCACGCGCCGGCGCGATGATACACGATGTTTCCACGATGTTTCCACGTCCAACCCTCGTGCCCTCTACTTCAATCCTTTTTTAAAACCCCAGCGGGTTGTTATCCGGACGGCGTCTCGGTGACCCGTCGTCCCGCCAGGTGCTGATTGGAACGGAGCTCCGAGGACCCGCCGCCGTGATCCACCTCCTCCAAGTCCTCCCAGTTTGAATACGCCCCCCCCCTCTCCCCCCTCCCCCCACCCTGCAGCCTCGGAGCGATAAACTTTCCCCCTGACGGATGGCTGGCGTTATTTTATAACGCCGTAACGGAATCGGCCCCAAACCAAAAACACCACCGCGCCATGTTTCAATGTTCCGCACGGCGCAGTTCATCATGTGGCACTGGAGGTGAAAGGTCATTTACAGGTTTAAATGTGCACGACTTGTTGGGGAGCTGCCGCGCTGGAGCAGCGCTCACCTCCCGCACGCAGCCAGCGACTCTCGTCAATGTGCTGGATGCTGTTCAAAAGGAGATTAAACCCTCAAACGGCCAAAAGGTTCAGGACACGACTGAGTGGAAGACAAAGGGGGAGACGGACGGACGTCACAACACTCAAAATCAGCCTCTGAAGGGGGGACTCGAGGCAACAAACAAACGATGGGATGTTCTTTTTTTTCTTTCGATAGAGATAAAGCAGAAATTATTATTAAATTTATCCCAAATTAGTGGCCGATGTATAATTCAGTAGGTGATGAACATCAGCTGGGTGAATGGCGCTAGTGAGATGTGGGCGAACGACACTCAAAGGTAACTGCTCTCTCTCTCTCCCCCGTGTTTCGCTTCACGCAACAGAACGGGATGCCGAACAACAGAGACGCCGTTTCATCGGAAGCGGCGGCCGAGCTCCAACTCTTTTCTTTCAGAATTTGTTGCTCTGTGGCGATGCGTTGCCGCTGTTGTTGCTCCTCCAATGTACCACCTTGCAATGGAACGCCGGTTGCTCAGTCCACAAAGAGCAAAACAAATCCTCTATATCGACCATTGACCTTCTTGGACATACAAAAACATTTCCTAAACAAGACCAATCCAGCTTTTGTTATTAATCATATTCCTTCGCCGGCTGGTACACAGCGTTTGTCCACATAAAACAGAACTTTTATTACCGTTATCAACTTTCAACAAGTTGTGTTAAAATAAAGGGAAACGCACACATTGACGCCCGCTGAGTGAGAGAAGTTCAGCCCGTCGGCCAACGGGCTCGTTGACCGTCCGCGGGTCGTCCGCGGGTCCCTCGGCTCTGCGGGCACTCGAGTCAAAGTGCCACTTTCCACCTGCTCGGAATTGTTAAAAATATAATTAAAACCCTCGTCGACATTAAGCGCTGCGCGAATGTGAGCTTCAAGCGTTGTTTCATCGGTCACAGAAGCTTCTCGTCTCTCCCACGTGCTCGTTTTATGCTCCCGTCTCTCGCTTGGATAACGTCTAAGAAGCGCACAATATGTTCAAACAACCCCCACCCCGAAAACACCCCCGCTCTCAGGCCGCCGATGCACCGGGGGATACAAACAGTATTAACTACTCGCTCCTGCAACCGTCGCAGAAATCACCTCCTCGGGGCCCCGTGTGGGGGCACAAGGCGTTTACTCAAGTGATCTAATTCATTATACCTGGATTTTGCTCAAGTAGCAGCTTTGGGATTCAAGTGCGCGAGTTACATTAAAGTTTGATGCAAC
This sequence comes from Gasterosteus aculeatus, assembly GCF_964276395.1. Lineage (NCBI taxonomy): Eukaryota > Metazoa > Chordata > Actinopteri > Perciformes > Gasterosteidae > Gasterosteus > Gasterosteus aculeatus. The sequence goes on along the minus strand of NC_135708.1, from coordinate 19,902,902 downwards.
TCTCTGCGCGTGTCTTATTTTATTCTGTGCTTATAAAGAATAGAGATAATTAACTAATGTTACGGTTCACAGGACGCAGCCCCACCAGAGAAACGTCTTTTTTTTCGGTTTTATTCCAAATTCCATTGTAGAGAAAATCCTCTACATCTTCACACCGAAGATGATCGCTGGTCTGAATGTTGTCTGGTAAATCCGGCGGCTCACGATGCAGAGAAGACGCTCCGATTTCTCCACTGAGGCTCCAATAGAAAAGTAAAAGATGGAAGGGGCTCCTTTTAATGCCGAGAAGCCTTCACAACCGCCTGGAATGGATAGAGGACGTCCTGCTCCACGGAAAGCCGCTCGACAGCCTCGGCAGGAAGAAGAGGAAGGAGTGTGGCGCGTTTACCGTCAATGAGGCGCATGTAAAAATCATCTACGACGTCACAAAAAGAACAAATCAGGGGACAATGGGTACAAATGAGTGCAGGAAAACGTGGTTCGTCTTTCTTCCAACCCCATTAATCATCTCACGACCCCTCACATTCATCTGGGGAGCCTTTGAAGGAGGCCTGACCCCGAGGTCGTGTACCACTGGAGTCAAGTACTGAACCGTAGAACGTGCTATTGTTCCTATGAGGGCTTAGTGGAATAGTCAAATGCTTTATGAGGACTCTCATGTGCTGCAATGTGAAAACGGCAGTGATCATCAAAGTCACTCAGAAAGAAACTTTTCACACATTTCTGCCGATGATGCATTTTTTCTTTGGTATTTTCATGATGATTAAAGCATGAATTCCTTTGTGCTTAACAGATTAAATTCAGTATTGAACGACATGTTCCATGCAGTGATTGGTGTGCATGTGAAACAGACGCAAGATCTACATGGAGACACACGTCTAGCACACGTTAAGAGTTTAGGAGATCCAGCCGGTCAATACTGGAGGAACAATGTTGAATTTCCTCTTTAGCTAAAACTCTGCAGAATCGTACCAAAAAAAAAACCCCTGTTCAATCACCGACGAGTCTGTTTTGCGGCTTTAAAAGGGGGGACGTGTGAACTTATTCATGGTTCATGGTGACTTTTAAAGTCTGAATCAGAAAAACTGAAAGGTCGCAGGTTTCCATCATCCCGGCTGACAACATCCTCGCCAAAGAGCCGGTGTCCTTGAACGCGACTCGCGCCCCCCCACCCTGTAAATGCAAATTCAACATTTCTCCTTCCAAATCAGACAAAAGAAGGAAGCTTCCCCTCCTCTACACTTTAAGAGCATATGATGTATTTAGCACCTGAAACAGTTTATTCGCCTGCTTTAGAAAGAATAAAAGTGAAATAATATTACAGTTAGCGTCTTGTTAATTGGTGACATCTCAATTTGTCCATCTCGATAAAGTGTCATTTGATTTGGTTTAGCTTCCCGCCGCAGATGTTTTACAACGGCAACAATCGGAGAGACGTGTAATTGCTCTGTGTTTGGATTTGAAACGAGGCCGATTTATCACAAATTCACAGTGCCGAGTTGAGTGCTTCGGCTTATCGGAGGGACTGCTCGCTTTATTGCAACGCGTTCCCTCGCCATCCATCACCTTTTAGCACCGCTGATTATTCTGGCAAAAGATAATTACAGAGAACGGCGCTGCACTGCGGAGAGGAACACCGGCGGGTATCTGACCACCTGAACAACAGACTCTGGGACGAGGGAGGGAGACTTCCACACGTGTGTGCGCTTGTATGTTCTTCTCTCCGGTCTGACGGCGGTGTGTGCAGAGCCGTGACGTTTCACGGCGGTGCATCTTAGAATGTCGTGCGCTCACATCAGGTTCACCGGAGACATTTGCCGTTTCACGTCGTTGAGGACAAACACGTCCAATCGCACCGAGCTGCCGGAGAAACAGGAAAATAACCTTTTCCCGTCGCGTGACACATGGCGATGTACCGATAGCTAATGACTGCGCAGGAACGCGGCCTTAAAAGTCCCCCCAAAACCATCTTTACTCCTTTACGCGAGTACAGTCACACTTCTCAGCTCTGCTGAATATAAATGGCAGCGCGTGCTGGTGGGAGGCTGTTGTGTGTGTGTGTAATTACCGCCTCCCGCTCAGTGGTGTTGGTCTTGTCTCATTACCGACCTGGCGGGGTGTCCGTGCTTTCACCGAACAGCGTGAGGTCGCCTGCCTCCCAGCCCCTCGAAAGCCGAGGACACGGACGCACAATTGTGCGTCCGGCCGCCTTGGGCCGCTAATGGGCCGCCCCCACGTGCAAATAGGGCCCCGTTTCACCCCGGATACGGAGAGTGATGCATTCACTTGGCCAGACCTATTATTCCCGTCGCCTATAATCCTCCGTCTCGCCGAGCAGTGTTTTCACGCCTCCCTCCCTGCTCTTACCTCGCCGTCCTCTCGTCACTCACAGGGAGTCGTTATCCCCAGTAGATAGAATAATAACACCAATCTAAAGGAGGCTTTTGCCAGAAGAGGCTCCAGGATTCGCTCGCCTTTCCAGCTCAGGTCGTGCGTCGTCGCTGCAGTTGGTGCTGCTTCAAACTGCATGGTGGACCTGGAGGTTTCAGAGACCTCCCGATCACATCTGGCACCTCATCTGGCCAGATGTGATCGGGAGGTGTCTGTGCTTGCTCAGTGGTAATTTGCCAATTGCAACCATCAACCTTTCCCATGAACCAGGAGGCTTATGTAAATAAACGACTGGCGAGGAGGCGATTTTCCCATCGGCCAACGTCGTCCTTCACCCCTGATTCCACCGGCGGGACCCCGGGTCTCGGCTGCTCTGGGCCGCAGACTGCGCCCATTATCTTCAGCTGCGGAGGCCATTAGCCAATGCACTCATGTGCGGCGCGTTGGCTCTCTCAGTCGGTTCTCTGCAGTTCCCCGAGTCCCTCACTCCATCATTTACTCCAGAGCCCCATGCGGACCGAAACCTCCTGACCCCTTTTGAAACTACTTCTGAAGCGGTGCCTCTAAAGTTGGTTCTTTGAGCCTCGATACTCTACTCCCACCACCAATGGGTCCATCTGCTGAGATTGAGGACTCCTCTCTGCATGACTAGACCCCCCTCCACCCCCATTCACCCCCCTCCCCCGTCACCCGGGGCACTTTCACCGAGGCCACCTGCATCGCACAGTCAGAAAATGGCTGAAGAGGCTGCAGTGAGATTTTGCCTCCAGTGCAAACCCCCCCCCTCCGACATCTAAGTTGGAGGAGAGTTGACTCCTTAGAGCCGAAGGGATTTGGCCCCCCGCTGTGCGGGCGGTGGGGAGAAACACCGGGGAGGGGGGGGGGGGGCAAAGGGGGAGGGAGTGCGAGGTGGGAGGGAAACAGAGCGGGCTGAAAGTCTTCCCTAATTAGGCGGCGGCGTTCGTTCAGCACATTCACAGTGTAATAAAGCACGGAGGGACACGTGGTGCACCTTGATTGAGCAGACGTGTGCTTTAGTACACGGGGGGGGGGGTCATGATTTTGGCGTCCCGCAGACAGAAGGACGGGGACAACGCAAGCCGAGGCGACCACAGAAAAAATGTCAAAATCATTTAATCCATCTCTCCGTGCTAATGTAATTGCTTTTTGATTAATTGCGCCGGTGGCAAAATAAAAAATAACTCGCTGTCGTTGTTGTTGTTGTCAGATTATAGTTTAGTGATATTCCTCAAAGTGATTGGTTGTAAACAGATCCCTTCATCTCAGCTCTTATTGAAAGGCAGCTGTTGAGATCTTCTTCTGAGGTTCATTCAAATGCTTTCTGACCTCTTCAGCAAAACTACACAATTTCAACCACTCAAACTTAACAAACATTCGGCATATTTTTTTCTGTTGCAAACAACATTTGTGTCACGTTAATTTCAGATAAACATGGCCGAACGGTTCAAGGCCCTCGATGCTGGAGACAGGACCTTCACCCAGGAGACGCGTGTCCCAGGGGACCAAAGGTCAGGGTGGACTTTGTCACCTTATCGGAGATAAATTACGTTACGTTGACGTTATGTTGATATTGCAATTCAAAATGATCCGTGCTACTTTTCAGTGATATTGCTAAAAATAAATATATCCAGGCAAAGAATGAACATCATCATTTTGGTTTTGGTATTTCCTGTCTGGATGTTGTGTAAAGCACAGTTTTAGTGTTCCATCTTGGCAATTAATTTTCCGTGCACAATGTTATCACAACCAATGGATATCAGATTTGGCGCAAACAGGAATGATCCTTCTAAGCTCTCCTTCAGGCAAACAACAAATTAATTTCTCATACAAGCAACTCCGCTTTCAAAGCACACACACCCCGTCGCTCCGGCGCAACCCCCCATCCAGACATTGTTTAGTGGGGCTTTTCTCTGGTGGTGCAGTAGACGAGTCGGAGAGGCACTTTGCTATGTCCGCGGGTTCTTTTGCATTGAAGCTCCCCGACACTCTGCAGAGGTTTGGAAGTGGAGATGTTTCTGCAGCCTCGGGGAGGAGGGGAGGGGGGGGGGGGGGGGGCACTGTGCCTCTGACAGACCGGGCGGAGGCTGGTCTCTGCGGCTCAAAGGGAGCCTGCCCATCTTTTGTAGAGACTTCCATAGGCAGATTCAGAGCTGCACCACTAAAGGCAAGTTAATAGCTTGGCCTCCCTCAGACAAAGCGCACGGGGGAAGAAAGGAGCCGAGGGAAGGAAGCGAGAGAGAGAAAGAGAGAGGCGGGGGGAGGGGGTGAGGGGGGGATCATTAGCATTCCTGCTCCCAACCTGACACTGGCAGCTGACAGTGACCCAGTGTCCGAGGTGAGCAGGAGACGTGTCACAGGAAGCCGCTGCGTGTTTTCATGCTGTTCTCGGTTTCCTCTGTGGTCGCTGTCGAGTGGCCGGTGAATGTCACAGGTTGGGGGGGTGGGGGGGGGGGGTTACATGTAGATGACTTGGTGTCCTTTGCCACTCAAGGCTGCAGAAAAACCAGGAGAATACCGACGTTTACACTCCGTCTTATTAGCTTCCCGTCACGAGAGGGTTCAGCTGAGTGTAACCTGATTGACACCGCGTGGATTCGTCTTATTGAGTCTGGATGTCAGTCGGTGACCTTTGCACCCACGGAAAGCGTTACAAAGCACAAACAAACCAGTGTTTGTCTATTGAAAAGTTATTTATAAAAACTGTACATCCGTCGTACTAAGCAGTCAGAATAAAAGTGTTTGAAGCACGGGCATGAAATGTTGTTCCAATGAAGCCGTACATCTGGTTGTTAAATGTGATCTACATTTCAGATTCAGCCATCGTGTCGACTTTTGCAATTTTTTTCCAATCAAGACGAGATTTGCTGAAATGCATTCAAAGCCTTTGGCAGCTGATGACGGACATCTGGGCCCGAACAGCAGGCCACCCCTACCTAAACAAAAAGCAGGCAAATAATTGTGTTAGTACACAGATTCATATGCTCCCCCCTGCAAGCATATTGTCATTATCTCTCCCTCTGCCTGTGCAACTTTCAGCGTTGATTTGAATTAGTGACTCCACCAGTCACACAGCGGGCTGAGGGAACCGGGGGAGTTTTAATTGCTCTCGACTTGCAGCGCTGAGCTGAGCGCGTTTCGGGACACGAGGAGGGGAACTCTACCCTGCAGACAGCGCTGCTGCTGCTGGTGGTGGTGGTGGACGGACTCGCGCGGCCCCTTCGCCGGTCCTCGGACCGCCGCGTACCCTTGGCGCCCGTGCAAGGTGACACCTGCCCATCGGGACCCATGTGAGCATTCGCCGCCGCGCCCACCCCCCCAATCGCACAGCCTTCGGAAGCCATTAGGGGTTAGGTGTCTTGCCCGAGGACACGTCCACGTGGACCGGAGCCCCGGGGGGGTTATTTGGAGAGGCGCCGACCGTCCTCCGCCCTCTATCCGGAAGTGTAAATGCCACCGCTTCTCTTCCCGCCAGTTATTTTCTCAGTTGCTGTTTTTCGCCGTGACATTCTCGCGCCTGGTGTGCCGGCGCAATTAGCGAGACCCCATGAACCCGTTAATCTAGTGATACTTTTCTCTCTTACCAGTGCCCGTGTTTTTGAGAAATCTACACGTGTTTTCAAACACATACGGCATACGCCGGATCCGAAGAGGGTATCAGCAGCTTTCCGTCGGTTATTTCCCTCCAGTCAGAATTTGTGGTTTTAAACATTTTGCTCAAGAAGAAAACTGCAGCCAATCACCTGCATCAACCGGGATCCTTTGGAGGTCAATTGTTGTATGGAAGACACCATTGCACTCTATCTTATTTTAGTTTCGTTGTGGGGAAATTCTGAGCTTTAATTCTGTTAACAGCTGCCTCAACACACCGCGAGTGACTGAAAATACAACAAGAGTCTCAAATGTCAATAACAGAAAGTTGCAGCTTCCCACGCTGTTGGATTGCCAACAACTGTATCCTTTGTTTGCTTCACCACGCACATAGAAATACAAATGGAAGGCAAGGAGACTAAACTTAGCCTCAGTTTGTGAATGTTGTTTTAATGAGCAACAAATTAAATCCCCATCAGCTTCTCTCAACCAGAAGCCCCGAGGCGGAAGGACGGGTCCGTTCTCGCATTCACAGAGTGGGAACTCTGCACTCCTTCTCTTTGCACTCGGGAGAAGTCCGCTGGGTACAAATCAAGGTTCCTTCCGTCAATGGTTTGTCATCTGTGTCAGAACTTTACTGCGTGTTTCTATCCGATAATAGACATCACCAAAATGTCTTTGGAATTTCAAACTCACATCAATGCGGTAACGGTGAGGTTGTTCTTTTAATACTTCACGTCAAAAGGTCAGGTAACATAATAGTGCAAAAGAAAAATGGATGTTCGTACCAATCTTTCTGCTGACTTTGTTTGCAGAAGGTTAACGGTGCAAATTACACAGACTTACATGCGGGATTGAATCCGTCTTCGCCCTTGATCCAGCACACCAGGTTGCTTTGGTTTTGAAATGAAAAATGGAGCAGCCTTGCACACCGAGTGCTTCGTGGAAAAGTTCCGCTGGGTTTCCATCCGCCAGCCCAGCAGCACAGGATCAAAATGAAGAGCGCTTCGTCGTGGCTTTCACTCTTCTCTTCGCTGTTCTTCAACTCCTCCAATAAGCGCCGGTCCATCGGCGCCTCGTGGAATGAAGAGAAGAGGGCCGCCGTGTGACTTCCATCTCCCGTATCTCACCTCCAGGGAAGCACATCCCATGTTTCAGGTGGTCCGATAATGAGAAACGTACCGACGGGACCGAACCTTCTGCAGAAGAATGAATCATTAGATCACTTAGCACCGCGCACGCGGTCCTAGAAACCTTCACCCCCCCCATGCATGAAATGTATGCCTACTGAACCAGTCCAGCGTTGACCCTGACTCTTAATTTCAAAGTACCATATCGCAGCGTTTCGGGGGAATCTGCATAATACTTTGAGTCTGCATGTAGAGCACGAAGGATTATTTGATAGAACACGGGCAGTATATGATGTCTTGTCTGTTCGCATTAAATCACACATTACTCCTGTAAACCCTGCAGCCCGTACATTACAATTTTTTATGTGTGTTTTTCCCTTTTGATCAAATGCTGTTGTCAGAGGACTGGACAGGTGACCCCTGGGCAACGGGAGTACAAATCTCTTTGGGCTTTGCGTGATTTAGGCTGGCAAGGTGTTGTCTCTCTCCATTAAGCATGCAACCAATCACGAGTGATTCAAACATATTACTGCGAGGTCTGTGTATTTTCAACCCTCAGAGCTTTAGATAGAGACGACTATTACCAAGTCAAATAAATAAATAAAGCACGTTCGTCTTTTTCCCCCTCTGATAACCTAAAGGCACAATAAATATAACGTAGCGCCGCTTAAGATACCGGGCGAGATGGGCACCGGTGTGTGTTTGGGGGACAGAGCACTAAATGGTTTGAGTGCTTGGACAAAAGGACGGCGGTGGACAGGTCTGAGTTGTGGCCCAAGCGTGTAGAAACGAGCAAACGCTCTATTAGATTATCCAGGGAATACAAATCTTATTCTGAGTGCATGTCAGAGGGGAGGCGTCAGTCACAACCTTTTACCCCCCGAATGTCTGTCTACGAGCGGGCAGAGCTCCTTTTAATTAATCTACTGAGTTTACGGCTCCAGCTGTTTGTTCCGCCGCCGCGCGGGTTTATTTATCTCCTCGCTAAGTGCGACCTCCCCCCTGCTCACCTGTCCCCCCCATTTCCCTCCCCCTTCAGCGGTGTTGTGTAAAAAAGACAACATCTGGATAAATGTGTGTAGCGCCCCCTAGCTGTCCCGGCTATTTTAGTGGTGTGCGCTGCCCGAATTCCTAAACTGTTATATTATTATATGATATATTATATTAATAAGATATAATATAATAACCCAATACGAAATACAGCAATTAAGAGTATCTCTCCCCCCCTGACCTCTGACTGGAGCATTATACCTTTTAACTAATACCATTTGTAAGCCTGAAATCATTAATTAGCTTTATGCAATGAGAATAAACAACAACAAAATACAATCATTTCAGGATACAACCAAATGTCCCATAAGGCCTCATGTTCTCACAGGCACAAAACACAACAGCTCCTGTAATCTCCTTCCAAATGCAGAAAACTCGGCTGATTGGCGGGATCGCTTTGCTATTTGTTGAGTGATTTCAGCACATCGACACAAAGCAGTAGCGACTGTTGACTGGAGTTAATCTCAAACTGCCTGTAAACAAGCACATAATTCATGACAAACTGCAACCAGCCGGGTGTTAAAGCGACTCGCTGGGGATTAAGACCGCAGCCTCTTCTGTTTGCCAGGCGGAGCTGATACAAAGGACGTGAGCGGTGGACCCGCGGCGCCGTCGCGGGTTTCTTCTGGAACGGCGTCCGCGTAGAGGTGGACTGTGGCTGCGTGTCACAACAAAGAGGCAGGAGTTTCTCCACTATTTAAGCACCAAAAGGACGTGCGATCATGTTTGCATTGACGTGTATGACTGTGACACCAGGACAGTTCCAGTGATGGTTTACATTGGTTCGTCCAGCGTTTTGGTGCATCGTGGAAAAGGAAGAAGAAGTTCATGAAAGCTTCACTGAAGAGAAATGAAAGTTAAGTCACAACTCCACGAAAGACGTGAATTTGTAATGTTTCTAAAATGCGACGTTCTGAGCCCATTTTCATTTCAATTAAAACGTCCAAATTGTCTCTTTAGAATGTCAGACACAACGTTGGTTAAGACAATTAGAAGCTAAACAGGAACATCATGTATTTGCACGTCAGCGATTAAGTTGCTCGGGCTATTAAGCATCTGGAGTTGGAAGAACACGTGGAAGAAGAAGCAAAGCAGCGTGCATCTTCAGATGGTCCTGTAATGACACAATGATTGAAAAAGAATGTTTCCTTAATGAAGCAAGGTCAGAAACCTTTGGCTCAAACAGATGGTTTCTGCCACCAACCCCCCGCATGATGCCCTCTAATTGGCAGCGAGGGATTATTTATTGGCCATTTACCAAATTGGTCAATTAGGTTAATAGGCGACTTCAGTGTTTACTCAGATTTATAAACCTGCAATGAGCACCTGCCTGATTCCAGGTAATCACAGCCTCCATCACGGAGCGCGTATGAACATTTAGCCGAAGAACTGGACGAACTCTGGCTTGGTACAAAGGAGTCGGTGTGACTGAGTTTTACCTCCTTGAGCTGCGACCCCTCAGGAGCACCCGCTAAAACATTTGGATTAAAAGATGTCAACATTTCCCAGTTGATTAATCACACTGAGGCAATCCTTATTTGTTCTGTTTATATGCAAAAGAAGCATAAAGCTCTGCCTTGTTTCATTTTGTCGTATTAGTTTGACATATTAGTTTTAGTGTGAGAGCTTGTTTCAATCCATAAAAAAAAACGAAACAGAAACTTTCTGCAACGTTCTCGTGCAGCGCGTTGGAACACTGATTAAACATCAAGTTTAACCCGGATAATGAAAACAAGCGTCGTGGTTGTTTTGACCTTTTCTCTACCACGCCGGTGAAAATAAAGACACAAACCATTCCGCCGTCCCACATGAGGCATTTTTACCAGAGGTGTCAAGTAGAACTTTTGGGTCTCTATACTTTACTGGAGTATTTCTTTTTCAGGCGACTTTTTACTTTCTACTCCTTTCATTTTCACGCAAATATCTGTACTTTGTACTTATTACATTTTAAAAACAGCCTCGTTACTTCCGGCTTGTCGTAGTTCAAAAACACGAAGACAAAGAACCCATCCAGATAAACGGCGCTATGCGGACAGAATGGATGTGATTGTGTTTGGATGAGAAGTTTAAACATGTAGCATCCAGACACCCGGTTGGTTTTCTCCGCGATGCGCCGGCAGATCGGATCGACACCGGGTGGGAAAAGTGGTCTTTGGAAAGTTGGCATTTGGCGACATGGAGCCTCCTCCTCTTCCTCACGCAGACGTAACGTTAGATGAGCATCTTGGTGACCGTGGGTTTGTCCTAAATGTTTTATTGGGAGTCTGGCACAACACAGCGACTTGCGTATTGAATAAAGTGACGTGTGTCTTTGCAAATGAACACAAAGGGATTCTGTATTTGCTCATGAAACCTGAACATTCTGGTTATTTGGCTCATGTTTAGATAACCGACCGCTGCCAGTTCAGTGCTTCCCACCATTATAAACAGGGCTGCCCCCCCCATGACGTAGTGAACCTGGGGGAGACACTGCAGTCTACCTCATCAATGCGAACAACGTGTGTGTGACTCGTGTCACTGGAAAATGGGTTGTGATTTTATCTGTTTAAGTCAGAGACATTTGTTGTTGTTGTTGTTGTTGTTGTTTCCACCATCCCAACGGCAGGTCACGTGATCTGCAGGCGCCTTCTGATCACATTGTAACGGACTGACGTGTTGTGTGAGCGAGGTTATGCTAAGTTTGTCCTTAATGGAATTTCTTACATTACTTTTATACTTTAAGTAGTTTTGAAACCAGTACTTTTATACTTTTACTTAAGTAAAAAGCTTGAGTTGGTACTTCAACTTCTACAGGAGTCTTTTTAAACCCTAGTATCTGTACTTCTACTTCAGTAAATGACTGTGAATACTTTTGACACCTCTGATTTTTACACAGCATGAACACACAAAGTCCCGTTACACATTAGCGAACACGTAAAGTGCCGCTATGAGGCGAACTGTCCTCCTTCTGTTTCATTTCCCTCGGCCTGACGCGAGGAAACATCCGAGCACGTCGGCGCACGTCCTTTACTTACTCGCCGCCTCGCGCACCAAAGTCACCTGGACCCCTTTTGCTCACAAACGTGAGCACGCGTTGACAGGTTGAGCAGCTTCGATCCATCTAAATGGGACTCGGCGATGCAGCGCATGCATTTTCTCGCGGCCGGTCCTCAGACGGGCGGCGAAGGCTCCAAAACACGGAGGCCTATTTCATGGAGCTATATAAAGGCCAGGTTGATGGCTTCTAAAAATATGGTGGTCTTAAATTTCTAGACATTCTCGGCTCTAATAAAAGAAAGCAGCGGCTCATTGTTCCACTTTCTTCCCGCGATGTCTTCTGTCATGCCTGTCCTGAATTCCAATGGGGGGACATCCGTCCCGCTATCTCCTTCCACAGCACTCTCTCTCTCTCTCTCTCTCTCTCTCTGTCTCTCGCCCGTCTAATCTCTTAACCTGCCTTTTATTGCGACGTTTCCAGCGGCGTCCCGAGCAACGCGACTCCTCCCATCCGTCACGTCTCGTTCTGCCTCCGCAGCCCGAGCAGAATTTATCTCGCCGGGGTCCGTAACTTTTCCCTCTGGCAGAGCGTTTGTGTGCTTAACGCCATATTGCCAACTTGTTCTGTACACAGCAGATGCGCGGCGCTAAGGAGGCCGATGATGACGAACGATAATGACGACGTCGGGGCTTGCGGTGGATTCCACAGCAACGAGGATATTGGGGTTAAAGCCCATATGGGAGGGGTTAAATGATTGCTCACCTTCCCCCAACCGCTTTTAGAAAATGACAAACACCCCCCCGCCGTGATAAATCTGCAGGGTTTCTTCAGTAAGTCGGGCATCTTCCTTCTATTCTGACTTTCTGAATGCACCATCCTCATTCTGTCACGTCCATCTGCTGGTCATTAGCTGCATTCTGTCTGTTCGGGGGAACGAGGGGAGCTCCAGCGGCTCCAGCAGCTCCCAGCTCTCGGCCAAGGTGCCTTTCTTTTTCCTTTTTTTCCCTCCGCCGACCTTCGTCATGCGTGGTGTTTCCGACGAGCGCAGAGCCCGAGAGCGCCGCCCGGAAAAAAGCACATTCACCCGCATTCACCGCCATGCGGGGGGGGGGGGCGAGGGGGCGTGGCGCGGCGCTGCTAATGGCTTCTTTCCTTCTGCGGGTGGGTTTCATTGTTTGATGGCGAGGGTTGTCGGGTTCTGACGGGGATGACGGGTGGGGTTAAAAAGTGTGCCCTATTACTGAGGCCAGATGCAAAGACTCGACGTGGTCCTCATTCAGTTAGCTGCGGGAGGGAAAAAACCCAAATGCAATTTGTGCATTGAAAATTGGCCATTGTCTTTTGGAAAATTGTCCTATTCAAATTATGACATTGCGCCGACATTAGCCAGAGTCTGTAGACGGCCCAAGGACACAGAAGAAAAGACGTATCTCACATGAATAGGGACTATTTTCATGATTATGGTAAAGAAATATATAAATAAGAGGAAAAAGATTGAGGCCGAATCATAATCTAGCAAGAAGCATGAGCATGAAATTGGAAATGATTTGAATGCGACTGGAATGAATGGCACTTACTTCATTTCTTCTTTTAAAACAATACGTACCTCTGATCAACTCTCAAGTCTTGTTTTCATGCTGATAAACAGCAGTCTTTCTTTTGGACAATGGGGTCTCCGGGGGGCTCTTACCAGCCCCCGTGTCTGATTGTGTGTTTTGATGGCCGCCTTAACGCTCTGTTCCTAAACTGTGTTTTTGTTCTAATATTTGCACATTTCCAATATGTGCTCGTTGACATTTGGATTTCCCAAAGAGCGGCGAGGCAGGGTGCCAGTACCCTTTTTTTTTTTTCTTTCTCGCCGTTCCCTCTGAGCATGAATTTATAAATTGAAAAACCAGGCAAAAATGACCTTAATCCGCTCTCCGTCATTCTGCGGGAAATGTTGGTGCTCTGCAGGGACCCGGTTTACAGCCACCATCTGTTGCCTTTTTTCATTAACAAAATCTATTTCTTCATTTACCCACGCGTGCTCCGACAATGCTGAGGCTCCCGCAGCGCCACTAAATCCTGCTTGGAAAAGAATGAAAACGCCATCTTGCCATAGAGGACGTGTTTTCAGATTAGCGCTGTAATTGCAACTATAATGCACATATATTTATTGAGGATTACGGCCGTGACATTTTGTGTGATTTCAGGTGTCGGGGGGGGGGGCACGGTGAATCCGTCACATAGAGCTGAGTCAGGATGGGGCCGGAGGACAAATTGATGTGATGACTATTGCTGACTCTCTCTCTCCCACAGAATCTCATAATGGGCAACGCGTGGGGGAGCGCTTTGTGTCCCGCGAGGACACTGGGAGAGGACACACAGCTGACGCTGGCGTCTTCTACCTTATGAGAGAACTTCTCCAGCTATTAAAACGGGTTATTTCGTTGGTTTAAAGGTCCCAACAACACTGAATCATACTTTTGTCGGTGACGAACGACAGGCCAGGACCACTACTGATAAGTTTTGTTTTTACTGTGCGCGGTTTATGATGTTTTAAGTAGCGTATATTTGTCTTTTTCGCGGCGGCGCCAAGTCCTCCCGCTCTCGCGGCGCGGCTTCCCAGCCAGCATCTATCATGTCACCATTCTCTGATAGGTTTATTGATTTTGCACTTCCCTCAGCACCATCCCTCAAACTTTTCAACAGCAGAACTAACTGAGACAGATATTTTCCGACTGCTCAGAATAGATCATTAGCCAATTGGAAAGGATGGACTTTAAGCCGCGTACAGATCCATACGAAAGATTAGGAAAGATGGAAAGAGGACGAGTCATGACCATCTGCAGCGCCGGTCCGGGGAGAAATAGAGATTGCTTGCCTTTTGTTTTCTGCTCTCTGGTGATAAATGCAAGTGAGTAGGAGGGACAACAGCAGGGCGGTGAGACGTTTTTTTTATGGAAAACATATGAGAATAATATCTTGTTGGGGGGGTGATGATAGCGTGCAGCTGTGGCAGCATCTTCCCTCACAGCTCCATCACCTCACAACCGCGATGATGGCCAGAGGACCAGTAGCTGCCCACGGATACGACCACGCGTCTCCATCAGCGCGTCAGAGCACGTCCACGTCGCCGGGGGGGCCGTCTACCCTCCGGGACGGGCTGTTGTCTCAATGGTTTCTGCCAGCTTCCTCTCGCTGCGGACAAATAGGGTAATAATTCCATCAAGGAGAGAGGACGGGGCAATAAAACATGCAAGAGAGGGGGGGAGGGAGGGAGGGGGGGGGGGTTTAATGGGCTTCGTTGTCTCGGATGCAATTACAGTCCCCATCCTGTGATGGCTGATCTTTCAATCTCCCCGGATTCTGTCCCCCCTCCCTCCCTCCTTCCCTCCCCCCTCTCTCGCATACGCACACAGGCGCGAAAAAGACGGGACGCGTTTGGGTCAAAGACCGCAAATAAAAGCAAGCGGAGACCAAAGTGTCGCGTACGGCTCTAATTTGTTTGTTGTAACAGTACAAACCTGTTCAACAGTAGATTTAAAAAAAATAAAAAAATAATGAATGAATCTACATTCCCAGATCTCTTTCCTGAGAATAGTCGATGAGGATTTAAAATTCCGCTGCACGCTGCGCTTACTAATTACACACAGATTGGGACAAACGTGTCATTTCCCAATCTTTAATGTATCTGGTTGCGATGCCACTTTTTTCTCTGACTACGCCGACTTCAGGCGAGGTCTTTTCTGATCAAGTTAATTACTTTGAAGGGGAGCAGACAGTGAGGCTAATTAAGAACGATGTCAAAGTGAACTATGGTCAATGGCAGCCCTCTAACTGCCCCCCACTGCGTTCTGACCTACATCCCCGACGCCTCCTATTTAGCAAATACCACATGACAAATATCCAATCAAACCTCCACAAATCGCCCCCCCCGATCACAGCCGGCTGGACTGTGAACTCGGGCGGGTTTCCTGGGCAGCTGACGCAGCCGCCGGTAATCAGAGGAGTTCACGCCAAGTTGTTGATTAGCTCAAATGAAGAGTCTGGAGTCCACGGGACCCCGGCGGGTAACCCACGGCTCCGAATAACAGCACGATGAGACACGGTGGGAATTACAATCAGTGGTATTGGTGGACGGCAGGACCTCGGGCAAGCTTCTAATCAGTGTCCCATTATTTAAAGGTTTTGTTAAACAATGCTCACAATAACTTGTGAGTTCAATAATAGAAAAACGAAGAACCTTTTCAATACAATCTGCAATCTTTGGCCAAAGAAATGTCTAAATACTGTGTGAGATTTTACAGCTAGGGTGTGTAAACTTTAAAAATAGGTTCTATTTATTCAAATTGTCATATAAAACATGTTGCCAAAGCATCACAATAAAAAGGTCCATAGTAATGTGAAGATGAAGTTGAGGCACGTTGATCCGTGTTGGAACATCAGCCGTGTCTCCTTCTCCTGGCGGCATTTTCTCACTTTGTGAGATCATTAAACTCTTTTGAATATGAGATCATGGAGTCGAGTGGTTGAATTTGTCAAAGTAAATGTTCCTTACTTGATTGAATGTTTTACATTTCGGGAGGAAGTGCTCCTCTGTCTCAGCCCACCTTCCGGGAAGTGACGGCCCACTCGTTCTCTTGGTTTCCATGATTGATTGCGTCCTATTACATCTTTTACAGGGAGTAAGATGTTCCAGAACACATCAGTTCCATTTGACAAACTCTGCTCCTGGAAGGTGTCTGCCTAGCTTCACGGGAGAAACCTCTGTATTTTAATAGTTTTCCTGTTGTGGACCAAGACCGTTTTACTTCCTTTACTTCCGGTTCCAGACCGATCGGATCGGTTGACCGTTTCAACGCCCAGCGAGACGCAGCGGTGCAGCACTGAGTGTGTGGCGGGACTTCAGGGACCGTAAAGCAGTGTTTTTCGTGAGGAAATGTTCCACACAGTCTGAGGCGCCCGTGGCAATAAAGGCGGCTGAATTATTTATGAGCAACATTTTGGAAACAGCGGTGAGAATTTGTGGGATGGCCGATGCATGTCCGGTGGCCTTATTCTCTGGCAGCCCTCTAATGCTTTGATAAATGGCTGTTATCTACACCCTTTGGTGTATGACGGCCATCTGCTACACACTCCTCAAGGGCCAATTGGAGACGTTGAGAAATCTGGGTCAGCTCAGGTGGCTGCATCAGAGGAAAAGGTTGCTGACCGCGAGAAGTCCGGCAATCTCGGTCCGCGCCGACCTCCTTATCGGTGCGGACAGAACTCGCTTCTCAGCTTGTCCTCGGGGGGATCGGCTGCGACGGGCTCAGGACGGGCTTACGGGACCGCGCTGCCATTTCTGCACACTCACGTCCATGAGCGTGCGGTGGGAGGGAGAAGAGAAGCAGTCAGCTGCTTTTGCACCGGTATGCGGCGTGGGGGGAGGCCGGGCGAGCTCAACCAACTCAAAAATGAGAATGTTGCCGGTGAATTATCACATTTCTTTGTGCTTTCATCCAGGGAGAATTACAGTTGGACGCTTTAACCTTCCAAACGTAGGGTGACCTTCGCGTACATAAAGGACGCACGCTTCCCTCGCGTGCGCGCTTGTCGGGTGTAACCAGGTGGGTGGATGGAGCGGTGACCGGAGGCAGAGAAAGCACCGAATGGTTAAGTAGGTTTGTTTGTTCCTTGGGGGTTCAGAGCCTCTTCTGGACTGAAAAGGGATGAGACGGCCCGAGAAAATGAATCACGCCGGCATTGGCGTGGTGGACGCTTCGCCCGTCGGAGGACGGCTTTGGGACGCATCAGCACGGTCAGCCTAGAGCAGTGAACTAGAACTCACCTAGTTCTGTCCGAGAACACTGACACCAGCGGGCTCCTCTAATGATTCGTCGCTCCATCGGCCTCCTCTGTCACACAACAAGAAGCTGACGTGTGCTCGCAGATTCACTCTGCCTCGTATCGACTACGCCGCCGGTGCTTTAATCACCCTTTACGATAAATCTCAATCAATTCGGCGGTGAGGATGCGGGACACGTGGAGATGGCATGGGCCGATAGCCCTGACACATTGCAGCTCAATCACATCGTGGCACAATGAAGCAACGCAACCACCCGCCCTTTCTCAGGGGGGGACGGATCCGTGGAGCGGCACCGCGTTAATCTGGGTCGCGGCGAGAATCCTCCTCCTCCGTTTTCCAATGTCAAGGCTTGACAACGATGTGAGGACTTATTAGTTTAATAGGCAACGTAAACAAATCACAAGCACTTAGCACAGCGATCATTTCAGCGGCACTCGGCGGACGTCTTCTGCCGGATTTTTCGAAATTGAGACTTTAGTGGAGGGGGCTCGGGGTACGGCGCCGGGCCGGTAAACAGGTGGCTGCGTCGGCTGTTTGCCAATACACGCAGCACAAATGGAATAAAATGGTCGAAACAGATGTGCCTTGATTCGTCTGGTGCTCGCGCTCATAAGGCCAATATACGCCCCCCCCCCGGACGACCCCACAGCGGCATGTGAACCTCCTCGCCAGGCAGGTTCCGACGAGGGTGTCAAGCAGATTGGAGGATCCGGCCCTTTAGAGCGACGCGTCTGATCCGAGCCACGAGGGGAAAGAGGGCTCTCAAATTTGCTCTCAAATGTTTAAGCTCCTTTTGCAACATCACCGACCTCTTCCCCCCCCTCCCCCCCTCCCCCCGGGGCAGAGGAGCAGCATTTAATTGTGGTGAGGCAAGTAGTATGAGTCACTCTCCGACTAGAAGGTTATCGCAAACACTCCCCCTGCAGCCGCGACAGTCAGGGGAGAAAAGATTGGATGATCAATTAATAATTGCCATTTTGGTTTTGATATGCTTTTAAGAAAGGAGGAGGAGGAGGAGGAGGAGGTTCACAATGAGGAAGAGGGGTCTGAAAGCCTGTAATGACAGCGCGCGGAGAGATGGAGCGGGGGCGGATAGTGTGGATAGCTGTGAAATTGATGCGACCTTGAAAAGATCTGGAGACAGAGAGAGCCTGCCTGGTAATTACGGTGAAAACGTGTGTAACTAACCACCATGTTCGCAGCGCCAATGGGCACAGGCTCCCTGACCGCGCACCGCACTCCATTACAGGCAGGAGACGGCCAGCGGGAGAGAGGAGAGGCAGGAACCCGGGTCCTTTTCCCCTTCGGTGACCTTCAGACTAATGCGGCCCAGGAGAGACAGATATTTGAGTCTCAGTGGACGATGTCCCCTCGCTCGGTGAGATTTTTGTTCCCGCCAGCCTACACCTTAGACGCAGGTGGGGAAGAAGAGGAGAGGGAGAGTAGACGTTGCAAAGGAGAGTCGCTTCATTTGAGGCATTATTGAATGTGCATCTTCTTTTAAAACACCACCGTGTAGCATTTAGGGCAACGTTGCATTCATTGTTTTTCATCACGTAATGTTCACTGGAAAATACCAATTGTTGCCTTTTTGTTTGTTCACGTCCACATGGGAAGCAGGTAAACGGACAAACAACACGGGGCATTTAGAGAAAGCCGTGCGGCAGAGTGCAACACTCCTGTCATCCTTCATTCAGCAGCACCGGTCACCTCGGGAAGGAAGGTACGAGATGTCACCCAATCCTGCACACCGTCCCTTTAATGCCTGCCCTTCTCTGTCCTGTCACGGCTGGGACACCTTTTATTTTCGTGAAGTGTTTTGCCAGGAAGCGCCGGTGTTTTGGTCCCCCGGGGGGGGGGGGCCCGTCACACCGACACAAATAAATGCACATTCATTTCGTGATTCGGACACGAACGTCACCTCTAAGAGGCAGATATTTACTTAAAGTTGGAATGATTGGCACACCGGGAGAAACTTTGGAAATGTTTGAATATAATTAGACGGATGATTAAATCATTTTCTAATCGCAGGCTCAAAGCTCACGGCGTGTTAATGAACTTTGCCGCCTAACTTTGAAGCCCCCAAACAGATTGTCCATCTGCACGCTGCCATATGCGAGTAGAGGCTGCCGCTGCAGAACGAATAAGACCCTGAATCCCCACACAGGCTGTGTTTGTGAACGCACCGCTTTGTTCCCAAATTAGAAATACAGCATCTGAAAATAAACAACAGTTCATATCAGCTGATTTATTGCACAAATTAAAGAATGTAAGGAATATTATTAGCTTGAAATAACATTTGACATCTCGGCAGTCTGAAGCCTCTAATTTGTTTAGCTCAAGGTAATACTTTATTTACTTGATTAACAGTAAAGTGTTTAATGTTCCTTTGGCTACGAAATCAGACCGCGTGTGCCGGTAATTAGTCTTATGTCACTTTGCACTCTCTAATATCTGTCATTCTGGGGATGTTTGTGTTCCAAGTGTGCAAGTAATACCATGTTTTGCTTATCCGCCGGATAGAGTAATTAAAAGACAGATTGGTTTTCCTGCAGAGTGAAAGGTGAAAAATACAAACAGTCACCTTCTATTGTTGCTGTGCAATAAAATTAACAAATACGAGTAATAGAAAGAGTAATTCTCCATTTGCCTCGTCTCACTCTCTTAACTGCACGTTATAGCATTTCTGTTGATTTAGCGTATTTAGTCCAACAGTCTCGATGGATGCAGTTAGTGCTCATCGATTAGCTGTCACTGTCAGCCCCGGGTAGTAAAAGTGCCCGTAAGCAAAGCCATCGGAAAAAGGAGCCGATGCAAAGATCCGTTCACCAATCCAATAGCGCTTTTGTCCCGGTCGCCATTAACACAAAGCACCTTTTCATCTGTGCCTCGATCACACGTTGAACGCGCTTCGCAGAACCGCGAACCACACGTGTGCTCCAATTAAGCCAAAAGGCAGAATATTTCTATTTCTTTTGTCGTCATATCCATTTTAAGAAGAGGACACACACACACACACACACGGTGCGCTAATAAATGCAATTTGACATGAGGAGGTTTTCTGAATCACTGGAAATGTATTCAACCACGCTGGCCGTGATGTTGCCCAGACAGTCACACCGAAAACATAAGCGCTTGTGCAAAAAAACCCAACATAAAATCACAATTAAGACTCAGTGTCGGGTTGTTACGTGACAGTGGGCCGCTTCCAGATGGGAATCGCTGCCCATATCTCTCCGCCGCCGCCGCCGCCGTGCTCGTTGGAAGAGCCGATCACAGCAATCAAATCAATGTAATCTTCACAGCGCAAATTTGAACCGGTAACCTTCTTAATTTGGTTATTGACGCCATCCGTCACATTTGAAGGAGAGAAAGTGAGGACGCGTCAAACAAACGCAGCAGGATCAGCGTGAATCGATAAGAAGCCCAACCAGGGACGTTTTACTGCACAGGTGAAGCTGAGACGCTCCTCCTCACAAAGCCTCCGGGGGGGCGCCGGGGGGGGCGGCGCTCGGAAGCGGTTTTGAGGAGAGCTCGACACCTCGACGGAGCCCTGACCCAGTTGAGTCGCGGCGCCTTTTTTTCCCGTCCTCGTGCGCTCTGCCGCTTTGAAGGCGCATTGATGCCACGTGGCTTTCTTTAGAGGACGAATTGTGTGGAGACATAAAACTAAGTCCTCCAGGCTCCGTGTGAAGTTCTCGCTTCCTCGCCGGACGTCATACAGTTCTCAGGCTTCGTTGAAGCAAAACAGATTGGACATCATACTGTTCATGATTACGATAAACCTTTTTTTTGTTGTATTTGTCGGGCAATGAGTTGGAATAACTTTTAGTTCATTTTTTGCATCTGTGAATGTCGGCGGCGGTGGTTTTTGTAACATAATCATGTTGCCATTCAGGCCAGGGCTCTTACTCAAATGAGTTTTCGATCTCAAGAGACTTCTGTGATTACTGAAGGTCAAAGAAAGAAAAAACAAAATGAAAAAAACAACAATACAGAAAACTGCCTCGACGTTCTAATTCATCAACTCGTGCCCATAATTTGGGAATGAAAGGATTTGTGTCTACAAGGGGGTTCAGTCTTAAAATATTGTGTCCATAAACACACACACACACACACTAATATATATATATATATATATGAGACCTTTCTTAGCTAAAGCATTACTTGAGCAGAAAAACAAGGCCTCCTCTCACGGTGGAACATGTGATTAGAGGCGTGTGTCTCTTTACATGACTGGATCCCGATTGAGCCACATGAGACAAATAAGAAACGGAGTTCAGCGGCTGATGAAGTCACTGAAGAAGAACAGGGGCTCCTAGGAAATATAATTTGAAGCAGACAGCTTGACTATCTTCACAAACTACAGTCCCCTCTCAAGTTGAGAACTGTTATTCTGTCCCCATCTGTTTTCTATCTCATCTTGAAATTGTCAGTTTCACTTATTGTGCAGCTTCCTTGAAAAAAAAAAAAATGGTATTCCAGTCGAAATTATGCTGATAATGAAACATTCACAGGCTCCCCCTTGTAGATTCAGATCAAAAGCTTTTTTAAATAGTAGATAAAAGAATGGGGGTGGAGTGTGGGGGGGGGGGGGGGGGGGGGGGGGAATCACATTAGAAGATGGACCCATCCATGGAATCCAGCAGAAGTGGAGTTGGGGCTCTTCAGCTGACATGAGAGGAAGTGTGGGACCATTAAAACGCTTCCCGTAGAATTCTCCTTCCACTCAGTGAAAGAAGATTTACGCATTTGTGAAATATTAAAAGCTGATTCTTTTGTTGTTTTATTTTCCATCAGTTTCTAAATGATATTTAGTCATTGCTATTCGGGATAAGATAACAACATGATACAAGCAGTGATGATTTTTATCTATGTACACGCTTGATTAGAAGAAGTCTTTGACATGAAGACACTTCATTCTTCAGATATATTTGTACGGTTTACAACATGTTGGAGACATGAATACAGGCGTATATATATATATATAATATAATAAAACAACAAATAGTGGGTTCTGCAATATTAACATAGGCAAACATGTTCTGGTAAAAAGCCAAATGAAAAGACTCAACCAGGCCGGATTCGGCCCCCTCAAGCTGTTCCATGACAACGTCGTATTTGTGAAAAATAGACAGATATAGAATAGACATAATAAGAAACGTCAGCTGAAGCCTTCGGGAGCTGAACATATAACAATATATTATTGGTCATCTAAAAAGCAGCATTGATTTAAATTGATATTTAATGTCAAAACCAGGTCCTGCATATCGACATGATGAATATAAATATACATCTCATGTAGTGCATCAACTGTTGAGAACCAGAGAAGAAGAAATGCATCCAGACGCCCCGATGGAGACAAACGTGATCTACGACGTCTGTGATTACTGCCGCGCCAACAAAGGACAGCGGATTCTCAATTGATTACTAATTGACACCATTTGGCCCGAGCGGCAGCAGCACGATGGAGTAATATTCGCCCTCAGAGACTCCTTTTTCAACGCCATCAAGGATACAATCAAGCGTTAAAAACTTTTAATAGAATCCAGCTTCTGCCTCTCCGCGTGCATTTCATCGGGCTTCGGTAAGATGAAGCATGAAGAGTGACACTTTACTACTCGAGGCGATCGGAGCTGCTCGGAGACCAAACAATCAGAGTAAGAAATTCGAAATAAAAAGAAAATCGCAGACAACAATCTCAACAAGTGTTGGGTGAAATTAGAACATTTAATTTAATTGCGGCGGCGCGGCAACAACGGAGGAGCGCTTGGGGCTTGGCTCACATTAGAGGGCCGACTCACCGCGACGCCGGCGGAAACCGCCCGTTTGATTGCAAATGAAACGAAGTCATGTCAGAGGTGTGCGTCTGTGTTCAAACAAAGAACACAATCCCATTAGTGGGTAAAGCGCCCGTTGTTGCTCTCAGCGCTCCCAATCAATACAGACTCACTCCGGTTCAGCTTTTTAAGATTAGATGCAGCGTTCCGGTGGGCGGAATGCCGCGTTGGGGTAACGAGGTTTCACCTGAGCGCAACGTCTCAAACGACGCCCAGTTCAAGGTAATTGTGCGACGCAATTATCACAAGTCATGCACATAAACGGAAGAAATCAAAAGGGATTTTCTACTGATTGTCAGAAGGACTTCAAAGCGTTCTGGTCCCGGCGGACCGACTGATGCTCTTTATTTAACTGGATCAATTAATAGGGCCGACCGAGGCTGGCAGGGAGGCGGTGGAAACATCACGTCGAAGCCTCTTTAAGGACCCGTGTGCTCACTTACTTTGACGTGCCAAGTCGGAGGGGCAGGCTGAGTCATATTGACTTCACGGCTAAGTGCTCCCATGAAAAGCAGCCACTTAGGTTCCGGCCTCGGCAAACCAACCTGAACTGTGGCGGCTTTCACGCCGCTTCTGCGTCTGACATTGTGAAAGCATCGGCTGCGCGTGTCGCAGGTCAAAAGCTTCCCCAACGTCGAGGGCGCGAGGTAGAAATGTTAGAGAAAAGTGGAGGCAAAGAATACGGCGCCGAAATATGAGACGTCAGAAAAGATTTACCCTTACTTTTCTAATACTTGCTGATGAGTAAGTTAACAGACGGATGATGTTTTAAGTCCTCAAGAAGCTTTTTTATCAATTTTTATCAATTCTTAATGAACAGAAGAGCATTTGTCAGAATTAAGCTGCAGTGTTTTGTAGTGATGTTACTGTGGGTCTGAATGTTGCATTCTCTACAACCTCCTGAAACTCTCCTGCAGGTTTTTCCTCAGACTGAGTGGAAGAAATACACTTCAGGATGCCTGTTGTGACAATAAACCAGCAAGCCATCTTGTGACAAATGCTACAAGAAAATGATCAAAACGGATGAAGCTGCACTGGAAACCAAATTATTTCAGTTGTCAACATTGTGCTGCTGCTCTCCGTTCAGCACATTCACCTGCACACTGAGATCCCCCCGCGTCGTCTCCTCCGGACGTGACTCACCTGCGTGTTTAGCCATCCGTCTGTCTGAATGCGAACAGCGATGCTTTCATTTTACCCACTGCCGCGCTCCCTCGCCGCCTCGTCCTGGGAGGCTTTCTCACATCATCCGGGCTCCTCGGCTGGTTTTCTTGGTGCGTTTGTTGAAACTGTGCAAACACAAAGCCTCTCGCCCCATACAAAATAAAAAAAATTCACTGAGAGCACAAGTCCTTCAGCACTGTGAAATGAACATATTCAGCGAGACGTACGGAGGACAGAGAGAAACTGGGAGGGGGAAAAGGAGAGCGTCGACTTTTACAACGGTGCATTGCAATTAGAAACAAAAGGCTGCGAGGTGTGTGGACACCTGAACATGGCACCCACACGTTCATGGGTATTAATCTGTGGACACCTGAACATGGCACCCACACGTTCATGGGTATTAATCTGTGGACACCTGAACATGGCACCCACACGTTCATGGGTATTAATCTGTAGAGACCTGAACATGGCACCCACACGTTCATGGGTATTAATCTGTAGACACCTGAACATGGCACCCACACGTTCATGGTATTAATCTGTAGACACCTGAACATGGCACCCACATGTTCATGGGTTTAAATCTGTGGACACCTGAACATGGCACCCACACGTTCATGGGTATTAATCTGTGGACACCTGAACATGGCACCCACACGTTCATGGGTATTAATCTGTAGAGACCTGAACATGGCACCCACACGTTCATGGGTATTAATCTGTAGACACCTGAACATGGCACCCACGCGTTCATGGGTATTAATCTGTGGACACCTGAACATGGCACCCACACGTTCATGGGTATTAATCTGTAGAGACCTGAACATGGCACCCACACGTTCATGGGTATTAATCTGTAGACACCTGAACATGGCACCCACACGTTCATGGTATTAATCTGTAGACACCTGAACATGGCACCCACACGTTCATGGGTTTAAATCTGTGGACACCTGAACATGGCACCCACACGTTCATGGGTATTGATCTGTGGACACCTGAACATGGCACCCACACGTTCATGGGTATTAATCTGTAGACACCTGAACATGGCACCCACACGTTCATGGGTATTAATCTGTAGACACCTGAACATGGCACCCACACGTTGATGGGTTTTAATCTGTGGACACCTGAACATGGCACCCACACGTTCATGGGTATTAATCTGTGGACACCTGAACATGGCACCCACACGTTCATGGGTATTAATCTGCTGTGACAGCCTGCGCTCTTCTGGCTCCCATTCAACGCATTCAACGGTCCAGCTCTGACGCTTTGTCTATCGGCGGCGGTCTTCCCGTCGGCCCCAGACGGGCTGGACAGGGTCGAGGTTCTGTGTGGACTAGTTCTTCGACATCCAAACTGGGGAGTCCTCTCTTTTATGGACCTGCTCTGGTTGTGCCAGGAGTCGCTACCGTACCCGGACGCAGAAATCAAAATACCAAAATGTCTGTAGATGTTTCGGGTCAGATATTTTACTTTGGTTAATCATGAAAGCAGACTTCATGCTGTAGCATCAAAGGGTTTCCTTTGAATCTCAAAGTCAGTGGACAGATTGTTGTGGTGCATTTTATAGTGTTGCTTAAAGATGTTGAGTAGTAAGATGAAAAAGGACATTGGGTCATCAAAACGCACGACACAAATAGGATTCACTTCAGAGAACGAGTAAAGGGAACAATCTGTGCTCGCCAAGATCCAACTTCAGTACCGGAAAACAATAATAGCTTAATTTGATTTCCATGTTGTCCAAATCATTTGGCCCCTTTCACAAAACAACAAAAATACAAGAGACATTTACACCGTTACATCTAAAACCTGAAGAATTTCTCAATCACAATATTTTCTGTGACGTGTCCAAACGTGTGATTCCAAACCAAACAAACAGTTAGAAGGGTATTGACGTGCTTTTGTTAAATCAAAAGGTTAACCAAAAAAACAGAACCACATTTGTTCCACTCCTCCTCCTCCTCCTCCTCCTCCTCCAAGCCAACGGCGCCGGCTGCACCTGTAGAGACGAGCATGTTGCAGACCTGTGGGACAGCAGAAGCCATTCTGCATGAGGAGATACAGCAGACACATCCAGGTACGACGTAGACTCGGTGCCAGGTTGTAACAAATCGCCAGAATGCCAGAGCGCCAGGCAGGAATCCCCGAGACGAGACGAGGTGCGTGTAAATACATCCACTCGGTGGGAGGCTGCATACGTTCCGCAGTCATTCGAGAAATGAGCCGTGCAATCGGTGCCCGTGTGTGCATGAGGACGAATGTTGGCGAGGGGCCTTTTAAAATGTCGATAAGTCGATGAAGGTTCATCTGAAAAGATCCAACTAAATTTGACAAGTGGCAAACTGACAACTGTCCTTAAGCAGTAATGGAGAAAAACAGCTCTTAATGCGAACACGCTGAGAATGAGCATCACTCCTAAGAGCATCTTGAAACACACGCGGCACACCGTTTTCATCCAGCGCAGTTGAGGAAAAAGCAAAGATCCAAGGACAGCTGCTGCTGTCTAATGACTTTATCTTCATTTGAAAGGGCGTCATTCTCAAAGGAATCGTTCCACATCACCGCTCAAAATCCATTCAGGCAATATGAAGGCCACCTGAGAGGCACATCAAGCGGGATGCCATGGCTGAGAGTTGGTTTTGAGGAACACAATAACCCCCCCCGCCTCTCCGCTCTCCTCCTCCCCCGGTGGAACTATCTGCTCGGAGATATGTTTGGCTACGGCGAATCGACGCATCCTGCTGGTGTGTGACAGACACCTGAGGCGGGGATGAACGACGCAGCGCCCCGCAGAGCGAACGCCGACACCAGGAAACTTAATCAAACTCTGCTCACCACGTCGAGTCTGACGGAACCAATCGCAGCATCTCAAAGCGCTGGACCGCTGTGGTCCGTGGACGCACATACTTTTATTACAAAGGGATTAAAAGACCACGTGTAATGTACACCTTAGGGCTGTTTTAGCTGACTGAACCGAAGAGGATTGAGTGTGAAATAAATAAATTGTAGCTGGTCAAGGTGACCGAGAAGAGCTCCACAACTAAAGTGCATGTGAAAGTTGTCGCGTCAGCTGGATAGCAGACAGATGTTTGCAGAAACGTGCGTTAGCGTGTTGAGTTTATCCGCCTCCGAGTAGCCATAAAAAAAAAAAAATCTGCTGCTGCGGCTTCGTGATTAATAAGCAGACTGTAAATTCCTGAGAAAAGGTCAAATCTACGCAGGTACGGCGGAGTTTGATCCAACTGCCGTAGCATTAGGAATAGAAGACATCTTTAGCGTTTGTTTTGCAGTAAGTTGTTTTACGGACAAACACAGTAGTTTTACTATGTGATATCTAATTGGCCAAATAAATCAATAAAAATCAAGTGTTTTACAGAGCGGATTGTTGGGTGCGCCCAACTATTAGAAGTGGATAATGTGAAACCACGCGCTCCCACCGACGGCCCACTGAGCCTCTGAAATCCGATCAGGGTCCACCTGAGCTTCTGTGCAATAAAGCGCGGCCCTCATGAGCAGGAGCTCCACTCCACGTGCCGTAATGACTTTGACTAAGCAGGTCCTCGACAGATGGTGACATTCAACACCCCGAAGGTTGTCCCACCGCTTCGGCCGGCAGTTTAGGATATTGTTTTTCAGAAATGTCACTGAAGAGGTTCGTCAAGTTGAATCCGAAAGCTGTTGCACTCGTCCATCACGCAGACAGACGGAATCGAGCGACGCGACCGCTTAATGGTGAATTTATTTTCGGTGCACATTTTCATTCATTTGACTCGTTGCTCATGGAAAATATTGAACAACCCGGTTTGAGAGAGGGATGAGTGGGGAAATCAAATGCACACACTTCATCATGGAAGACTCTCGGCTGTCTTGTCAGTCGGTGTTTGCCTCCCGGGCATGTTGATTCCACCATCTGGTCTCTGCCACTTAAGCCACCTCTGGGCCTGAAGAGATTAAACCACTTCCTTACCTGACACACAGATTGTGTCTCTGCAGTGAAAAAGTCAAATGTTTGCAGGTGCAGTTTCCACAAAGGCCTTTGATTTGAATTAATCTGCATTAATTTAGGGGGTGTGAATGGAGAACGAGAATATTTTCACGAGCTTTCCCCAAAAGGCAATTTTTCCAACACCTTTTCCCGTCTGTTTTGCGCGCTGGACGAGATGAGGACAATGCGGACCGAGCCAAGGTAAACAAAGAGGACGCCGCCGTGGACCCAGCAACTCACAATATGAAAACTCCTGCCTTCCAAGCGTGATGAAATCTTTGCAACATCCATGCGCCCGGAGCTCCCACTGTGTCGGGCCGTATATGTGTGACACTCCTGAGCGCGTTAGGAGCAGTAGTCTTGGCGTTGGATTCATATTTCATGACAGCGTGGACCAAGAGGAGCCATATGGTAATCCAGACTGGACCTGCCTTCAAATCCCCTCCTGGCTAGAGGTGGTGCAGCGACCTAATGAAGCAGCAGCCCGCGTGCCGCCTGGGGTCACAATGGAGAAAGCAGTTCAGGTGGCCGCGGCCGGCTGAAGCCTGAGCTGAGCCCCCGAGACACTCGGCACACTGGCCAGCCGAGCACACGGCACAGGGAGGCTCTGTGGGGCCGGTGTGCGAGAGGAGAAACCACTTGAATCCTGAACATTTTTATATCATAAAAGGGGAAATTCAGCATTCAGCATTCT
The DNA here is from genome assembly GCF_964276395.1 of Gasterosteus aculeatus. NCBI lineage: Eukaryota > Metazoa > Chordata > Actinopteri > Perciformes > Gasterosteidae > Gasterosteus > Gasterosteus aculeatus. The sequence continues at coordinate 19,874,220 of NC_135708.1, read as the reverse complement.
GAGGGGGGAGGTACAATATGAAAGGGATCTGTCACTGATGCAAAGAACTGCCCCTACGTCACCGGTTGGTCTCCGTGGCTCCCAGTCGGCCCTCGATGCGACGCGCGGGAGCACGTGGACTCTTCTCGAGGGCTTGAGGAGCGGCGTCCGCGTCGCTTTGACGGCTTGTTTTAAGGGAGGACAGGGACGTCGACTTCACGGCGTGGAAGATGGACGGTGCCTCCGGGAGACTCCTTTCGATTGGTGCAGCAGTTGAATACATCATGCAGGGATTTAATTTGTTTTGGATGCGGTAGATTGTCAGTTGTATTATTTTTCATGGATTCGCTGGTGAAAAATGCAACGCCGGCAACAGAACTTTCTCTGCCGGAACCCCGAGACGTTTCATGTCCCCAATTTGTAAAGGAGGCTCTCAAGAAAATAACCCCTGATAATGAGATGTTTTGTTTGACTGCTTATATTCTTTGGTTCAGACATTGAGCGGCTGCGTTCGTGGGTTGAGTCGTTCTCTCGGTGACGAGTCAAATGACCTTTTGTGTGAAAACGTCCCTCGTGGCATTCCGATCAGCGACATTTTGAATGACAAATGATAACGTTTTCGTTCTTACATCAATTATTCGTACAAATCCGTGCACGGGAATTAGACTACGAGGTTAGGTGACTACTTGGACCAGAACATGGAAAGGTTGCGGGAAAGAGTCTTCAGTCACGACTGAACACTAAAAGGGTTACTGCTCCTGGAATTGCTCCTCTTGTCTATTGGCTGCAAAGACATAACCCAATTTCACAGTAAGTCATTTAGGGGACAACCTCCACAATCCTTGGTCCTTGTAAAAAAAAGTTCAATTCAAGATTTGTCTTTCTTTCAACGCTTGGCGAGCCGCGATAATATCTGCAACAAATTTACGTTTCTATTCAACTAAACAGTTTAGTTATTCACGTTGACGGGAAACGCTCTTTCTAAAAAGGTACAAAGCTGCTTGTGGGTCGTGTTTATGCAACAAACTCCAGTAAAAGTTCACGAAAAAAACACCCCCCTTCAAAATTAGATTACCACCATTTCTACCTGGTGTGTGGAAGCATAATACAAATAGGCCAACGACTTCTTATATTAACCAACTTCAAAAAATGTGTTGAGGAAAGGTCGAGGTCACGAGCTGAAAAAAAACTGGGGCAGATGTGGCTCGGTGGGGAGAGCGGCTCGTCCTTTAACCTCGTGGTTAAACTGTCACGCGTGGAAGCGTCCTTGACCAGGACACGGATCCCCCCGAAGCGGCTCCCCGGGTGCTTCGCAGCGGCCCGGTGCTCCTACGGATGCTCGGGGAGGGTTAAAGGCAGAGGTCACGCATCATGCATGTGAGCGACGAACGAAAGAACGTTTGGAGGAGAAACGAGCGAATTCATTCGTGGTTTGAGACCTTGCACGCTGCTGCCGGTGAACGCGCTGCACACATCCTCACGTACAGCTGCATCCACTCGTCCTGCTGCGGTTTCACAAAACAATCAGCGGTACTCAGTGCCTGGAAACGTTTAGACGCTATCAATGAAATTCTAATTCAAGCACTGGAGAGCATCGACACCTTTAGCCCAGCTAAACCCATCCGCTGCCTACATGTAGTTAGCTACAAGGTGGACTCGGGCAAAACTAAAGTTTGCAGTCCGCCGTGTGACAGGAGTTCCAATTAAGGAAGTGAAGCTGAACGAAACAAGCGACAACAACAGCACTGCAAGGGAAGAGCGCCTCCCCTCGTACTCAACAAAGGCTCCGCGTGCAGCCGCAGCAACGCGGGGCTCCTGTAAGTGGTGTTTCTAAGCCTTAAACACGCCGCCAGAGGATTTAAAAATGTGTCTGTTAGCACATACAGCGTATTGTTGTTCATATACAGCACCTCTTTGTCTCTCACATTTCATTTAGTTGGTTTGTCAATGCCTAAAAATACAGACATTTTGGGGTTCAACCTCACATGTAATTATCATGTGACACTGTTTTGACACCTACAATGAATGAAGAAGATGCTTTAAGGCCACACTAGTCGTAGACTTTATTCCCCGTTTCTTTTAGTTCTCCATCATCTGGCATTCGGGCGCGAGGACGCATCCTGCGCCGCCAAACCCCCCCGACGGAAGGAGCGGCTGGCCAGGCGGGGGAAGCAGCCTTCGGGCGATGTGGAGGATGGAGGGGACGGGGGACGGGTTTCAGGATGAGCGCTTATCCATTCGGCAACAACACCCAAGTCTGCCAGCGGACTGCACTAAGCAGCGCAGCAGGGAAAGGTCACGCGCAGCCACATGCAAAAAGCCGGCTGTCTGTCACACGGCAGCACCGCAGTGAGGAACGCACACTGTATTAAACAACAACAAAAAAAATGCAATTTCAAGTGACACATCTGATCAATTCTTCAGTGAAATAACCGAGATGTTGTGCGGTGTTATTGCTTTCATATTACTTTCAGGACGTATCCATAAACATCCCACCTGCAGAGAGTGGAACGCTCAGCAGAAACGGGCGGTGAATAAATGAATCCCTCAGCGGGCCGGCGAGGACACTGCCCCAGATTTAACCCTGGAGATGGCAACGGCCACAAGGTGCTGAGTAAGGACCCCCCACCCCCCACTATACAGCCCTTAATATTCTTCATCACTTCTCCGGTTGATATACAAACACAAGGAAATAACTAAATGTTTTATGCATTCAGTTGCCAGGGGCGGCATTCTTTTTGCTGTATTCTTTACTGATAAATATTCCATTACAGAGATAAGGCCTCAGAAATGAGAGCTACGGCACACAAAGAAATATATATATCTGTATATATACATATACATCTATATGTGCAATGCATTCTGTTTTCATTGGCTTTTTCGACTTGCTGTTGCTGGTAGACTACCGGAATAAGAATGCAGGTGTACGCGGCGCCCGCTGCACCGAAATAGTGTCCGTGAGCTGAAAACAGGTTGAATCGCCTTTCTTCGCAGGGCTGTTGTCGGATTTTCATGAAACACGCATTTTGATCTTGATGGCGGAAAACTGATCCGGCAAAAGGAATGACAGGTGTGATAACGCTTATCGGAGAACGCAGGGCCGTACCAATAGTCAAAGGGATGTTCTACTATCTAAAGCATTATTGGTAGAAAAGGGTGGTCTCTGATGTTCAGGCTCCAGGCTTTGCACCTTCCACCGTAATAGAATAAATGCCCATATCTATGGGCTGTAAAAAATGAGATTGGAATTGTGCAACTGTAATCTAAAGCGGAGGGAAGCTTTCAGTGTAATCAATCTCCAAAAAGGCTTTTAATGGAATCAATGGAGAGAAAGGGGATTGATCTCTGCACCGTACGCAGCCATTTTTAGATATTCACTCTATGAAAACTCTCCTCGGTGGACTGAAAACTTCCATCCAGCGATATAGGTTAATTGCATATTGAGCAAAGCAGCCCATTTGTTAAGTGACACACTTGTTCTCGGTGACCATTGAGTTGGAAAAAGCTATAAAGCAGTGAGGAATTATAACGCTGAGCTCTCATCGCACACCCCCCCGACCTGCAAAATGAGGCCTTGTGAGAAGACGAGGCGCTGGACATCACGCATGCTGATTGGATCCTTGCAGGAAGGGTCCGGAGTGTGAAGGCATCAGGCTGGAGGGGCTGCTGCTGCTGAACCGACGCATGTGGCTGTTGGTTACGTGTGCGGCCAGGTGGTGTGTACAATTTAAAACGGCAGTGAATAGGAAATAGCTCGGCAGAACGTCCACACACACACACACACACACACACACACACACACGCACACACACACAGTAGCCAGTCAGAATGAAAAGACTCTTCTGCTGTTGGCATAGAAACAGTGCTTGGACAGTTAGGGTTAGAGGGTAATACCACTCAATCTCGTCTTTGAAAATAACCGTTGCCAAGCTCTTAAAGCAGTTATGTCTTTACTAGTGCACACACGCCCCTCTCAGAGCCGACAGGGATCCTGACCTGGGATTTGTCCAGAAACCCTCTGCTATGTATAGACACGGGTACGTGCCTGAGAGCGAGTCCATGATGATGCGTAATTGATCTGTTTGTTCCACGTCAGTGACGTGTAAACAATAGCAACGAGTTATATTCGATGGTTTGATATTAGATTCAGATAGTGAGGATATAGATTTTATATTTATACGCCCGATCGATTTCCCCGCGCAATGAAAAGAGCCACACGAGCGGCATCGCCCTCAATCCACCCAGTTAGCTCAGGGCGGCTGCCATTTCAGTCCAGATCATTAAATCCTGCTATAAAAAGCAACACTAATTGTATTTGTTGCTTTGTTCCATTGCAAACAGCCGGGATGATTCATGATAACGTTTTACATCTCCACTTCAAAATGTGGTTATGTGGGAAATAATTGCTAGAATGAGGTTTTCGTCAAGCCGACATGAAAGGGTTTTACAGTCATGAAGCAGAAACAGACATTTTCTCACCTCGTGGAGAACACGACGGAGCCGCGGTGGCAGCAGGTGACTTTGAACCTCGTCGTCGGCGACCACGTGAGCTTCAGTGGCCGCGGATCATGTGACGCCATGTCGGTAAAAAAGACCAAAAGGACTTTAGTGTGAAAGCGAAGCCGCGACCGTGATCCCATCTGAAGTTGTGCCTTTGAGTTCTGTGACGCGCTCACGCCGGGCCGTGGCGCCGCGTTGTCTCCCGGGCCCTCGCGGGCCCCGCCTCCCTCCACGCGTCCTTCGTTCCCCGTCACTTAACCGCGGAGGTGTTTGGCAGAAGCCACGACGAGCCCAGCGTCAAACGGAGCGGACAGACTGTCGACGTCTTCACTCCGGCTGCGGCCAGGATTAAACGCTCCTGACAGCGGCTTCTGTTTCATTTCTCGGGCGAGATCTGATGAATTATGAAACAGTCACAGTCGTGCGTGTCAGCTCTCGGGTCCGCGTGACACGCGGCGGTCATGTCAGGCTCCCGTCCTTTGTCGGCGGTAACGCGTTCCCTCTCTGTGTCATCCATTGTGCTTGTCCTTGTCCTCTGACAAGACGCGACATCACAGGGGACGAGTGTCCGGGGACCAAAAGGCTTTGAAGAAGATTCCCCCAAACAACATTTCAGAACCACGGGGCCGCGTTTGTTCGTATTAATAAAACCACAAAAGCAATGTGGTTGAGAAAGACGCCGGTGGGCTGTTTGCTCTGCTGCGTGTTTGTTTCTTCCCTCTTTCAGCAGTCTTCTCCCTCGCAGTGACGTCCATATGGCGCCATGATATTCTGCGTTTTCAGGGTTTGTTTATAAAGTGGATCCTTCAAGCAACCAGAACACATTCTCTACCTGCTGAGCACAGACTTCCCAACACTTTGATCATCAGAAGCCCCCCCAAACCCCCCCGCCTCCCGACTCGGCTGTTGTGAGCGAAGCTTGCCTCAAAAAACACCCCAGAAGCTTTTGTGTTTTCCACCATAACACCCCGAACGGCTCCGCTTAAGGGGGCGGGGACACGCGCATGCTTTTCTTAAAACGTCCTCATGCGTTATTGACGGCGAGGACACGACAAGCCGCTCGAAGCGGGAAATACGCCCCCCCCCACCCCCCCGACTCGCGTTCGTGACGAAGCGACCGGGTCGGGCTCAGCGATGTGCAAAAAAACATCTGTTTGAAGCGAGCGCTTTGCGACCCGATGATGAAATCTTCTCCAAAAGCGGGACGTCGTGGAGCTCTGCGCTTCCACCAAGAGTTTATTGGTTTGGGCGTGTTTTTGGTGCTGGGAACCCGGCCCCACTAGCCAGTACCCCCCCCCCCCCCCCCCCCCACAGCCAGCTGCCAACCAACGCGTGACGTCTGGGTGACGGCATCTCGCAGGTGGAGGTGACGCCGCCTGCTGACTCACAGGCTCGTGTGCGGAAGCACCGCCCGCGTTGGTAGCGTCAGTCGCTGGCGATGTTACAACAATCGCTGCTTTAAACTTGTTCTATTCCCCTGTGTGAATGGTGCATTCAGATCTCAGAATAGAACCAGGAAAACGTCCGCCTGTGTTTTAGTCCTCTAACGATTTTCCAGAAAGGGAATCTGAGGCGCTCGATGAATCGATGGGCCCGAATGTTCCTGGTGCCAGCGAGCGGCGTTTTAAGCCGCGTGCGCTGAAAGCCTCCGATGTGATCAGTGCCTCGGGTGCCTCAGGCCGAGCGTCCTCTCCTTGCGTGCGCAAAGGCGGACACATCAGATGGGTATCGCGTGACTTAGCGGCGTCCTCGTGATCCTCAAGCTGTTGTTCCTCTAATGCCTCGCCGCTCTCCGCGTTGGGGCTCCGGGCCGCGTTCTTGGGGGTTTGGTTTCTACACAGATTTGGCGTGGTAACTGCGCCGCCGTCTCCCCTCCTAATCTCAGAAACATGACTGCTATCTGATCCAAACCCGAAGCCACTCGCTGACTTACACGGGGTCTGCGTCGGGCTGGCAGGCGACGGGCGGCTGTGCTTCGCTTCGCTTTCTTTCTTTCCCGCAGTCAACTTTGAAAAGAATCAGTCATTTGAATGCTCGGCTGCAGCGCTGAAGGACAATGGGCCTCGGTTACAAAGGTGCTCGGCGTGTGTGGAATAATGGGAGCTGTAAACAGAAAGCTGGGTTCGTTCATCCGACATCTTTGGCAAACATTGAAACAGAAAGGTGGAATTGTTGTCGATTAAAGTGACCTGATGATTACCCGAACCATTATTCTGCTCTCGTTTACTGCAACAACGGCTAGTGGCCTATTTTTAGCTTGTTTCCTATGAATGTTAGCAGGCCAGCCATCTTTTTTTTGTGGTGGCGGGGGGGGTGACGTCCGCATGTCACAGGAGCGATAAGCCCGACACAAAGGAGATGGAGTGGAGGGGCACGATAACGCGGGGCGGCGCGGAGGCGACCGCGGCGTGGGAGGATCCCGCCTGTCGGCCCCGCGGTAAACACCCGGCTGCTGGTGGCGGAACAGGGAAGCAGATGGGTCACAGGGAGAAACGCATCAGTGTGTGGAGTGACATCCGGAGATCATTACGTCCAATCACAGCGGCGCAGGAAGTGGGGGACGGATTGAGATTGATGGCACCAGGCGGCTGCCTCGCAGCTTTGAATGAATGGGGAGGAGAAAACGGGGCAACGGAACAACACAAGCACAGTGTCCCCGCCGTCTCTCACCCACCGGGAGGAAAATGCCCCCTCTGTTCCTCCTTTCAATGTGCGGCATTGTGCGCCAGTGTGAGTGTGCGCGCGTTAGAATCTGTGTAATGTGAAGTCGTTCGGTTCGGGGGGGGATGCGAGGAACAAAGCGGGGGGAGGGAGGGCGGACGGAGGAGAGCTCCGCCGATGGTTCCTGCTTTCCAGGAGTTCACGTCGCAGACATTCAGCCCGCGTTCGTAAACAAATGGCCGCTCAGAGCGGCTGCACGCCGAACCGATTCCACGAGAGAATATCGGCTGAGGGATCGGCGAGTCAATTCAGATCCATTCAGATCAATACGTCAATACTCATCCCAGAACAGTCATTTATTCCAGTAAAGAAAAGACAATTATAACAAACAGCAGCTCCATGCGGAGGTCATCCAACATGAGCACATCTTAACTCATCGAAGAGAACAAAGGTCGGGGGGTTAACAACGTGTCTGTTTCCTGCCCAACCAGTTACCCTACTCATTGTCCAACAAGCTGCAGGCTTTGTTTACAGCAGTGCGTTGTGAGGCTCTTAATTACTTGACAACGTGTCGGCCGCGCGAGTCGTCCAAAGCTCAACACTTCGGTCTCGGTTTGTTGCTCCTACAGAGACCCGATCTGATGAGTGGGTCTTCGTCCCGTAGCGAAAGAGTGAGCTGGTTGTTGCCGTTTTGTTCCCTGCGTGTGAGTAACCCGATGTGCCTCACGGGGGATTTATGCGCCCGTGGGCCGACTGTGATCGACGAGGAAAGCTTTTATTTATAGACAGCCCTCTCAGGCACAGTCTCCAATCACCGCACACAGCCAGGAAACGCCGCCGCATTCTGATTCGTTCATTTTGCTGACGCAAAAAAAAAAAAAAAATCGTTGCCCGTGTAAACCTTAAATGAATGTGTGCGCTCTCGTTGTACACAACTACTCAAAGTGGCTCCGGCCAGACATTCTAATAACCGACGTGATCAACGGGGGGGGGGCGCACGTCCAAACCTATCAGGCCTCCTCCGGCCCTGCAGAGCCGACCGGCAGCTTGTGTTGGAGAGTAGATGTCTATCTGCAATCGATACACCACAATCTGGTCCTATCTACCCCCCCCACCCCCCCCCCCCCCCTGATACGCTGCACAGCCACTTTTCCACACCCTCCAGCGTCCTCAACGCTGTTGGCAATTATGGATCGCAACCTTTTCCCAACACGCCAAGATCCGGCGTCGCAAGGATTCTCAGTTTGGTGAAATAACTTTCGAAAGTAAAAACACAAAACATGTTATCGAGTGAAGGCTATGATTGTCCCCCCCCCCCCCCCCTCTTCCATCAGGCATTAGTTTAACTAAGAAAGATCCCCACATGGTGTTGTGGCTCCCCACGTTCTCCCGCTGTGCTTTTTGTCCCCGGAGGAGTCGCTCTCCACAACAGGCTGGTGACCTCGGAGAGCGAGCGCTGCCCAAGGCGACCAGGAGGAAGAGGCCTCCGCCCGTCTGAGGGCGCCCCACCCCCCCACCCCCAACCCACCGCCTCCGGCCCACTTCAGGGATGTCATTGCCCCCTCGCTCTTAGCCAGGGGGCCCACAGGGGCCAGTGATTTACAGAGCGCCATATGGCCGGCCCTTAAAGGAACATCTGACAGATAGGATGTTTTCCTTCCATGTCCTGGTGCACGATATATCACGTTCATAGTGTAGTGACCCCGCGCCATTCTGCATATGCTACCTGAGGCACAATCTGTCAGTGTTTGACATGCCAAGGCTATTTTTCTTATGCAAATTCTTGTTTACATGCCCTCTTTCCTTCAGTGTTTTATCCCTGGGATTTGGGTTATGTTGCGAGGTCTGCGGCTCCGAGTATTGACAGAAGGTCGGCGGCACAATGGGAGCGATGTCACGGCTCTGAGACGGAGAGACGGAGGATGGAAGCAGCCCCGCTGGAGGCTCGCCACGGGCTACGTCTGACATCCCTCTCTCTGATGGACTGATGAGATTACCCTGACATTTTTTCCCCTTCTAATTTAAATTGCATTACCAGGAGGATCTTATGTTAGCCAGATCTCCATATTCTTCTCAAGGGATTTGGGTTCCATTTTGCTCCGTGCTCCATTCTGTTCTTCCCTTTTTTTTCTCCCACACAGAGAGGGAGGAAATCGTCTTTACGGGCCTTGCATGTATTATCCGTTGGCAGAACTACACGGATCCCATTTCGGGGAGACGGTGCCGCATATTCAGCGGCGTACATCACGTTAATGGACTCCCCCCCCCCCCCGTTAAGGCCCCTCCTACAGTAAACTAGAACGATGCGGGTCACCGCGGTTTGCGACTGAACTGTGGCATTTGATTTGTCAACTATCCTTGCACTGTGGAGTGTTAACAGAATGAACTAACCAAGCAACTGAGCCTCAGGGTCATTGATAATTAAAGATAGCCCATTTAAAAAACAAACCCAAACACGGACCATGAACTGTACAGATTGGGGTCATGGAAGCATGTTCTTTGAAGCCACTAATTTACATTCAACCTTTGCATTTCACCAGCGCTTTCACCTTGACATTTAAGGTTAACTGACAAATTAGGGCACTGTTTTTTTTTGGGGGGGGGAGGTGGTTGAGGCACTTGGCGTCCGTGTTCGCGACCGGAGTCGGCTGCAATTTCTTTGCTGCGCCGCGCAGCGTAATGCTCTCAATTAGTCTAAAAGTCACCGTGGGTAATAATTCACCTCTCTCAAGCTTCATTTCCTCAGATCCGAGTCAAGCACGGCGCAGGAAATGACACTTCAGGAGCTTTTAAAAAATGATGAGGACAAGCGGAGCGATCTGGGCGGTAAATCAGGCGAGCGACTCGGCGTGAGGCGGCGACGCCGCCTGTGAGTCGCCGCGGTGACATGTTCATCAAGGCGCCGGTGCCATCGCTCAATCACTGTATCCGTCTATGAACAGACCGGTCAGTGGCATCAAACACAGAAATCATTATTTCAGCGCGTCCCCGCTCAAATCCGTCACTGACACTCTGGCTCATCTGCAAAAGGAATGTGATTTTCGATTGGTGCATTTATTTATTGCCAGGAGTTTCATCTCACACCGTTTTTAAGGATCCCCCCCGATGCAGCCACTTGAAACCTGACAGGGAGGTCAACCTGTTGGTCTTCTGAAGGTCAGAAGCGCCAATATCAATCATCGTATGAAATTACATCCAAACAGATTCTCTCCTGCCATCTGGACTGAGACCATAGTGGGAATGTAAAATCCTGCACTGATAGATAGATAGATAGATGGATGGATGGCTCCTTTTCAGGTGGATCAATCCACACCATCTGGTGCCAGAGAGCTCTGCATCTCACCATCTTTTCTGTAACGCGATACATGCGATGAGTGGCCAACACAACCTCAGTGAGGCCTGTCAGGGCGTATATGCAGTGACCATATATGCAGCACAATGTTATTCTTCACTCAACACAGAGCCGAAAATGTGTTATGATGTAAATTGGTTGGATCACTTCAAATGTAACAATTAAAATAATTCGAGTTGTTTTGTCGGCTTTTAATGGTGATGATTTGTGTGCTCTGACACACTCAGTGTTTGACCACCAGCTCTGCAGCAGAACCTTTCATCTTCGGTTTGACTAACAGATTTGTAAATGCGCTCAGGCAGAAACTTTGAACTTGTTCATTTATTCCTCTTCGTCGGTTCCTTGTGAATCCACCGCTGAACGGGGCTTGTGTTGAGCGTTGGTGTCCTTTGTCGAATATATTCTTAATTACACCTTGAGCGCGATGATAAAGGAAAGGGCTCCTGTCGCGTTCTACGGAGAAGAGCAGGGCGGCAGGTATCAGGTAAGCACCCTGGGGACAGGAGATCCGTGGTGACCTTGAGTCCACCGCTGGATAAAGATCTTTTCCATATTCATTCCAATCCGGAAACCATGACTTACCGCTCATTAAATGGCTTATAGATTTGGCATCTCCATCTATCTCCGCTAACGTGAAACTCTCGCAGCCATTTGTTCAATTTACAATTATTACCTCTCACGAAGGTGCTAATTGTTCCCAGGGCCTCCTCTTTTTTTATTAAATGGGAGTGATTGGAAAGCTTCCGTAACTAATGCAATGATCCGGAGGGACTGAAACACAAAACCACACATTAAGCGTCTGCTAATAACATGAGGACACTTTTTTTTCCTCATTTTTATGGCGAGGGCAGCAATTGAAGACGTTTACGTGAGGATCCAACACATTGTATTTAACACGACACTGAAGGGGTATTTCTGCTGGGGTCAACATTCGACGCCATATAACGCGGTACAATCCCAAACTGGGTTTTAATAGAAGTCTGAAACATTCGAAGACACAGAAATGATTAATTTTTCGCTCGTCCAGACTTTACCAGGAACCCTGAGACCCTTTGAGAGAGTTCAATACAGTCGAGTTGTCAGTTTTCCAGACGAGAGCAGATTGAGGCTAAAAAGCCTTGAGGGTAATGGGATGAAGTCTGTTGCCACATTGTTGCAACATGCGTGGGATTCCCACGGGAGGGCTGCAAATGGAGTCAGGACGCCGCTCCTTCCTGACATCTCGGGCCCACGTGCCGCCGCCGCCCTCGCGTCTCTCCCTCCTGTGTTTGATGTCCAAATTGAGCTCCGCTTCAAGGAATTCATCGCCGCCTCCCACCCGTGGCCCCCCCACCCTGTTCCCCTGCCCTCGCCGCCTCGCCCGTGGTTCACGGAGATCTGCTGTTGAACTAATAAGTTGGTTTGCTGGAATATGTTTCGTTATCCGACCAGCAGTCACAGAGCCACGATTACCATTATTTATTCTTTCAATCACACAGTAGCTGTGCTTAATTGAAAGGATGTGGTTCATTGAAATGGACTAAGATTTAGCTTAAAGGAGCCGTTAACCCCAAAACAAGATCAGAGAAATGGGCTTTGGCTTCAGTCAGACATTGGAGTGAACATCCTATAAGAGCAACATATGGCACATCTGCACCGGTGACTTTTTTCTTTTTTTTTGCTGCATAAATTGTCAAATGGTTGGAATCAAAACTGCTGCGAATCGGTGAGGAGGGAGAAGAAATCCCTGGAAACCCGAAGCAAGACGAGGATGACAGGCCTCTGAACCCTGCCGGCCTCCCGCTGGCTAAGTAGTCACACTTTTTGCCTCAAATTTCGCTTCATTGGTCAGATGAGTTTCCACACATTTCACTTTGAAATGAGAAGAGCCGAGCGATGGGGCGACCGCTGGGTTCCGACACGTCATCCACGCTCATCCGTGGCCACTTTCTCACTACCTCAAAAGCCAATTTGAATACATAAAAGAGCCACGTACCGCCGCTTTATATGTACTGGCCGATAATTAATGCCACCGAGGACCTTCGGAATACCCACGTGGGCCAAACCGGAGCCCGAGCGGGACTTCACGTCTGCTGCTTCTCCTCGCCGAGCCTCCTCCGCCGTCAGAGCCGGTCCAGCGCTCCCCCGTTTTTTGTGTGTTTTTGGCGTGGCCGAGCGAACGGGAAGGAGCTGCTAGGATCGGGGGTGGTGCTGCTGAGACTGCTGGGGTTACGGGGGCGGTTGGAACAGATTGGTTGGTATCACACTCTCACCTCCGGGGGATAAAGCACCGGGAGGCGTTTTGGGGTTTTGGACATGTGTGGATTCGTGTGTGTGTGTGTGTGTGTGTAACAGCAGGAGAGGGTGGTGGGGGGGGGGGGGGGGGGGGGGAGTAAGGGATTGTGGGGGAATACAAAATCCTCAGATTGCTGAGTTGGGACGCAATGACCCCACGCCGACCCCCATTTCCTGTCTCAATTGCCTCAGCATGAGCTGGGCTCCATTTCACAGCACCGCTGTTCCTCTCCTCTTGTCCACAATCATGTGGACTCATGCGGGAGTCCGTCTCCATCATCGCGAGTAAATAATGACAAAGGGTCAGTGTGTGATCACGCGGTAGAACGTCTGGTCGCGGCCTTGTGATCTCTAATGGGATTGACTCCCATTTTAATGAGTGTCAGTGTTACAATCAAGACTAAAGATTCAATTTGCAGCCGTGAATTAAAAGGAAGGTTTATGAGCAATGGAAGTGAATATTTAAATCAACATTAAAATACAAACATGACTGCCGGCAGTCTGCTAAAGAGCAATTGTCCATTACTTTGTCTTCAAGTCCATTGAGCTACACGTTGGACATATGGATGGTATCTCAGGGTAATGAGAGGATGGCTTGTAAGCATCATTGTGCATTTATTCATGCTTTCATATCTCCCTTTGTGTATATTTGTGTGTACCTCCAAGTGTGATATGAAGGTATTACAGCATTAAGAAAATCCCTCTCTCCCTTTTATGTGGATGTAGCCATTTAAAATCAGCCATCACCCACCAAACCATGGTTGACATCTGTAAGGAAATCGCCCTCTTAAAAGGTAATGTTTCCACTTCAAAGCCACCCGCCATCTATCATCAAACAGGACCCGAAGGCACCAGCTGTTGGCGTACTCCTCAGTTGCGGTTTTCATTTAAATTCTCCACACTTGCCAACAAATGAGTCGCAGCGGCGTTGAAGGGTGACGCAGATTACGGTCACGTTTCTGTGAGACATTAAGGGAGCTGACGAGGAGAGGCTCATGGTTCATGTAGGACGAATGTCTATGGCTCCCAACGTCTCGTCCACGGTTATTCATGGTAACACCCTTTTGGGGGCACACGATGAACGTTTGCTACGAAGCGGTTTGTTCCACTTGGATTCCAACAGCTACGTAGTTACTGTTTTGTTTTGTGTGGTTGCCCAATAAACCGTTTTTGGGTCTCTCACATGATTAGAGCACAATTACGAACAATCTTTTTGTTCCACCTTCCCTTCGGCCCAAGTCTCTAAGCTAATCCCCCCCGCCGCGTCTGAAACTATCCTCCATCGTTATAAATCTCCCTGTAGAGTGTGAGCACTCGCCATCAAGAATGTATCGGCGGACGTCACCTGCTCTAATGAGCCAGTGGCTCCACCTCAGTCGCTTCTCTCCCACACAGTTATAATACACCTGCATTTGCATTTTTGGCAATCCACACCGGGGACTTTGGGTGCTGCTGTGGAAGCAGCGGCGTAATATCTGCTGCTGAACAGTTGAAACCCGAGTAGATAGGGCGAGCGGACCGCGAGCTTCTTCCGGTGCCAGACGGTGAGGAGGCGTCGCACCTGGCAGAGGAATCCTTCACTCATCAGCGCCGACCAGCGACGTTGTCAACTCTCCACAGGTGTATTAGTGCTGTGAGATGATTTACTGTTCCTGCTTTTTAAAGAAGGATGTAGTGAAGGAAACTAAGTTGATGGTGTGTAACTGTGAAACGTGTGGAAGTAATCGAAACCAAACCAAACCGCGCCGTGCACGGCCATCAGTGAATAACATCCAATCTGGGGAAATTACAGCAGCCCTTGATCACGGGCTGCTTTGCACTGTTCTTTCTTCCGCGCCATTATACTATTTCACTCCAGCCTGGTTCTCCACCAACAACCGACAGGCGGCCTCGTCGCGACCCCGCGCCGCTCGTAACTCAAAGGAAAGCCTAAAAATACAATTAGACGGGCGTACGGAGAGGGGCGCATCAGCAAATTGCGCCACCTATTATGTGGCGGCAGTTACCTGTGCAATCAGGCCTTCCCAGATTCCATTATGAACAGCGATGGGATCTTGTGATGCTGCAAAACACACTCGTCTTCTTGTGCTCTCTCAATCAGTCACCGAGTAGGTTGGAATCAAACATGTAAAGGCAGTAGCCTCCTTTTCTATTCCGGCTGCACTCCACATTCCCTCTAAATCACGCCTAATGGGCTGGTGGAGGGAGCACGCTCTGTATCACCGTATCAATCATTCACTCGGTTTTCCTCCTCCCGGACCCGTCCACAGGATCACTTTGGTGCTTTAATGAGCCATTACAATTCCTATCAGACAATCTCCGCGCCCAGAGTGCGCGCGGGCCCCGCGCAGGCGCGCTTGTTTGTTTGTTTGTTGGCCCGCGCCCTAACCGCCGTGGACTCGCGCGCTCATGCTGATATTAGATCGCCTCCGAGACGCGATCTCTCGTCTATCCATTTCTCACCCTCTTCCGCCGGTGTTTCGGCGCTCTCCCGTCGCGCCGCGCGAGGTTGTGTGCGCTCGCGCGCGCGGCGGACAGTGGGCATCGGGTTATGATTGCATTGTGTTGCCATCTCGCTCGGCCCCCCGTGCAGCCGTCCGTCTCTTTAATATCCAGCTTAAGCACTCTTGACCTTGAAGCGATCGATGACGGCACACACCAACGTATTCGCGGCAGACGTCTCCGGCAGGAGGATACAGAGCGCGGACGACGATAGAAAGACGAGGGAAAAAAAGAAATGGGAGGCAGAAAAACGAGGTGCAACGTGTCGTCTGCGCGACAAAGGTGAACAAGAGATGGTGATGGATTGGTCTGGCCCGTGCACGAGGAAAGCGGCGTGAATGGGACAAAGCGAGGCCTTCAAGGTCACCGGTGAATTCATTCGATTTGGAGCCGACTTGATTTTACAACGGTCGCCTTCATGGACTTCTCAAGGAAACGTTGTTCCAACAAAAAACATGCACGATTAGCAGGAAGTCGAGGGACCACGAGATGTGTTATTTGCCTCCCGGCGTTCCCTTTATGCTCCTTAGAAGGATGGTTCATTCTGGAAGCAGTGCCTTTGGGCTGCCATAATGAATATTCCAGCTAACTCTTTTTCTGTGGCATAATACCGGAGCAAGTGCCTCAAAGGTACGACTCGCAATTAGATCTTCAATCTAACCTAAACTTATTTAATTAGACGTTTGAATGCAGTTAATGATGTTTTAGCTTCTTTCAAGGAAGGTTCGCGTCGCGTCTCGATGGCTTATCTAGGAAAAGTTCTCTCAGCGGACTTTTACAAGACAACCGGCATGAAAGTGAAGGTGCAACAGTCAACGTCCCGTCACACGTTCTAAGGACACATGGAGACGTCTCTTCAAAGCTTTTACGGGGCGGACGAAAAGCAGAGGAGGCAGATGGTATCCTACACAAGTTGTGTTCTTTCACATTAACTTACACAATCACGCAACACATGTCCCTTTCTAATCGACGTCTCCTGTGAGCATTCTGTGAGGGTTAGTGGACAAACCCTGTAGTTATATTTAGGATGGCGTAAAGTAACAATGGAAATATGGGAAAAAACGATCTGTTTGCTGGTTATTATCATCAATCAGTCATTTCAAACAGCTTTGGAAGGCATTGACAGTCCTGCCGACCAGCAGAGCCTCTCAAAAACAGCTTTGTCTTTCAGGTCGGAGGACTTTGTCCAGGCACGTCCTTCATTATCTACGCGCTGTGTTCGCCAGCTCGTCCATAATCAAAACAGCACACCGGTTCAATAGGTCTTATCAACTCAATGTCATACATTGAGGATACAGATAATTCTGGGCCAATCTGGCATTTCAGGTGTACTACGGTAGGATGACTTATTAAGAAAATGTTAACTCCCTGCAGCATGGTTATCTTTATTGAGAAACAAAGGATTAGTAGCATGATTGATGGGCCTTGTCTCCAAGGGATTATGCTGTAGAGCACCACTAATTGCTCTCTCTTGCTCCCTCCCCTCCCTCTCTATTTATCTCCCTCTTTCTGTCTCATTCCATCCACATCCGCGCCCGTGGCCACCGCAATACGCTTTCTGCAATCAACTTTGCCACCGGAGCTGGAGGTGGGGACGGGGCTTACTGGTGTCACCGGCGGCCTCCGGGCGCCGTCGGTGAGCACTGAAGAGACTCAACTGTCCTGAAAGTTGTAGCCAAGGGACTTCATTTTGCATTCAGGCTCAAGTGGTTTGCTGAACACACGCCAGGGGCCCGCGCCAGGAGGGAGTCCGGGCCCCGGTACGGGCGTGGTAACGCACCGTGTAATGGACTACTGTACGCCCTGGAAATAATGTGCTGAGTCATTTAGGAAAGCTATTAAGCCGCCTGGGTGACTTTGAAATTCACTAAGCCTGTTCACCCTCTACATTTACGCAGGAATAGGGCAGCTTGAGCCCCCAGCTCACTCCATCCCCCCACTCCTCCTCGCCGCTGTTCGCCTCTTTGACATCTTTCCAGCTAAATGCTGCAAAGAAACTTAATTACAAATAACTGGGGGAGAGAGACGGCGAGCTTATCATTAGGACGCATGGAGAACAGTAAGGCTCCTGCCAGCGGAGCGCTCTAAAAAACACAGTGCGGCTGCGGATTTCCCCCGCACTTAATTGAACATGTGTTATATTAACCTTGAAAGCATTGTGGTGATTTTATTTTCAATTAATCTTCTAAAGGAGGAGACGCAGCAATGGAAGTGGCGTGCAGACACAATGTTGCTGTCACAGACTATTTCTCCACCGACAAAAGGCGACTGCGTCTTCTTCCCCGAGCCTCCTGATAGGCTCCTGACCGCTTTGATCACCGCGGGGCCCACAAGACGCCGGAACACAAGCCACGCTAAAATAATTAGAATACCGCACCTTCCTCGCAGCCCTGTGTGTCCTTGTCAGTTATCATTAAACCATCCCTTATGGTAAACTTTACCGGGCTGATGCAGAGGCTGCAGAAATAAAAGCTGCTATCAAATAGCATTTTTCATGACCTGCCTGAACCCTCTTGTAAAAATGGCGTACGACCTCAGGCAGAGCTCACGGGGAGCGAATTCCTCCCATTTCATTATTTAAGGAGGAGACGTTAAACGCAATATTTTGCACGAGTCGTGTGCGACTGCTCACCGGGGGGACCGGAAGAGGCCCGTGGAGCGTGGGTGTCTGGGCGGAGGCATCCCAGGTTGTGACGTTGTTCAATAATGGATGCGGCGCTTTACATTCTCCTCTTTTGGAATCAGTTCAGACAGAAAAGCACCCTGTCAAAACTTACTGAGAGGTTCAGAGGAGAAATATTCACAAAGCCGAGCACACAAAAGGTGATATGAAAAAGGGAGGGAGGAGGGGGATCACAAATCAGGAGTGATTCCATACAAGTGCATGTGGGAACATATCTTCAAAAAGAGAGGTGTGTTTTCAGTGTGTGTGTGTGTGTGTGTGTGAGTTGATAGCCGCCGGTATCCTCTGAGTAAAGGCTCGAAAGAAGCATGCTGGGGAATATTTCTTCTTTGCCTTTGCTCCTCTCGCTCACCCATCTCCCCTCATCCGTCCACGTATCCGTCCGGCCATTCATGCCGTGTACAGTCCATAGTCATTGAGGGTGGTTGATCCCAGCAGGGGGATGTGGAACAACGGTGATGTCATTGTGGGGAGTGTGACACAATGACTGATGGCGCCTTAAAAAATATAATTCCAACATCGATTCATCACCAACTTCCAGGTCTTTGTAATGAATGTCCTGTTCTCGTGGGATAATGAATACCTGCCCCCCCCCCCCTCCCCTCCTGTGGGGATCCTGTTCACAATTAGTCAAGTCCTGTGTCCAAAGGGAAAATACAAAGTCATCACTTCTCTGTCCAACGCAACGGAGGCCATTCGAGCAGTGACCGAGAGCGCCATGGTTCATGTGTCCGTCACTGCTCCCACCCATCCGCCCCCTCCGGTCCGGTGAATCACACGGAGCCCAGAAGGACTCGCGGGTCACCTGCAGCTGGAGCTCATTTCACTGATCAACAACAACATAAACGTGGCCGAAAGTACTTTCATTTCGCCCTCTTCACAGACATCAGTTACATAATCCACAGCTCTGCCGCCCCATAATATACAATTCTATTCCCAACATCACATTTTGAGTTATGACCGTTTAGGCAAAGGGGAATAAGAGACTGCAGCTCACTCGTAGCGACAGCTGACTTTCTTTGTTGGGCATCATTTATTTGGGACACGTCCTTCAGAGGGGGTCGGGATGACCGATGAGAGGCAGGTGATGTGACTCCCTGTGCTTTCTACCACCCTCTGTTTGGTACCAGCACGGACATCGGCACCCATTCTTGTTGTTAGTGCCTGAGCTCTTGGGGCCGACTTTCAATGAGAACGTTTGCTTTGGAGATCCGAGGTGATGAAACAGATTATTCCCTGGGTTTTGCTTGAACAAAACTCGTTATCTTCTCTTAAAATGTTTCAGTTTTTCTAAGCGAATCCCTAAAAGTTCGTAAGCGTTTGCACAAAAAGATCCAAAATAACCAAACGAGGAGTTCCCGCCAACAGGGGGGAGCCCGATGGAGCCGCTCAATGACACTCGGCCTGTAGGTTTGAGATGACTTGTGTGGATCTCACCGCCCTCTACGGCTGTGCTCATTTTAAATGAACATGGTCGGTATAAACAAGTCATTTCTCCCTTTCATTTTGCCATTTCCTCCCACACTTTGCTGGTGTATGCAGATGAAATTCACTCTTTAGCGTGTGCTTTCATTTGTTATAGTCCTCCAGAAGTTTAATACTTACTCATACGTGAGCGTGTACCATTTCCCCAGGAAGCCTTTAAAGGCGTTCTGTGCTGCGACCTCACACAACCCCCCCCAGCGAAGGACAGTCGGAGCGCCGCGTGAGAAAACAACATGTTTTGTGCAAAAAGTAGAACATGAAAATGAAGCCCTCCACATTCAAAGACGAGCAAATAATTGGGAGTAAAACTGTCAAGAGGAGCATTTGGAGGCTTTTTTTGATTTGGAATCCATTCAGGCTCAGCTGCACTTAAGAAACAACAGCCCAGCGCTGGTGTGATCCTCCGGTTCCCTGCAGGGACGTGTGCACCAGGTGAGCCCCTCCCGCTCTCTATTGGTCCCCTGGGACCTCCTGGCTTAGTCTTTCAAGGATGGACAAACTAAATGGTGCTTTACTGTGGCGTAACCCGTCCCCCGGGGGACCAAGGACGCTCTCCTATTTGTGACTCTTCCTACATCGATGGCTTCTATTTTTCATCTCTCATCACCCCCCCCACCCCCTCGCTGAGCTCCACGGGGCCACCGCACGGCCCCGCGTCGGGCTCCGGAGCGCCGCAGAAAGACTCACCGCGAGCAGCCCTTGTCTAACCGGTGGGAGACAGCTGGATTAGAACATCCCAATTAAAATCAAAGCAATCACCATCGCAGCCAAGTCATTAGAGCGAGGGCCCGTTTGAGGCTAAACGCCGCGTTAACGCGGGAGCCGCACTTCATACAGCGGGAAAGTTGATGAATGGAGCCTCGTGCGAGGCAACTCTCGAGCGCTGCACTATTACCGAAAGCTTTGCCGGGGATTAGAGGGAAGACAGAGGCTTTCATTCCATCAGCGAGTCAACGGATGAATAATTTACTCGGCGGGTATCTGCGCGCGCTCTCTCGGTAAGCCCCGGTAATGTTTTATTTGTATGTTTTCTGTCAAAAGTAATCCGGCATCCCGAGTTTGTGGAAACGGTGCCGGCGGCGGCGGCCGCGTGGCAGCTCGCGCGACGGCCGTTTGATGTGGCGGCGGCGGCGATTAGCTCGTCACCGGGGGGTCGGGTCGCGTCCGTTCCCCCCCGTCGCCGTCCCGCCGATTAGAGAAGGAGGCACAAAAGCACCTTTCAACTCTTTGTCTCCTCGTGTCCTTCACCGCTTTGTTGCCACTCGGATCTCGCTCGCGAAGCTCGGCCTTCGACGCGTTCGGATTCGGTAACATCGGACCCGTTGAAGTTAGTCGCTGTGCTATTTTTATTTGTTTCTAAACAAGAAAACTCATTTGAAGTTGAACCGGAAAGTGAACCGTGGAGGTGATTATGCTTCTCACTGCTTTCTCTTCCCGATCACTTATATTTATGCTCCGTGCTGCTCCTGTTTCCTGCCTTGTTTAACATAGTAATACACATACACACACAAACATATATGTATATATAGAATTACTGTGGTGGTTACAATTTAATCAAAGAACGGAAAGAAATGCTGTCAAAAACTACAAAAATAAGTTCCAAGTTACAATAAACGAGAGTTAATTATCCGTTAAATTAACATTTCTCACAGCCAAAATATAATGTTTTTGCTGTCTTTCTAATGCTGCGTTCTATTCAAAGTTCCACGCTGGTAGATTGCCAATAAAAGCTGTGAGAGCTCCGATGGTTCAGCACGGAGGACTGAAAGGAAATAGATTCCCGGCTGGTTTTTATTCACGTTCAGTGTGGCGTCCCTCGCTGCGCTTTACGTAAGTCTGTGCTCCAAAGAGGCCGAGGCCCCGCGAGGTTTAAATCAACCTCCCTTCCTCAAACCTTCTTCTGCCTCACTGTGATACTAAAGTGCCAATCAGCCTTTTCCTGTCTCTCTCACACACACACACACACACACACACACACACACACACACACAGAGAGGGAGGCAGAGACCCCAAACAGTCTTAATCCCCTGAAGAGGCCTCTAAAAGGGTTTCTCAAAGCTGATTTCCACCACACAGAAGCTTTCCAGGTCACCACTGTTTGTGGCGGCGCTCAAGCCTCCGGGCCTCACCTCTCCACTCTGCTACTCCCCGTTTCTCTCCCCCGGCTCACTCCCCCCTTTCTTCCCTTCTTCTGCATTCTCCCGCCTCTGTTCCTGAGCCGGCCGAGTCTGAAAAATGCCGTTTGTGCGTGAAAGAAGACTTGCAGTGAGAATCTCTGGACGGGAGGAGAGCGAGAACGAGTCAATGCCCACGGCCGTGCTGCTTGAGACATTTACAATGACACACGACCTTCCTGAGTGATATTCAGCGCTGCAAAATGCTCTTTTCAGTGCGAACACTTCTGGACAGGAGGTCAAAGTAGGAAAACAATTTAAAAAAAAACCTATGACCCCAAAAGCTTTAATGCATTCAGAAGTTCATCTTTTTACAGCACTGGATCAATTGTCAAACTATTTTAATGTTGTGGTTTCGAGTCCTTGGATAAATTTATTGGAAGCTCTTAGTAAATATTAAGTTCAACAACTTTCTAAACATGATGATGCTTACAAAAGGGATTCAAAAGCAATTATGCATTATATCTAATTACATATATGGAGCATTAAATATGTTTCATATAAATAGTGTTTACAGCTACAAATAAATAGTGAGCAGCTTCTATGTGTGTGTTATATGCATTACAGAAAGGACCTCTCTCTCCTCCTCTCGCTCGTCCCGTCAGAGCCGATACGTTTTGCATTTGAATCACAGTTATTTAACATAAATCGAAGCAACTTTAATCAACAGCTAAATAAATGCCACTCTGTTTGTAATTAGTTGGTGGTCTTTAGCTTATCTGTTTTCATAAGACCTCCAGGCTCAGTAATGGGATAATTAAAATCGATACAGTGGCATCACTGTACGCGGCTTCCTCTCACGTCTGACAACACAGCGGTAAACACGTCTGTCCTCCTGTTTGTTCTCTCGCAATCATCTCGGAACCGGCAAGGTTTTTTTGTCCATCGCCGTAATGGGAACCAACTAAAGCTACAGTGTTTTCAGTGTCGAGTGAACGAGTGACAACCTGAACCACGTGCAGTAGAACCCGCCTGTGGAAAATAAGTCGTGGCTATCGGCTCCGCGAACTCACGTTGCTTCAGTTCACCCGACGGATCCCCGAAGGGCCGACTGATACGGATCGAGACGTTTCGTCTGGATCCCCAGAGCAGATCAGCGTCAGCCTCAACCTCAGGTCGAGGTTTGAGGTTCAGGGGTCGAGGTCGGCACGTACGCTGCGCGTTGTCTGGCCTGGATTACGTTGGGAACAACGTCCTCAAGTAGGGCGTCTCATTAGCTCAAAGGTTACGGGATCAAAAACCCTTTAGCATCTTTAAGAACTGTGATTTTTCTTGGTTCGCTCAGAGAAACTGTTTGTGTTCTTAACGCAGGATTATGCAATAAAATAGCAGTATTTTTTAGACAGAGTCTAGTTGAAAAAAACCTTTTAAAAAACCCAAACGAGGTGAAGAATCACTGAATGTTTTATAACAACAGTGAGCGTCGAGAAGAAGAGACGCAGCAAATAGAAATGGACAAACACAGCGGACAAATGGAGGAATCGACGGGCTTGGGGGCGTTTCGGGGGCATTTCGGTGGCATTTCGGTGGCACTTAACACAAAGTGACAGCTGAAGAATGACCGCACGCGCGGGCATTGGAGACATCGGGGGACAAACACTGTCATTACAACGCGCACATAAAACACCGCAGCAGCCCGACTAAAACAAAATCAGACACGACAATGAGGGGACGTCAGTGGGACGGCGCTTTTCTTTGACGGGTCGTTTTCGGTCGGGGCTCTGCTGACGCTCGGGAGCGAAACACACCAACGTTCGTTGGAGGAGAAGCACATGCAGCGGTGGAGTTACCGGGTGGAAGATAATATTAGAATGTAAAGTTATACAGTTTTCCACACGCGGCAGGTGACCCCTCGACCAAACTCAACTGAGGCAGAAATCCCCTCACGTCCTCTTTTTGGCTTTGAGAGTGTGTGTGTGTGTGTGTGTGTGCGCGCTCCTGTGTATTCGCGTCGGTGGAGGTGTGTGAGGAATGGATCTGCGATGCCGCTGCATAACTTTGAGGGAAAGTATTGTTTACTACGACATCACTACCTGCTGAAGATCACAGACGCACTTTATTCAATAGAATATTCACCTCAGACTCAATAAACAGCGAACGCAGTCGGGATGTCGTTGTGAAGCGCAGTGCCCCTCGGCAGAACACACGCTGCTTTGTTTATAGCACTGTGTGATGCACACACACACACGCGTTCCCACGCACTGTACAGTGTGGGCACCCCTAAGCAGCCCGCGGGCGGCGCCGGGTCCATTAGGGCGCTTAAGCCCCGCGTGTGCAAACTGACGCGTACGGCGCGCGCCCGCATGTGGGCGCGTTCTCCGTTTGACTTTAAGTCTCTGAGAGTGGGAACATTTAATCCGTCTCTTTTTGGTTCGCAGATGAAAAATTCTTCACGTGCTTCTTCGCCGCCTCTTTTTGGGGACCAGAGTGCAACATTCGTCAGGAGTGCACGCCGTCCATGAAAATGACGGAGGACATTCTTATTCCACGAGGAGTCAGGGAGCAGTTACATCACGTCGCTATTTGGATGAGGCTGAGAGAAGGAAAAAAAGAGAGGAACGTATGCATGTGACTGAATCCCAAAGTAAGAAACCGAAGAACAAATAAAAGCTCAATGACATCTTCGTTTGACAGTTACCTGTGTAGGTACGCAGGTGTAGCGGCATCATTTTAAATTCTAACCTGATTACTCTCTTCAGACATGAAGGCTTCCATTGACATTGTATCTGCGACGGAGAGTCCACACTTTCCTCACACAGGTACACAATCTAACTCCCACGTACCTGTCCGTCTCTAATTGAGTCCGTGTGCCGTGTTCCTCCGTTCCTCGTTAATAAGCTCTGCTTTTAACGGACGCGGCCGTGTCTTGGTGGTTCATATCTAAGTGTTAATGACTTTGATGTGTCCATAAATACCAGATACCTGTAGTTTGATATTATCAAGGAAGAAATAATTTAACCCTGAGAAGAAACGGCGCACCTGCTCGGACGAAGTCGAAGTAGGCGGCGCCTGTGAGGAACGAATCCTGTTAAATTACTGCACAGTTGACATGAAGGCGTAACAGTCGGAAAGGCTCCTGCTAATTGTCTTTCAAGTATTTATATTGCTAATCTATCGCTACGTTGTCATCATAATCAGAGTGGGAGTTCACTTCGGCTAATGGGGCCTATTTTCCCCGGCACGGACACGGCAATCAGAACGCTTCTTGTGTGGCATCCTCACCTGACGCAGCTGCTAATGATCACTGCTCGGCTGGATGTGTGGCAGCTGGCATCTAAACTGGGATGAATCCATAAAAACAGGTTGGTGGGAAGATAGATGTTCCTGTCAATGTTTACTGTGTCCTCTGATGCGCCATCAAATACGCCGGCAGATGCTGGGAGCAGACGGCAGAGAGAGAGAGTCCCGTCACAGCGACGCGCTTTAAAATAGATGTACGTCAGTTCAGTGACACAACCTTATGTTGGGAGGATATGCGTCTTAAATATTTCACAATTAAATAAGCTCTCAGAAAAAGAGAAATGGTCACGGCACATTAAGCCTCCCCACAGTTTGCTGAGTGATGATGCATTATTAATAGATCCCTGAGCAACTTGTCTCCCTGGTTGTTGCTTTGCGGAGGAAATACGACATTGAACAAGAAATGTGAAAGGAAGAAAGTGAACACGCGCTGGAGAGTGTGCAAAGAGCAGTCATTTCATGTCGTACATATTACAGGTGGGTGCTGTTGTCGTCGAGTGAAAGCGTGTCTCAACACCCGCTGAGGGTTCACAAGTGGAGCGTTTACGTGTCGCCACGCTGCCGCTGGCTGATCCTTCCCTTTCACATATTAAATCCTCCACATGGGAGCACTTTGAAAAAACGGACAACATTGTATTTGCATTGTTACGTGTGTCCTTTTCACGTGTTTACAAGCACGTGGGGATCGGAAAGTGATTGTTGATGACTGATTACAGTGTTACGCTGAAGACACATTGAATGGCGTCAAGGCGACGGCCACGCAAAACTTTAGCAGACCTTCGGAATAGAGGTTGCTGAAAAGCACAAGAAAATAAAGTGCGAGGAACACAGGTTCATTCTGAATCAGTTTGAGTTGCTCCGTGAAATTGGAATAATAGTGAAGAAAACAAGCATCGATCTTCCAATAAATATCCTCCCTGAGTCTCACGGGAGAGCAACATACATTAATTGCTGTCTGCTAGACATAAAAACAAGGAAGAAACCAATTGGGCACGGAGAGACTGTGGGCATGAGCCATTTCGGATACACATGTGCTGCATGAAAGAGGGTCGGAGCAGATCCCTCCCGTCCAGGTGGGGCAGAGATTGAGACTGACCAGAGAGTTGTTTTTGTCCCAGTGGGGTGGGAAACACTCCCAGTAACAGACCATCTCACAGCTGCAGACGCCTGAGGCAAACCTTTCCTCCTCACCCCCGGACCTCCCCTCTTCTAAAAGTAGGGCAGAACTTTCCACACAGCCACAGATCCATCAGATATGACAGAGTGAGGACAACGTCCAGGTAGAGAACAAGAAAGTTGCTTAAATACAGAGAAAATACAGCTTACAAAAGGTAATCGCAGCAGGCCGTCATAAATGATGCCAGTTATACGTGTATATATGGTCTGTGATAATGCGCGGAGGACAATGGAGACAATGGATGCGAATGTGCAGCCGTGGAACACTTACGTGATTGCACGGGGGCCAAATAAACGAGATGGGTCCGGAGCACAATGCATTGTGGGTGCACAGGAAGTCTCAGTTTCCTCAGACAGGGAGCTCTTACTTTTGCCAAAAGGGTAAACAGTGATTTTCTCCATTGTTAACGGGTTGGTTAATGGTGCCATTATTCCTGCTCTTCTCACGGAGAAGACGGGAACTTGAACGCTGCGTTTATCGGTTGTCTGACAGAGTGGAACCTCTGGACGGAGACGGAATCAGTGCGACGGGGCCCAACATGTCCCTCTATCCTAGTATTTAAATTAAGTCAAATTAACATTGCAAACCCCTCTCCAATTAGGCTTTTTTAATAATAAGGTTATTATATAATACTCCAGTTATGTTTTCATTAGAAATTAAATTGCGTTTCACAGAAAACATCACTGCAAGTGAAGGAGGCAAAGGAACACATCGACAGAAGAGATGGAGATTTTTCCCCCAAATTTCCCTAATTATGTCGTTTGGCTTCAAGCTTAAGATATACAAGTGTGTTTTTATTTAAATTTTTTAAATAACACACAAATGACAACAAAGCAATAAGCTGGTATTCTATCAATTATACATTTAACACCTTTACATGGAGTGAAAATACTTTTCCATGATGTCAACCTCTTATAAAAGGATGTAAAAGGATCTTTCTAAAGGTAAATATGTTAATGTTATGTATAGTGTAACTTTTATCTTAATTTATCTTCTAATGTCGTATACGTACGTACTCGCTATGGCAATTTAATGATAAGCTAAATTTATGTTCTTTGAATCTGGAGAATTATTCAATTATTTTATTCTTTCGCATATTACATTATATTAGGGTTTTACAGTCTGTACACATGCGACATCCTCTGTCCTGAAACCCTCTGCACAGGAAAAATGAAACCCTTCCAAGTACAGAATTAACAATGTAACAGATGAACAATGCCTTCAATGACGGAATGATTGAAATAATTGCGAGTAGTAAGCCAATTATGGAAAAGAAATTCATTACATTCAGTGAGAAACAAGCGCAGAAGCTGCTCCAGACGATGCTCTCAGTAGAGCGTGAGGATATACCGGCTCTCTAATCATTATCCTCACGAACTTCAAGGTGTACATTCGATCAAATTTTCCCAGAAGGCCGTGCTGTTGTTTTGATGTAAAACACTGGCTCGTAAACAAGCGAGTGATCTCGCACTTTGATATAAAATGCAAATGTGAATCTCTGGCAACGGGGACTTGAACTGCTCCACGATGAGACTACGAGGAGCATCTCTGGTTGTCTTCGCCCAAAGAATCAGAGGAGAGACAGATGGCGTGGGAAGTATTGAGAACATCGAGCCCCTCTGTGTGTTGAACGGGTAAACAAAGCTTTCCAAATACTAGATGTCAAAAATCCAATCATCTCTCGCCTGTAATGTCACATGAGGCATTGCATGTTGATGTGGTTTACGTTTACAGCGTTCTTTTTTTGAATGTAGTTTGTCTTTATTGACATCTAACGGAACACATCCCTGTTGCATGAGCTCCTTCACGTTAAGGTTTTAATTGACTTTCAATTTCCTGCACGTACAAACTCATACATCAAAAACAGTGATCTTTTTTTAATTCCTCATCTGTTGGTTGGAAACCAAAATAGAATAAACAACACAGCGGGTATCAAAGAATTCTAACTTTACATATTGATGAGGTACAGATGATATCGAATGAAATGGACCAAAACATCCCAGACTTTGTTTTTTTCACATTTCATTATACTTAAATAGTCTGATTGGTATTTGACTTGATGTATTGGTTACTTGTTAGTATTTGGTGGTACTCGCGGCTGCTTGCATTGTGTTTATTTAAAAGGTGAAGTCTATGGTAACTAGTTGGAATTAAAACAAGCCAATAACAACAACTGTCACCGGGTTTGTCCATCTTCAGAGTTCATTAGCCAAATTCAGAATCTCCGGCTTCATCTGCAAGTGCATCAATAATTCCGATCTATCAAAGTCGGCTTATTCCATTAGAGGCTGAGTGGCCTTTGTGGACAGCAATACATTTTAGTTCATTACAGTATTAGAAACGTTTTGGTGAAATCTGTTGAATTGAAAGGTTTCACAGATATTCAACATGGACTAATCTGTCTTCACGCTGCCGACCTTTGAGAGCTCGAGTCCGATGGAGGACGCTCTAGGTGTTGCTCTAGAGGCTACTTGTGGTTTACAATAAAGAATAAACTGCCCCATAAAACAGGATTCATTGGCAGGCAGTTATGAGAACTGAGTTGATAATATAAACGTGTCCTTGAATTAACTCGGTGAACCCATTGTGCCATTAGCAATTATGCTAACAAGCTTGCAAACTGACAATTAACGCTAGTCAAGAGACATTTAGCATGTCTGCTAGCTCACAGCACGTCTGCTAGCTGTTTTTCTCCCTATTAACCTCCGTGGGGTTAAACTCTTGCAGTTGGTTGCACCCTGCCGAGTGCGTTCTCAAATGGAAGCATGCAAACACACCTGAGATCGTTTTGTGACTCGGACAGAGCGTGACCTCCCCACTCCTCGCTGGCCCTTGTGCTACGTAGGCCCGTTTTCATCCCTGTCTGCAAAGCTTGCTTTCAAAGACACGAAGCGGTTGGTGCAGCCTTTTTGGCGTTGGTGGTGGAATTGGCTGCAAATCAAGGGGAAGCAGCTAAAATCTGGCCTCTGGCAACGAATTAGTCACAGCCTGCTCCGTGTATCTGCACCACAGCTATCTTTTTTTTCTTAAGACATCTTTATTTTCCTCATTTTGTGTTTTGAAGTGATTCTCGCTGAAACTCAAGCGAGGAAGTTGAGCTGTGATGCAACTTTGGGCGATTGTTGAGGCTGGCGCGGCGGCGTTTGATGTGCCGCCGGCAGACACGGGGATTAAAGAAACAGCACCTGGCATTAGAGCGCTGGAGAACGTGGCAGGGAGCTTCAGCCATCAGGGCCGATTAGCGTGATTGAGAGCTAGCAGTAAATGTTGATGGCTCATTTGCTGGTTGACGGGTAATTGGAGCTATTAACAACATGACACTGGTCTAACCTCTATCGTGAGATTCTTCTTCACGGTGTTAATGGTTTCCTCTTGGCCGTGTCCTTGCATTTGCTATTAGGAATCCTGGGCCGGTCGCGTTGCTTAACAGCGATACCTGATGGTGGTTCAGCACCCTGGTGGTTCCATACGTCTTCTTAAGCAGCAGCCCTTGTTATTATTTTTTGCTTGACGACAAACAGGAAAATGATCTCGACTTAACGGAAGGCGTTCCCCTACGCTCATCTATTTTTGTCTTTTCACAGCAGCACCTACAATTCAAAGTGTAAATGGCAGAATGTGATGCAGAGATGGAGCCAATATGAGCACATAATGCCTCTACGCTTCCTCTGGTCCCTGCAGGCAGCAGAATGAATTAATACAATGTACCTTATTGTGCTTTGAAGCTTAAACTTTATATTCCCACCTTCAAATGCGGCTGCTGATCCCACGGGACACGCGGCCACATAAACCCGACGGTGTTACATAAATATGTTTTATTAGGAATATTCTAATGTTCTCGGCTTTGTTTTGTGTTCAACGGGGGGTCAGAATAACCCATTTTTCAAAGAGACGGAATTTAGTTAATTAGCTCTGGCCCTTTTGTTACGCACTCATTAAAATTAATTTAAACTTTATTTTATTTGCATAACTCGTTAGGATTACACAAACACATATACAAAGAATCAAATTCACACTGCGGTTGTTTAATGAGAGTCTCTGGGCAGAGAACATATGAAAGGCGCCTCCGCATTATTTGAAGAGGATTTTTGCGCTCAAACCCAAGTCTTTGTCATGTGGGAAATAAAGCAGTCAAAGTGCTTGTTGTCAAAGACGGGCTGTGTGGAAGTGTTGTTTGATATATACGGCAGTGACAGGACTCCAGAGGTAATCAGGGGCATCTGGAATAATTGGGCTTTCTGAATATGCTGAGTCAGTCTAAAATGTGTAATTTTTTTTCTAATAGGGCAAAGAGAATCCTTGTGGGGGGGGTCCTCCAACCCCCGGGGCTGTACTGCCGTTCAAAGAAGAACCTTGATAAAGTTTCTAATAGTATATAATGTGTCTTAATGATATTTAGATTCTGACCTGACTGACCACATTATGGACTAAATGTTCAGAAATCAAATACCAAACAGCTCAATCTAGGCTAAGTACATAAATAATGAATATAATACTACATTTCCAATAGATATTATTCTACTAGATATTACACAGTAAAACAGGCTAAATGAGCTGAGAGGTAAATTGTTTTAAGAGCACCACATTAAAATGGATTGAAATGTTGATGCAATGACTTTTTACTTCCCCGTGTGGCCTCAAAACATTTTGTTTTTAACGGTGAAATACATGCTTGTAAGTGGATTTGATCTAATTCTAAAGTAAAATACCACCCGTAATCAAAGTTACAATGGTCACCATTTTGTTCTTATTGTTTGCCAAAAGCAGCTCAGTGCATAACAGCTTGTATTTGTCTTGGTACGATACTCTGGTTGGATGTTCTGACACTCGAATCAAAGCAAACATTTGAAGTTGTTTGTCTGTGGATTTCCTACCCCATGTGCATCCTAATATTACCTCATGATGGAATCCACACAGATGCCCCGCTGCAGCTGAACTTGCTCATAAAATACAATCGTATTTGTATTATTAAGCTAAGGGAAATAAATGGCCTGGCTTCTCCGAGGTCGAATTATCCTCAGGAGCCACTGTTTACCATATCTATCCTTCCTTGCTCTGTCACCAAATGAGAAATTCCTCTCCCAAAAGTGTCGCATTACAAATATCATTGAGCTAATGTCTTGGCGGACCGGTGGGTGATATATTTGTCGGCTGACTGCCTCCAGACCGAGCTCGGGTGTAGAAAATGTAGGCCATGTCACGGAGGTTGGCGACTCCCTCCACACTCCCTCTTTTTCTAATGACTTTTTAAGTCGCACTGAACGCCATGAAATTACAGTTTTATTTCCATTCCATTGTGAAAATTAACTGAAAAAGAAATTAGACAGTGGGCAATTTAAATTTTAACATTTTTATAAACCTCCCCGAAGGTATGACTTCCTTTCTGCTCAGTGTCTTAAACTTTCAAAATCAATCAGCGCTGTGCTATTTTACACTGATATGGAAATCAAGCTCAATAAAGTCCATTTTGACACAATGACAATAGCAATTTTTTTCTTTTTTTTTTACATTTCATACACAATCGTTCAGATTTAGATCAATGATCACAATCAAAGAGGCAATTACATTTATGAAACACTCGTTCCAATCAATGTCTGTGGCTGATTCATTACAAATTGAAAGAGTGTTGTTTATCTACTTGTCTGTGTGACATGTGCAACATAATTGCGAGCCACTTCATGGGAGCTCTCCAAATCTTCCCAGACAGATGACATTTCTGTTGCTTCTATTGGTCGGTGCCAATTCTTTTCATTCTCTGTTGCTTGACAGTTTATTGATGTTTTGCAACAGCTGTTTTGACACGTATTAATTCTGTGCTTGAAAGAATAACAGCCCGCCAAGAAAAATCATATTTCGTTTTGGAAATGTGGCGCAACAGGGCCCATTCCAGGTCCAGATATTAGCTTAGCACCAAGGGTACCCGAAGGGCACGACTGTCAAACGCGGCATCGCTACTTCATTATTTATATGGAAACCACCACGTTGTTGTAGTGGAACAGCTCCATAAATACCGTGCTGTTGTTTCATCTGAGTTTTCTTTCAGGGGGCCGTTGGAGATCGTGACACAAATATGGCTTGTGTTTTTCCGAGGCCAGCCAAAGACTCCCTGGAGTTAATTTACCCCGGCGTAGCAGCCAACCCCTGCTGTGGTGACTCACCTTCGCCACCACAGAGATGAGGTTCAGAGAGAGACTTGGCAAAAAGAAAAAGTACTCTCCTTGAGAGATTAACCCGTTGGGCAAAGAAAGGGATGGGGGAGGCAGACTGAGAGCTCGGCACAGTAGGAACGCAGCTAGCAGGTGAGGACACGTTCATCTCGGTCACCTCCCAGTGTTGGCAAAGGAACGCGACTGGGAGCCAAACACATATCACAGTTTGGCCTGGTGGCTGTTATTATATCGAATTGGTGTTTAAATGAAATCAGGTGAGAATTACTGAGCGGGGGAACACACATCGGCGTGGTCCTTCACCACACAAATGATATTCATGTTTGCTTCTTTTCTAGAAGGTTAAATTGAGATCTACAGATGTTATCGCGAGGACTTCACTGTATAGGCGGGGTGTTATGTCTCATCCGCAGTTTCACCCCCCTTTGCCCCCAAAAGAAAGGATGTTTGTTTTCTAAATGCCTGTAACTGAACTCCCTCCCCCCCATTACCCATCGCGGGTCGCTCTCACACGGGTCATTTATCACACAAAACCCAATAGTGCCCCAGCGCTAAATTAGACCACTTGACTAATGGCAGAGGGGGAAATGTAACATTCCGCCTGTTGATACACAGGAGGGAGAAACGCATGTAATGATCCAGAAATTTCCATTTCTGAGACAACAGAACCCCCCAAAGTTCAATGTAAAAACTTTATGCACAGTTTGTGCCACATAAGCCGTGCCAAATGTCTTGTCAAATGGAAGTCGACTTTTCCTGCAATGAAGGGGAACAGCCATTTGGAACAAAGACCAGTTATTGGAGGTGATATTGAAGTCGATCCATTCTAATCTGTGGGATCGCAGGTCTGTGGCATTTTTCAAAACCTACCGCATGAGAACCAATGAAGAGGAAGCACTTAGATATATTGCACAATCAATATCATATTTAAAGTGCTCATACAAATTTTGTGTCTAGTATTGTTTTATATTAACAGCCAGGAGCCAGTAGATAAAGTTTTATCACCCATGGGTTATACGATTATTTCGACCGGCGATGAAAACCTGCCAGCGTTTAGCGTATTCCCAACAGGAATAACAGAAATGTAAGTGTGGAGACAGAGCACATTATTCTGTAGCGGCTGTTTGCACAAGTGAACTGTAATAACAACCAGGCTGCCAAAAGAAAGAGCAGCACCACGCTGCGGTTCACGGGACCTTCGCTGCAATAAGTATTCAAGGAGATGTTGAAATTGGTGTTCATTAACAGCAGAAGATCACAAGGGGGGGAAAGAAAAAGGGGGCCGAGCTCCGTCTTGGCAAACACGAGGACATCTGGAGGGTCCAGCTGACCGACCGCTGAGTCTCACCTTGCACAGGTTTGGATTATTTTCATATGGAGATCATGCCCGTGTGAAATGAAGCCACCGTCATCTTCATCTTAACCTCACGATCCGTTTTGTTTCCTCACTGATATTTCTGCAAGACCTTTTTCTTTTTTTTCAAACAAGGGATTTTTTTTTTTTGTCTGGAATTGAGCGGAGAAGAAACGCGTGTCCGCTTTTTGGTCTCAGTGCGCAGTAAACTTATTTAACCTTGGTTCTCTTTGATCATGTTCTTTTCACAGGAGGAGGCTTCGGTGGCTCCTCTGACCGCGCAGCACAGCGGACTAATGATTAGAACTTCTTTAAATAACGTTAGAAATCCCCTCGCTTATTATTTCTCCCTCTGTTCTCCCGTCCTATAATAACAAATCTCAGACCTTCAGCGTGTACACAATTATTATTCCTTTTTTCTCCCTCTACCCATGGAGACGTTTCTCTGGTTGTTTGATGAGTGAATCCTCTGTGGTCTTTTTTCCATTGTACCTCTAAAATAAAGCGCCATTTAAATTAGGTTCTGCTCCGTCTCTCATGTCTCCCACATTATATTCTCCCGTCCCAAGGAGGGACAGTTTCTCGTTGAGAATTTACTCTGCTGCTACCTGCTGTTTGTTTTTCCTCTTTCTAATCGTTCAGCCGAACTCCAGTCTTAACCCTTTGAGCTTTGCTAACTTTTCTTCATGGCTAATTAGATTTTTTTTTCCCAGCCTGGGTTTGGCTGAGTCGTATTACTTGTTTCAGCAGCAGCACCAGAGACCAAACATCAACCAGTTCAGAAGTGGTGCCACCAAAACCATGAATGAGCAAAGAGCCGTCTTACCGCCAGTGGCACACAAACATCTCAGAAGCACGACACTCACTTGCCTCCGGAGCCGCGTGTCGGTGAAGCGGAGGCCTCGCCGGGGTCATTTGGAACTGAGATAATGGCAGTGATGTCAAAAGTTCCCACAACACCCACAATTTCAAGGAGAGGAACTTTTCTTGTGTCTTTGATGGATCGGCACGTCACGTTTAATCCGGCGTCAGACATATGAAAAGGTGTTGAGTTTAGCATGTGACACAGACAGCTATTTTCTCTCCTCCCCAAGCACATTTAAAACTTCATGCCGTTCAGTCCATCAAGAGCTTTTTCTCCCTCCTTCAGCTTTGTGAAGTCTTTGGGTCTCCTTTCAAGTGAGCGAGTTGTATTTTGGGACGTTTTGGGTTCGCGTGTGCGTTTGTGCGTGCGTGTGGGTTTGGTCCATGGATCTGTAAGCATGTCCCTATCTTCTTCTCACAGACAAGGTCTCTGCGGAGGACAGATCTCCTCGTCCCCGCCGTGCCTCCCCGAACTGTCGTCTCTTGTCCCCCTTTTCCTCCCTAAAGGCCAACGAGAACACATTTCACACATTTGTGAAAGGCTCTCTTGCACCCCCCCCCCCCCCCTCACTCTGGGCTTCAATACCATTCATTTGCATTGCCCATCTTTACCACCTTCCTTGCATGTTGTTAATGATCAAAAGCAGCCACGGTCACGTTTCCTCGTCTTCGTCTGCAACATGCATGGGTTTGAATTTCATTTTTTTCCTTCTTATCACACCTGGAGCTGGTGTAAAGAAGTCACTGGACTAGTTTCTGCACGACGCTGTACTTTACAGCTCCTGCACTTGAAAGCATCAAAGTGCATCGCTGTGTTCAAAAAAAGCACTGGTGTCAGAAAGGTTTCCTCCAGTGGGCCGGAGCGCAAATAGAGCGAATCCTCACACTTAAAGGCATCGCCAGCGGTTTCCGAGGAGTTTTTCCAAATAATGTTGCATGTTGAAAGGCCGACAGAAGAGAACATCGCCGGCAGATGCAAGTGCGGCGCTGGAAAAAACAACACAGTGTGAGGTTAAATCCATTACCCTGCGCTCCGTGAGTCAGCGGCTGTCTGCGCTGTGATGGCCCCGGTAAAACGGGTGAAAAAACACGTCACGGGTCACTTGGCAGGGGTAAGTTAATCATACGTGACTGCCCAGGTAGCATGATGGGAAACAAATTGAGTGTCGTTTCTCACCAGAGAGCCCCGGCGCGAGACGAGCGGCGCTGTGGCCTCAGTCCTCGCGAGCCCGCACGGCGGCTGCAGAGGCGAGTTGTACGCGGCAGACTGTACACGGGGAAGGGGACATTGATGAATGGCTGGGGAAATGTTCCCTCGCTGAAATGCAGAGGACATCATTATCTGGAAGCCGGTGACATTGCGGCAGATAGAGAGAGACGGCGGAACGCCAAGTCAAAAACACAACTTAATTTCCTGTTAATCACTGGAACTGCACACAGGCTAAAGCTCCACATCAATGTCAATATATCTAATAAATAGCGCTAAAACGATCCCTCGCCTAGTCAGGAATTTGCTGTGGTCGAAATTCACATTCATTTTGTTTCTCGAAGGGAGCTAGTTATGGTCACACAGCACCGAGCTGATCAATCCGGGTTGTTTCAGCAGCAAAGTAATGCGATGCAGCTTGAGGAAAGGAACTAGTAGAGTAGAAGAATAAAAGCGTACGGCACGGAATGATAAATATAATATAAATCTAAACAGACGCTCATATTTAGAATGCATTAGGTTGAACGTAACGACATTAAGCTCACTTTACTTCGTACCCGTGGCGGGTTTGAGGGGCTGCTCAGGAGATGCAGATAATCGCTCTGGATGAATGGAGAGCGAATGTTCTGATCCACACATCTGGAACCACAAAGGCCCCGGATCAGATCTCGGAGCGCTTCATCGAGGGGTGTAAAATAGGAGCAAATTGACCTTGACTGTCTGTAATTTGAGGCTGTTCAATTAACATGCATTTCAAATCCATAAAATCCTTTAGCTAATAAGGTAAGGCACTTAGCCTGCGAGATCGTGTACATTGTTCGGTATTAATTAATAAAGGAAATAAGTAAT
The DNA here is from genome assembly GCF_964276395.1 of Gasterosteus aculeatus. Taxonomy (NCBI): domain Eukaryota; kingdom Metazoa; phylum Chordata; class Actinopteri; order Perciformes; family Gasterosteidae; genus Gasterosteus; species Gasterosteus aculeatus. The sequence goes on along the minus strand of NC_135708.1, from coordinate 19,837,752 downwards.
TCCCCTTCTGGCTCTCATAAGAGCACATTTTTTCTTTTTTGGGACGAGGCATCGTTGCCTGCCAAGTGAATCGCTCTTCACGTGAGAGCGTGATTGTTCCTTCCAACAGAAAGGAACGCATCCTTAAATTGGTGCACCGGTGGTCAGAATGAAAAGGCACTCAGCTTTACGCTGTGTTTTGGTCCTGTGGAAAAGTAAATGACTGCGTGCAGTTCAGAGGTAAAGCACAGAGTCACTTTCACGGCTCGCTATGTTGGAACGAGTGTTGGAACAGTTTGCTTCAGCAGCAGAAAAGTTGCGGCTGGTAGAACTTTGCTGAGTCAGCGCTGCATATTGGCCCCGGTAAAATCAGGTCAATGACAGTAAGGGAGATTAGCCTTAACTTATTAACTTATTAAAGGGGATATATCATGAGTTCCTACCAACCAAGCGACTCTGCAGTAACAGAACTCACTTTTTTTGGGGGGGGGTTATGTGAATCAACAAGCCATTGGCTCCTCTTCCCATGTCACATGCAGGCTCATTAGAGGGAACCGTCCACCGCCTCCGAGCATCTCCACCCACGCCGAGAGAACTTTGCAAAGGTGGACCATACATTGTTGTCTCTTGTGGCACGGCGCTACAGATCCTTTCAGACAGGTACGGTGGGACAGACAGGAAGAGCAATGTCAGGTGCTTTTTCATTGTGTTCAGCATTTAAACATATTGTCAGAAAATCCAAATATAGGCAGTCAACTGCATATTGGCATTATGTCTGCTTCACGCTTCAGGGTTTGGTTGCATCAGTATTTGGTTGCATCAGTATTTTTTGCACACCCGCTATTGACCAGGAAGTGTTTGCAAACACACAAAATGCTGATATTTCAATAATTACAAAAACCATTCAATTATATATGAGAATTTAGCACAGTTTTGCAGATTAAGGTCCAACAAAAATTATGCACTTTGCAAAACAGCGACAAAGCACATTTGCAGAAAATTCGCATATAAAGCACTATGTTTCAGTGAAATAATTCAAACAACATTTAAACAGATTCTAATGCAGTCGTAACCTGACAGGAGCCAGCATGAATGAGTAATGAGTAACAAGAGGAAAATGCAGCAGTATTGAGTGAACTCGATCCATAAACCATATTGTGTTCTCTGCACCAGACACGATGCCAGAAACACTAACCCCACTTTCAACAAAAACACTCTAATGGGCCGATATCGTGGACCACAGGTAGACATGATCAAGTGCTATGTGTATATTTATGTTGGGTTTGGCCATTCGTACCGGTTCAGTGACTTATCATGTTAAAGACAAGGTTCCTGGAATGTCCCCGAACCCATTCACTTTGGAACGTTACGAAAAATGACTAAATGCTTCCACTAAAAAAGGTAAATGTCTTGTTGTTTTCCCTTCTATCCACTCACTCACAATTATAACCCAAGTCAATTGTGGAAAAGTTTCTAATTCCATTAGGTGTCCCCCTCAGCTGAATCAATGCCGAGCCAGACTTGTTCAAATAAAAATGATCCTGCCGGCGATACTTTTAATTTAAATGTTTTCCAAAAGCCCATCTGCATGTTGGCCGGCCGAGGCTGCCCGTCAATGTCTGGCCGTGGCGGCGGACTCAGGCTCCGAGGCATTGTAGCGTGATCCATGGCGTGACCGGGGGTCAACGTGAGGGAGACAGGTGTCAGGGCGACCAACAGGCCCCATGTGGGTAGGGGTTCACCGCTAATGCCCCTAGGGCTGCTTTGTGAGAAACGACAGGAGGGGGAGAAGCCGGCTGAATACTGATCGCGTCACCTTCCGTGTACAGAGACGGCGGCGCGAGCAGCAGGTGGTCAGGAGAAAAGAGAGCATTGCGATTCATATATAATTATCAACCCGAGATGTGGAGAACCCACGGCGCGGCGGCGGTGCGCTACTTGCATCATTTTAAACAAAGATTAACTACATCAAATGGGGACTTTCTGAGACCTGAGCAACTCTTTTTAATTAGAGCACGCATGTAGAGAGAATTTCATTTGGGTGCTTATCGGCTCAATGCAGCTGGATACAGCACATCTATCACAGCCGCTCACATCTGGTTGATAAGGTGTTCCTCCTCGGCCCGGCGTACGCTCTAATAAGACACTGAGTGACTCGCAGCGAGCCGCCCGGCGGCTTGTTGTTGCCGACGGAGTGAAACGAGCCCCCGGTGAGTCGTTCTTCACAGGCCTCTCCAGGACTCGCCTTCCCCGCTCTACCTCCCGGCCTCGAGGTCCACAAGGACTTCTGTTTTGTCTGTTTTTATGATTTGTGCCGGTGACAATGCACAACCCCCCCCCCCCCCCCCGGCACCGAGGGAGGAGGGCTGTCGAACTGGAGGGCCGCGGGTTGCATCTCTGTGACGGCCAACGTGTCATTTGGTGTTGGAGTGTCCTCGAGCGACACGGAGAACCGGCGGCTGAAGGTGGGAGTGATTTCAAGGAGGCTTAGGGCGAGCAGATTGGATTTTTAGTTCCACCCACTTCCTCCAAAAGGTGGAACTCGGGAGGCAGATACGTTCTTCCTGGTTAAATCGGACCGCTGCGGGTAGAGCTGTTGTGTGATTGTTACACAACAAGGAGACTGTTTTATCCACGTAACTATTCTCAAGTTGAGCACTGGCGGTCGCTGAGTGGAGGTCATGTGGGGTCGCCCGGCAGAACCAGTGTGGAGTGTGGAAACCAAGTCCCCAGCCAATTATTTTCTGTACTTATCATCTGTACTAATACCACTTATGTAAAAAAACAAAAACAAGGTGAACTTTGCTTTAGCTCAATTTGGAATCAAATCAGAATCAAATCATTTTGCTACCTGTACATTGTCACTTCTGTGACATAAATGTTGGAAAGCTAGAAGTCACAATATCGTTTGAAAAACGCTCTGTATTGGAAAATGTTCAAGTGCAGCACCGTGTTATTATTGCTATTTCACTTTCCATTACAAATTCCCATTATGCTTGCTTGTTATTTATTAACTCTTGGCTACAGCAGAACCGCGAGCTCCTCTGTTATCCCTGAGGCAAGAGTGAAATAACTCTGGAATATCCACTGCGAGAGGAAGGTGAGGGAAATAAAAAAGGACATCAACTACAACTCTCAGAGTCGGGTTTGGACTTTTGGACCAGATGCATAAAAGTTCAAAAGTCGGTTTGAATTTTGCTGGATTGAATCTCTAAACTAAAGTCACTGCCCGTGAATATGTGTTGGGGGGGATGGAACCACACAGCTTAAAAGTTAACTATAATTACCATTCAGCGTCTCATTTATAAGTCCACCTCATCAAAAGCAGCCTCTTATTTCTGGTCTATTTTAGATTCTGTAACATCAAAACTAAACGTCAAAATAAGTCCATTTCTTCGGTGTCTTTCAGAATGACCCATTTTGCCGATTTGAAAACAACTGGGGTTTTCTGAGCTGCAGCGTTGCCATGGACCCTTGTGTTGCACGCTTCGCACGGCTAAAAATCCAGCAGGACTTTCTCCTCCAGACGCGTCGCAGCAGCATGAAGCTGTCGAGCTTCTGCTGCCTCTGCCGCTGACAGATTACAGTCATTATTTGCACAATTGCAGGAAAGGCGCTTGTCAGGGAAACATGTTGGTGAAACAATCCGGCCTACAGTGTTCTGAAAGGTCCATTACTGCATTCACTTAAATCCGTCCCACTACCTTGTTATCGCACTTCATTTTACTTCACACCCTGAAGCACTTAAGGCCTCGCTTCTTCTGTTTCTCCCCCCCGGCTATGAAGGTCATATTGTCAAAGCAACAATGACAAAGAAGGAATTACATCGGTGGGAAAATTACCGATGCTGAATCTCACTTTGCAACTCAGCATGCGTTGATTCGCATTAACTGATTACACGTCCCCCCCGTTTGCATCGATTTGTCCACGAGTGCAGATTGTGCGAGTGCGAGCTATGGACACTATGGACAGAATGGGAGGGAGGCGCTGGTGATGACTAGCGCCCCCACCTGCTCGCGAGGACTGAGGCCACAGCGCCGCTCGTCTCGCGCCGGGGCTCTCTGGTGAGACTCGTCTCGCTCTGCCTCCTCGGCTCTGCTGCAAAAGACGAGGGACACATTTGCACAGATTAGCTAATCCTCCTAGCGTCCAGACTGGCGGGCGGCTGACCTTCCCGGGTCACGTGGCCGCCATCTGGATCGCCGGGAGTGAAGCGCCAACGCTGCCGGGCAAAGTGCGAGAGGCGAGAGGCTCCACGGGGCAGGTGAGCGCTACTCGGGGCGCCTCTTGTTTGGACGACTTTGTGAGTGAATTATGATGACCTCGGCGGTGGAGATGTCCGCCACACCGGCACAGCCAGTTAAATGCTCCTCTCTTCATTCCACTGACATGAGGAATCAGTGCGGACGTCTTCGGAGACTTGATAGCAGCGGAGTGTCGCTGGTCCAAACATCGTCCGAGACGTGGGAAAAGGTCTCGCCGGTGATGGGATTCACGTCACCCTCTGAAGAGACTACAGAGGCTGTGAGAAAAAGAAAAGTAAGACGTGTGCTGTGTTTATTATTAGCATTTGCCTCGCGCGGGTTCCACAGACCTGTTGCTGACTCGCAGCCCGGGGGAAGCGTTTTCTGTGATTTTACACTCCGCAAGCCAAGATAAAACAACACATCCATCTAAGGCCCGGGAGTCCTTTCTTCCCTCAAAGGACACCAAACCCACGAGGGAACGCCTCGATAATTACCACGTATAAATTGTGCTGGCGAGAGAACAAAAAAAAACAACAACATATGAAAGAGCCCGGTGTGTGTTTTAGGCCAAGAATCAGTAAATCACGTGGGACTCAATGAGGATTAATGGGTGATTAATGGCGGTGGCGGTGGGGGGGGTGAGACGGGTTAAAGGATGAAGGAGGGGACCAGGTGGCGTCGGAGAAGAAACATCAGAAACGGGAATGTTCTTCTTTTCGCGTTCCACATTTAAACCTCACACAGCCGGCAGCGTAGCGAGTTTTGACTGAGGCTTTGTTTAGTCCCCCCCCCCCCATAAAAGTATCATGCAGTAAACTCCTCCGGTTAGACTTTAGGGAACCGGGTCCATCGATAACCCCGAACGCCGTTACAGCGCCTCCCAGACAAGTCGAGGAGAAAACTCCCGCCGTATTGATTGTTTCCTCGTGCTTATCATATTTCATTTTCTCCTGCATTTCCACAGATAATATTCCTACTAGCGAATGACAGATTGTTGGTGGGGCTCTTTTCATCTCTCACACGCTGATGTCAAGCAGAGCAGCGGAAAAAACAACAAAAAGCTCCACACTCGACGGTTGACGAAATCCGTCTTTGTGAATCACTGTTTCTAAGCACATCTCCTGAATCTCAGCACCAACATGTGGAGGACTCTTCACAGGCAGTATTTATTTCAGGAAAGCACTCCATTGAACACATCTTTCTGTCTTTTGCCAAATAAAGCTCTCACACTGTAAGTCCTCGGGCACTTTATTCCCCCCAGTCAGTGTTTTGTTGCGGATGTGCCAATAACATGTTGGCACACACAGTGGCAGCGGCATTAGGGCGGAAGTGCTGCACCGCCGTGTTAGATGTGATCATATTTACTCAATATCCAGCGTAATCACGACTTGGATGGGAGTAGATGGGGGTTTAAGTTATGAAAATGTTTCTTGGAGGCTGAGCTGCTCTGAAGGGAGAAATAATCTCACGGGTTGATTTTAAACGCGGAGACAAAGGGCGACGGATGAAATTAGACAGCAGTGCAGAAATCACACGAGGGGCTGAAATGAGCCGGATAAAAAAAGCCAAGCTATAAATGCTACATGGAGCGCTTCCTTTGTTTTGTATCAGCCAACCATCGTTCATGTTACTCACACATTTATTCAAAGGCCTGCGGAAGATGACTCAAAATAGTTATATACATACAGAAATGTCTTATCTAATGCTCATCTGCTTCATCAGCAGTTTCTGGTTCCGCCAAAGATCCTCAGAAACATTTCATCTTCTCCATCGTCGGATGTCAAAAGCAAAAACATTTTTGTATTTTTTCGGTGTGCTTTTCACTACAAGGTTACTGCCGCGGTAAACTTCCCACTCATGCGATGGGTGCAGCCTGGGGTGGACACGGCAGGGACACGGCAAGGACACGGCAGGGACACGGCAAGGACACGGCAGAGAGTGACTCCTTTTTGTAAAATAACCACAAACTAGAAACTGGATAACATGGCAACCCGGTTTCACGCGCAACACTGACTGACAACCCGCTACTTCAAACATCTCACCTCTGTCTGCTGTTTGTGTGCGAGTGGGAGGACATGAAGAGGGAGAAGGGAGGGTAATAAACTGGCTTTTGTGTGTTCAGTCCTACGTTAGTGATGGACAAACGATTCGGCGTGAAGCCTCTCTGAACGGCAACATGTGGACACGGTGGACCGCCCTGTTCTCTGTGGTCGGAGTAAAAAAGTGAAGCAGGAGAGGTTGAACATGTGTTGGGTCCAGTAATGACTCGTCGGTATCGTGGAGCAACCAAACCCGTACAGACTGCCAGCAGAACAGAACCCACTAATGTGGCTCTGGAATTCATTTCCCCTCAAGCTTTGCCATTAAGTTGTCCCGGGAAGAGCTTCCAGTTTTTGGAGAAAGCTTGTGAAAGATTGTGGAATCGCTCTGCAGGGATTTGCTCCCAATCAACCTCGGGAACATTTTTACGGTCCGCCGCTGATATCGGATGATAACACCTGGCTCCAATTCCTTCCAGAGGTGTTAGGTGAGGTGGGGAGGGGTGGGGGGGGTCACTGTTGAGGCCGGGAAAGTCTTCCACACGTGTGTAAATTATGGAAACTGGGACTCAATTCCACGTTAAAATGACTATTTCAGAATTAACATTTGACCACAGTCTGTCTCTCTTTTAGACGAGCGTTTATCAGCGAGGCAGTTGTGACATATCAGGATTACTGTGGTCCCATCATCTATGATCATCTATGATCCTCCCCTCCTGATCTGCTCAGCTTCCTCCTGCTACCATCGGAAAATGCCCCCAGAAGTAGTGTGACCCAGGGGAAGCCTTGTTGTTACTCATCGCGGTAAGGCAACCGTTCCATCTGCCCACCAAGATGTGGAGTCGTCTGTGGTCCAACATTGCAATGGTGTACGATAGTTCCCATCGGGCCGTGAAGCCTTACGTCGTTTAGCTGAGACAGGCTAGGCCACCGTTAGCATGGGTGCCAGCCAAAACACCTCCAGTCAATTGAAGGTCAAAGCGAGTTCCAGAACTGAAACGTGTCAGAAAATAGAGGGCCTCACCGCCAACCACGTGCACGTTTAGAACTTACCTACTGACTTCCTCAGTTCTGTCCCGACCCGTTTGGTTTGGGTTGTTTTGCTACTCAAAGTACTCAGACAAACCGGATGGTTGAGAGGACTGCCTCATAGCAGAGCACAACAGGCAGGGTGCTATCAAATAATGAGATGTCAACAATTGTTTGGTCCTGCATTTTTCATCCCTAAAAAGTCATAAATAATGAGGCTGGTACATTAAGAAAAGTCTCAGCTCAGGAGGCCTCTCGCCCACGCTCTTCGGCGCATTAAACCTCTCGACGGTGTCATTTCTTTTTGTCCAGCGAGTGTGTCGGTTACTCTGGCAACAAGGTCCCCAAACGAAGGGATATTAAGGACTTGAGAGACAAGGCGGGAGAGATGAGGGGCGCGGTGGCAGGATTGTGTTTGCAGAAGATTAAGGCGCTTCAGGACAGAAGCATGATGGATGGACGGAGGTCCTTCATCCATCAGGGCCTGTTTACATCACCTTTAAGCGGGCCAACCACGCCAAGTCTCCCTCTCCCCGCACTCCCTTAAAGGGGCCGGCTGACCCGAGCTCCACGCTGGTTCCAATCACCGCCGTGATGGATCGCACGAGGGAGCGTACACGTAAGTGACAAGGGAGACTTATGGAGCCATTTGCCAAAGCCGCGATCCAGCCGCCGGAGTTTTTGTTTCTTGCTGAATCTGCATGTTGTTGCCGTGTTGCAGTGGCGCAGTCGTCATTTGCCTTGACTTGTTATGGCCCCGTATTGTTCATCATTCACAAACGACACCGAGCCGTAAACCTGTCACAATATAATGGCCCATTGTCTCTTTGGTGTGAATGAGGCCCAAATGAGACATAGCCGGCTGCTTCCTCCCGCCTCGCCTCTCTAACCATCATCAACACTGACTCTTTTTATCCGATGCTTACTCTTTCATTTCATGGGCCGTCTGTTTGAAACATGAAGCGCCTTTTCAAAGACAATGCTCCTCTGTAGGAATTCAAAGTGGGGCGCCGAACAGCTCCCACCGGCTCACAAAGAGCACCCTTATTTTCGGGATCTGAAAGTGATTTTTATTAGAAATCCAAGACTCCTAAAAATTCCCTTTAAGGCAGGTTTATGGCATTTCCCATATGTATAACGACCACCCCCACAATATTTCAAATGCAGTTTGAAGTACCTTTTTGAGGAAATACAGTATTTAATGGTTCTATTAATTCTATGGCGTCTTAAACTCAGACTTGTCAAATCAAATCTAGAGTGAATACATCTCAACTAACGTTTCCTGAGGAATAACAATGGATTTCAGTTCATCATATTTAGTTTCTCATTTGAAGTGCTTTCATTTACTTTGCCATATTTTGCTTGTAGCCCGATGTTTCTTCTTCTGAACAGCTGCGAGAAGTGTCTCATACTCTCGCCGTTGAACCCAAAGGCTGGAAGGGGTCATTATAAAAGCTCTCTCATCTTCATCTATCCGAGCAAATGTGATTTCCCACTACATCTTCAAAAAGTGTTGGCATACAGATATCAATAGTTCCATCTGAAAATACCGTATTTAATTGGAAATGCTCTGGAGGAAAGAGGCCTGGATTCTTCTGCACATATTAAGGATCCTTACCGCCAGCTTTCCACTAATTGTCATTTTATCAGATGAAAATATATCAACTAGTAAACCTTCTTAGCAGCACAGCAGCTGAAGTGAGAGCTCTCTGCCAGGGAACCACACTCACAGGACCACAAAGCACATTTGGTTACATCCTTGATTTTAATTGTATACGGCAGATGTGACACAGAAAAGGCACTAAACATGTGAGTGACAGGTTGAATGTCAGAAATTGAGTTTGGTGGTATACAGTTTTGCGTATTTTTTCAGATATGTCAATCAGCGTCATTAAAGTCCCATTAATATCATATACGTCGAAGGAAATAAGGAAAAGGCCTCAGCAGCAGAATCAAATAGGGGGAAATAACAAGTTTTGTTGATGCCAACCCATAATGTGACTGAAATGCTTCCATATGAAACAAGTCGCCACAACAAGGCCATTGATTACTGTGACGGAACGGGGACAAAGCATTACGGAGGTTTTGCAGACGCTCACATTGATATTGTGGTGCTACAAAGCGGCGTCGATAGCCAATTTAAATGAACGTGAAAACATTTTTCATCACATTATCGGATATCAAAAAGGACAATGCCAACATAACTATGGAGGGCAATTTCTATGGTTTTCAAATTAAAAATGACTTCAGAGTGATGGTATGTGCAACCCGATAGTTAACAGCTCTCTCAAAAGTCGAACGTTGCACATGAATGGTCAAGCTGTGCATGTCCCTGAGAGAGAGAGAGAGAGAGAGAGAGCAACATGCAAGAAAATCGGTGAATGCAGCAATTTTTCCCAAAGCGCTCTCACAAGGAGCTGAAGAACAAATCGCTTCGTGCAGTAGACCCATTGATCTGTTGTCAAAAGACTCCTTGTCCTCTCTGGCATCTGCTGCAAAATGAGAAGACTCATTCTATTCATTCCATCAAGCATAATGGGTCGACAATAAACTCCTGTCATAAGGTGGCGATCGGCCCACCCCCCCCCTAGGAAACGGCCAGGAGCCGATCTTTGTTTCGTGAGGCCTTTACAAAGGTCACGCGTTGGCTGAGAGGAGGTGCGATCGACTCTGTAGAATGACGGTTCTGAGCAGCGCCGTGTTAGAAGATGTTCTTGGAGGGGAACAAAAAGCAGGATGTGCTGTACGTTTGGCAAGAACCTGGGGTGGAAGCAACAAAACAAGAAAGTGCTTCCTGACAATCATGGGAAGAATCCAGATGTTTGCCTCTCTTTCTCTCACAAAGGCCAAAATACACAGCAGGTTAAAGCCTGAAAGGTTTCAGCTGCCCCAAAAGATGAATGACAACTAGAAGTCAAGTCAAAGCCAATTTCGCTTTGCAATCAAAGTCAAGTTTATACTCGAGTTAATTAATTCAGAGAGCTTCAGTTATTATTTCCTTTCATTGCATCTTAAAGGTGTGTGTGTGTGTCTCAGGTGCAAAGCCTGGGCGAAATGAAATGTAAGCTCATGCTCTGCAATACTTCAAAAGGCTAAGGACTCAAAGTGAAGTTAAAACCTTCTCCGCGCAAATGTAGTCCTTGTTGTTGTTGATGTAATGTTTTCGCAATCGTTTGGTGGAAGAAGGAAAATATTGGAAATACATCGACTTTCTGAAATAATCCAAGCTACAATCATGGAAACCCTCAACAGACATGAATGATAATCGTGTGATGAATGAGGCCGCGGGGAGCGTGAAGCTTGTTTTCACCTGGATCCATCACATGGAGGTGGATTCGTGGCTTACTGTTGTTTGTCCTCACTGTCCAGGAAAGATCCTGAAATAAATACTTTTATCTCTGGGGAGTCGATATGGATGTGCGGTGTCCCGCTCGCCGCTGGGAGGGATTATGAAGCATCACACTTACACTAATGACCTCGTTCTGAAGCCGTAGCACTGGAGGATTCTCACCATCATTTAAAAGTTAATCTTACTTTTCTTCTTATTCATTTGCCGGAGTAATAGGAATATTTAAATCCAATTCACACAGGAGGTTCCTTATTTAATTTCGAAGTTTACTGAAATCTATCAGGCACAGTCTCTGGGATTTTAGAGGCCTCAAAATTCCACTGAACTGTGACATTTGCAGCTCTTCAGCAAAATTAAGCCGTATAATACAGAGGGGAGTTGTGAGTGAGAGCGAATGAACACGGGAGGAAATGGTTGAAATACAACTTGACAACAAAAGCATGGAGATCCCTTTCAAGAGGGCAAAACCACTTTTAGATTGATAACCATCTGCAGATTAAATTCATCCCTTTGGACCTGGAATACTCGCCGTTACTCTGCAGGCAGAAACAGAGCCGGGACTGAGGCTTCCAGGTAATCATAATCTTCCACTTTTGAGCAATAACAGTCATGAACAGGGCGATGAAACCGAGCGTACCTCCACATCCCAGCGGGGGAGGGGGGGGAGGACATGAGCTGAGACAGGATTTCCCCCTGTGCCATCAGACCTGCGTCGAGGACACAGGAAGGACGGAGACATTTCTCCACCTGCTGACAAAGGGGAAAAGATGATCACTCTAAACGCCCCGCACTAAATCTTTCACACTTGTCAAGTCCACTTTGTTCCTGCCGCCAGAGTTGACCTCTCCCCCCCCCCCCCCCCCCAACCCGCCCCCCCTCACACATCCCCACCCCGCCCTCCATCAGCAGGGACCTGGCCTCGGAGAAGGAAGGCCGAGACTCAAATTTATAGCACGCGTTTGTGCCTCGTGCCCTCGGATCATCCCAACATGTTGTGGCTCTCTGTTAAAGACACAGAATTCACTTTGTCCGCCGTGACACAAACAACGAAGAAACCTCTTGAAGCTCCGCGCTGTTCTATTCGCTGACTCTTTATCACGCATTATTATTCCATAAGTAAGAATTGCATTGATTATTCAAACCAGCAGAAATGTCCCAATGCTGATAGTCGTGTTTTTGATAAGTCCGACCTTTTATCGGCATACAGATGCACGTTTGGTGGGTTAACTTCCATTTCCTGAAATGATGTCCAAACAACTATTATACACATGGCTGGCAATGTGATTGTCACAAGGTTAGATAGCTCACACAAATGAAAAATAAAGTCTCTGAAGCATGGTAGCAGAAAGGGCAATTTCAATTCTAATTTCTGCCAGAGGGACACACACAGGAAATGGCCGTGTTGGAAAACACAAAATGGTAAGTAGGTCAAGACAAACGTTTGCAGATCCTGGTAGCACCGAGGAGCCGTGACAGGTTTTTGCACCCTTTGGATCCATCAATGAGTGCATTCTATAAAGCTGGGAACATTCATAAAGGAGTTCATTATATGCACTGAAACACAGCTACCAGGAACATTAATTAATTACAAGCAGACCCCAGGTAAGATTTGTGTAATTTGGGGGGATTGACTGTAAAGCCCTGTGAAGCTTCTGCTGTTTACATTTTATGCTTCTTAGCAAAATACCTCCTCCACCCACCACTTCATGAAAGCATGCTAACATGTGCAGGTATAAGTACAATAACTACATCTCGGGCGGATGCAAATGCAGGTTTACAGTCAGAAACCAGGATATCTAGAAGTGAAGTACCCGTCGTCAGGAGCAGAACGGTTCCTTCGATCGTCTTCTCTGGGATCTGTGTGGACTTTAAACCTTTTTTGTGTTTTCACTGCTGAATCCATTTATTATACTGCATATAACCATGGCGGGGGAGGGAGGGGGGGGGGGGCGCGCTAACTTCTTCACCTAAACAAGTTTCAATTTACAACGTTAAACGTGTGCTAAAATCTATCCTCTCCACCCCCTTAACACAGAATGAAGTTAAACTGTATGATTGAATAAAATGCAGATTACATGCGTTTCAACAAAACGTGAAGGAAGCATATTGGATAATTGCTTCAAATGAAGATTCATTACTCTCTACATATTCAAAATAGACCTTCTAAAAGTTGTCAATTTGTCTCATCCCTAGAAATGTATTTCTCTCATCATCATCATTAAGATGTGAACTCAAAAATCGGTCAAGAGGGAAAATGGCAACTCTCCACTTTGGCAACTGTAATTGCTCGCAGGCTTAAATAAGCTTACTTCAGAGGTGCATTGAAAATTCAGGCACATGTGCAGCAGTGACATTCGGCGACAAGCAGATTCATCTTCTTTTTGCTGTATGTGCTGCGACCACATCGGGGCACAGAGTGATAAGCAGCATGGTGAAAGAGGAAGAGGGATTTATCTGAAGCAGTGCTGAGTGGGGAGCTGATAAAGGGGTTAACACAGATGACTTGTTTTGACAGTAAACCAGCCAAGGAAGTGGAAATGTGCTAACCGCGTTATGCCAAAGGGGGGGGTGTTTAATCAGGAATCGACAACGTTGACCCACAAAATGCGTCGTGCAGCGCGAGTACCGTCAAAGGCAGGGTAATACAGTCTAGCAGATAATATTGGATTAACGAGGGGATAAGAATAACCAAACCACCACTTGACACTCCTTTATTTACAGTGTACCAAGTGGAAAAGCCTGCGGCATCACGGCGTGTCCCATCGTGATAAACATCGAACTGTCTGCGGAGAGTAAATAATAGATACCTAGAAGAACACAACATTAGAGACTTAATATTATCCTGAGCCAACATTATTTTGTCTCTACTTCCAGTGGTGTGTGTACCATTTCTCGGGGGTCTGGTACCCCTGCATAGTAACTTTATGAATAACCAATGCTGTTTAGGCGCATTAATACACAACATCAGCAGGTGAAAGCCGATAAACAACAATATCACGACTGCCAGATGTTTGTTCCTTTCTAGACGCCAATGTTCTAGTTAAACGTGTTTGTAACCACTGAATGCAGATGAATAAGTCAATGACGAAAGGTATCAATGCATCCAATGAGCGGGGGTAGAGAAGCGTCCCCCCTCCCCTGGTTGTGTGGGACAAATGAGTGAGCTGTCAGTCATTTGAGTGTCGCTCTGTTCACACTGAGAGGCTCCGGCTCCATCAGCGCGCAGCTCTGTGGTTTGAAAAAAGCCAAACACTTCTCTCTGGTAACGACGATTGGGTTTGGTTTTCCATTTTGTGTTTACGCACTGGTGCATCGCTCTGGCCAAATGGTCCAAGCTTGAAAATAAAACACCAATTAGGTGAAAATAATGGAACAATTTACAGATACTGTTGTTTCCAGTCATTATCAGACAGCCTCCTCCAAGCAAAGCCTGTGAGACATTCACCACTGAAGGACGTTTAGTGGCCGACTGGGAGATCCAGATCATTCACACATTTCTATGCTGCGCAGGTAACTTCAAATTGAAATCACACTGGGAGTAAACAAGGAGGAGAGCTTTTTTCTTCTGCCCCAAATAAATGTTTTTGTTTATTTTGATATCACGCAGCAATAAGTGCCGTAGCGGGCTACAAAGGACTGAAGGGATACGCAGAGACATAAAGTCGGATGCGCTTCATTACCACTCTCTAAATGGTGTTAGGAAAAGCTCTCACTGTCACTGCGGAACACATCCTGTCCATGACAATAGGCGGTTTAACACAACACAATAGCAGTGTCTTTTTGAAAAAAAAACAGCTGTTTTTCAATAGATTTGCTTTCAAATAATTACACTGCTCACTAATAAGCCTACAGCTCAGCATGAATATTAAAAAAAGACTTTCAGACTCCCCATATCCCGCTGTGCACATATACAAAACAAAGCATATATATATATATATATATATATATATATATATATATGTATATGTATATTTCAGAATAAATTTGCATCAAGCTCCAAGCTGACCAAGCTGAAAACTAAAAGAAGATGCCTTTTTATCTCTCACTTTATTTTCCACCGTTTTGCTGCTAATGAAATGGAACCGATTCCTCTGTCTTGTGCGCATTGAAATTCCCGAGCTGTTCCGGTTGCCTGTGGAGCAGGATTGTTGTATCTCGCAGCCTGCCCTCTCATAATGAAAGGTGTGGAAACATCTGTTTCCACAGGCAGCAATTAAGTTACTGCAAAATATAAACAAAACAACTTATGATGAGATACCACAGAAATGTATAGGAAAGCAGACAGAATCTCATATACCTTTGATCACTGGAAACGGATGCTGAATTACCTGTTCCTGCGTCTGCAGAGAGTCTGGATAATATTATGTGCTGTGCGGCTAATTATCTCTGCACAGTAACTGCTTCAACCACATCACACGTGAGTCAACTGAAGATGCAGAAATGTGAAGTTCGTTACCGGCGGCAACAAGTTGGTAAATTAGACCATTAAACAGGGAGCGCTATAGGGTGGGAAAGGCTTGTGATTGACAGATTGCTACCAATATATTAACTGTCACAGTTGGGTTGCCTAGCTATGCCTTGGGCAGCGTTCTCAGCTTCATCCTGTGTATTCACTTCTAGTTACGTTTTATTTTCAAAAAACAATTTCTGACCTAAAATATTGAAACTTTTTCTTTCAAAATATTTTTTTATCTAACACATTTGAACTTTTTTTCAACATTTTTTCGACCTAACATATTTTAACTATTATATTTGGGCTTTTTCAAAACCTTTTTTGACCTATTATATATTTTGCCTTTTTTCAAAAATACATATTTTTGACACAAAATGTTTCTTTTTCTTTCAAATGTTTTTTAAACAAACAAACTTTGAAATCAATCTTACATCATTGGACTTTAAAACAAAAACATTTGACCTAAAATAGTGTGACTTTTTTTTCCATAAAATTTCAAACTAATACTTTTTGTCCTCTAGACCTCGAACTTTGTCCAGCAGAAGCACAATATCGCTTCATTTTGTATCAGCATAAATATCCTGTATTTAACCTGTCTTCTACAGAGTTGATGAGGATTCTTAAAAAAAATGATTAAAACAAATAAACTGTGGTTCTGAAGGACACTTGGGTCGGACGTGGCCAGTGTAGATGGGCATTTTGGCGGCCGCTGGCGTTGAACTGGTGACCTTTTCGTTTTTACCTGGTCTCCAAAAGCACCGGGCCAACCTGACAGCCCTGAATGAATCCTTGTCTGGGCATGCATGCTTGATGACATTCAACCAGTTCCCGGGAGACGCTTGCTTGGCTCTCAGCTCTGCATTTTACAAGGTCCCACAGTCTCAGGCAGTCCACAAGCAGGTGGGGAAAATAATTAAGTATGATTACCAGACATTAATCCATCCATAGAGTGACAGCCACAGCTGCCCAAACTTTACAGCTGCCACACAGGCCTACAGAGGGCTTCCAGGTGACGCAACGCAACCTTTGCAGCCATAATGGACGACCTGTGAAGAACTCATTCATTCGTTTGTCTCTCTCCTGTCTGATTGCATGATGGGGAGATACGACGTTGGAGGAATTATTCCATACGTTTGCTAAACTGGGCATTTCAATCATAATCATATGATGTAATGGACAACGCATGTATCTGGTGTCTTTAAATCTTTCATTCATTCCCTCTATCGACTCTGTCTCATCTCATTTAATGGGAGTTTTTATTTGGTTATATTTTTCTGTCAGCGACAGAATGGAAAGATTACTTCACAGATTCACCGCAGTGTGTATGAAAAATATGTCCTTGTCGACTGTGTTCTGCCTCAAAACGAATGCGCTGTGGGGAACTAAAGTCGCAACTTCCTTTTTAAGCTCTTTTTAGTCAGACTATTTATTGCATGAAAGAGTGTTTTTCTGGTGTGTGGGGATCTGCTAGTTTACATAGCTATGAGAGTATCAGTGGTGCTTAAGCATTAGATATTTTGTCAGCTTTCAACAACATACAGTGCTCCATAGACCCCTTGAGTCTTAGCAACAAAAGTGCTGTCGACGCCTGCCAACTACCACGAGGGGCCCCAGTAATAAAAAGTGATTTTCCCCATAAGAAAGAATCTCAGTAGATGGCCATCGCCCAGTAGCTGCGTGAGGTGTCGTAACCCAAAGGCTGCTGAGGGTTCATAACTGCCTGTCCATGCAGCACCAGTGTATTGTCGTAATAGGATTCTGCCAACATGTCGTAATGGGATTCTAGCACCCCGTTACTCCAACAGAGCACTGTCACAATCCAGGGTGGCCCCGACTGAGATTTGGATGTAGCGCACAAATTTAAGCTCAAACAAACAACTACAATTAAAGACTGAGATTGCAATTAAGATAACGAGTCGGTCTACATTTACAAACATTTTTAACCTACACGACAATTCTAATGACTTTGATTGTCTTTATGTCACATATCCCCACTTACGGCGTCATTTCTCAATGACCCTTTAGTGGCTACATGCTGTACACGCTATCATCATGCAGTGCAGAGACTTACTCCCAGGCTTTATTAGTTAGGGGCCTTTTCCCTTGAGACCAAAAAAATAGTTTCCGGACCTCAACCAAATGAAGCTGGAGATCTCATCAGCAGTCTGCGCCAGAAATGACACTGCATTATAGATCAAAGTCGCC
The DNA here is from genome assembly GCF_964276395.1 of Gasterosteus aculeatus. NCBI lineage: Eukaryota > Metazoa > Chordata > Actinopteri > Perciformes > Gasterosteidae > Gasterosteus > Gasterosteus aculeatus. The sequence continues at coordinate 19,820,451 of NC_135708.1, read as the reverse complement.
CTGGAATATTTTTATGTGATATAACCCTATATCTCAACGGCACATCTGCAACGACTTCACACGAAACGAAGTGCGTATGCTCAACGAAGGTGATTTGAGGTTGTGTTTACTGACATGTCGTTGATAAAACACATGGACAGAAGGAACTGGTAATTTGATTCTCGGATGGGTTAAAACGCCTTTGATTTGTACATAAAAGAGCTTTCATGTTCATGTTTAATGGTGCGGCTATGACAGTTGGACATGTGCAGTTGTTGGAGGTGCGACTTCTGACTGATTAAGTGGATGATTGCAAAAGGGGAAAAAAAACGTGCTACTTATGTGCATGTGACGCTGCAAATGGAAATCCTTTTCTGTGTGGCGATTGCATGTTTTTGTTGAGGGATCCTTAGGTTTGGCTCTGTGCCTACACTACTACAACATTTCACCAAGCAGCCATTTACCACCCGTGTTACTCCAACTATGAAGGGATTACTTTTAGGATTTTTAATTATCAGTGACATCGATATGCATGTCAAAGTAGTGAAGAAAAAATAAAACACAATCATAAATTTGCTCACCACTAAAAATAGTTTAGTGAAACTAAACGGTCGTAACCTGAATTCTCCCAGAGGAGGAGAAAAACAGCCGTTCGTAGGAAAGACTGTACAGTGGAAAAGGTTTTACGTAAACTATTTATGTCAAATAAATGTCGGCTTTTGGGACACGAGACTTATTCTAATCAGAATGAACTTAATGTTACATCCGGTCCGAATAGGTGGAGGTTTTAGAATAGAAGTCAGATGGAAAGAGCAGCATTAAGGAGACACGAGCAATGACCCAGCATGTGGTCTGCACAGCTTGACAACACTAAATGAATCTACACAACACGACTAGCGCTCAAAGGGCTTCTAAGGAAGCGGCTAAATCACTTTGACTGAGAGATATATGAGCGGCTGCTCACTATTAAATCATCATCAATCTAACCTCACTTAGGGGCTGTTTGTAACGTATTTATCTATTGCATATTCCAAACAGGTACGAAGATTACTAAAAGGGGAATTAGATTTGTAAAAGTACAACTTTTAGCATTACTAAAGCAATAAAAGAAGAAAATAGCTTTGGGGTAATTAGCTGAATAGGGTCCATCCATATCCATCGGCAGCGGCTGACAGTTGGAGGGTGTTAGGCTCGTGAAAATGAATATCCTCTCACTACAAAACTAATTATAAACATAAGGGCTGAGTGGGAGATCGGCGCTGTGGTGGGACCCGTGGTGAGCAATGCGCACATAACTGATGCACCCAGCAGGAAGCGGTCATCACAGTTCAGGGTGCAAAGGTGTAACTCAATTTGCAACGTTATGGATTATACACACACAATTTATGTAATGTTTGCCTAAATTAGACAGTGGGTTAAACATGGGGAATGTGCAAGACCTTCGCTCATGATATATATTGACTTAAAATCCTAAAAATGTAGATAAATACAATGTCCACTTCTGTCCTACAAAGCCTGCAACAGTTTCCTTTTATACATCCAAGAGTGTGACTTCAACGAGCCCTGGAATGTTTCCTTGGTGAAATCCACTACTCATTAAGGTTGAAGCTGTCGTATTTGAGCTTTAGTGTTGGACTGGCCTTGTATTGAAAGTATTAAGTTGAATTGTAACCCAACACTTCTTGAGTTGAAAAGAATACACCATTGTTATTAATGAGTCTTACAAGGGATTGCAATACCAGAAAAATAATTTCATGGTGGTCCAGACAATAATGTAACTTAATAAGAGTATAATTATAATTGCAATTTTCCTATCTCTGATTTATTCAGTGGTGCTAATTACCTCTTCTTTTTGTCATTCTCCAAAGCTGTGATACTTATTTTTATTCTTTCAGAGCCATTTGTTAAGCTTGTGAAAGAAGGAACATAATAAAATATGAAGAGAAGAAAAAAGGAAAGTACCATGGGGGCCTTTTCCTACCAGATATAAGGAAGTCTATAAAGAATTATTTTGCTCATATCATTTTAAGGGCACCTACGCTTTTTTCTCATTGGGTTTTTCTTTTTTCTTTATTTTCATTTCCGAGTCTCACGACTACAGACAAGCCCAGAAACCACCCAAAAACCACAAGTGGAAGAACATGATTTTGGACAGCCTACATTCTTAATGAACAGCGGGAGGATGTATTTTTAATAAAGTAACAGTGTAATCAGTTTGCAACCAGAATCGCCCCACCATGAAATCACCTTAATTACACGTCTGACAGCGGCTGATCGGCTCCGTCCCACCAAAGGGGAACACGGCTCAGAATGAGCTCCGTCAACACTCTTTCTAATGAGTCGTATACAAACACAGAATACAAAATGCCACCAGTTGTTATTGTATTCTTCGGATATGGCCACGGGACATAAATTGTGAAATTCACTTCCATCATGAAAAGGATAGACAAATCAATTATTAACTAAATCTAAATTGCGGAGCCATTTTTACTCCTCTTTCACAGTTTTTTTTTGTTTTGTTCGCACCCTTTTCTCTGCGAATGCGTTTCAGTTTTCAGTCTTCTCTCAGTGATCTCTGTGAGGTGGGCCGTGAATTACGCCAAAGGGGTTCACATACAGGTGTGAATCTTCATTAGTGTAATCCCAGCGGCAGCATGAACGAAATGAGTAAAATGATAGAAGATCATTAAACAACAATCCCCAGGAACATATGTTGGTCATGTTTATGTGCCGTCCTGTGATGTATTCAATCATCAATCTTATGGCACTATCAGTACAACATCACCAGAACCTCTGTCTCGTCTATTTGGTGATGCTACTGATGTGTCTTCTGTTAACGCAGCTCACTCGGTGGACGACACCGTTGGTACAGACATATCATTTTTAATTAACGCAGACAAACTTGCTTTAGTGGCCTTTTAAGTCCACATCTTTAAAACACATTTGCCGTATTGTATCTCCAAAGAAAACAAAATGAACGAATAATGGATGAGAAATTATAGTAACTGCGTCAGGTGGAGAAACTTTGCATCGGCGGCCACACTCACAGAGGTCCGACTCGCTTCTATCCGATAATAAATGGAGCGCCACTCTAACCAAACAAACGTCCCGCTGCACGCTCCTCACGATGCCCCGCTGCATCGGGGTATCTCCTTTAATTAGGCCACATCCCTTTCAACTCCGCCGCGACGTCACGGAGCAGAAATGTCTCTGGGACCGGCGCGGTCTCGAGGTTTTAGTCATTAAGAAAATCAGGTCACTCTTTGCATCTGGAGGAAATCCGTGGCAAAGTATGTAATTACACACACATGCATTCCGACGTTGGTTTTAATGAGCTATTTCAAAACAACAAGCCTCACCTCCGAGCACATGCATTCTTTATAACCGTCTGTACAGGATGGAGAGGAAGAGGGAGGCATTGTTCCCGTGTGGAGTGAAGGACAGAAGTTGGAGAAAGAATTCTTTTCCCGTTGCCTCTGCACACAACGGTTTTGTATTGCAGGTTTTTTATGATTTTGAGTTGCAATAGTACACGTGAGCCCCTCATTGCATGGGCCACGGGGAACATGCTGGCATCAAGGCTACGGATGAACGTCACCAAGTGGACTGACAGGGTTAAAAAAATGTTTGTAAATGTAGACCGACTCATTATCTTAATTGCAATCTGAGTCTTTAATTAGCTATGCACACACCGAGTCATTCAGGTGTGATCGATGCCCTCTTAATCTCCAACCATAAAATGAAAGGAAAATGAAATCAATGTTTTGCTATCTTTAATTGGAACCTAATGTCAGAATTAATAACGATCAAGTCAATTAGCATTTGTAGCTGAATGATATGCACCAATTCCAGTCTTTAATGGGACTCTGATTCCAGGTTAACTGGCTTCATTACAGGAGGATTCAACGGAGCATCAGAGGAATTAATGGAGTGAGCTGAGCCGACAGAATGGACTGGAAAAGTGGAAAGAAGATTCAGCCTTTTCTCCTCAGCGGGATCTCTGATTTAACTGCGTCTGAATAAGATCTCCTTCCCAGAAATAGAAAAAAAGCCCCACGCCTTTTTGGCGAACCCATCCTGTCAAGGAAATTACTTCCCTATTGGGAGGAGGAAGTATTATTTCAGTGTCTCTCAGACCCCCTACCTCACTTTCTCTACTAGTTCATGACAGCCTAATCCACAAACCCTCTGCCCAGCTCTGCAAGACAAAGGCCCTCCTTTCTTCAGCTCTAATTACGGACTTTGAGCCGATAGCAAAATAAATACGTTCCGCTTAAGGGAGGAATGGAGCGAGACAAGGTCCTCCAGCAACAATGCCGTGGCTTTCTGCAACCAAAAGACAAAAAGCATCTCGCGGTGTCGAGAATGCTTCAGACAAAAACACGTTTGTGGTTGTTAGTTCCAGAATGCCCTCGCACACGGCATGAGTGCAATTGCAGGATCATCAATTAATGATTTACCGGGCTGTGGTTTCCCCGCCCCAGAGCCTGGTTTTGTAATGTGCAGTGAATAAGTGTGTATAGGAAGGCTGCTAATGAGGCCTAATGAAGACATTAGCCATAGGCCTCAGTCGATGGACTGGTGTCCTATTTAAGAGTCACTGGAGCTGCCCTTTGGGAAGAGATGACCCATCCGACACTGCAGGGTTGTTCGAGTGCTTACCTTAACCACCCTTTCTCAACATGAGGGCTCGGTCATAATAGAGGCTGGTTTTGATGTGCGCTTTTTTGCCATTCCGAGTAGCATTATTACCGAAATACTTTTTTTGCTCGGGAATTGAAGCAGCGTATTCGCGCGGAGGTAAAATGCAGTCGATTAAAGAACACAAAATGTCAAACGAAGCGGTGTCGTCATTGCACGCTGAAGGACTCAAAATTTGTCACATCGTTTGTGCAAAGCAGCAGTCACACCTTCTCAACAAAGCCCACAGCTCACTGGCCGCGTCCTAGGTGGGGTATTACGCTGGAAAGAGTGCACAGCCACATCGCCAAACCGCATTACGTCTGACCCGAGGAGAGAAGGTGAGATTATCTCCATGCTATTGTCTTACATTTGGAGTACAGCCCGAGAGTTTAATCAAATCTCGAGGCAATCAATGCGCCAGCACCGATGGACTTTTTCCCTGCCCTTGGAACCCAAGGAGTGCTCAGAAACGATACCACCGGCGAAAAAAGAGTCACTTTGGATACATCATGGTGGAGAATGAGATTAACCTCCCATCCTCTACCCACTGGGATATCTAATGTCGCCGGGCTTATCTTCTGAGCATTCAATCAACCTCCAAGAAGCAAGTCTATAAACACCTCGCAGGCCTTTGTTCGTCTTCTCCGCCTGCACACAACTTGATTGTGCACTCGGAAACTTTCCGTTGTTTCATGTCTGTTTCTTCTCTTCCCTCAGAAATCACGAAGCTCACCTGCTGTGCAGTGGCGGATGTGTGTCATAATGAAAAAACAAAGATGCCGCGGTTGAATCAGAAGTAGTGACACCCTGGCAGCATGTGTGCGCACGCCGCACTTTGTTGTTGAAATATTAGGGACACGAGCCCCCAGCGGTCGCACTGGACGCTGTCCCAAATTGGCTCATCTATTATTTACAGCTCTTCCTGTTTTCTCGATTTCTCTTGCTAGACAACATCGACATGAATGGAGACATTACGGTTGATCTCACCAAATATCTATTTAAGGGAAATGATTTGACACAATAATCTCCCTCCAACTAACACACTTCTTCACGTACACACAGGCCAACTCTTGACTTTCTGCAATGTGAAAGAAAATACTCCTCGTTGAGAAGATAAGAAATGCATTATTAAAAGGAATTTAGTCCAGATGTTCCCCAAAATGGATCCGGGCGGAAACATCATCTTCCTATTTTCAATTACATCTTTTCTATCCTCCGCAATCCGGCACATCCGTAGCCTTCGTGTTGCTCTTCCGCCCCCCCCCCCTTGATGTTCTGAAAACAACGGGTGTTTATGAAGTACGAACCAGTTGCACGTCCTTGACCAAGCAGACGAGCCTGTTGTTGTTGCCGCAGTGGGTCCAATCCGCTCGAACAAGTGTATCAAATTGCTTATTGTGGTGGGAGGTTTGCACATTGACAGAAGAGTCCTTCAACCCGAGCGTTTCACACAAAGGCCTTAATGTTATAATACAAATCCCGGACAAGAAAATTCAGCCCAATGTGCAGAATCTGGCGAGTGGCACCTTATCTATCTGCAGCAGTCGGGTTTTTAATTTCTTACTCATAACATTTGCATTTTGCAGGTCGGGTTTTGCCGAACTGTGTAACCTTTGGCGCGGGACTAGATCCGCGGCACTCGGGAACGCACACGCTCAATGGCTCCGAGCTGAAGAAGCCGGCTGCGATAACTCCTGCCTGGCAGATAAACACGGGCGGAATCACTCTGGCTTCCCATTTAGCATCACAATGAACCACACTCTTGGGTTCCGATGGTATTTTTCTATGTGCCCTTACCCTCGGTGATTCCACCCCCCCACAACACAACACAGAAGGGCCGCCTGCTTTACTGTTGGACCACAATGCACACTTCACTTACTGAGCGTGCAGATTGAATACCATTGAATACAAACGAGTCAATGTTTTTTAACTGGGTGACAAAAAATATGACGGTTTTCCCAGAAGATTTGTAACTTTCAAGCCGTTGAACACTGGACTGCAGAGGACTGTTGATATTACAAAATGTGTATTTACATTAACGTGCCCCTTTTTTTGACTGGATTTAACAAGAAAATGAAAGCTAGCCTCTGAGGTCAACAATAAATGTGAATGCATATTTTAGCTTTAAAAGCAATTTTAAAGTTGGCACTCCGTGTTTTGGCCTTTGCTGTTATAAACACCGCTTCCATAATCTGAAAGGATGAGATTTCTATGTCGGCTATCCATGTCAGGCTCTCCTAAGGCACCATTGGTGACGAAGAACGCCGCAATACGAGGAGTTAACCAGTCTTTTGGGTTCATCCTCAGGCCAAAATATACATACGAAATGCCACTCAAAGAGAAAGAGATGCAAAGTAACCGCCAGGAGACACAGAACGACCACAAAGAGACACAGCAAAGCTGCGCTGAGACTCAAAGGCACTCACAGCAACAAAGAGCGAAAACAGACACAAAAGCAAGAAAAGGTTGAATCAGAGGCCTTTTTTCCATTTAGTGGCCACGGAGCCGATGTCTCAAAATCAAGACGACATGCAACAGATGTCACAGAGATATTGGAATCCAAAGTAGCACACTGCTAACCTGATGCCCTCAATGGAACGCATGTAAGAGTCAGTCAGAGACAGTTGAGTATAATCCACGGATCTGGGGATAACTGGTGACCTTTAGTCAAGAGCCAGGTCTGAAGTCCTGAACGAGTCCTTATTGTTTGCCACTGCAAGCACATTTATCACCTCGCTGTGGCGACTAAGCTGGAATCCGTCATCATGACAGAAACCAGCGAGTGGTCTCAGCCGGCAACGCTTGTTCTGACACCTGCACTGATGCCCGAAGAGTTAAACACAGGCCAATTTAATTCAATTTCATCCATAATCAACCAATCAACTGTGTGTTTGATTTGAAAAAGAATACCAGACCACCTCATATAAACATGCCTATCATTCAGGAGTATCGTGAGTGTCTACATGGGCTCATTTAGGATCGCTATCCAAACTACAGAAATCCATCGAGATTCATATTTCATTGCAATGTCATTAATGCAAACCGCAAACTTCTGTGAAGGTTCAAGGAGCTTTTTTAATCTCCCTGGAATCTTATTTTTTTATTTGGATTCCAGCATGGATCTGGAGTACCTACTTTGAAGATAATGAGAAGAATACCACATTTGATTCTCTGTTTAATTGGGAGCCAACGAAACAGAATACGAGAGCAGCGCGAGCCGGATGGAAGGTTCTCCTGCTGCAGCTCCACTGCTCAACTCACGTGAAGCGGGGCAAAGACGCCGCTGCTGACGCCCGCAAATCAGGCTCGGGGCACGGGGGACCGCCGGCAGAACAAAACTCATTTTGGAAATGTTGCTTTTCCGGAACAGGAGCTGCTTGTGGCACGATCGCTCACGTTGAGACCAGTGCTTTAAATGTACATATTATCTGTCACTGTATAAATCCTCCACAACGTCCGTACAGCACCGTGTACTCAATCATCCGGTCCATGCGCATTCCTGCGCAGTTTACAACGTACAGAAGCCTTGACCAGCATATAGTTAGAGAAAAAGTGACCCGAGCAAAGCGATTCTCAGCGTCGTGTGCCGTCCTTGGCGTGTGGTATTTGCAGGATAGTTTTTGTGGTGCTGTAGATTGAATAAAAGCAGACCTTCACCTTCACTCATCGCCACTGCTGGGTTTTATCATCACTCTTTTTCCATCCGCAAAAACGTACACATGAACTGCACGGATGATTTTCTTCTGCCGCTAACTGAGAGGCGGATGCTACAAAGAGCTAAACGTGAGTGAACAACATGACGCAGCCTCAGCGCCGACCTCACGCATGGATCACGTCTACGCTGCCTTACCAGAAGAAGCCTTTTGTTTGTTCGTACGCTCCGGCTTTGGCTAAAGTGCATGAATAAAGGCAGCAGAGATTAGCAGTGATGGTTTCATGTGCAGGTAACGCAAAAAAATGAAATAATTAAGCGGCCAAAGTCCGGCGTTCACGGCACACTTTCATCATGAGGTCCAAGTTCAGATTTCAGTCACATGAAGATCTGACGCAGGTAGAATTTTGATGTTAAATCTTTGAGCTGGTTGTTGACTGGTGGGGTTTGTCAGAGAGCTGCCAAAATCAGAGATTAATTAATGAAAGCTTGAAAACTTAATTCATTATTCATTATAGCGTTGTCCATCCTGAGCTCGCTGCGGCGGGTAAAAGTAACAGCAACCGACACATGAAATTACAGTGATGGAAAGGTTCGGGAATTGAAAAGCTGAGAAATACAACGTGAGATGATCTGATAAGAAAGGAAAATAACAAAAATAACTTCCGTGGCACGAGAGCCATAAATAAATGAAAGTAAACTTCAAAATTTAAGGGATCAAACTTTTATTTATCACTGTGTTTTTACATGTTCTTTGGTGCTGTCTTTAATTAAAGCACATTTAATTTGACATATTTGTCCAACCATTCAATCATTGAGAACACTGTGAACCCAATAGACACTTCCCCTCTGGGTATCTTACACGCAGCCAGCAGATTTTCCTTTTATCAGAAATGTTCTGAAATGTCATTACTGTTAATGTACATATGAGGATATTAAATATGCACTGCGTGCCACACATTTCACGATCGGGAATCTGAAACGGCGAAAATGGCGAAACGGGTTAAAAATACTTAATATAATATGTAGGATTCCGTTTTAGGACAATCCAGGTAATTAGTGTAAATCAGTTCAACAAAGGGATTATCTGATTATCAATACACACAGCCTACTGAAATAATGTCTTAAATATAAATTTGGGTTATTTCCTTTACATTAATCTGACATTTATTAACCAAAATATCCAGAATCTGAAAATTGAGCCATGCATTAAAAAATGTTTTTGCTTGCAGTTGAAAAATAAATATTGACAACATTTATTCAGAGAAAGAAAAAGCTGTTCACAGTAATTTCCCCAGAGTTACAAACGATCTACATGCATTTAAACTCCCCACACAGCTGAAATGTGTTAACTTTACTGATGAGAACAAATGGTACCTGCAGTGGAATGTTAACCTCGCTCGGACTACCCAATTGACATTTCGACCTCCATAATGCACCGGGGCAGGAAGTAAAGGAGGAGGGTGACCCTGCAACATGTTTTCCTTCGGCCTCGGGGAATCCCACCGGTTGATTGCACCTGGGAACAATTGGCGCTAATAAGGTTAGCCGCGGATGAACTGCTACCTCCTCGGCTCGGGGTCAACAATGGACGACCTGACGATCATGTGTCCCGAAAATCTTTCAAGTTGCCTTGATTTCTTGCCCGGACGTTAGAGTGCTGTCACGGGAAGTGGAGGAGTGGAATATTATGCATTTTCTCCAAAATGCAACGATTCAGCAGATGGTTGTGTACGGCTTTTATCGTCAGACAATGCATCACCAGTTCTGATCTTAAAGGTCTATAAGCGTCAGTGCAATCTGCAACCTCACTGCTACGCTGTTGAATCCCAAACAAGAGACCTTTAAAAGGGGAGATGAGATTTCAAACTTCAAAGACAGCCAGTTTAAAAACTTGAAGTGGAAGTCCAAAAGGTGTAGGGTTCACTTTTTGAACAACACTAAATGTCAGGATATTTCCATCTCTGCATCGATTCATACTGTACTGTTATTAAAAGGTCTCTGACCACATCAGTTACTGAAGTGGCCCTCGATGTGTAGAACAGACATTAAAGAGCTTAGTGCGACTTGAGCAGGTCCTTTTGGATCAGTACTTCCTGTCGAGTGTTATGATCCGCAGAATGTACTACACTTCCTCTGGCAGTGAACGCGCTGTATTCCGCGCTGTTCATGCTACCGCTCTTTATTTTTCTGTGCGGGTCATCAGAGACTCTGCTGTCAGTCTCCCAGCATCAGATCTCGGTCATAACACGTCTCCGGCCTTCGACGCAGCGGCAGAATTCACAGATGAAACGTTCCTTTGATCAGCGGGCCCTTTGAGTGCACGCGCTCTTTAAACCTCCGCCGCCACTGTGGGGATTCAGAGGGGCCTCGGCGGCGATGCCACAACGCCGCCATTGTGCCAACAGCGGCGAGCAAAAACACGAAGCCAAGTGATCGGGCCGCGTTCCTTCAATGCCTTGCCGTGCCCTAATCGTCTTAGATAACGGCGGACATGTGCAGAACGCCGCCTCGTCCGACACGGCGTTTGAAGTGCTGTAGTTGTAGTTCTTGTAACGCTTTACCAGCCTTTTCCTCTGCACTTGCATTTTTCATACTCGCCTCCCCCACAGGACACGCCGCAGCTTTCGATACCCGTCAGGATTTTCACAACCCGCAGCTGTTGATCTGACAGCCTGCAAGTTACAAATGCCTCGGTTTCATTGTCTTTGGCGGCAGTTGTCATCGGTTACTTTAAATTGTAAAGGAAAACTCTACATCTCATCAAACATTACACATCTGCACTAATACGCAATCCTATATTAATATATTACCAATATTTCAAAGGACTATGTGAGATGTGAAAGGGGTTGCTCATTGTGATGATCCCCTCCTTGGTTTCACGATCATCATTTGAACGGTTGCTAATAAAGAAAATATTGATTAGAGTTGATTTAACCAACGGTCTATGAAGAGCTTATGGATTCTACCTAGGTGCTTAAGCAGACAATTTAATTGGTAAAACATTAATACATCCCAAAGGATGAAAGGAGTGACCAAAAGAAGCTCTGTGTTTCATTGCAGTGTGAAGTAGGTCTCTGAAACGGTCCATGACATCAGGGATTCACACGACAAGTCTGCAAATACAAACCTCTGTGAACTCACGGCAAACACAACCTGCACAGCAAAGATTATTAAAAGTCTAATTATGCATATCAAACACCGCAGACGGGACAATTAGAAGAGGGAGGCTCCGGGCTGCCTGGAGCAGATGGTTTACCCATTTAAGACAACTACAGACATATGTATTATTAACACCGAGCTCAGCATTTTTGTGCCTTTCTATTTCATTTTTATGGGAGTACCCTACAGGTGGAGAAGGACTTTTATCTAACAAATGTTCTTTTTATGGATACAATTTTTCCCATTACAGCGGTTTTTGGGTAAATGATACAGTGAGCAAACACTTTAATGTTTTGGACTTTCAGAAAATGGGAAAAGCCCAAACAAACCAAAAATAAAGCAGCTTAGCACATCATCTCTAGAAGCTGACCATACTTCCTAGAGCTCCTTTCACGATGCGTTAAAGATAAGGACCAAGTCATTTTTCACTTTAAAGAATATGTAGGGGATAAAAAGAAAAAGGTTGTGTGAATTAATCAAAATTGACGATTTCACGGAAAAAACACATACAGAAACTTTGCTTTCAAGTGAACACATGGAAAGGCCGTGATGACGTCCTGTCATCAGCAGCAGTGACGGCTGATTGCTGATCAGGTAACGCAGAGTGTGACTGACAGAAAACGTTTAAAGAAGTGAACCAATCACAGCAGACTTAAAGCCCCTTGCAGGACCTTTAACGGGGCGCTTCACACAGAGGGTGAGCATGATACTGTGTCTCGTGAAGCACATTTTCAGGCGTGAACTGGGAAACCAAGACGGCCGGCGCCATGTGTGTGCAGCGCCGTGACCGGAAGCAGCATCACAAGAGGCACAGGTGGCCAAGTGGACAGACGGGACACAGCGAGGTGGACAGGAGCTGCCCGACTCACCTGGCAGCCGGAAACCAGAAGAGAAAACATTTAACATTCAAGGTCCGACAGGCACCGCGACAAGCACCACTTTCACATTCAGTAGTTTGCTTCACCTGCGACTACTTAGCGCTACATATTGTCAACACTCGGGGTAATGACAGCGCTGAGAAATGAATGCTGTGAATGCACAAACACGCATATAGAGACACAAAGCGAGACACTGAGACGCACAGACCGGAGGGGGGGGAGGGGGGGGGGGGTCTCTGCATCTCACCATAGAGACGAGGGCTCATTGATCTTCCCAGGAGGGGGGTTACTAGAGATCAATCTCCCTGAACAACAGTGACCCCTGGTGGAGGATCAAAGTTCCCTGACAGGGAACAAGTCTTCTTCCAGCCCCGTGATGAAAACAACAACTAACGACAACAATGCTTCAGCAAAGTGACTATTTACACGCCCTCCATGGGAGACAAGATATAGAGCTCAGGACAAAAGCCTTTTATTGGCGCGCGGGCAGTTAAACAGTTAAAATGTGAGACAAAATACTGCAGGAAGGCTGAACTGAGCAGAGAGGCGGCGTTGAGTGTGAACGCCATGATGCTCTTCTCCGTGCAACACCCACACCATCTCCCACATGTCACAGCTAAGTTGGAGCTCTGCTGCTCATTCGGCTTTGCCGCAGATGCAGAGGGAAGAGCTGACAAAGAGACGGTGACAGGCGATGCACCGATAGGAATTCAGAGGTAAAAAAAAGACTTGTGCTTCATAATAGTATTGCCTTTTAACCAAAGAACAGCACAGGGTCAATTAATCAAAACGCTTAGAACATCTGACAGTAGAAAATGTATTTGTCTGATGTAAATAAACCAACTTATTCTATGCAGGCTGCACTTAAATATGCCATAAATAAATTCCAACCGTACACAAATAAAATGCTAAACATTTGTTATTTTGATAGTCACTTCTATTAATAATCCTGAGATTGTGGCCACCAATTCTTCAGCCTGTACTTCTCTCATCACATCGCTCCCACTGTTGTGCAAAGATTTATATGGACCTTAAGACCACATGTATAATACATGAGGTTAGACTATTAATAAATAAAATGTGACCTGCCATCCTCTGTAATGCATGAATTTAACTGCTGACTCCAACTCTTGGTCAGCTTGAGCGTCACAGAAAAAGATCTTTTTGGAACGATTGAAATACGCAGCTTTTAAAAAATGTGCATCTTTTTTTTTTCTCTTTTTCACGAAATGTGAATTAATTCATTTGATCATCAAGCAGAATGGTCCGCGCCGCTATCCGACACATCACCGCGCTGCCGCTCTCGCTTCTTGCTTTACATTTTCAGCGCCAGCAGCATTTTCGCACTTTTGAGATGTTTGATATCCACAGGCCCATGTATCTGTTCCATTTATCTCCTTAGCCTGCCAGCAGTACAGTATCCATCTCCATTACATGGTCACAGATGGATAACAAGGCCGGGCCTGGCGCAGCTTACAGAGTGCTGCTGCTCCTCTGAGAATACACCCCTGCCATCGTATTCAAATGGACTCTCGGCTGGCTGCCCCCCCCCCTCGCTCGCCGTGGCGCACAATGGAAGATAGAGGTGTGGGGGAGAGAGAGGGGGGGGAGGGGGGGTTGCTGAGGTGAGACTAAGGTGGGCTGATGAGAAGAAGAGAGTCGCCCGGGTCTCTAGGGGAAAACAAGGATTCCAACAGTCAGGAGCTCTGCAGACGGGGAATTAGATCGTTTCAAACCCAGCCCTCGCACACCAATTGCTCCTCTCCTTCTCCCCCCTCACTACCCCCTCCCCCCCTGGTTCCCTCTCCCCTTCTGGTTTCCTGCCCTTATCGAGGCCGTTTGGTGGAAGCTCTGAGACAGGCTGACACGGACACAGACCACCTCTAAAGTCCTTAAAAGGTAATTGAGCCTTCCAGCCCACGCCGCTAATTTGTGTGACTCTGGCCACTAGCGAGCAGTGTGACAAAAACCGAGGGAGGGGAGCCGAGGGGCGCTGGGGGGGGCGGGGGGGGGGCGACGACTCCCTGGACACAATATGTTAATTGGTTCTCTACAACTGACAGCTATAAGAAAGGTTGAGGCTATATGCAGGAGAATTACCAGAAAGGGCATGGTCAGGAAAATGATAATGGTTAGTCTCTGGGGCGAACAATCGCACGGCGAGGACTCCTCTCTCATCCCGTCGGCGCGGCCGTAATCTTCGAGCAATTTTCTGTAACAATAGCAACCGTTACAAAGAAATGTACTGCAGTGGTGGCTAAAAATAAAATGTATATAGAGAAACTGCATTTAATCGTTGCTTACTGCGGATTAGAGGCGGCGGGTGTTTTTTCTCGCGTGGAGAAGAGCGGTGGAAATAATGGAAAGATAACTGCGAGACCTCATATGAGCCTTGCAGGTGTGCACGGGGTGCAGGTCCACCCGTGGCCTTGCTTTAAATCTACCTCAAGAATTTGATTTCGTCAAATGCAAGGAACTATTTGTCCAGGGTCTGAATTATGAGGAAGACCCGCCCATGAATCACCTTCAGCACCTCCATGGCCTTCAGCCTGGTAATATCCATATCTCTTCACTTTCCTGAAATCAATAATGAGATGACGCCCTTGGAAATGCAGGATAGATGACTCAAATGGGATATTATATTTGTTGAGACCACACAGAACGGAGCCGGTCTGAGCCAGATTAACATGCCGTGGGATTGTTTATTTAACCTACACTTTATCAAATGGACGCAAAGATGTAAGCGCGTCTTTCCGAGCCATCATGAAGTTCTTTCTATTTAAAAGTATTGTTCGGGAAGATGTCAATGTCAAAACATGTTCTTTTTGAAAAGATAAATAGGTCATTTCAAAGACAAACTAACTGAACTTCATCAGTTATTGTTTCTCACTTCCCCTCCAAAATGACTATAACAGAAACAATTCATGAGGGCATTTATGTGAATATACGGGGGAATGGAAGCTTTCAACCAAACACAATGTGCTCGCTGTAAAGTAAGATTGAAAGGTGCGTTGGAATAAAAGGGATCGAATCATGCTCATTACCAGGTTTACTTGTATTCTGGCTTTCTATGAGTCCATCCACCTTTAACCCCCCTCTGACGGAAGCGCTCCATTTCTGCGCCTGTCTCTAGAACCCCGGTCTGCCCTGATTGGCTAGCGGGTAAAATATGGCACGATTTCACCAAGGTGAATGCGAAGCCGTGGGTGGAGAAACTCAAGACGGTAAATTCTAACGAGCCTGCGTGAGACATAAAAATAGGAGCCAAATGTGAGCAGCTTGTTGAATCACATGTTCTCTGATCCAAACAGCCCATGAAAAACCCAGTTGTCTTGTTTCACAATTCGTGGGATGTGAGCACCGCGAATACCCACAGGTATGCGCTCAAGCAGTGAATCTGCCCCCCCCCCATTAAAAGTCAATACGAACCTCGTGAATTCAAAAGATGTTCCAGCACTGCTTCCTTGAAGGCACGGGTGGAGCGGCCCACTGCTGAACAGCAAGAAGCTCCATCTTCGGTTCAGGTTTGTATGAACTCCGATGGAGTTAAAGTTAGTAGCCTTTGTTAGTTCACAGACGGCTGTTTGCTTAAAGCGACACGTCTTCAACATTCAGGTATTTCACCGGCTCATCTTTGACTGTCCGAGTCCCAGGAGATGTCCACGCACGGCAAACACCAGTTTAAAAATAAAACCGAAAGCGGGGGGGGGTCGTATCATACGGTACCGGGCCGCTGTTTTTCAGTCCCTCTGTGCCGCACATCTAATTATCCCAATCTTACTTAATCGCCCGTCTTATCATTCGGCTGGTTCACCTGCTCCCCCTGCGAATGCGTCATCGGTGGCTGAGCCCCGCCTGTCGCCATGACAACAAAAGTAATGGCGCCTGGAGGAGCTCGTGTGGATGTGGGTCAGACGCTTTCTTCAGGACGCAGAGCCCAGGGCCTGAACGGGACATAATAACAACGTAGTGGTGCCGGAAACCGGGCGCTAGCACGAAGAGCCTCCTTCAGACCGATGGTTAATCGAGAGGAATCTGAGGTCCCCGCCCCTCTCACCCGCTCCTCCCCCCCCCCTCTAGCTGCCACTCTTGACCTTCTCTGTCCATCCTCTCCTCACCATCAATTCATCTCTGTCGTGCAACCTGCAAGCGGGACTCTGTTAAATCAACCAATGGGTGTCAAGGCACCAAACCGTCATATTTATTTCTTTCAAATTCAGTGGTCCGCCTCCCTTTTGCACGTGGCAGCCTCATACGGACCGGAGTATCATCCAATCATGTACGCGTTACAGCGGTGATCATAATCCATCATGCTGGATGGAGGAAAACAAACCTGCATGTGGTGTAAAACCAGGATTTATGACTGTGTGTAAATGTCAATGATGTTTATATTAATACAGGGTGGTTTTGTTACTTCACATTTGCGATTCCCATACCCGTCCATCAATCATCCATCCATGTAAAGTCTGTTGTTATGACAACGTTAGTGTTTTTGTCTACACTTCACGCCTTCGCTGTCATTCGTTACACACTCAAGGCATCCGGGGCTGCACTCCCTGCGTCTCTCCGGCTGCCGTCGATGATTCACACCCGACCAGGGGGAGAAGAGAGGCTTACTAACTAGGTCCTCCAAGGCACCAGATGTCAGTGATTAATCTTGATGAAGTCGGGACTCTATGTCTCCCTGGCTGTCTCTCTCTGTCTTCCAACCTGGTGCTTAATGACCCTTTGCCTCTGTTTTCTCAGCCAATTTTTTACCCTTAAGACCATGTTCACTTGGGCTGGTTCTTTATGCAGATAAGTGGCGGGTGGAGGAGGGTGGGTGTGGGGGGGGGGGGCAGCGACAGTTCAGCTGCTGTGAAATAGGGGAGAAAACTTTTCTAACAGCAGGACTGAGAAACAAACAACACATTTCTAGGGATACGACTGCCCCTCTGATATGATTGCCCCCCTCCTTTTCCCCTCACTGGGGGCACAGATTAAATAAGATGTACCTACACACCTTCAGAAGTACAGAAAATCCAACTTCCATCCCTAGGAACTTGACTGAGAAAGGACCAGGTGCAGACAACAGCACAACTTGTTTGGCTCAGTAGTAATTGTCTCGTTTTAAGGCATGATTGATATTTGAAAAGGTATTTAAGGGGTGCTTGAGTGCAAAGATGTTCCTCCATTTGCAAACAGCACACTCCTCAGATTTGTTTGCCGTGAGAAGGCTTTGAAGATTACGGACAGTTTTCCATTAAAGCCCAATATTGGTAAAGCTAAAACTTACTCACCACACAACAGCCGCTCACGTGGTGTCATCTGTATGCCCGGTCGGTGCGTTGCCCCGGGCAAACGTTGACTTGGCCAATCAACTTCTGCGAAAATTATACCTGTCGGGTTTCGAAAGAGCAGACTTTTACTGTTGATCATTATGGACCGGTGAATAATTGCTCAACGGTTCCTGGAATGATCGTGGAGGTCCTCTGCACCTGTATCTAACCTTCCACGCCAAGCATCGCCCACCCGCCAAGACTCACAACCTCATCAACTCTTCCTCGGCAACGCAGCTTTGACAACGATGGTAGCGGTGTGTTACACACACACATAGGTGTATAAGGCATGTCTAAAACCTGATAGTATTCCTGGCCCGCTAAACTGACATTCATAAACTCATGGAAACGTGTCAGACTCTCAGAAAAACAGACGAGGTGAGTGAATGTCAGAGGCTGAATCTTGAAACACTCACACATTGAACGCTTGTTAGCTTGTTGCATCGGAGGAGATTGGGGTCAGAGCATCTGCCACTGATTTGAATGTTTCCTTTATTTATGTCCTATTTCCAAGGCGTTGTGGTTGTACCAGTTTATTAATGCATAAGGTACGATGTCGGTGTACTCATAATGCTGGAAAGCAGTTGCGATTGGAAAATATACAAGTATACAAATCTGTATTTTGCCGTATTTTCTCCAGGTTTGGTCTGTGTAACATTCCTATAATTACTTTTGAAAGCCAGGGACTGCAGAAGTCGTGGCCTGGATCTTGATAACATCCTTCAAAAATCTATTTCAATTTCTCATTCAGCATGACTGTGACGCATTGATCGATCATGTTGAACTTATATGATTCCCTGAAATACCAACCGAACAGAGCATGTCCCATAACTATCAGCAACCCAGTGTGCTTTTGGATCAATTGCACTGTTAATATAGTTTCTTACTGCTCACGAGGATTTCCGGAGCAAAAGAAATATCCATTATTTGTCTGGCCCCACTGAAGTGAGAAGTAGAAATGATGGGCTAACACCCGCCACTGTTTAAAAAAAAGAAAACATTTGATCTTGACAGGGAATATTCTTCAGATTTGTTTTCATTTGGGAGAACTATCGGTTGCTGTTCCAGGCCCGCTGGCTGCTGTTTGAAACGATAGCATTGGGCTCATCGGTGCTTTACGGTTATTTTGTTTCGCCCGCGTTAAGGATGAATCCGTCTCTTTATTTCGCCCGAGCTCCGGCTGCACCTGGCGGCTTCTCGTGGGTGGGTTCACGCTGCAGCAGGCCTCTCCGTGATGACTCAACACCGTCTGGTAATCATTTGGTCACATTCTGTGGCGGCAAATCATTTTTGGGCCGCCAGACGGAACTCGGGTCGTCTGTGCACGTGTGTGTATTGTTTGCAATTTGCTTTCTATAGACTCTCACTTGGAAGGAGGGCAATTAAAGGGGCTAATTGAGATGCATCATTGACTGGAGGAAACCGCGGCATGTTGATTTACTGGTAATCATGGACAGCTTCACACACAGTGATGTGCAGGAAGTGAGAAAACAACATGATAACATTATCTAATCCGAGCCTCATTGACGCAGCATTTGTAATAATAACAGAAACGAAAAATATAAACATTATAAATGGCTGACACAAACTCTTCCGGCTAGCCTAGCATAGCAGCTAGCTTAGCATAGCGGTGCTTTACGTGGTCCGTTTTGTCACTCACCGCCCTTCTGTTTGACACGTGGAGGAATTCCTCTGCACGGTTCTTCGCTGTATGTCGTCCCTCCGCTTGTTTTACTTCCAAAAAGCTCTCGCCATCTTGCTCTCTCTGATGTAACGGACTGCAGCTGGCGGCCGTTTCGTTTCCGCGATCAACTTCCGGTTTACTTCCGGAAGTAAACCGGAAGTAAACAAAGGTACGTTAACTACGTTAAAATATTTTGTCGCATTAATCTCGGCCACATAAATCGTATAGAATAATCTGTTTACGCTGACAGCCCTAGTGTTTACGTTAAAAGACACAAAGGATTAAGGGATATGTAGACTTTTGTTTGAGAAACTTCCACAACTTCTATTATATTCGAGGCTCTTTGTTAAACAGAAATGTTAACGTGCAATATGCTCGTCCATGCTGGATTAGTGATCAGGCTGTGAATCGCTCCAGGCATAGTGAGCCTCTAGCGAAATTACTGACGTTGCCATTTCCGACTATCAGGGTATGACATAGCTGCTTTGGTAATGATTACACCACCCGCCATCTCCCTCTAAAATGACTAAAACTATAACCCAGTACTACTTTTCAACAGAAAATAGGTTTTTAACTGTGCATACAATTTCTTTCCTCATTTTATAAAAAAAGCTATATTTAGGCTCGTATTTATTAAAGAGTACCCAGAGATTGGGCTGATGTGCTTCTTGGAAATTAAAACGACATATTCCAGACGGTGATGAAGGAAACCACGTGTGCCGGCTTAAGACCGTGAGCGTCTACCGGCAGCCTGCTTTACGTCTACGGTGTAACATCACAATCACAAAACAGCACAAGCCAGAATTAAGTCACCAACGCATTCAAAGTCTTTTGAGTCGGGGTCAATGACTGACGCTTTCCTGTCCCCGGAGAAGGGTGTGGATTAGAGACAAGGCTGTTACTTATTGGTCACAGCTTGCTAGCTCGCTTGGTTTTTCGGTTTGAAGGAGTGTTTTTGGCTGGGGGATTTTTTTTTTTTATTCACGCTTCCTAACGGAAGTGCTTTTGTTGCCTAAATGAAATCACACGTGGGACTCTTAAGCTGCTGGTAGGAAAGCAGCGTACTTTGTAGGCGCACTCTCAGTCTATTAACACATCGTAACCTGATTTCAGAAACAGAAAGCAAAAAAGATCAACATTGTGTACTTTGGTAAAGATAAAATCTACCCTTGTCCTCCCGAGAAACTAATAACAACCGAGGAGAACATTAACTACATTACTCTTGGAAATAATTAGCTTTGTGTTGATTTACCAAAATACAAAATGATTGTTTCCTTTCTGCCAGCATCTGTTCCAATTTTCCCCACTTCACACAAAATTCAAATAATCATTTTGCTATTTGCTATTGCAACAACAAATCCATATAAATTATGACTTGAGGCTCACGGCAGAGACGTCTGGATGGAGGTGCCAATGTTTCAATTTGATGGTTGTTGCTGCAACCGGTCCTGAAGTGTTCAGGTGGTCCTGAAATTACAGTATCCCACTTAAGAATAAAAGCTCTGCAAGAGTTATGATTGCAGTTTTGTGCGACTTGTAGAATGTTGGAAGCCCTCACCGTACTCTAACCCTTCTCCATAGACTCTGTATAGAAAAACTGAAAAGACCGTTTCAATTATAATACAGATAGCCTTGAACATAAAGTGGAAAAGCCATCATGGTTTAAGAAGCTCCCTTTCTGGGATGCCATTAACAGGGGAATCTAATAACCATCTATATTCCACCCTCTTTCAGGTCACTCTTATTTTCCTCAGCGATATGTGGGGGCTTTGGACTGCAGCTACCTTCATTGTGCACTGAGTCCTGCAGCGTGTGGGTCGGGATCGTGGCGTCTGATCACAGCCAAGTCACTGCACCCTCCCCGGACGGGAGACCGTATCCCAGGGATCATTTTAATAGCGGCTATAATGAATCCCTCTGATCGCTGGACGTGAAACCCTCTCCCTCCATCCAGCCCTTATTCAATCTCTATCCTCTATTTCACACGCGGCTCTCTGTACAACATCAGTTTTTTTTTTTTTTTTTTTTTACTTTGAAATACTTATGTAATGCAGGATGAGACACGGTGGCACAAGAGCCTGCCGAGCCGAAGACAGCTGCTCGCTTCTCACAGCTGTAATTGGTAGACCGCTACAGCGCCCGTTTGACAGATCGTAGCAGATACTCTTCCCGAGACGTTCGTCTGAGATGAACAACTTGGCATTGGCTGGATGGGACGCGAACGCACATCACCAAATATAACACCCCCGAAAGTTCTCTTACCAAGAGGATGAATTCATTGCAAAGCATTGATAATGTAAGGCGGGAATTGTCACATTTCTTTTAGCAGGAATAAAGGCAGAGAAAGCCTTCCTCATCCGGGCTGTGAACCCGACCACACAGCCGGCTTCTGAGGCCAAAGGTTCTCATCCCGCTTCCACTTAAAGCTCGCTGAAGCTCTCAGCTGGGCTTTTATAAAGAAGACCACTTGTGAATAAAAGGAGGACCTGCCACATATATACTTTAAGAGGTGTTATATATATTTGAAAACCTAGAAAACACTTGGAGTGGTACAAACTAATTCTGGAATCACCACAAAGTTCAGGTACCACTCAAAGTCCAAACTAAATATTGGAAATTGCAATTGTTTAATATAATGAGTATTATTATTCAAAGGCTGATTGGTGTATTGTGCTGTATAGCGAGCCCATAGTTTCCCGGTCGGACTGAACACATTCAGGTTGGATTCCTACGTGTGTGTTATTCAGTATTAATAAAATAGTGTTTGATTGTTCATGACAAAGGGGTTGTTGTTTATCTGAAGTTGTCAACCAAATAAAAAATATCCTTAAAAGTGGGACGCAGCGTGTTCAATCCACCAGGTTCCACGGGGTTTATTCTTAATACGTACTGGAGATACTGTATTTCTTGGCAGTTAAATTGCTTGTTTCTTTCCATGCAGTACTTTGTTAATGCAAAGGTTAAAAAGTGACACGTTGCTTATGGTGGTTTGTTTACCGTCAGCCTCAGTCTCATTACCCTATGAATATCATTTTATTGTAAATATTTACAGTGACAGTGATACTTAGCGGAAAGTGAAAATAATTCAACGGCAGCTGAGTGTTCATTTGAAATGCTGATGACCCGAACAGCAGGCCGAGGATTCCTCTCCATTACTTAGTGGCAGGAAACCGTTGTCAGCTTTTAATGATGTAATGTATGTTACAAAAATCAGACAACGTGGGCAAAACACGTCTTCTCATCAGCTCGCGTTTTCAAAGCCAAAATAAATGCAGCTTTCCTTTGATTGTCTTTCCACAAAGTCGAGCAAGTGTCAGCACGGCCAAAACGGTCCAAAGTCCGTGGCTGGAACCCCTGATGACAAAGATCCTGCATGTTGACTCGCCCAACAGACGGGACGGCCGGTGCAACGCGTAAACAATAACCTACAATAATAATTATCCTCAGAATGTTAACTCATACTGGACGTCTTCACATCCAACAGAAGTTCATTTTCCAAGACAGGAATGCTGCGGAGACACGACCGACTGACGGACTCATCGCTCGCTGGACTTGGCAGCCGGTGAGGGCTTGATGTTGAGAGAAAGAAAATCCCGCCAGCGTTGATATTTCTCTGCAGGTTAGTCCGGGCTGCTCCAGGAAACACACACAGGTTGTGATTATGATCAAGCAGCCGGCACGTCCTTCAGTACCGGATAGACTGCAGCACGACGAAGCTCGCTGCAAATCCACACGGTTCCCAGAATGCGCCGCAGAACATGGTTATAATTTGAATAATGGAGCTAAAATGTAGATGTTTACAATGCAACACTTTAATGGGAAAAATGTGAGAAAATAATGGATCAAGAAGGCATCTTAATGTGTTTTTAATGGAGGTCACGTCAAGGGCGTTATTTCAGTGAAGCACTGTTATGTTTGCCTCATTATTTTAGGCTTGTTGAGTCTTGTAAACAACAGACTTGTTAGCTCTCATAACAGGTTTTTATTTACAGCCCCCATCTCTTTTTATGCACCCTTCGATCCATTCAGGTCTGCGGGAATCTCATCGCTTACACGGGAGCAACTGAGAAGTGAAAGGAGCAACGCAAATACAGCTGACGGAACAAGGGAAGTGCGAAATAAAATGCAGCACCAACACAGTAATTATGGCACTATTTTAATAAAGGGAAATGATCGTTATTACCCGTTATGGACTGTTTCATGGCTGTGCAAATTATAGTAGTTAAAAGATATTGCAGTACAAAAATTAAAAGATGATGTTTTACATCAAAATGTATGCATCTACAGAAGAGGCAGGACACGTTAGACACGGTGGATTAACCATCAGCACCAATGATGCACAGTGTTTTATATATATTCATTCTAAAACAAATTGAGGCTTTTAAAGTTCTCTCCAACCAGTCGAGTTACTGTTGACTTCCGTCTATGTCAAGTGTCAGTTATGACAAGAATTCTCAAATGAGCCCGAGGTCACGATGACCTTGACCTTTGACCACGGAATTCTAATCGGTTCATTCTAGTGGATGTTTTGAGGAAATTCCCCGCAGGCGTTGCGCAGATAAGGCGTTGCTGAGAAGGGACCACTCGATAACACCAACGCCTCCAGCCACAGCCGTCTCCAGCTCCACCACAACGTCCTTTAAATTAATAGTAGTATTAACTTGGTCAGCACAGAATAAATGATCCTAAATGTAAACGCATGTATCGACAGAAACGGATTTTGATGTCTGTGCCCTCAATGAAACCCAAAGTTAAACTTGAAGGCCAGAAGTTGTGGCGGCGTTTAACTCGCAGCCTCACTCCGCGTCTTTGCTTTGCTTTCGCGGCTCCGAACCAGCAGCGACTTCCAAAAAGTGAAGAGACAGTCACGCCTTCACGCCACCAGACAATAAGATTATCCAAAGGCAATTAAACTCGGGGCCCCGTCTTGAGAAGTCTCCATCCAGCCCCGTCCCTTTTCCATCCTTACCTTTCCTTCCCCTCCTCGGCACCCCATTGTTGTGCGATTAACTCGCAAGCACCAGCGGGGGAGTCTACGTTCCCATTAGCCAGATCTGTGGCAGGGACAAAACACTTCCTAATCACCAATCACAACTAGGAGCGAGGCACTCAAGTCTGTGCCAGCTCTATAATGTGAGTGATTTGCCGCCAGCTTGTTCAGGGAGCGTTTTTTTCTCTGTTAATGCTGCACTCAACACTTCACAACAAGGTGCTCCGGTGCTTTTCTTTGCCCCTGTTGCCATGGTGCGCTGCCCGACCCACCACGGGTCTACGCCGTGGACTTGGATGTTCACTTCATCTCCATCACATGATTAGGTCTCAGTCAGGGGGGCGCTAGCAGCGGCACCTGCACATAAATATCCACATCTCAGTGGCAACACGTGCTGACCGCGTCAATATTTGACGTTGCTTCGACAGCTGTATTTTGTTTCCAAATCTGTATGATTTTTTTTCTTT
The DNA here is from genome assembly GCF_964276395.1 of Gasterosteus aculeatus. NCBI lineage: Eukaryota > Metazoa > Chordata > Actinopteri > Perciformes > Gasterosteidae > Gasterosteus > Gasterosteus aculeatus. The sequence continues at coordinate 19,795,638 of NC_135708.1, read as the reverse complement.
TTTTCTCTTTTTGTTCCAGCACGGTTTCAATTTCAAGTGCTATATTTGTTATTTATTTATATTATTTATTATATCTGCAATTGCTTACTTGTTTTTTTGAAATTTGTATAATGTTCTATACCAAACAAAATACCATATTTAATGAAGAAAATACAATTACTCATTGCAATACATGTGTGAAAGTAAAGACTTCCTAATCCTCCGGTACAAACCAAAGATTAAACGCTGTCTAATAAACATACCTCTCTTTACCCCTTAATCACATTATAGATCAATTATATTGATATTTAAAATAATTGCTAAACTTCCTCATTGTGTTCATCAGAAAGCATTTTCATATATGAAAGTATCTTGACCACAATATATGTTTGAATGCACATGTGGGGGGCATCAGTATCCTATTTGAACATTACTGTTTCATCACTTCCCGCTAAGAATCATTGTGTTTCGTCAGCGTCGTGTTTTCAGACGATGCCGTGTTGCAAAGACGAGATGAGACAAATCAGACCTTCACTCTTTCGTGAAGGCCGATCTACTTCCTGGTACCGACTTCCTGTCGCTCCTACCGTGATGTCATGTAGGTAATAATTGAGTCTGAGCGAGGCAGACGCTGCACCCTCTCCTATGATCACTACATGGGTACATTCCAATAACTGGTGAGCTGTTCAGCGTTTCTACACATTTCACTCTGCATTTGTTAATCCACAGAACACTGCATCGATTCAACTCGAGCATTCTTAATTATGATATGTAATGAAAATCATAATTGATGAATTGACTAGTAGCTCTGTAATGAATCACTTTCCATGCGCATGCTATGCCAAATTCATTTTGACTTTGAATAAACCCTAATTATCTGCATTAGTAGAAGTCAATGCCTTAATATTTAATAAATCCTGGATAATCCCATAGCAATCAATTTAGATCAAAATCGCTCCCCACCAAAGGTAGAAATGCTCAGCAAACTCAGCCACTGTACCCTATAATGATGCCTATTTATATGCAAGAGCTTTGTCCAACTGCATGATGGGTAATTACTTTATTTACTTCTAATCATTTCAATGAACCATTGTGCAAGGGTTAGATTGGCTGTGCTCATTATTGTTTCTTTTTTTCTCCCTTCAGTATCGCATTAGGACCTTTATCGTGGGTTTGAAGGGATTGACCAGTGCACCATGTGACAGCTCTGCATCGGATGCACATTGTCAGGGGATCCTGGAACTCACTGTGACACAATTATTTAAATCACATTCAATCCCGTAGACATTTATAACCAGTTCTTCAGCAGTAATGTTGTAAAAAAAGGGAATAAATGAAATTTGTGTTTTGGCTCCAACTGCAACAGCGACGTTTTATTGACACGTTGGAGGTTTTTTTTCATCGTCGGTATTCATGGGGTTAATGTTTCCTTTTAATGACTTCTGATCTCGGACCAAAATAAATGTGTTCGCATTTGATTGGTTATTGATTGGAAGGGTCTTGGAACGTCAGACAATATCTGTAGAAAACATTTTTTGGTGGATTAATATTGGCCAGAATTGCATCCAAATAATGTGGCTATTCACTTCTCGGCAATCCCGTCCAAAGGAAAACGTGCCTTTCGATTACCTTTTGCACTCTTGCTTTGCTGAATATTATCCAGGCTGACAGGAACACGGAGGAAGCAAGCCAGTTGTAACACACGTGTCTTCATTGATCTCTCATCCTGCTCATTCTGGCATCAAATGTCCCCACAAAGAAAATCAAAGGATGCAGCGCTTTCATTTTTCACTTTTTCATGAAGAACGTTTTTTTGCTCAGCCATCAGTGCCAAAATCCTGCAGCCCCTTCACCCTGCAGGGGCGTAGACGCCGCCGGAGTAGAAGACCCTCAGCTGCGACCACCTGACCAGGATTGTGAGCAAAATATTTTGTGACTGATTTGATGTCACTCAAGGACAAACGGGGGGGGGGGGGGGAAGAGCATTTCTTGCTGTAGATTCTCCATTCAAATGGTAATGTGCAACTTCAAATCCTGCTTAAAAAAGTCTAAATGCCAGCGCCACATAAGGGGGCTTTCAGGTGACGTACACTTTGTAGTGCCGCCATGTTGAAGGTCTCCGTCTGTAAGCCAGCTTTAGCCGTCGAGTCGCTGGTGGATGACAGCCACGGGGTTAAACAGGGACTCTGCTTCAGTTGCGTCGTTAAAACTGAGCTGCTGACGTGATCGTTAGCGGAGCCCGGCGCCTCAGCTCCACGCACGCGTATGCATGGATAAGCTCCGCCCTCAGCAGGAAATAGGAGAAAATACGACGGCACAAACACAGCGAAGACTCGAGCAAAGAACTGATTGTGTGCCGCCTGCAGTGCTTTTTATTTTAAAAATAATTGAAACACACTCAATTGCTCATCGTGGCACCGAGTACTGTTGCTAAGAGACTTGTGAAGTGGATGCAAGGCTTCATTTATTGAAATATGTCCGGCAAATCACATTGCCTGGTCTCGTATTCCATTTATACATTAAGCAGAACGCAGCCCTACTGATCAGAGAGTGGACTGGGGCAAAAACATGCACACGTAATGGAAATGCTCCTTCACAAAGTGCCGCGGCTGATTAACTCAAGATTACGCTTTTGGAAAGGTGTGAGATTGGCATATATCGGGTACATTGGTACTGTAATGAATGGAATAGCAACCTGAAACCAATTAAGATTCACACTGGGATGACTGTCCTCCCTCTGGGGGTCTTTGTGCTGCAATAAGTTCCTAATTGCTGAGGCCCCTGTCTTTTTATCTCTCTTTTTTATCTCCACATTGCAAAGCTAATGTTAATTTGAAGCAAGTGCGGTTGATTAAAGAGTGACTTTAATCAGGATTTGGAATCGTATGCACTCCCAGCCCTTTGTGATTGCTTCAGATGTTATTTGAATAAAGAAAACAAAAACTTTATAATTATACAAGCCTCCTCCTTGCCCTGGGGATTGTTCTGTAAGCAATAGAGGACAACAGCGCCTTCCTTTTGAAGGGAAATCAATGAAAAAATGTGTTCTTTTTTAAGTCAGACTTTAAAAGACAGATATGATGTATAGCAACTGATATTAAAACCCGGTGGTATCATTATTTCAGCGTACCTCGATAACCGACTGTCTCTGATTCCCGAGCAAGTGGAATCCTCGGCTATCGGTGACAATAGAAAAAAAGACAGTGAGAAGAGGGAGTTAAGCTCCAGTCTTTGCTTCATGTCATAATCCTTCCGATCTCAATTCCAAAGTGTGATTTCTCCTCACACTCCCAGAATTTCCTCTCAGAAATTACCATTTACCAATTACACAGTGTCAGGAATGATTCATATCTCTTTAATGAGAAATGACAGCGGATAGAGGAGAGACACCGCGGGTTTGATTTCCCTCTCAGCGGGACGGGATCATCTGTTGACAGAACTACCCGGCAGAGAGGAGGCCGTCCGCCGTCTCTCTGTCACCTCCTCGCCGGTAGACGGTGGAGGGGAAGCCTTCCGTCAATCAAGCCCGATGTGGCCTGCGTGGAGCCGCGGCGCTCAGGACTGGATGCCGGAAAAACAGAGAGCCCGATTCTCTCTGTCGAGCCCCTGCGAAGGTCCGCGGCTCCGTGTGCCGTTTATCCAGTCAAAGTTACGTTTTTTTTCATGTGGAAAACAGCCGACGGCACCCTGAAACGTTCAGAGAATTCTCGCCGCTGGTTGTTGCAGCGGCCGAACCGAGATGTTGACGGGGCTCTGAAGAAGGAGACGAGAGCGATGAAGGTTCCTCTCTCTGCGTGCGGCATTGATCAGGCCTGAAGAAGAGGTTCAAACAGATGGAGGACTCGTGTCTCACTGCTGACTCGTGCTCACGGCATCAGAGCCGTCACTCCACTTCATTTAAAATCCTCCAATCGCCGAGAGCAGACGAGGCGCTCTCACGGTTTGACTGAATGCCTTTAAACGCAGAAAAACCTTTTGATATTCAGTGCAGACGGCTTCGCTGAGAAAATATCGCGCGTGAAGGGACTTTTTTAGGGGTAGGCCAAGGTTTAAAATCCAGGTAAGCACTTCCCTGTGCCGAGTTTTCTGAGTTCCTGCAAAGGTCTCCGAGGTAAGAAAGGGCCGCGCTAATCAATAAGTCAGCGGTGAAAAAGCACCCGCAGCGCATGTGCATCGTCAGTTTAACCCGGATAAATCCCGGTGAATTGACCGACAACACATCGTCGTGCTCTGCAGCAGCCGGCGGCGGCGGCGGGTTTATGAACACACACTTTCACTTCATTACAGTTTCTGATAGCAGTCTGCGCTGTTACCCCCCGTGCAACTCCACCAACAGCAGTGCTCCACAACCTGACTCCTGCCTTGTGGTCAAACACACACTCCTGATTGCTTTTCGTTTTCTTTCAAGGGCTGTAAACACACACACACCCATAATAGTATTATTTATTTTTTCATCTACAGGCCATGTGGTACTTTCCTGAGGTCCACCTTCTTTATTAAATCATTTTCGTCATATACGGTTGGCAAAGACACGGTACGTCACTCCGGTGTTAAGCTCTACAATGAATCTATTTGTCGAAACAAAATGTTGGAACGAGGCGAAAAGGTGCAGACTTCGTGGGGATCACCATGCGTTTACGGGCTGAAAGCAGTCTGTGCTGCCGGCCGAGTGGATATCAGCGTGGCATCGCTGATTTGGGCCCTGTTCTCGCTGTCGAGGCATGTTCTCACCAGTAGCATCCGTCACCATGACGACCGCGGCCCCTTTTGTCTTTTGCCTCCGTGCACTGAACTGAAGAATTATGCATCAAGCGGCCGCTGTCTGCCCACATGAGCATCTGACAGCACTCGGCCAAGTGATGCCTTTTTCTTTATCGTGGTAAAACGGAGGTTCTGTGAAATGCAATAAATGTCTTTTCTGTTCCTTTGGAGTGAATGTTTGAAGGCAATAGATGTTTACAGCACAGCGAACTAAAACCCACCCTGTGCTTACATGGAGCGCATTGTACAGGTAATTACAGGGTCTTAATTACATTGCTGCGGTTTTCCATCAGACGTTTGATGACGTGACGAGAGTTGCGTGCTGGAATAAAGGGTATTATCGGGTCTAAAGAAAACAATAATACCGCTTTAATTTCAGGGTCCATAACACTGACGGCAAAAAGGCTAAAAGTAAGTTGTGTCAAATGTCAATCAGCATTTCTCGGGTTTCTTTGCCTCTTTCCTTGGCAAACATTCGGTGGTCAAAATGAACTCTACCCTCTCGAAAAAGACCTGATTCGTCAGCTTTTTGCCTTCAGACGGCTTTTCACTGCTCACAATTTGAGTGATTGTTTTGTCTCTGCTGTGTGCGATGGAATGAAATAAGGAACATGAGCTGACCGGTATCCGTCTCTCTGTCCTCGTGTGTTGGAAATGACCCAACAGCTCAGCAGCTCAGTCCAACGGGAGAATAGAAGTCGATGAACGGCAGCTGGAGTCCGTTTGACTCGACAACAACCGCCCGATGAACCCGGCGGCGTTATGAGGCAAATAGATTCATTCAAAGAGTAATAAGCCTTGTGGGTTTCACTCCTGTGATGCTTTATTTCGCTAACGTGCTAATGATTAGATAGATGATGGCAGTAAGAAACAAAAGAAAGTATTCAAATGGAAACAGCTAATTACAAGGACTTCGGATGTCACTGTCCCACTGGAAATTGCTCTGCCTGCTCGAGCATTAACAATGTTTCTGTGTGCTGTCGGACGCACAATGATGTTCGGCGGCAAAGCATATAAATGCTAATTCTAATGGACAGTGTGTTGTCAGGGATTAAGATGTGGCCCGCTGACTGATTCCGGTGCCCTGAGGATTTGTATGACAATATAAACTCCATAAAAATCCAGGAGGAGAAATAATCCTTTCGCCAGCTCTGCACACTGAAGGAGCGAGTGTTTTCTCACTGCACACTGAGGCGCGCGTCACTCTCTAAGCTGGCCGGCGTCCCACATTGTGTGAGAAAAAAAAAAGAGGTTAAGTGCTCTAACATTTTGGATAAGGAGTTGATGAAGCAAAGGTCTGCAGTGTGAGACCTGAGGTTTAAATCCGAACTGAGCTCCAGTATCTTAAGTCGACCTCATCTCTGGTGCAGAAGTTAAGCGCAACTCGGCCGCCACTGCGCACGCTCGGCTTTCTACGCTACGTTTACCATCAATGTGCCCGGCTTTTCCCTCTCAGGGCGTACGGGGCGATTTGTGATTCATCTGGTAATGACTAAGTCAACATTATTAGTACTGAATAGTGTTTTCCTACAGTCCCTCACGCTTGTCCTTTCGGTTTCATTCAGATTTCCTGGTGCAGCGTGTACTTTTGTCGAGGTCACACCCGGAAACCTTTTGAATGTGGTTCACGGCAACGACAGCGCAGCCTTCCTTCTCTTCAAGACGGTATTTATCCAGTGGGTTTTTTGTACTTCCGAGGCCACTGTCAAACAAATGCTGCGCTTCCACTTCTTGACAGTGCGCTGCACTCGCTGAAAAGACTTTCCACTGTTGCCACTGCGGAAGAAAAAGCCAGTGTTTAATGAACTTCCTCTTGCAGGAAACCCTCATGGGCAAAGCGATGTCCTTCCATTTACTGCTCTTGTTGATTCTAGTTAGTTCTGAAAGATTATATTTAATTTTTCTTCCAATCCAATTGCCGACAGGCGTGTGCTGCTGCTGGGCGGAAGATGAATTGATGCCAACTTCCTGGCTCCTGAGTGTTTGATTTAGGTTTTTACCTTCTGTTTTTCTTTGAATCCTCTGGCAGCAAAGTGGGCTTAAGGAAAAAAAAAGAAAAGAAATCCACCCACTGGTGGTGGAGCTGTGCATCATCATCCTGTGACGCTGCCGCTCGCTGACTCCACCTGCCTGGTCCACTTAGCGACTTCCTTCATTTCCCACAAAGGGCTTTTTACCAACCGCCGATGAAGAGGTGTGAAGGTGTTGCGCGCAGTAAACGGGGCATGAACGGACACACAAATAGGTTAAAGGTGTCGTCGTCCGGGCCTCTGGAGCACCAGAGACAGAGGGACGTAGTGACGAGGTGTCTTCCTGCAGCCTTTGAGGGGGAGCCAGCGCCGATTACGACTGGGTGTCTTCCAGCATGATTCTAGCGCCGCTGGCCGCAAACCAGCCCGTGCACGACACACACACACACACACACACACACACACACACACACGTCAAACACACCAGTCGAATTTACCCAGAAAACAAGAAGCCTTTGAATACCCGAGAAAAGTCTTTCCTCTAAAAAGAATACCTCTCATTATACATAACTTCCACATTTTAATATTACATAAACGCATCTCCAGAGAAAACCGCCTGATCATGAATAGTTCATGAAACTTACGGTATTTCATTTGAATTTAATCATGGGACGGGAACCTGAGTCAGCACGTCTGATCTACAGTGACACGCGTCACATTCCAATGGGCGTCATCACTCGTCTCCTCGCTTTCTCCTTGTGTTATTCTCATGAACCGTGTGTGAAAAGCGCCGGTAGTCATCAAACCGCGCGCTTGACAACCTGCAGTTTTGAAGACTCAAATTGTGCAGATTCGCCGCCATCTTGGTTTTTCCCCCCGGTGACATCAGTTTTTTTGCAACCAGCCGTGAAACGAGATAAATGGACCTAAACTTTCATGGATTGGCCCGTGAATAGTCTCACGATTAAAGGTGGACCATAATTTACTAAATGAGCATCACGCAGTACTGAAGAAGACTTGAAACTAGGGACCATAAAGTCAATGTTGGCGGAATTAAATCCAGTGAGAAGTACAGACCATTTATCAAGTACTTCTATACGACTTTAAAAGAGTGCAATTTAAAGGCCCTTTTCCCTTTACACAAGGCTAAAGCTCTCAGGGTCAAGAGGCCTGCAGTCCTTCCCATCATGCACTTTGCAGAAGCACACAAAAAACATCTGGGAAAATATATCACAACAAAAGGTTAAGGTGAAGCTTTCAGCCGTGTCCCCATTGTAAAGATGTTCCAGTGCTTTAAACTCCATCCGCCGTGATTTATTTGGGGCTTTTCTTTTCCTTTCGCATCCTTCTGATTCAGGAGTCCATATGTTGTAAAATGTAGCTGCGGGTAACATCTGATAGAACAGATGTAAGTGATCGCCACAGCTCAAGACGCAGTTAAACAGCAGTAAGGCGGGTAACACATTTACATTCTGTTAATTATTCTCTTCATTGAAAATGATTCTCTTTAATGTAGGATATCATATATATGTATTTAATGTAGGATATCATATATATGTATTTAATGTAGGATATCATATATATGTATTTAATATAGGATATAATTTATATATTTAATGTAGGATATCATAAATATATATTTAATGTAGAATATCATATATGTATATTTAATGTAGGATATCATATATATGTATTTAATGTAGGATATCATTTATATATTTAATGTAGGATATAATATATATGTATTCAATGTATGATATAATATATATGTATATTTAATGTAGGATATAATATATATGTATTCAATGTATGATATCATATATTCTACAATGTAGGGCTCTTTCTCATTTGAAACCTATTAGTTTCTTTACAGTTGCCTTTAAACGTACATGTTGGTCTGGCTTAGCGCTAATTAACTCTACAAGACATCCCCAAAATAAAATCCCTGACATTTGTCATTTCATTATCACGTCCGATCTCCTGCTGTCACCGCTCAGAGAAAGGCCAGAGTCGGAGAAAAAGAAATAATAATCATTTGCAGTAATTCCAGTTCCATCTCTCAGATCGCCAGTTATTTCTTATTAATCATTCGCCACGTTGGTATGAATGTAACTGCACAATGTGATCTCAGGAATAAGAACATTCCACATCCCACAAACAGTCCTGTTAGTTTTTCCGCTGGATGAATAATTGTCACGGCGTACAAATTGTCAGCGGTGTCACTGCGACACGACAAGAAGCAATAGAGAAACCGCGACACGAGCCATGAGGGAAATGTAAAAAAAGAAACAATGGCCGTGCCACAACAACAAGCTGTATGCCCTTAAAGTCCTTTGCTGTCAGCGGGTAGACGGAGCTGCTTGCCAGCTGTTCTCTGGCAGCTCTCAGGTACTACAAGAGGCCGAGCCGACGGATGGAATCCGACAGCTCGCCTTATTTCCATGACGAGCGTTTATATCAAACACGCCGCGTGCCGTTTCTTCTGTTGGCGTCACGTGTTGAGCCAGGGAGCGCTGCCCCAGTGACAGAACGCGTTGATACGAATGAGGTGTCCTGGCAGCGGGCATCAATCATACTTTGGAAAATCATTCACTATTTTTTTTATTTTTTTTTTTACTTTGGCTCAGAAATAGAAGCGCACATCCAGACGTGTAATCTGTTACCGGCCTTCAGTCATTACAGACGCAATAAAATGAAGAATTCAGTCAGCGTGGAATCATCATAGCTGATTAAACCTTGTTTCAGAATGACACAAGTTGAGTCTTCCATCATCAGTGTTGAATACGGCATTTGGATTGATTATTTGAACACCAGGCAAAATATTAGAATTCAATTTCCTTTGCGTTGAAGATCAATGTGGGTCGTTGTAGCGCAGGGGTTAGAGAAGGTGTGCTGGGAAGCACAAGGTTGGTGGTTCGATTCCAGGCTGCCCCATGTTCCATGTCGAAGTGTCCCTGAGCACCTAACCCCTAATTGCTCCCCGGGCAAAAATGTGAAAAAGCCATGTAATGTAAGTCGCTTTGGATAAAAGCGTCTGCTAAATGACCTGTAATGTGACATTTGACGTTGCTTTGATGCAATGACTCACATCAAAATACCTGAATATATACAAATAAATGATAAATAAATGATGTCCATACAATCCACTTCATGACATCAAGTGGTGTCCGAATATGAAGTTGTCAAATGCATCCATGAGCTGGCCGGATTAACCCAAATTTAAAGGGTTGAACAAGATGTTTGCACTTCTGCCTCCCGAGAGTAAAGGCCGCTGACATTATGAGCACAACAAATTGCGATCATATCTTCCACCTGGCGAGACATCTTCACACCTGGACACCGGTGGCCTTTTGACACTAATGAGCGTCCGAGAGGAAAGCGGTAGCTGAAAAGTAGCCAGTGGCGGACAGCTGTGGCCTGTTTGGCAGCGATCTCCTCGCTGAGTCACCGAAGACGATCACAGATGGCTCACTTACGCCGAGCTCGGGGTGCAAAGTAAACAAACCGCCGCGGATGTTGCTAATCCGACCCCAGCGGTGTGCAGTGGAAGCCCGTCTGGGGAGAGGATGTTCAACGAGGACGTGTGAACGCGGAACCCGGCGGCGCACCCGGGGGGGTTGGGGGGGGGGTTCAGGGTTGCAGCGGGGAACGGGCCGCGTTCCTCCTCTGATGCTCTCATTTGTTTGCACTAAATTGAATTTGCCGTTGCTTAATGTAGAAGTCGGGTTCGCCGTTTTTTTTATCTGCCGCCCAGCATATTCTGCAGGAACGTGGAGCTCATTAAAATGCAACATTTCCTTCAAACTATTTGCATCTAATTTTGTACCATTTCGCAAAAATATTCATACAGCGCGGCACCCTATGGCTTCCTGTCTCATTGGTATTCTGCCGCTGCACACTGCTAAATAGCCACGGCTTGATGGACTGATTCACAATATAATGTCAATCAAACATTCTGGACACTACCACCAACAGGCACCAGAGGTTCTGTGCATGTTTTATTCATGCAGCTTTAAAAATTCTGTTTTCTTTTGACTTCCTATAAAGCAGAGTCTGAAAAACAAATGTAAATGTATAAATAGTGGCAACAAAAAAAAACGGTTGTAAGCCGTAAGCATTCATTGAGTTCTTATCTGTATAATTAGGTTCATTAGAATAATTACACTTTGTGTACACAGAGCCTGGCGCTTTGAATAGCGAGAGGATGCGCCGCCGCCGAGGGTTCAAAGGGCCGAACGGCGTTACTGCACAGCAGCTACGGGGGTCAAACGCCGCGTGTTTTGCAAAGTCATGCTGATCTTTGTGAGTCACGATCAGAAGCACACGACGGCACAAGTGTACGACATCATTTACTAAAAGCAGATTGGGTTTGATGAAATCGTTCCGCTGCAGCTTCAACTTGAAGGTCGCTGGCTCCTGGTCAGGTGGTGCAGAGGTGACGGAGACACAAAACCATCTTCTCAGAAGTTGAGAGTCTCTGTGGACTCGAACCCTCCTTTTGGTCTTTCTTCTCCCGTCACTTCACAGCACGCTTCACTCACAGCGCCAGAAGGCTAAGACGCTATTTCCTATTTATGATGGGATTTCGTTCTCTCTTAATTTCCCCAAAGTAAACACTTCAGAGAGACACGCAGCAGCAGACAGGTGAACATCGTTTTCAAATGATGTGGCTACCGGCCATAACACACCTTCCACAGATTACCTTCATCAGAACTTTTTCACTCACATTTGATTTGTTTTTTTCTCTTTTGTTGTTCTAAATTAGAATTGAGGAATAATTTGCTTCCAAAAAGTAATTTTCCCATCATCTACTTTAAGACATTACGTTTAAACTGTTTACTCGAGGTTTGAATATATAAACAGCTCAACATAATAACATGAGGAATGGACTGCAGTATTATTTATAGAAATATCGCAGTAGTTTTGCCATTAAAAGTACATACAGGTAATATTTTACCGGCGCAGGAAGTTTAGTTGCATTTAGTGGGATTAAATCCCACGTTGGACACCAACGTCTCCTGGATGAAAGTCCAAAGCACGTCTGACTAAATGTTTATGAATACATAAACCCAAATGGCACACGAACTGAGTGACATTGCCAATGAACAGTATGAATTGGATTACGGACTAATTGCAAATTGGGTTTCAAAAAAAAGAAAATTCATTGTCAGTGTAATTTGAAGGTCACTAGTTCCTCCTTCCTTATTTTATTCTGAAAGCAGCCACGGGCTACCTGCAGATTACAGACACTTTATTTGGCCACATGCGCCGTACTCTGAATGGCAAGCAGCGAATCCCCCTGACACCTGTCTGGAGTCAAGTGTCCTACATATTTAAAAGACTATTAAAGCCTTAATGAAGTGTTCAGCGATGGGTGATTGAACGCACATAGTCAAATGGAGTGATTATTATTCAGTTTGCCCGGCTAAATTTACACAATACCCTTCACAAACACCTGATGCTGCACTGTTATTTATTTATTTGTTTAAATTAAATGCCTCCCAAAAGGAATTAAACCAGAATAGATGCAACCCTCTCATTTCCATAATCGAATGCTATGTTTATGAGCTACCGTGGCGCGATTTGAATGAGAATGAATCCTGATAGAGATTCAGGGTCTGACAGCGTGGACGAGCCTCCCTAAGGTTTCTGACTGCCGGTTCATTTAGTTAGACTACTACTAATAATAATAATAATCGTGTATCACACAATATGTGGTGTGGCTTGCTTCACTTAGCCTTTTAGTGGCGAAGTCAAGCTTAAAATAGGGTGATGATTGGTGAAGATCATTTTGCTCAACAAGAGATCTACGTATCATAGAAGAAAATACAACATGCACATTTTAGAGGTCTATTGTAGAACCGGAGCAATTAAATTAATAGATATTTCCACTCATGGTCATCTCCATGGTAACCGTTTGCTCCAGTTTACATTGTAGCACATGTATAGTGCCACACATCTGTTTAAAAATCTACCATTAGCATGTTGATAACCTGATCCCACGTCTCCTCTGCTCTCCTCTGCTTGTCACGTGGTGATTTCTTCAAGGTCCTCTGTAAAAACGTGAATATTCTTCTTTCAAAGTTGCTGCCGACGATAAATGGTTTTGTGGAATTTCCAAAGAAGGAAAATGAAGGTTGTGGGTTTCAGAGGGTTCTTAAGAATACAGCCGGAATCTCTCCTGAGTGCTTTTTTGAGAAACACGTGTAAATATTAAGAGCATTCAGCAGTCAGGCTGATTAATATCCTTCCTTTAATAAGTGTGGGCCAATACAACAGTGTGACGCACGCTGTAACTCAGCAACAGCTGGATTTGCTGGTCAGTGTGTGGGACACAGGAAAAGGTTAGAAATTAAAACCAGCAGACAAATAAAAACCTCGGGAGAGAGACTCCTTTGTGCCACAGTCTATTTGGACACCGAGCCGTGTACATACAATAAAATATTCATCTCCGGGCTTAAGCCCATTATTCTATTGTTTCAGGGCCGCGCGCGGCTTTGTGTCCCACTTACGGCCCTTCAGACGGTGCGACGTGCGTCTCTGGGGCCGCGCTGAAAAGGGATGCCGAGGTCCTTCAGGGACAGCGGGACGTGCACAGCGTAGGAGATAACGCGGAGCAACAATGGAAGTCAAAGCCCAACAGGACTCTCCGTATTCAGTCCAAATTCCGACAATGCATCACAGAGGCCACTTTCCTCTCCCTTTTCATCTGCGTGTCTGGGTTAGAAATCACAGGAGACACTTTGCCGCCGAAGTCTCCTGCCGCGACCACCTGAATTGCTCTGCCTAATAATTGTTGCCAGTCTGAGCAATTGAACTCAGCTATTTGTGGAAATTGAGCCGTTTCAGGGAAATACTTGCTGACAGAAAAGGTTTGTCGGTTCGTGAGTGCGCTCGTCCAACATCAAAAGCGCGTCGCGTCTTAAAGTGCACAGTCGTTCTCGCTCTTGGAATAGGAACAATTTAATTACACCCCCCCCCCTCCCAAGAAACTGCACAGGAAGCCATTTTCCGTTCTATTATATGGCCTCATGTGAATGCCCTTGTTCAACATGTCTAGTCGTGTACTTGGATGTGTTATTCAAAGGGATGAACTTCGCCAGGCGCTGTCAGAAGCATTAAAAATAGATCCGAATTAGACTCATGCAAGTCAAACCATTTCTGATGATTAATTTAATTTCCATTACTTTTCCAGCCCGTCTTCCCTGTTGTTGAGGAAGTTCTTATAGATGTGACCACCCCCCCCCCCGACTGAATGGACCTTTTTAAACTTTATTCCCACTAGCAGAGAAAATACACACGAGTTTACGCCAGCTGACACTAATATTGATACAGTCAGGTTTATATTATCATCTGTGTCAACATCATTAGACTCGTCATCATAACTGTATTGTTACGTTATCGTTAACACACTATTAGAGGACCTCACTAATTACAGGCTGGAAAGAGATTACTGAAATAACTGATAATAACTATATACATGCATTAATTAACATCAACGAACATGAATTCTTTCATATTCTGTCGTGGTCACGGGACACGTGCGCAAACATTCGGAGGATCGCTCCCGATGAGAGGGCACAAAAAGATACGACAACGAGCCAGCGGCCCACAAACTGATGCTCTTTCAATTGGCGAGCGGTTAGAGGTCAAGTGAGAAGCGATGAGCGCTCGCGCCGCAGGTGTTGCAGAAGCAGACGGCAGCAGGTGGTCTCGTCGGGTTGTTGTGCTCTACTGTTGCTTGTAGCGAGTCATGTGGAAAAGTGGAGAGGAGCACTTAGGGTTGTCTCTGCTTGATTAATAAGGACACAGAGAGGCAAATATGTGCACACAGTCACCGGGTAATGAGCCGCAAATGTGATTAGGTCTTTACGCTGCACCTGCTTCCAATTGAGCATACAGCTTAGCAACCCCCGTGCAACAAGAAAGACCTGTACACACACCCGGCGACAGACAACATCCACGTATTCGATGGCGCGCGCGGGTGTGCATGCGCGTGTGCGTTCTCACACTCGTGAAAATGTTGACAAGTGAACCCTTGATTGCATTGCCGTGTTCTCTTTAGGTTTAAGATGCAGATGTTGCCTCCCCTCCAATCGCCGTCTTGATTGTATGACGCTGCAGCGGCTGAGTGCCATCACCTCGCGCTGGAGCACATTAGACTTCCCACTCTGGAGGGTTCCTCATTGCACGAAGCTGCAGAGATGCTGCACAGTCAAAAGATTGGACACGGGAGTGAGGGCTTTTTCTTTCAGGCCGACGCAGCTGTCGGGGACACCTGCCGTCGCACAATACAGGGCGAGCAAAGGGGGATACGAAAGGCAAGGCAAGACGCCCCAGAGAATACCTGCACCTGATTCAATACACCATGAGTGAAATCTCAGCGAGCTCCTGGCAGCACATTGGCTCCGTCTGCTCTGCGAGTGTCACGCCGCCGCCGCCGCCGTGCCCTCTCAACCAGGGGCGGTGTCGGTCGCCTCAGGGACGCCGTGTCCAAGTCGCCCCGGGTACGTGTGGTGTCTTTTGTAAATAAATGTCCGGTTTTAGAGGTAAACGTTTCACGTCACTGGGAGTAATGTTAAGAAGTCAAATAACAAAACCAAGTGAACATTGACCCGGTTTCACTTTGCACACAGTTTGACTGATTACGTTGGTGTTGTATTCCTCTCATGGTGATTCTTGGATCAGCAATGCAAATCAGTAATAAGGTCAGCGGAGAATGTATTCTTGCAGGATCTCTTTGTAATCAATAAACTGTGTAACTAGCATGCATTAGTAGTGAAAAAACAATTAACAGATGTCCTTGAACCCACGCGGAACATCTAACAAACCAATCAATGGGTAGTGGGGGGGGGGGGGGGGATATTAAATGTGGGTTTGAAGAAAAAGTCATTAAAAGAAATGGTAAGTTTTTCCCTCTTTCTCTGTTTCATTTTCATATCGTGGTATTAATGAATAAATATCCCATCAGGCCGCCGCTCCGATGACTCGTCTGTACGTCTGCGGCTGCTCTGCCCTTTTCTCAAATGCCTCAAAGCCGTTCGGAGTGAAGACCCCCTCTGCGGGCGGGGGAGGGGGGGGGGGGGTGGCAGCGAGGACGCACTTTTCAAAGAGAAGCGCCAGATTAAGATGGCTGCCTCCTAAATGGGTCTGTGGGGCTTTGACGTCTCTGTTTGAGGAGGGCGGGGTCACGCCAGCCCAATGAACTTCATCTTTATTGAGTTACGGCTGCGTCTACGCCCCCCCCCCCCCGCACAGCGGAGGAGGCCAGCTGACCCCCGCAGACGACTGAAATTTAATTTCCAAAGCTTCTATTTGCATCCAGCGTCTTTGCTTTATCGCCGACGTTCACGTACGTGCGTACTCGCTCCAAACCACCGGCCCGGCCTCCGCCGAGCTGGACATAAAAATGGGACCAGTGTTTCAAAGCAGTTGATTTGACATCCCGGCATCGATGGTTCGCTGCTTTATTGATCGAATGGGCCACAGTTAAGAGCAGGGAATCAGTTTTCTACCCAACTGGGTGAATTAAAGGTGCATTCCACTCCCAGCTGATCGTAGGGACGGAGGAGGGAGTCCAATCAAGGTGGCGTTTGTTTTGCGACACTGCAGCCGCCTCCACCTACGGCTGCCGCTGGGTGTAGTCTTTTTGGGAGTGTCAGTGGCTTTGAATGTTGAAGAGACCCCTCGAGGCAAATTAGTGTTTTTTGCGCCGCACAAATCCAATCAACTCGACTGCAGCTCGCCGTGACGACTCCCACCGTTGGTCCCCGTCACACACGGCGTGCGAAACCAACCGGCACGTGTGCGAGGTGACTTTGTGCGCCGCGCGAATCGGCAGCAGGCCCAGCAGGGGCGGCCTGAGTCAGTGGGCGCCGCCTCGTGCGGCGTCTGCGGAGAGAGAGAGAGAGAGAGAGATTCTCCCTCACCTGCAAATCACCGGAGCTCGCCGGCGTGACAGATGGCGGCGGCACTAATCAAGGTGAGTCAAAACCTCACCGCCGGCTCGTCCTGGCGGTAGGAGGAGCTCCGGCGTGGGGACTCGCTCGGCGGCGGTTATTCGGGGCTGAGAGGTGTTGATTGGAGTGTTGTTTGTCGTCTCGTGGAGCGGAGACGTCTGTGGGCTCGTTGCTCAAAGCTGTCGACATTGTTAAGTGTGACGTGTGCAGAGTTTTGTAAATGGCGCCCTGGTTTGGATGTTTGCGTTTGTGAGTCGGATGAACGCTGACACGCTGACAAGGTGACTCAAGGTGACTCACGGTGGCTTTTTAAAACGGAGCGTTTGAACACTGAAAAACTAAATCAGTGATGGAAAACAAGTGAAAACTATTTGAGTTTAAAATGCACATTTAGAACTTTAATAAAGTACACTTTATTTTCAATTATTGTTGAACATTAATTATCACATTTCTTTAAAGGCCACTATTGTGTTGTAAAACAATGAAGCAGCTATTTTAATGACTTATCAGTACTGAGACTGTCCATACAAAAATAATGAACTGATAAAACAAAGATAATTGTTAAAAAAAAACACATTATAATCATTACCACATTTAATATTACCATTGTTAGGAAAATAATAATTCTGCAGGGTGAAGTTTTTAGTAAACACAAACTTTAATGTAGATTTAATGCAGGTTTATTTTCATAGACTTTAACAGAGCTCATCTTCATCTTTACATTATGAAGGAAAAGTATGATGAAGCACATGAATGAGTTAAAATCCAAAATCTTCATTCTGTGAAAACATAAACCATATAATAAATATGCATATTTATCTTTCTCTCGCGAATAAATCGTATCCCTCTTAGTGGCCATTTTTAAGACCGACTACGTCTTGTTCATATTCTCTTCCCAGTCCTCCCAGTCCTCCCAGTCCTCCCCCGAGCCACAAAGCCAGACTTTCACAAAACGGATCGTCTGTATCGAGGTGCGTAGAAACAAAAATTTAATTTCAGGCGAGATTACAGTCGCAGATGGTGTGACAATTTCACAAAGTGGCGCGATCGAGGGATTAAATGTCATAATCCCTGTGTGTCATTTAGGAAATCCTTTAAATCAAACACGTGAGCTGCAGTTTGACGGACGGACGGACGCGGGTACACGCTACATTACCTCTAATCAACAAGGATCCAATAACAATAAAGTGCTTATTTGATAGAATTGAAAGCAAAAGGAAGGACTGCTCGCGGAGGATTGAGGCTCCGCTGGGAGACGAGCTCCGTCGTGATCACCGGCGCCGCTCCTTCGTTCATCAAGTCAACGCGATGGAATGGATGACAGCGCCACCGCCGGCCTCCTCCCCACGGACGCCCCCGTCTGGTGGTGACAGCTTCCGTGGGACCCACCAACAGCCTTCACCTGACGCGTGCGAGTACGAGCGTCACGAGGACGGACCAAGCGTAAGAACCTGACTGTAAATCGGGACGTCTGGCAGCGGCGGTTTTGGACATTAGCAGCGGCAGATGATGGTGATCAGTGACTCTCCGAGGACGAGGACTGGGGGACCACGGGGACCGCGACTCAAAGAGAGAGGAGACGGGTTGAGTAAATACGCTTTAAAGGAGACGAGGAGGCACCGCGCAGCTTCCGGCACCAGATATTTAGCGGTTTTCCAAGTGATTAATTGGGGCAAAGCAGCAGGAGTGTTCAGAGAAAAAAAATATATTAATACTCAAAGAGAATCAGTAAGACTCTATTTTTATAAATAATATAATTCTCATCATGTTTCTAAACCACGGTCAGTGAGGAGTAAAAACTACTGATTACGCACCCGTCATTTGGTATTTCATGATCAATCGGAAGAAGAAGGCCATGTGCTGCATGTTTGTAAGTTTGTAAGTTTGAAGGAAAAGGTGACAACCTGTTGAATGAAGTAACTGACGCCTGTTACCTATGAAATACCCGTATTTGTGTGAAGATCCACTGATAGAAGGGGAAGAATTGTCAACGGTCAGCAGATTGCCAGATTCTTTAGAACTCGTCCTCTGGATCCCCTCACTGGGTTCGACCCATTAGAGGCCCTGGAGGAGAAGAGGGGAACGCGGATGTCAGTTTGATTCCCATAAACACTCCGTTTTATTTATATAATGCAGGGCCGCGTCGAGGGGCAAACATCCGGCTTCCCAGCGCCGTTCTCCGGCTCTTCCTTGGGGATCACGAGGGAGACGAGTCCTTTTATTTATTTAACCATCAATGGACGTCGTTGGTCCATACGCGTCTCCAGCGCTGCAGATTGGCTGGAATTCACGGGAAGCTGTTGAAGCCGCCTTGTTGAAGAGTGTCCAGTCGGGACGGGGAGGCACCCGGACGGTGACCTTGTTTTCCGCCTCGGTTTACCCTTCTGCCTGCAGCCTCCCCGGAGGTTTAAGAGTTTCTCAGGCAAACCGGCTCAATACGGAGTTATCATACCTTTGGATCACGGATAAAGGCAACGATTGATTCATTATCTGCGCGCTTTGGCTCCCCGAGGCTGAGGGCGATACTTGTCAAAGTGTTAGTAGTTTAATGGGCAAACATTCAAGGTCAGAGCGGACGGAGACGACGGCGAGGAGGGAGATAAAAGGCCCGGCCATTTAACCTGCTGCTGATCACACCGGCAACGCCATGAAGGCAAGCGTGGCTCATAAGCGATGCCGATGATTCCGTCGCTAATCCTCGCTAACCCGTGAAGACGTTTAGCTCACTCTGCATCATCTCGCTGATGAAAGGATTTATTTTTTCGTTACTTTATTGTGGTCTGTTTGTTTCGCCTCAGTCTACTTAATCGATTACACGTGGGGGGTATTATCGTCATCACGACCCCAGACAACCTGGCCAGGAATGAGCAAACCGCACGGGTTTATTAATATGAAATGACTGCTCACTCTGCCGTTCCAGCGCCCTCCCCCCCCCCCGAAATATCCTCAGCCCAGTGGAACCCAATATTCTTTTATGTTGTTAATCAGAATTCCTCTCCAAAAGCGCTCCTCGGCTCCTCGTCTCACTTCCTCGCTGGACGGGGGAAAGATCCATTTTCTAGTTCAAGGGAATTCAAATAAGGGGAGGAAACAAGAGGCTTATCTGATCAGAAGTGAGGCCTTTGAACAAGAAGTGCTGACGTGATCATTACACCGAAGCGCACAGAGACTGTAATATAGTACAGTGCTGATACTTTTGTTCACCTATCGGGAGCATAATAGATTAGAGGACCCTTTTGACTCGACATGCTCCACTTGCAGTTCTGGTTTTTATAAGGCCTGTGATCAGTGTGTTCCCGGGAAGGTTTTGATTGAATATTCATGCTATGAATACTTAACAGGCTTCTTACCCCTCTTAACCCTTTATGCAGCAAATGTCTTTGACCACAGTATGAGGCTGTCGAGCAATCTGGGCTCTTGGCACCGTTCCCCTTATAATGGCCACTTTGTAATTCTTTGCCTGCACGCCGTATTTCTATGGAAAGCATGAATGTAGATTTAAGGCCACTCGGATAAGTTGTGCTTGACATTAAAATCAATGTACTTACAGGCCTCCACCCTTAAAGGTGGTCCGTTTTAGACTCTTAATCAGATGTTATTTTTCTCACTGACGGCTTCCTGGAGTTCACCGCGACGGCAGCGAGCGCGCGTCACATGTCGAGCGAAGCTCGCCGCTTCGCTTTAATCAACAGCCAAATACCTAAAAAGAGAGTAGACGGGTCTTATTATATTTCTAGTACAAACTCAAACAAATTACAGTCAGATCAGATTAATAAAAACACAAATGACTCCCGCAGAAACTAGTGGCACCTTCTTCTTGGAGGCAGCAGTATTTTTCATGGTCTGGGCAGCTCACGGAGCAGATGTGAAATACAATGCCGGAGATGATCGAGTCTTAGTGTCAATACATCACCCCAGAAAATTACCTCTTCTCTGCTTGGCCTACTTTAATCTCTCGCCCTCTATTGAAAGAATGAACACTCGCTCCTCTGTCCTATTGACAACGTAAAATAGGTTTGCCAGCTTGATTGACAACTTTGTCCGACTGACAAAATGTAAGGCAGCCGAGGACAAAAAACAGATCAGGAATTCTTTGGAGCCAATCTGGTGCTGCCGATTACATTTTCTCTGCCGTCTTCTTCTTTATTGTATCAGATGGGGGCTTTTGAGGTATTGAGGTAGTGTTGCATTGTGTGTCGTCCGTGGGCCTCCGAGTGTGTCGCACACATTCGGGAGCCGGCGGCCGCACGTATATGCGGCGCCGCGCGGCGTTGCAGGGGAAAGAGATTCAGCAAAGCTCAACATCACAGTCATTGGCGTTGCTTCACACGGACGTTTCTGCCATTTGGCGCAGGCCTTCGTCCAGAGAACATTTCACACATCAGTGTATAAGAGAACAGAATTATTCGCTAAGATTATTACTTTTCCAAGCAAAAGGTAAACAACACACTGAGGTTGTAGAAACAGGTATTCTGTACACAAGAAACAAGTAAGCAGATGTTACGGAGGCAGCTGTTATAACTTAAATCTATTCCCAGGCTCTGAAAGGATCTAACAGACGTGTGGTATAAATGATGAACAGCTGGCCCGTATAGAGACGACCTTAACAAGTGTCTAAACATCATCGCCGCCCGAGGTTGTGGAGAAAAGCGGCTCTGACCACTGAGCTTATGTGTGAGGGAACTGCTATCGTCGTGTATTTGTTTTTTGCGGTGCAGCGACCTTTCACGGCGCGGTCGTGTCGCTGCCATCGCGACTTCCCGCAAGTGTTGAAATCTCACAGATTGTCACAGAAGTCTGTCACAGTGTCGTTCCAAACGCGTCAACACAATTCAATTAACAGGAGGTAATGATGAGCGAGCTCGGACGGACTCTCCGACGTGCTCCCCGATAATGCTGACGCGCTCCGTCTGGAGGAAACTGACCGTGTATTTCACATACGTGAAGACGTGAGGGGAGCGTGGGGGGAGCGTGGGGGGGTGGGTTACCAAGGTTCACTTGGGTGTGGCTCATCATGCTTGGCAACGTCACGGTAAATCATCAGTTTAAACGACGTGAACGCTGGTGGAAACCTCCCCTGGTTACACAGCGGCATTCAAAGGCAGAATTCGCCATGAACAGCGACAATCATCATGACCATGTTTGCAAAGGAACATTTTTATTCCCCCAAAAGGAAAATGAACTTACAAGCTGATTAGTGTGGGCAGAACACAGCAGGAGACGGAGGGAGGGGGCGGGGGGGGTCGTGACGCCATGATCTGTACAGCCGTCTCGAACCTCCTTCATTATTTTACCTGACCTTTACAGAAGGTTAGTTTTAGTCCTCTTTGTGTTTCGTACAACGGAAACAATGAACGCTTCAGTCACGGTGGGCGCCGTGCGTCACGAGTAGAGCGCAGAGCGGCGAGTAGAGTCACCGGCCAAGCGGAAAAGGGGTCGGTGCTTTAACATTGTTGTTAAACTTCATGAATGACCCCCTTGTCCAGCACGCGAAACATGAAACCAGACCCCCCCCCCCCAGGTTTTTTTTTTTGGGGCTCTTAATGTTAGAAAAATAAGCCAGATGTTTCTCGCCGCCCTACGTCCCAACAAGGCTCCAAATCCTACGTATGGACCTTAAATGTGAGCATTATCTCCCATATTGAAACATTCTGCCGTCCAGTTAGCTGCTGCTTCGTGAGTTCCAATGCAAAGGGAGAAGTGTGTCTCCTAATTTAGTCTCTACGCTTGAGACAAGACGTGGGGATCCAACCCTCAGAGATCACACCTGCAGAACAGAAACCTTTTGCTATTCCAGCGGGGGATGGAGGAAAGGGGATTCTCATCTTAAAGGATAGATTTGGGTTATGGTGGCGAGTCCTCTGGAGGAAAACCTCTCGTGGAGGTGAGCCGCGCTCCGCCGGCTCGGCTTACGTCTGCACCAGGAACTGGAAGTAGAAAAGGCTTTTTATAACTCACATTGTATTCTATTCTATTCTATATAGTTCACAGTTTGTATTTAATGCTTAGTACTTAGAGCTGTTATATAAATATATTACAAAGGACAATATTTCCCCCTGAAATGTAATTACATGCAAATAATTAAATGTACGACCAACTGGGAATAAACCAAATTGAAATTGTACTTAAGTGAAAGCATTTGGTTACCGTGTGCTACTGTGTAGTTGTTACACCCTTATTCTCCGTCTTATCAGCTTAAACTTTCATGAGCAGCTTGCAAACATGCGAGGAACCGAGCAACAGGGTCCGTCCTTCACCCACTGCGGTGGAATCTATTCATGTCACACCGCGGAGATCAAACTGTACTCCTTTCAAAAATGACATTTTCAAGTTTGGGGACAATAAGCTGGTCAAGGTCGCTGTCTAATAAATGACTTCTTGTCATGTTTGCAGATGCTCAAGGTCCCCCGACGTCCACCAGCTGGGACGAGGCTCGGTCCCCGAAGACGATGTCATTATGATCAAGAGCACATAACGGGCAGATGCCTCTGAACCGGCAAACAAAAGCCATTTTGTGACTGCGCCTTTGTTCCCTCCCTCCATCTCCCTCTATCTCTGCCGTGCTCGTCTCCCTCTCCTCCCACTGTTTCAAACCGGAAGCCGTATTCATGAGGGAAGCATAATTAACCAGTGAGGCTTTGGATGACATCCAGATGGATGAGTTATTATTGCCATTATTGATACTGGCTGGTATGAGCCCTGCTATCTGGGATTAATGTTGTTAGAATTTAGAAGCCCGACACCATCTTACCACTTAGTTCCATGATGAACAGTGTTCGGCAAAGTCGTTTGCACTGACACTCACTTACTTCCCCTCATTTTATGTACTTTGCTTGCCTTATTAAGGCTCTTACCACTGGCTTAATTGCCTATTTAGAATTCTCCTCTTTGTGACCTAGATGTGTTTTATTTGGTGAATGTAATTGAGTTACCTGTAAATATCTTTGCCAGAGCCTCATCAATCTCTGTTACGTGGGAACTCTCTTTTTGTTTTAATTAATTTAATGGCCGCGGTGTCTGGACACTATTAACCTCAATGAGAGGTGAAAGGGGAGAAATCGGTTTCACAAGACATCTATGTCCAACTGCTGCACAATGCATTTGTGTTGGTGTGCTGATCCACTCGTGTATCCTTACTCAAGCTTTGTGGACTTTATATGAAATATATATCTCAAATATATATATAGTGCAAATAGTGTGGGCTGAGAGAAACGGTTCTAACAAAAAAGACCATCCATGGTTTCCTACAAATCAATCTGCTGCCACGGGTTGAGTTTGTTTTGAGGGACAAAGAGGAGACCAATGTACTGGGACAAAGAAAATATGTTCATGGCTAAAAGCACCTTTTAAAAAAGCTTTCTGGGGTCCGGATGTCGTAGGTGGGGGATTTGCAGCAGTGAATCGTGCACAGGTTACATTTTCAACCAAAACACACGTTGGTGAAATCTTCATCTCAGCCGACGGACGGCAACATGATCAGAAAGAAGTACGGATCCAAACTAACGATTGGCTAGAATTGGTATTTATTACTGATGTTGTTTAGTTCCTGTAGTCGCTTTGCGCATAATGTACGTATTTTGATTCATGAAGCACCGGCCTACTAAAAGGGGACATTTTGTCTTTTTGTAGTTTAAACCATGGTGGCCGGTTGTAAAGAAATGGAGACTTTGAAAGTTAAAAACAAGTTCACATGAGATAAACGTCATAAAGAAAGCGAGGAAAGCCCCTGTTTTGCTGTTTAAATATTACTTCGGCTCGAAATGACACGGATGACTGAGCCAAATTTAACAAAATATCTTTTGCCAGCGATCGGCAGTTTAGGCCATGATATGTGTTCACAGTCCAGAGGACACGGCTGGATGCTTGGGTGGCGTTGTACCTATTAAAGCCGCTGCTTTAGAAAGGGGAAATGCTTACTTTGATTTCCCTCCGGCGTTTTGATCTCTGAGCGGAATGGAAATGCTCCTTCCTTGGCAGCATAAAAGGGACAAGCCGGCACACGAAAAACACACGATTGGGCGCACGCACGCGCACACATTTACCAGCAAACTTTACAGGCCTGTGCTCCTGCGGTCCACAGAATGCTAGCTGTTAAAAGATCCCCTTCATTGGTGGATGACCTTGCGTGCATTATAGAAAATGACGGATGCAGGGACGAAGTGCAGCATGACAAGAGGACGGATTGTGTTGCACAAGCAGGCGGGTTCACGCTGCACGCGGTACTCACATTTCCCCAGGGCTGAAAAATTAAACAAGAGGCCCTGGTCGCGGATCCATAATCATTGGCACGTATAATTTAGCGGTTAAAGAAATTTACAAATCCGAGCTTTTCTTTTAAAGCCGCCACCCGCCGAGTCCCACGTCCACTCGCACCTCCCAGTCCTTCCCGCCTGCTCGAAACACCGGGGGCCGCGTTCGCGCGGCGTTCCGATCGGAGATTCTCTGAGCCCTAATTTGCACTGCAGCAAAGGACGATTCTCCGTGGCGGGAGGAGCAGATGTGCCGTCTGGCCGGCAGCGCTCTTGAGTTTGGGCGGCAGACTGTGGGAGCGGGGGTCCGGATCGGGGGTCCAAAAAGGTCTTTGCTTTTTTGTGTGTGTGGAAGAGGAGGAGACGGGAGAGGAGTTGCCAATGAGCATTCCCTCTGGTCTCATCACACACAGCTACGGGCTATTATTAATCATTTAGTGGGTTTCATAGTTGGGTTCACTGCTCATGCACAGCACCTGTCAGAGCACGCTGCGGCAGGGAGGGTTCCATTTGATTAAGTCCCTTTAGCCTTCACATCCTCCCCGTCCAAAGGTCAGCCCGCATCCTCCTCTCACAGCCGCGCTTGGATCTGTTTTGCGTTTAAATGTTGTCACACGAGCCTGAGATCGAGCCCACCTCACATCTACACCACGCAATCGATTCTCCTCACCGGCGTTTCGGGGGGGGGACGGATTCCTCTTCGCTGGCACTTTTGTTGTGTGCAGTTTATCCTGAAAGAAGTTTGGTGCATTTTCTCAGCAAAAAAAAAAGGATTTTCTTGACACTAAAGGAGAGACCTCAGCTCAGTTACACTTAAATTACCAAAAGAAGGATTCCAGATTAGTTCGAATCCGAAGCAGCTGTGTGAAAATCCCTCAATAAATTCACTCCCTCCCTCGAAACCTAGAACGACAACCTCTCACTTCACATGACAACAGGAAAATATGATTTACACGTCTGCAAGGATAACATGTGGTTAAAACAAATGCCTCCTGAAATTGCAGGGCGGGTAATTGTATTTGCATGGTAATAGTAGCAGGGCACCTCTCACCCTTTACTTCACAGAACACGCGTCGCCGTTCGGCACCAGAGGAAAGTCTGCGATCGTTACAAGTCAGCCAACACCTCAGATATTAAACCGTTGGTAAAAAATGGCTTTTCAGAGCCAGCAGACATGCACAGACAGACGGGAGTTGAGTGGCTGCTCCCCCCCCACACACACCTTTCAACAGTAACTTAGATCCATGTGCACCAAAAAAAGCACGAGGCTTTTGTATTCTCTCTGAAATTGGATCAGAGAAGCTACTACATTTATTAATGAATAAGCACCACACGCGCAGCGATACGCAGCAACCTCTGCATCATACTGATGCAACAACAAAGCAATGCAGCACTGCCGGGCTTCTGCTTATTGTGCTGTGGGAAATTTCATGCACTAATTAACATGTGAGGAAGTGACGATGATGTCATTTCTTACCTCCTGAGGGCTTCGAGCTGCCGCGGTGACGTTTTGATCCCCGAGCCGCACCGAACCCCCCCCCCCAGTGCGCCAGGCATTGATTGTTTACTCATTCCAAACACCGGGTTTAGTTTTTAAGTGGGGGAGGCTGCACTCAAACTAACAAATAAGACTGTGGCTGTTTGCGCGGGCCGTGCTGGCTCACTGTGGCACGCCGCTCGAACATTAGCGCCATTGATTTGACATTATTCATAAAAAGTTAAGGATTTTTATCTTTGCAACACTTTCAGAGCAAAACAAACAAAAGAAAAAGTAAATCAGTAAAGGCGCATTTGAATTCTGCTTACAAGGGGCGATGACTTTGAACTCGTGCAGTTATTAACTTCAGGGCTGGTTTGGTTTGTACTTCAGGAGGTGTTGAAGGAACAGTTGAGAGGTCTTGAGGTTCGCAGTCGGTGTTTTACCTTCTGTAGGACCAAAGCGATGCACCGCTGTGGACTGAAATAGCTTCTATTTCAAATGTTTTCAACGCATTAAATGGCAGAAAACATCTTTTCTGATGGGGAACTGAAATGAAAGGGAAACTTAACTATTAACCCAAATCACTTAACCACCTCTTCAACTAATGGTGCCACTTCCTCCGGTTCAGGGAACAGCGAGTCACTTCATCCCAGCCTTCACACCATAACAATGGCTGTCATGTTGTGTCATGTGTTTGTGTGACTTGTGTGTACCAACGTCTTTTTCAAACGCCTGCCAGTGAGTCATTCTATGAATCCGCCATTGTGGTTCTCCCACAATAAGAGGACGTTCTGCAGCGTTACGAGACAAACGTTTGCATGGACTTTGCAGGCGGAGACGGTGGCGGATGTAGTTTACTTTGTTTTTCAGTTCAGGGAACTCTGCGTTCTGGCAACAAACGAAAAATATTCAACTGAATTTAAAGCCTGGTGCCTTTCTCACTACGTCGCCTTCCATCATCGTTCACCTAAAACCGCCAAACGAGCGCCGTGCTTTTAGCGCGCTTCAGTCCCCAAATGAAATGTCACTCCCCAGAGTTCCAGATGCCGGCAATTAGTGCCTTTGTGTTCGTTCCTTATCTTTATAAATCACAAAATAGGATTCCACTCTGGGGAATAAGCCCCACGGTGCGTTTTAAATGTAAAACCAATAAATTCACACTCACACGGGTTTTAAGATTCATATTTCAGGGGAAATGCAGAGCGAATCAGATGCGGCTGCACCACAGAGGGATGAATATTTCATTGTCAAGCAGAGATCAGAAGAGAGGAGTGTGGATAGCGTATTTCCAGCAATGTAGTTAGGACTTTTATTCATTCAATTAGCACAGAACTAAGTGAGAATCCTACCTGGGGGGAATTCCGGATCCAGGAATGAATTTCATTGCGTGGCTGTCGATATCAAACCTTTCCATTATACAGAAGTTTACCTCCAGTGATCTCCGGCGAATTCATCAACAGTCAGTCAAAGGGAGTTTATGATTCGGTTTCCTCTTCCCAGCAAACACAATCTGAAGACCCGAGGCAACAACTCAGTCAAAGTGTATCACACATTCATGCTGGCCTTACTGGGGCCGCTCTTCCGCAGTCAGTCAATCAAGGGGCAAAGAGGGGGGGTGTTGGAAAGGAGCGGATCCGTTCCACAGGAAGCAGGGCGACGGCCGTCCCATTAGATGCTGGATCTCTGGAAGATCAGTTTGCCCATGAGACGGATCTTCCGGCGGCTTCCATCACAGCGACGCAACCGAGCCTCCGTCCCGTGAAATAAGAGCTGTTAATTCAGCGCAGGCCTCCGACAAATCAGATTTACGCTCATTTGAAAAAGCAAGTGATGTCTTTACGGCAAGATTGAGCTCCGGCGGAGTCTTAAGCTGCAGCGAAGGGTCAGACGGTGACGGACGGGGGACACGACTTCATATTCTGTCTCGGTGTCTCACTTGGATATTTAGATAGGATCTAATTGTCCTGGGTTTCCTCAGATCTTTTGTTTTAAATGGGGTCTTCTGGAGCTTCCTAAATACCAAGTTATCAATTTAAATTGAAGGTTGAAGAGCAAACACGGCAGCCGATCAGCTGATATGAAAGAACTACCGAGACGGGACGTCTCTCTACGTTTCGACTTGTTCCCACTTTCTCTACTCGGCCTCCTCTGTTTGCTGGACTACGAGCCGCTTTCATCTTCGTCATCGCTCGAGCTTTGAAATGCCGCAAAAGAAAGAAACGTGAACAACGTGCGTTTCAGTGAACTGATTGATTGAAAAGAAAGAACCAGTTTAAAAATGAATACTCGTGTTTAATGCTCTTTCTTGGCCTGCAGCATAAACTAAGTCCAATGTAATGGTCTGATCCGTATAGACAATCAGCTATTCGGTTATTATTGATTTCTCTCATTTCAGAGAAATCCTTCTGACAGTTTGACAACTGCTCCAGTCCATTATTATCAAAACACAGACAGAAAAGAGAGAAAAAATGTGATTTTTTTCATTAAACATTATAGAAAATGACGTGTTGAACGCACTATTATAGCGCTGTACGATTTGTCTGCATTTCAACATAATTAATATATACAAAAGGCCTAAATGGGGCCTGACAATGTCTTCACATAAAACCTAATGGCACCATAAGCCTAAGTGAACCCGCCACCGACTCCTCCGCGACGAGGCGCACTCGTAAAAAAACAAAGCCTCCAAGTAATTACAACCGTACTCAGCGCTTTGCGGCTCCGCTGCTGCGGAGGCGGACGGACAGAAAGACAAGGAGACGCGCTGAAGGACACATGCAGGATCCCGTTTTCAAATCGGATGGAGAAAAAGCTATTTAGAAGAATGGGAGAGGGGCACGCCGCCGTGGATGTGGTTCCCCGTGCCTTTAATTTGATTTGACCGGAGTTCATTTCTCCATACTTCAAACAAACACGGCCACTTTGGGCCGATGCTCAATGTTAATGGCGTGATTAGCGCTGTATCTTTCCCTTGGTGTGGCAATTTATTTTGCCCCATTAAGCCTTTGAAGCTCTGCCCTGCTGACTCAGATGCTCTTAGTAACAAACAGTAATATTAAAATGGCTATTACCACCAAAATATATCATCTGGAATGGCTTATAAGGTTATAAGAAAGTGTGTGTCCCCCTCCCCCCCGCGAAATGTCTGAAAAAAAGGCAATATATCGATATAATGTTCTCGGGGAAGAGAAATGCCCTACATTCTTATTGGACGTACTAACTGCACGTTTTTGTCCTGGTCTGATCAAGTGGTCCGACACGGAAATAATTGCATCGGATTAGAGTGTTAAAAGTGAAAGAGAAATCCAGTCTCTAATGGTGATAAATCGCGCCCCCTGTAGGTAAACAACACACATCTAGCTGGTTAGCTGCGGTTGGGTAACGACTGGGGAACAGTCGGGGTCATCGGATGGAAGGAAACAGGAAGGGAGACGTTTGTCTTGTGTGTCAGACGTGTGGTTGATGCTTCCAACCATCACATCCTCCTCCCGGTGCACATTTTAGTGAACTACAACCCAAAGCCTGAGGACGTGCTGGATGTCTTTCATCAAGTGTTTTGGACTTTTATCAAGCTAACGGGAAACGCCGCATGGAGACAATATCAAAGTACGTCAAATATTACTGTAAATTAGGAAAACTGTTTCTCTCTGTAAGCCGAGTGTTTGCTTTTGGTTTCACACAATCAGGAGCCAGTTGGTCCGTTGGGTGCGTTTGTTTTCGTCGCTCTCTATAAATCATTGTCCAACAGCGTCGTGTCCTCCGTACTTTGACTAATTTCACTAAGTAGATCAGTGTAATCTATCTCCAAATAGAGCGGGCTGATTATAGAAAACATCTCCAGCACTGCAGACCGGAGTAACAGTTGCCCTTTGCATTTCCAGAGGTTCAATATGATTAGCAAAGACTTTCCGCTCACCGATCTGGCCAATCAGACGCTAAATCCATAGCCCATAATCACATTTGATTTGACATCAACACAGCTCTCTGGCATGAGCCCAGATGCTGATTGACCAGATGAGACGTACAGTAACGGTGGAGAAGCAGCTTTAAATGAAGCACGAGTGCATTGATTTGGGAGGAGATCGCCCGGCCTGCAGGGCACCCTCATGTTTCCAGCTTCGCAGGCCGGGGGCGTGTTCTCTCTGACTATGATGAATTGCCCTGCGGCTCACCAACACGACGTGGCATATGGTGCGGGGACAGGGCCTGATGGGGTGTCAATCAATCTGTCTGGGATTTGAATGTGCTCATATTTTTTTTTTTCTTGCCCGTGGTGAGGAGTAATCCCAGGATTCCTCTTTAGCGGGCATTAATTCAGTGTCGGGATATTGTGTGGTAGATTTAGTGGATGTTGGGCGGGAGCGGGCGCTCCGTAGAGGGTTTGCCGGATTTAGATTTTACGCATTTTTAGTGCAAGGAACACTCTTATTCTTCCCGTAAAAGAATATCTTCAGGACCTTTGAAGTCTCATCTATCCCGTGACCTTTCTTTACGTTATGAAACCAGACCTTTAGAGAACCAGATGCACTTACGATAAAGTGCATTGGAATCATTTTTTTGAATATAAGGGTAGTGGATGAAAAGAGAGCAAAACTGATGCATGGCCCGGGTTTTGGTAATGATCAGAGATGTAACCCCCCCCCCCCACACGCACACACACTCCAGTCAAATTCACTAACATAAGTGCACTACAGCTCCACGGATACCTTGGGGTTTGGGAATGATTTCAGATGCTTTATCGGCGAGAGCTCAGCTTCGCTGAACGCGGCTCGGCTCTGTACTTTTAAGAATAATTCTCATAATTCCCGTCTACACACGGCGCTCACACTTTGCTGCTTCGCAGCTTGCCTTCCCACTTGAAAAGATTTGGAGCTTTTAAACCAACAGGACGTCTGCTAGGTTTTACAGAGGAATCTATCATGTTGAGCATAAAATCTTGATTCCTTTTCGACGCGTCCTCTCTTAACTCTGCTCCAGCGTTTCATAGCGTGTGAGATGGTTACACGCGGTGGAAGAGCACATTGATTGCACGACGCATCGGTTTGTGGTACCGAATCTTTTTTTTATGAATATTTAAGATGCTGCTCGGCTGTTGGACGTTGATGAAACTGTGACGCTTTTTTAATTGAGAGTTTGTGTGTTTTTTTGCGTTTTTACTTATATTTATTTAGTAAATTTACTTTATTTTAATTGTGTGTTTATTGGAAACTTTCTTTATTTTCTTCATGTGTTGTTGGTGTACAATAAACGGTGTCATTTACCTTTTGACCTGTCACATTGTTTACCAGGTGTCAATCTCTGCCTCCAGACAGCGTGTGACTGATGACGGATGACATGTTACAAATGTGACACCGAGCTTATTTTCTTTTCTTTCAAAGGGTAAAGTGCTTCTTTGGTTTATTCTTCATATTTTATTGAGCCCCCTCGTTTAAGACTATAATAAAAACACTCATTAACCGAGACATTAACACCAGGATTCTATCCCCAAATGACACCGTATTGAATTACTTATGCACGCATCCACAATGCTTTATTTAAAGGAAATTAATCATAGAGAAAATAACGGAACATATGGTAAGATTACATATCTGCATGATATGATGATTGTCATAATATTATAAAGAAATATAAAATAATTCCTTCTATGGTTATAATGTATAGAATCATTTTAGTACCTTTTGGGCTTAAAACAAGATGAAAAACACAATAAAGAAAGGTGGCGCTAAAAGGCTTGGAGTCGCGAACAGTTATTTGCATTTCTGGTGTTGATAGAAGAGCAGTGATGAAAAGAAAGTTAATCTGAGGAAAACGACTCGTGTAGTGTGAGCGTTCATTTGAAGAAAAGCTGTCAACAAATGCTTTCACCGGCACACACGACTACCCCCTAAATAAAAATATCATTCCAGTTGTACAACGTTGTCAATTTGTCAGGTGATTGCATCTTGAATTCCATTGGGAGCCTTTTTCGACATCGGGTTAGCAATTTGTGATTTGCCAGTGCCGAATGTTAAATATAATCAGTCAGCATTTACTTGATAATATGGCATGCCTGTCATATAACATATATTTTTCTGGGTAGCTATTTTTCTTTTCCATCCTAAAAGCAAATGCAGGCTGAATACTGATGTCTGTTTTCATCAAATAAGAATGCTGATGCGTGTCAGGTCCACGATGCATCTCGGCATTTCTTTTCTTCCTGCGCGTCGTCAGATTTGGGTTTAACTGAAACAGTCGTGGTTATTATCAGAAGACAAAACGCATTTCATGTTTCCCTCACGCTGCAAACTGCATTCTTTCCTTAATCCTACACATTTTGCACACGCGTATGAGTCTAAATGCATTGCACATGTCTGCGTGCGCGTGGTGCAGAAGGGTCGCCCACGACACATCTGGGAGAAGCAACAAAACTAACGCTAACTACGGCTAAGGTGACGCTCTATTCAAACTTCCCCGTTGATCTGTTGTAACGACAGTCTCATGAATTTAAATGAGAATGAAATCCTTAAAATGAGACCAAGGGGGAAAATGTAAAGCAGGCCTGTCGGGGAGCCGTTGATCTGCTTCCTGTTTTCCTCGGCTTTATCTGCAAATCAGGTATTCGCGCTCCGTCTTTACCTGCACTCGCGTCATTGATCAATTTGCCTCACGCCCGCCGCGCATCTCCTCGCTGTCTTTGCGTATTGCAGCGTTTGGCAGGAACAACACCGGGAGGCATTATCAGCCTGTCGCTGCAATCGATGCGGCTGATAAAGTTGGTCTGAGGATGAGCGCGGGTTCCAAAAGCTATTAATGAGCTGGCGTTAACCTTCTTGCTATCCGTGCGCACATATTTGCATTGGAATTATGCAGCGGTTCAGCTTTAGGAGTATAATTCACCTGCTTTGATGGCAGTGATAGCCGGCCTGTGCTGTTTTTTTTTTTTTTGTCTTAATTGAGTTCAGGAATGTGTCCAGAGGTTATGAAAGGTGCACGAGATAATGAAGGTTATGTATTATTTTCTGCTGTAATTAAACACGTTAGCTGCTGTTTTTAGTCATCAGTCATTAATAATGTACAATCATGTAGTGAGTGACCCGCTGAAGACTTGATGAGTGAATCAAGCGTCCACAGGCGTTAGAGAAGAGAATATCAACCGCTGATAAGAACCAGAATCATAATTATCCATTAAAATGATACTTGAATTTAATCCTCGCGGTAGTCGGCAGTCACCGATAAAGCCGGACCAGAGGTTATTTTCCATGTGTGAACCCAAAGAGACACGAGCACACACAACATGGACGAAGGTGTGCGTGCGAAGGCCACGTCTCCCGCACACACGCGGAGACAACTGGTTTACAATAGCGAGGACCAGCCGGCTGTTTGCATGTTATTACCCACAAGAGGAATGATTCAAGCAGCAGAACGTTGTAAGGGAAGGCGATATGTATTCATGAGCCGCGCGTCGCATCCATTCACGGCTACTTAAGGTTTCTCCTGCTTCCCTTTGAGCCCTCGCAGAGAAGAAGGATTATGTTCTTGGTTGAATACTGAAGGTTGTTAACATTTGAAAAAGATCCACGGTATTTTCCTAATGGGGGGGCTGATGCCAACGCTGCTCTGCAGGGTCAGAGTTGCTATTTCAAGGCTTCTTCGGGCTCTTTTTCTGCACAAAGACACTTTTGCAGCGAACTTAATCGGAGCATGACTGTGATGCAATTTTGACACATTGGCCAAACTGCATTACAACGGCCGGTGGGCTCAGAGGAACCTCCGCCTCACATTGAGTCGGTAAAACAGCACATTTAACCATCCTTTGAGAGGAAAAACGGCGTACGAGTATGAACGCTTAAGTAGCCTTTATTTGAATCGATTAATAGAAGTTTTAAAAAGCACTCAGAGCTGAAGAGTTATTTCCTCTCTGTTGCTGTGAAGAAGGGTCGAGTGCTTTTCTTCAGTGTGTAATAACGGCCACAGACATTTCCATCACTTCCTCGGATAAACAGCTGTCAGTAATAATCACCGCTTTTGATGTTTGCTTTAACTGCGCTGCGAACAACTGCCGCCGTTTTTTTGGAGCAGGCGGCAGAGGAGGGATCCTCGCGGAGACCAGGAGGACAACGAGGAAGCCTGAGCAGACGCAGCAGCGGCCAATCAGGAGAAGGGAAGATAACAACCACCAGGGCAGGACGTGAAGTAAACCCGGGAACCGAAACAAAACACTGTGACATCATATCCCCGTTTTGTTGTTACGGTTTATTAAACTGCGCGTCTACAGACGTGCTGCTGATCCAAAAAGTGTGAGGAAAATGTCAGCTTGTTAGCTGGATACCTGGATTTAATATACTGCTGTCATCATCACACAACCGACCTACACTTACTACAATTATGTTTTCACTGGAGCTACAATTCACCTCTGCAGGGTTGTTGTTTATTTATCTCGGCGGCAGCTGTAACTTCTACGTGCGAATTTGTGTCAAAACTCTGGGACTCTTCGAGTGGCAGAAACCTTTGAAACAGAAGAGCGTTATTCATAGAAACACCAGAAGAGCGTCATTCAAATGGTTAATGCGAAAAAGGGGGAACGCGCGTGAAAATCCTCTACTAACTCAACGGAGCCAAGTGGAGAGCAGAGGATGGTCGTTGGAGCAGTTTGAGAGAAGATTGGGCTCCAGTTACCAACGGGATTTAATGTAGTCGTCATTATTAATTCAGTCGTCGTTTCCGTGGCCCCAGCAGCTGGACTTTAATGCCTCCGTAAGAACAACACGTGCAGCTCTTCTTGTATGATGGAATATCGGCTGTGGAACCTTGCTGGTGGGTGTCGGAGTCGTACCCCGTTCGTTCCTGTACTCCCGCACCGGCGACTTGTGTCCTTTCTGCGAGGCCGGGCTTTCTCCTCTCTACCACGGCGCGCACGCCGTATACCTACACCAACCCCCCGTTTCAAAGCGTTCCACAAGCACACCTGCCGCCACATGCGGCGCAGCAGATAAGAAAGGCTGCACATCGACCTGCGCTGTGCTTATTCTGTGGACGTACGGCGGCGTGGGCCGCTGGCAGGTTGTCTCCTCTGATCAGTGGACGCGCGGCGATGCAGCGGCGATGAAGCCGCGTTACACCGTCCGCGCAAAACAGAACAAACCGTATCAGCAGTGCGGCCGGAGGGCGCTCTTCAGAGAACAAACACCTATTCTCGGGAGGTTTTCTTTGCGCGTTGAAGAGGGCGGGGCTAACGGCTAACGGCTAACGGCGCCTGTGTCCAGCGGCCTTTTGCACTCGTTCCACATGACTGCAGGCCCACCTCGATGTGAATGTGTGAACACATTGTTACAGATACTCTCGCTCCGTTTGGCGTTCGGGCAGCACACAACACGCACGGGTTTAAAACGGGTGGGTTTTAGTTCTTGAAAGTGGCGAGCGAGGAGGTGCACAGGAACCTTTTCCATGCTCGGACGGATGGCGAGCCCACAGTGTGTTTCCAGTCCCGCGGGGGGGGGGGGATTAAAAGTGTATATGCTCGGCGGGGATTAGCGAGAGGCAGGGAGCAGGGGCTGCGAGTGGCCCATTAAAATGGCAGCGAAGGAGGACAAGGTTATCCGTCTCATTCGTGTAATGAAGGTGCAATTGATCTGTTCCAGTTACAATGGGAGCCAGAGAACACGAGGCCTTCAGGTTTGTTTTGGATAACAGGCCCGACGTCTGCAGGGACGCGGGACGCAGCTGTGGACGGCGGTCATGCTCAGCACCCTCTTCTTCTTCTTCCTCTTCTTCTTCTTCTGGTACGTTGCATTTCTACACTGTGGCTGTCTGATTTATGGCTTTCATTACGCACACGTCCTCATGCAGCACATTACTGAGCAGAGAAGTACTGTCTCCTCTGGTCCCAGTGTGGTAAAAAACTATTGGCTTTGGGTAGAATTCTGTGGATTAGAGCACTTATGGACAAGCTCAGATTCTAGGAATTAATTAGTGCGATGAAGAGTCTGAGTACTGGCGTGATTACATGAAAAAGGGCCAAACTATGAACAGTTTTAATGCATCACCAGCAGCATGGCTTAAGGGTGAAATATTCCACATCCATTCAAAGACACTGTCATGAATCTCCTGTTGGACTGATTCTTAAAGGTAATTTTGATCGGGCACACAGGGTTGACTTGGCATTTACATTTGAGGACGAGGGGGGGGCGGCGCAATTTTTGATTGTGAAAATGCCAAATAAGTATTAGAAGACTCATACGTTGCATTAATAGCCCAAATCCCCGATGGGGAGGGGATTCATTTTTCTTTCCTTCTTGCTGCCAGATATTGAGATAATAACCCAAGAAGACATTTTGTGAATGTATTTATGGAAAGCTACAGTACAAAGCAGACTTCTATCATGAATACGGCCGATCCTTGAAGCCATTCGGCATCCTAACCGAGGCAGGTAGAGGCAGCTAATAAGGAAATGAATGAATATATACTAATGTTAATTCCCCTCCATGTCCACACCTCCTTTTTATCCACATGCAGGACTTGTCAGCATCCAACTAGTAAACCGTTAAACCGACCATTAAATTCAGAAGGATGCAGGAGCTTTGAGGCAGCTTTGAATATTTCATTTATTCAAGCTGGTTGAGAAAGAACAATACGATTTTCTTCATATAACGTTGCGACTGAGCCGACACAGAATCCCTGCTGACACGAGGAGACCTCACTGTCGGCGGCGCTCTCCCATCTGGGGCTCCCAGCAGCAGAGCAGCACGGCGCCGGGTGGAAGTTTTAACCGGGAGGTTTAACTCTGCAGAAGGTT
Source organism: Gasterosteus aculeatus (assembly GCF_964276395.1). NCBI lineage: Eukaryota > Metazoa > Chordata > Actinopteri > Perciformes > Gasterosteidae > Gasterosteus > Gasterosteus aculeatus. The sequence goes on along the minus strand of NC_135708.1, from coordinate 19,758,469 downwards.
TGAGGTTGTTGCCGTATGCTTTAGAGAAGTTCCCGGTGCCCTCGGTGGAAAAAAGGTCACGCCTGGGAGGCTTTGTACTTTTATTTTCGGCCATACGGCCGCGTGGGTCCATTTCTCATAACAAAAAACAAGTGTATAGCAAGGAGTTAATTTAGAGTGCAGCAAATAGTGACATGGGGGGGGGGGGAGCAGATGGTGGGTGGGGGCACGCTGGAGAGATGTCATTTATATCGGCAGTTCTATTTCCAGTGAAACGGCGTAACAAGGCGGACACGCCGCCGCCCGGCCCTGAACCCGGCCTTCTGCGGTCTTGCGCCTCGTGTGCTAATGGCCGCCTTTAGTTCCAAATCTCAAAAGAGATTCAAAGTGAGACCCTCAGGCCAAATGGTGAATAAAGGCTGGGTGACCTGATGATAAATACCCAGCGCTCTTTAGTTTTTATTCTTAATTTCCCATTGCACTACAAAGCACTTTGCTGAAAAACCTAAAGCGACGACCTTTGTCGCGCAGATGAAAGAAGGGAAAAAAAAAGAGAAAAGCCCGAATCTTCAAGTGCTTCATGACGTAAGACTTGAAAGTCAATTGCAAACTCGACAGGAATCCAAGATGAAAAGTGTGCTAATATTTCTTTCCTTCACGTACACCAAAAACGTACATAACAGTCACTTCTTAGTGTTAAAGTGTATTAAGGACAAACGATATCCCTGTGACAGACCGCGATCTGCCGCTCATGATTTCTGTCTTTAGATTCGAAAGTGTTTCTTTTTAACGGCGCCGAGTTCGTCCCACGCGAGAAACACGGGAAGCTTTGCAACCAGTTTGAGCGACTCGCATATTTCCGAATTCCTCGTGGAACAGCAGGAGCGCGCTGTGCAAAATTGGATCCCGTTACATGTGACCTATGAGTGACTCGTATTTGAACACACACACACACACACACACAAGTGGAAACGTCTCGGTGGTGCCGTGACAATAAGTAAATGTCACGTTGCTCACCTGAGAGGGACGCCGGCGCCTCGGGCCTCCGCGGGCGACTTCCTGGGGAGGAAACACTCAAGAGGGTCCAAAGGAATAGGAAAAGGAATAATTACGAATGTACAAGCATACCACTACTTCATAGTCATAATATGAGATGTGGGTTTAAAAAAAATTTACATTTCTGTTCCACAGAAAATATAAAAAATTGTCATTGCATGTTTAATTGTCGACTTGTTAAACTTTCCCTAGGAGATAAAAGTGTTGCTTGTCTTTTACATGCCTCTACGTTCTCTTTCATAACAATGTCAAATCATTGTTATTCTATTTGATTAAAGTTTTATAACCAATACAAACACGGCCGGGAAGGTACTCAAACTTTAATGCCATGTGTCAGTTATTCAAACTGCGCGAGCGGATGCGTCGCGCTGCGCCCAAGAACAAACTTGATTTAGATAACTGACAGATATTTGGCAATCCTCCGGATCGCACAACAACGAAATTATTGATTTCTCCGCACTCAATGCGTGTGCTCGTACACCTGCCCGCTTCAAGGGCTCTGCAGTAATTTGACAACAAACTGTCAAATGGGCCGGTTCTGCCTCGGGTGAGACTGCTCATCAGCGCTTTTTGGTCCCGAACATAAATAGGTAATATCAGATACGCATGAGCTCCAACGGTTGGACTTTTAAAGGATGAACCAGTTCAACAGAGAATTAACAGGGAAGAGAGAGACGTGAGACGACGACGCGCTCCAAGAGGCACCAATGAGGGATGAATCATTACATGTATGATATTGATAATAGAGATAATATGGACGCAGTCTCAAATGAGGGACATGGGGGACGCTCACAGGTCTGTGTTAGATGCTGTGAACATGTTTGTTGCTGCTGTAAAGTTGCTCTGATGAGTTGAGCCCGATTCCTCAGCGGTTAGTCGCTGCTCGGGATGAAACGAAGTAATGCTTTTCTACTTGTGTGTGGGTGTTGTTGCTCTTAAGGAGTGATTAACATGTTGCACTCTGTAAATATCGGATGTTGACCTTGGTATCTAATTAATCTGCATTCATTGATTCCAAATAAACCCAAAAATAATAAAAAATCTGCCGACAAAACAAGGCACACAAGAACATCAGAATGAACGGCGCCATGAGTAGTTTATTATTAGTGTGTGCAGCTTGATAAGAAACAATGATAAAAACACATTGTGCATGTTTCTGAGAAAGTCACACTACGTTCATGTTCATTTGTGATGTTATTTACATGTATTCAGATCCCAAATAAGAACGTGTGTGAGTTAACGTTTGTGTTTTTAATTGCATGCTCGTAAAATGGATTTTCTTCTTCTTTTACTTATTTCACTCGAGTCCCTTTTGAACCACATGGGAGTGAAGAGCTTCCACCACTTATTAACCACTCAGATGCCGACGCCGCGGTTTGATGCTACCGAGGTGGAATTATATGTAATGAACTCCCCCGACAATCTAAAGTCGGAATGAATGAAATGGGTGCACGGCCCCGAGCCGCAGAGCGCCGGAGCACTCGACCCCCACGTCGCACTCAGAGACGAGTGTTTGTCCCCCACCAACGGCCTGGAATGATTCCACTCCTGCATATTTGTTCTTATAATAGTTCTCAGCACAGCGTTGATTCACGAGTGCCGCGCCGTGGAACTCGCCGGGCTTTGACATTTGCTTCCTCTGCTGAATTATTCTTCCCACAAATTGACTCGTTATCCAAGTCGGCTGTTTGTGTAAAAAAAACCAAAGTAAACGGCGACTTCACACTTGTTAAGCAATAAAGGTTGCTGAGGGTGGATGTTATTCATGAACACTCGTTGAGTTATTACCTCACATTGTTTGCAAGATAATTAGATTTCGGTCTCCACACAAACCACTATCTTCTCTCTAACCTTAACGATGTCTTTGGTTGCCTTTATTGAATTGCGTTGTGATACAAGGCTGATAATATTACACTCTTTTTGTTCCTTAGTGAACATTCTGTCAGGGTGCTTTGTGGTGACGCTGCATCTTCTCCACGTTGAGAAGATATTAGTGAAGAATCACCTTAAACTATTCAACGATTAAACTCTCGACTTCTCGGTCAATCACGTATTCGCCTCAATCTCCAACGGAAAACCAGCCGCGTGACACATTTCATCATTTACAACAACAACAATGTGATCGTTAATACGAAATAAGAAATGAGCGGATTAAAGAGTACGGAGAAATGATGAATGATGCAATACAGTGATGGAGTCAGTACATCTTCCTAATCACACAAAACAGCAGCACCGTGCAACTGTTCCGTCTCGTCTTTTGCACCCGTTGGCTTCATCAGCTGACGTCGAAACCCGGAGGTTCGGCCCAAATTGCTCATCGACTGGGCTTTTAACTAAATGTTACACTTGCGTGTGTGGACGTCGTCCAAGTATCTTTAACAAGCATCTGCAGTAATAGAGTTTAGCTCGTTCCCTAAATCATAAGCAGCATTCCTCAAAGGATTATTACACTGACAATGGAAGTAATGGCAGTGCCTTTAACATTATCATTGCTATCAGCTCGCTCGCTTTTCTCTTCTTTTTCAGCCTGTAATTGTGGTTTCAATTAGAAGGGGGCAATTTTCAATTAGAATGTTATGAGAGCAAGGACACGGAATAGAAATGAGGCTGAGAAGCGAAGGTTTCGCTGAGGTTTTAAAATGTTCAATCCCGCGTTAGAATACGAGGATAACATCTTAACACGGGAGATAACGAATCCATCCAATGTGAAATGCATTCTGATTCCATTATATGGATAAGGGGGCATCATTAACTAAAATAATCACATCACATATTCAAAAGCAGACCTTCAACAGGAAGATACGTGTACAGGTTTTATTCTCCCTGGGAAATGGTCAAAAGTTTAAGATTAAAACGTGGGTAATGATTTAATCCCTATTGAGGGCTGGTATTATTTCCAGAAAAGAAACATGAGCTCTAATGAGATATTCACGTGTACGGACTAAAATGGAAATGTAGCCAGCAGGCATCACATGGCGTCGACAGCGGCTCATGTTTTACTGAGGATTAGAAGATAGTTTAGTGTCAAAACTGCCATTTGACCTCAACTGCCTCTTGGTGTGGGCGTAATTGGCACGATGAGAACAAATAGCAGAGTCTTTTTCCAAATGTAATGCAGCCTTTCAAAAGCAGGATGTTTTTTTTTTTTTTTTTTATGTTCTTTGAAAATAAACGCAGAAGTTCGCCTCTCGTATCATGAGAGTGGGAACAACAACGACCGCAGCAGTCGGGAATGTTCCACGCTGGACACACGGACACGTGACGTGCAAAAGCTCACGCGTTTGATCCCTGGAACAACAACAGTAAGATGTGCACGAGGGCCACGAGCAGCTCTCTCACGTTCGCTGCATCATGAAGAAGAAGCGACCGCCTGCGTTTCCACCGCCGACTCGCGTGAGGGAGTTTTAGTGCTCTTTGCTCTCGTTGGGTCCAATTAAAAAGTTCTCAAATTCAAGTAAGCCCCCAGACCGGAATGTAAAACTGAGGTGTGGTAAATCCTCCGGAGATCTCTGCGTGTGCGATTCTGATCTCACAGCAGCAGACGCACACTGCGCAGGTAATGTAATAACCGGGATCAGCCGTGTTGTACGACCCGCACGATCGAGCCTGAAGTCTTTGTTCCACCAGTTGCCGCTGCTTGCACGCTGGTGCAAACCAAGCTTCCTTTGTAAAGTGCATCTGCGGACGACGCGGTCCTGCCGGGGCCCGGCGGGACCGCGGAGCATCTGGACACGTCTGTGTACCTGTTTGTACGGCGAGGCAGTCGCTTCTTTTGGTCAACCGGACTGCACATCAGAGCACCAGAGTGAGGTATTAATGTTCTACCTACGTGTGGTACAGTGGTAAACGTTACCACTTTATCAAGGGTTCAATATTACATTCAGGTCACCAACACAGCAGCAAGAAGCAACATGAATGAGAGTGGTGGAGAATAAAGTCCCTCTCCTTGGCCTCTGGCGTGCACGTGAGTGCATGTTTCAGCCGCGTGAAGGCACCACTAGTTCAGCACACTAGAAATATTTGTTTTGAATATCATTCTTTCTGATTTAATACGAGCTTTTCCACTTGAAGGCACCTGGGATTTTGCAGTATTGGACTGCAAAACCCCAACAAAGGAACCATTTCTCCCACGCTGAAATTAGATAAAGGAAAAGTGAAGTTTAAAGACGCCATTTAACCAATTTTAAAACATCTTTAGGAGGCAGTCTCATAATATCAAGCGGCCGGATAACAATCCCAGGCACCCGTTTGCAACCCAATATGGACATACAGTTGATTATGTCTTCCTAAGAAGTATATCTGGCATTAATCTGCCGCCGCTATCATCAAACTTATTAAAAGGTCTGTTCTAATCCTGTTAGCGGATGATCAAACAAAGTCCTATCGCATTACTTAATGCGCGTAGAAGAAGAAACTAGATCAATGACACCCAGAGACAAAGGGAAAAAAAAGTCTGACTGGAAACCCAGAGATGGTCTGTTTCATATTCAGCTAAATCTTCTACATCTGTGTAAGTGTCTGTTAAATTGGTTCAATGAAACTCCCGTACTGAAGGTATCGGTAATTCTAATTTCCAGATCACGTAGTTAATACAACCATCGTAATGACGTTCATTATTTCATGCATGAGGGGCAGGTGGTTGGTGGCTTCTTCTATTTGTACTGTTTTAAGGCTCATTTAGTTTCCATTCTGTGATTATGGCGCTTTTAACAATCACACAGAAGCTAAACAAATACACCACCAAGTAGTAACAAAAAATGCAAAAACTCTTCTCAAAATGAGAAATGTCTAAAAGTCGCTCAGCGACATTTGTTGGGACAGCAATGGAGGCGACGGAGGTTTATCGACATCAAACATTCAAGTGCGTTTGGGAATCATCGCTTGGGCTCCGTCGGTTCTGTTATCTTGTTGCATTAATGGAAGCAGAATTAGATCCAGACTTCTTCCGTTTGAGGTTCCACTGGAATGTTTCCGTACCAACGAAACGGAAGGAGCCATTTCTCATCCATTTACACAGTGACAGGGGGCAGATTCATTTGAAGAATTGCATCAATTCCTCCCTCTGAGACAAACCCGGAGTCACTCGGTTCGGCTGGACAGGGCTTCACACACACTGTATTAAATAGTCGCTCTAACGTAAGCCATTCAAATGATTGTTTTTCATTTATGATAAAAAACCTTTTCTATTATCCTGGAGATAGGTGGCTGTGTGTGTCATCAGCTTTGGATGAAAGGGGGGGGGGACAAGCGCCGCCTCGGGCATACGTTTTCAGAACAGTAGAAATAATTGAATTGTGTAAAGGAGAATGTAATTGTTTCTGGTAAAAATGAATCGCAGCAGCAATGCGATGGCAGAGCGCCGACGTGTGCGTCACAGAGCCTCAAACCGCCCGCAGGTCTTTGAAAACGAATCCGAAATGAGTGGTGGAAGCAAGCTGCCCTCAAAGTATCTCAATAAAGATGCAGGACTTCAGTGGAATAGGGTCAACTGCATGAAAGACCAAAACAACCTTAACGTGGAACAAGATTGTGACTATAAAAAGATTTGTGCGAAAAAGAAGTTGACAGGTTGAACCGTCCCTGGAAGTCCTCCACAGATGTGCGTGTCTGCACGCTCACTCAGAGAATGCTGCAGGATTCAAAGGCTGCAGCTGGATTCAGCACTGAAAAAAAAAATCATGTTTCCAGAAATCTATTCGGGGCAGAGTGCACATCGTTTCATCCCACGGGGGGAGGACGGAAGGTTTTCTCACATCTGGAGGTGAACTAACTAAAAGAAGTGAAAGCCGATTCCACTTTGTAGTTTAGTTTAAAAAGATGTTGAACAGATGTATCTGATATTAGATTAGAAAGTACTGCCCTCAGGTGGAAGGATCAATTACTACAAAAGAATAATGCCGTAGTCTCATAGTAGTTCTCGGTGCATAATTAGATAGAAGCAGTGTGAGGAACACACACACACACACACACTGATACATAAGCAGGCAGCTTCACTTACACAGACACACATGTATGTATTTGACTTCATAGTAAGTAATAAGTAACTGGATGACCAAAGGAGACGATGACTCTGCCAACGTATTCACACCATTTCACTTCTCTGCCGATTCATTTCCAACAGATGCAAACATCGCTAATTTCCATGTTTTCCATGGAAGATGCTGGGCATTGTTTTGTTTTTGCGTCCCGTTTAAAAAAAGGAAAGGCTGGCAATTTGAAATAGCTCCTCATCCCTACTAAGTGTTTTTTTACAAAGACTTTCAGAAGTTCATATTTGTTGTCAATGTTCAGGGATTCACAAACACTGTAAAACATTAATCAAATGTTTTATTTTTGTCCTACAAAGAGCTTGAAAAGTTCACATTCATGGTCATGACAGAGAATGATTAAATGACGTCGGGGCAATGCACCCGCTGACCTTTCGTGTTCGCCAGCGATGGTTTTTACGCTCTTTCAATATTTATAATGAAACCTCAGCAGCATAGAGGGTGAATCAGAGCGTCGCTCGCAGCCCAGACCGACTAATGCACGTTTCTCTCTGCAGATAGACGCATACGCACAAGTCGTGTGCGCCTCGCACACTTTGGGTTCCTACAAACAATGCCTAATGAAAGGTGATCAAAACAGCTGTGTCTGGGAAACAATATACCACCTTCAAAATGTGCTAATGAGCAGAAGGGAGGCTGGCAGCCTTTCATGGGGTTGCCATAGTGATGGTGGTGCAGTGTTGAATCCAAACCCAACCCCCCCCCAACACACACACACACACACACACACACACACACCTCGCCCGGGATGCGGTGTGTCGCGACCGGTCTGCGGGTCGGCATGCAGGTGTCAGGGTACAAGCCCACCTCAGTCATTAGCATCATCACGGCAGCGGGGCGTCTTGTGTGCGGCGACTCGGGGAGCGAAGCCCCCACCGGGTCGTGACACTGACGCTGCACCTCAAAGCCGACAGACGTGCTTCCATTCCTTCAGAGGACTCACGGCAAGTGCTGCGCTCCGGGTTGTTTCTTGTCAAAACACGTCTGCATGGAGATGAAACCTTCTCAACGGGCGTCAACGTCTTGAAGAAGACGGACTGCGGCCTTGAACACTACGAGTAGAGAGTCCTCGTACACACACACACACACACACACACATATATATATTTATATACAAAACCAAGAAGCAAAGCTTGGCTGACTCCCTCAGCCATCCCAGAGGACGAGGTCGTCTCGGTGAATAGAGACGGAACTTGGCTGTGTCCACAAGTGGACATTGTCAGTGATGAGCAGTCGTGGTTGCATTTGTAATTAAATCAGTTGAAAGCAAAATACCGTTCGGCTCTATAGTTCTGTTTAATGGGAAAACAAAATCCCCTTAGCTATTGGTAAGCTGTGCATGGTCTGCTACATTTCAGAATAAATAAGCCCAGAAAAGTGTTCCTTACATTGACCATTGGGACGATGTCGTAATGTGTCCGTGTTTGTATGAGCATGGCTAACAGGAAGTGCTATATTTGCCTTTTATATGAAGTAAGCCATTTAAATGATTCATCGTGCAATAGCAGCCCCCTTCTTGCTTTCTGAGCTTCGTTTGACAACACGGGGTCTGTGCTGAGTGCAATGAGACTGCACAAGCTGCAAACGTGCTGTGCTCCAATCTAGTGACACAGTATAAGAAGCGAGAGGCCTATTTGAGTAGTTTTAGAGCCCAAACCAGACTATGATCCTTTCCCTGTTCCATAACACACTAAAAGCCGAAAATTCATTGGCTTTTTCAAGTTCTCATCTGCAATGCTGGAAAAAGCAGACATCTTCTCTCCTCACGAACACATATGCGGACACCGCCGCTGTTGCGTCACCGCAGCTTTAGCAGCTGGTTGAGTGGACACCATTAAGAGACGGGGAGGCAGGCAGAAAGTCCTCACTACGCCGTCTTGGAGCCCCAGAGGAGACAGCAAGAGTTCTTTCTCAACATGCAGGCTGATGTGTAATGAAAACGGGATCCGTGACAAGTTAGCGCTTAAAGGAACCGTCCATGTGTGCTGAAGCTATTCCCGGAATGCAAGTACGTGAAATATGGAATGAGCATCACACAGTGATGTAGCATTCAGGTGCAAAATGTGTGTTGCAATGCATCAACTTTTAAGATCTAACTTTTCCCTTTCATCCGTTCCACTGGTCCCGTTTGGTGCTTTGCACAAACCCCGTCAGCATTTCTCAGGTGACCGCCATGGGACCAGGTAGTTCAGTGTGCTTTGCCAAACTAAGGGATCTAAATAATCCGGAGAGCACAGTAGAGCGTTGGGAATGTTTGGAAACAAGCAATATTATGAGTGAGGACCAGCGAGCTGACACATTCTTAGAGGACTGCAGTTCCGGCTCTTTATTAGATTCATATTGGGAGCCTGCTGAGAATACTGGAAAGAGAGATGAAATGGTGCTGAACGCCCGTGTTTGCTCCCCAATTGAGTTATTTTCATTTAAAAGTGCAAGAAAAGGGTCAATTTTTGGCGGGTGAAAATTGATTGGAATAGGAAGCATAACTGAAGCTAATATTTTCCCAGTCAAGCATCACTTTACTCATTTTTGTGTGACTGAATAACAAAGAAACATCTATATAAAATAGTATGCAACAACTGCATCATTGTTGATCGATTACTCCCTTACTTCTGATCTGAGCCATTATTAAACCCTTTCTTAGGAAGCAACATTATTAAAAGGTTTTCTCTCTGCAAAAAATGTGCAACCAATTTCATTTCCACACATACATCACGGCGATGGTAATATAGAGATCCGAGGACGACCTCTCAGCCAGCAGCCGTCATACAGAAAAACCAATATGTTTAAGCAATGAATATTTCATCGCAATCCAAAGTCCAGACAATTCTCCAGATGCACCAACAGCCAACAATTCTACCTTTATTTTACTCTGTCGCCACTTAGACCTAGTAAGTGCTCAATTTCACGCTTGATCGAGTATTGTACTTGTTCAAATCCAATGTTGGTGGGTGTGGAAGGCGGAAGAAATGTGCTCTTTTTTTGTGGCGAGTGGAAATGTTAATGAGGCCAGAAGTGTGTCCATTGAAAAGGGTAATGGCAGTGTGAACTCTTCACGGGTGACATTTTGGAAATAAGAATCCCTGCATTACTATTAGGGAATGATTTGCTGATCAAGATCAAAACCGTAATTGGATGTTCGGCAGATAATGACGATGCTTCATTTTTTTTGTATTGCTTCGCATTATTCCAACCACAATATGCTCTATTGGAGATATCTTAGATTTGAAACGGAAGTGACAGAGATTACAAAAAATAAATCAACCAAAAACGCTCGCCACACTTTGGTAAAGAAATGATTTAAATGAGTAATTTGTATATCAAGTGCTCTTTGAACTTTGAAGTGCACGTGGCTTTCGTTCAATTGCAGCAAAACTACTGTATATAATGATTAACTCCTGCAGTATAACGCGGGTCTCATTCATCCAGTCGAATGCTGTGGTAGTGGTACTTCCTGTGGTACCTCCCAAACACACGTCACTAAAATCATAGTATTTAAAACCCTTCTCACTCATCACTGCAGATAAGAACTAGAATCTACCTGGAAACCCCAAAAGAAGCCCACACAGAATCAGGTACCCGTGTAGAATATTCGCGTTTTCAAGACCCTGTTGCCGAGTGGTCCTTAAAAAAAAACGCTGAAAAGGGTTTCATGGTTGAGCGTTTTGTCTTTTGTCCGAGCTTTAAGGGGCTACGTGAGGTATCAGCTGCAGAGGAGGTCAAACATCAGCACCAGTAGGCAGAGGTTTACAATTACCCCAAAGAGGAGGCAGGAACAGGTGGTGCCTTTAATTGCTTCTGGGAACCCCAGAACCCGAGCCGAGCTGTGGGAGGTCCTCCGGGAGTCCAGACATTCACCAGTCTTTGTAATTGGTTTTAGTAGTGTATAATTCCGTAGTGGAGGATGAGTGAGGATTGATCACAACGAGTGCTTTTTAAAACCATATGTTATAAGTCTTTTACAATTAAAATGGCATTTGCACACAAAATGCTGTCAATCCGCTGTATTGTAATTAATTGCCGATATCTTCAGACTTGAAACACTGAGCTGTAAAATAAATAAAATATACATCGTATGACGTCTTTGCAGCAGCTGTGAGGCTTAATTTCCAATTACTATTTTTCGTGGAACTCGACGCGCTCATCTATGCCACCTCATACCGAGTGGACACGAGGTGCAGACCACGTTAACCTGGGTGTGTTTGCACCCTATGTCAGCTCGGCTGAGTAACTTTAATGCAATTGATGTTGCGTGACGCAACTCCCTTACCACCAACAACCGAATCTCTTGTACTGAGGGGATGAGATCAAGAAAATGGCGTCTCTCTCCTTCTCTGTCTGCACCTACGTTAAATACTAGACTAGAGAATATGCGTCCACGATGGAAAGTGCAAGCAGCAAAGGGAGAATACGTTTTTTCAGAGTTGCGTGTATCCAAAGCGTTTCTTCTTCAAGGCTGCAAAGGAGTTGTGGGACTCCTTCAGCCATTTCCAATATAAAGGAGGTATGATTTGTGGAGATATGCTGATTTCCAAGGATAGAGCAGAATGCATATTCATATGCTGAGTTCACAAAAGCTAAGTGGGAAAACAGCCTTTAATGTAACCTTTAGAAAGGAGAGTTGCATATTCCGCATCACAATAAGTGCGTTTGCATGTTTATGCACAACCACACGTACGAGTGTGAGTTTGGGTGTGTGTGTGTGTGTGTGTGTCCGTCCGTCCGTAGTCCTCTGATGTGAGACTGCTGGAAGCGATTGCCCTGTTTTCCCATTTCCCCTCCGGCTAATCACTAGAGTCGCCGCAAATCCTTGGTATCACCACAGGATCAAGAGGAGGCCTCCGAGCCCCAGGGAGCCTATTTCCTCCGAGAGCACAACACAAACTGGAAAGCCCCTTGATATATTTGCTGGCCCAGGGATGGTCAAGACTTCAGGGCAGAACGATGCTCCATGACATCGCCCCGCTTTTAGAAGGCCTCCGTTTCGCATATAACATCAAAAAAAAATTAAAAAAAATCATCTCCATCAGATACCAAAGACTCCAGCGCGTAGGGAGAAGGACATATTGCACAGTGGGCATGAGGAAGACGAAGGTCGGCGGTTGGGATCAGATTGCAGTGTTTCACTCCAAACCTGTGTTTTGCAGCTGCCGTGGCTGTATTCCAGCTGGTGTGGCTACACAGAATAATTAGTTTGGTTGGAACAGCACCTCGGGGGGCTGGATTAGCTCTTGGAGGGCAGTTTCTCCAGCAGCCCAATGTTCTGATGAGAGCTGAGATATACTGTCATGCACCCAGCACCGAGAAGCTTTTGATGGTTATAAAAAAGCTTGAGCAAGTTACAATTACAGCCTGAATGGCAAACAGCGTCAAAGGGAACGAGATGCTGTGGACTGCAGAGCCGAAGGTCACAAGGGAGACGGCCTGTTATAATAATGCGCATTACAATGTGGAATAATGGACAATGTCCAGAGAGGGGGAGTAGGTGGGCGGAACGAGCATTTGAAAAAGAAAATGGAAAGCATGCTGTAAATATCTGCAAACTGCAGTCATAAACAGACAAAGTGACGCACGGAAAAGTGTATAAGTAAATGTAATCCTGCAGACATGTGGGACGACAGAAAACACATTCACGTCACAGGGCTGTGGGCCAGAAGAGACACGGGCCTCTAAAAATAATTTTAATTTCATCGCACGATTTTACGCCTCACAATCTCAATGTCAGGGGTCAATAGAGGGCAAAGAACGCTCGGGTTGCCATGACAACTGGTAACCATGAGTGATGTTGGTAACAGCAGCACAACCGCCTATTCAATATATTTTGATCTTCTTCTACAGTACCAGTCAAAAGTTTGGACACACGTTTGAGACCGTGTGTCCAAACTGTTGACTAGTGCTGTATTTTGATTTGTTTGAGAACAGAACACAACGCTGCTGCACATATTTTTGGCCGAACATAAACTTTATAGAAGTAGTTTATTTACCAAAAACATCCCCTATTCTTTTCACGTGGGGATGTTGTGGAAAGAATAAATGTTCCAGCATTAGAATTGGACATTGGGCGCGTAGTCGTACTGCTGCTGTAGCTACAAAATGATGTTTTCATACAAATAAACTTCCCCCTCAATTACATTTCGAGGGAAACGTATCCTCCCGGATTACGGTAATACTCGTTTTGAATAAAAGTTGAATAAACAAATGCATAGGAATGTACTTATGTTTGGTCGTTGGACCGTAGTTTTCCATTTCCACTCATCAGAGGAGGAACCAACGGAGGACTGCAGAGTCCATCCATGATATCAGGGATTAAGCGCATTCCACCTCTTGAGGCAACTGTGCGTTTTGTTCGCCGTCCAGCAGGTATGTGTGTTTACTTCCAGGCTGGATGGATTTTCTGTGAATACAGACAGCACGTGTTAACTGTCTACGAGGGGGACGAAAGGTTTAAAAGTCATCGTGCCATTTTTACTTTCATCTTGATGAGACATCAGTGTTGCAGCGATCAGCAAAATGTGTCTCGTAAACAACACACATAAAAGGCAGAAAAATATGAATAAAAAACAGTTCAACAATTGTTTGACAATTAACAATGTTCCAGTGGCGACGAGCCTAAAACGCCATCACCTGAATCTGTGTTTTCAGGGACCTCAGACAGTTTTCCTGTGAGTTTGATATGATAATATTCGAAATAGCGTCAGATACTCCTGACCGCTATGGCACAAGGAACACAGCATCACTCTTTTTCTTCCTGCATTGAAACGACAGTTTTCTCAACAGAGTGATGCCAGGGGTGGTTTTGGCGTCATATACAAAGGGAGGTCGTGGGGGGGGAGGGGGGGGGCAGTGTTGAAAGAATGAAACAAACCTCAGCGAGTAAACAAGAAACAGGTGTTTTAGTCTCGACTCCTGACTGAGCGGAATGCAGAGACAACAGAAGACAGCTGAGCGCGTGACTCAAAGTTTACGGGGCGGCGCGGTGGAGAATAATTGAGTTTACAGCAGTTTTGCTCATCTTGATATTCTGTAGGCAAAAAAATAAAAATACAACAACTGGAAGCCCAAAGGTAATTCAATTAAGTGTAGTGGAGGGGGGGGGGTGATGCATATGTTCTGTTTGTTTTGACGCAGCTGCGGTTTGCAGGAGTTCTAATAAGGTTTGATCTTTATTCCGCCCGCAGATTGCAGTATGGCTTTTTTTTCACAAATGGAATAAATATATACCATTTGTGGAGGCGTGTAAATACAACCGTGGCAAAAATATAATATACTTTTTTGCTTTTTACAAATAATGATGACCAAGAAGAAGTCCGCCACCGATGGTCCAGCACTTTGTTTTGTGCAATATCTGTGCGGGTGGCCACTAAAAACAGTTTGTTAAATCGCTCCCTCCCATCCGTTGCAAAGCCCCCCCCTGGGCCGAGGGGCCGATGGCGTTCGCCGGGGCTCGGCCCCATCTGTGATTTCAGCGGCCTCCTACATTTCGCCATGACTCCGTGTGTCAGCCCGCGTGCGTGATTGCAATCGGGGGGAGGTGACCGGCCTCCCCGCTGCTGTCAGACGTGACGGGCTGGTCAAACTGGACCCCTAAACTACAGGACGGCCATGATTTGTTTATGGAATATGACCGAGGGCGGAGGGGGGTATATGGCACAACTTCAGCCGCGTTTGATGTGAGATGGAAACAATGAACATTGTTGTGCATAGAACAGCTGGAGTGTTTCGTTTGATCCTCCATCCGAAATACACAGAAGAAGCTATTTGTTTGTTAAAAATGCCAGTTGTAATTGTCTCAGCTCAAGGTTACAGCATTATAACTATAAGGCGCGTTCGCCTCAGTCCATCCCTGGTGGGTCTGTTCTGTGTATTCCAATCATCTCACCGATGCAGACCAGTCTTCTCATTATCCGGGAAATATAACTATGAAGGAAAGAGAAACAATCTCCCTGATTGGTCAGATCAGATGAGATTATCGGGACATCCGCCTGGAATCAACATAGAAATACGGTGTGATTTTAATGACTCAATGACTGGTACGTACCGAGCATTCAAACTGCAATTGCATAATCACAGTGATACCGCCGGTTACACGCGTGCGACCTCCCTCATTAAAGCTCTACGCTCCACCACACGGCACCTCCGTGACTTTAACCACGGCAGCGGGCCGGGACTGTAGACGGTGTCCTCTGTAGCAGTGAGCCAAATATACAGTCATTATTTGTGGGTAAAGCTTTTTCACAAAAACAACAGCGATGTTTCTGTCCCCAGTGAGTTTACTTGGCTTCAATTAAATCAGTGAGAGAGAAAAAAATTTTTTTAAGTGTTCCAGCCCTACTGGCGCTGTGCTGTTTTCAGCCTGGCACATGTTTTTTTGTGTTTTCTTTTGGCAACGGGGAAACACACTGGCTTGTATTCTATTCCTAAATCTCCAGTTTATACTATATATTCCACAGCGGCCAAACAAGGGGCGTAGTCTACAGTACAAATACGAATAGTAATGCCGTCAGTAAATGGAACCCATTTCACTCATCGTTCCGAAGTGATGTTCTAGGTTTGTCATGCTGGGTCCCTTCTATAGACTAATCATGTGCTAATGCAGCCCATCCCGAATAGAACTCGCCTAAAAGCAGTGCGCTTGATTCATGACATGTAGATACATACGGCGCATGCTGAATTATGACTCTCAAATGGTTCGTTTCCAAACAATATCTACTGTATTACTTTAAAAAAAAAAAAAAAAAGTCGGCGGGCTTGTGACAGAATAACTGAAGTTGAATAATGGCTCCTCAACTTCAAGCGGCAGAAAATACGTCTCTGTTTAATGGATTATTCATGGCCTCCATACCTGGCACAATCTTATCATGACATGCATCCAACAGAGAAATAGCCCCCCATCCACACTAAAAGCTCAACCTGCCTACCATGCCGGGATTCCTCCAAGGTCGAAGAAGTGGCTGAATGCTGGACTTAAAACCCAAACAATGCAGGATTAGAATAATGAACCATCTCCATCCTTGCATTTCATACGCTGGTGCAGCACAGACAAGAACTCCAAAGCTGCCCTGAAGGAGAGCAGGAAGAAAGGAGCAGTTTCTCCCACGGCCTCCCACTCTCTTGGTCGGGGCACCGGCGCAGAGGAGGAGTGCTGATCTTATCCAAAAAGGTGTCCAGGTAAGCAAAGCCTTGTGAGAAAAACCATACATGAATTCATGTTGTGAGGATTTCTGTGCTCAGTCACTGCATTCCTCACTGTTCCTCACCCAGAGCCGCCCCTTGCATGGGCCCCGTCCTGCAGCGTGCAGCGTGCAGCTATCGAGCAAATAGAACATGGGGGGGAGAAGGAAGCCAATTACTGATAAAGAAAATAACTTATGGGTATTTTACACGTGTTCAATTTCACTAAATATGATATATTTTCCAGTGCTGATTATGATTTCCATTCCTCATTCTTAATTAATGTCCTTTAAAATCACGACATGCGCTAAAATACCACAGATGCACAGAACGCGGTTAGTGGTATGGTATGAACGATGTCATATACCAGCACTTAGAAGGAGAATTATTTAGTTTAGTTATATCTTTACTGACAAAGATCCTAGTTTCTGTCAGGTGTTGATAGTTAGCATATCGACAGTTAAACAGCCCACAAATGGTAACAATAGATGGATTTATGCTTCATTAGTATTGCCTTACGTGTCAATAGCTGAACATGGGACCATTGTCTAGAACTAAACATAAGTAGACTTTGATGAAAAGCTTTGGGTCTGGATGCCAGTACAGTAATAAAAAATAACAAATGTTTTTTACGAAATGTCATCTCTTTCCACTGGAAAAGAAATATTGGACTGTTTGCAATAACAGTAATATCTTAATGCAAACAAATCCGTCTGTCTAGGAGAGCTCAGTTTTTGTGTCGGAAGGTTTATCATTCGACCTTCTGCTTGTTCGCAGCTTGTTTTCACGCTGCCTATGTGATGGTTGCGATTGCGCTGCATTGCATTACATTCTGTTACTTGGCCCGATCCTCGGAGATCATGAAAGCTGCTCTTTGGTGATGCTGGAGAGCCACTACCTGTATCCGATCAGAGACGAGTGCTGGTCCGCCCGTCCCTTCTGGACACGCTCGTTACCTGACAGCAGGCACGTTGGGATGCATCCACTGCCATTGTCCTGCAACCAGATGGTCGCGGGGTTCCATATTTGAAAGCGTTCCGACTTGCAATGTCACGCCGTCCTCCGGGTCACGGCCGATCCGTGCGCGTGTTGCAGCCCGAGCAGATCGGGCGAGAGTCTCACACGATCGCAGGAGGGCGAGGCGAGACGGAGCGCCCGGCCTTTGTCCACCACACGGGTCCGTCCATGTCCGCCGCGTCCGCGTGGCCGCGTGTCATTCCGCACCGTTGCCCGTGGCAGCGCGCTTGTTAGTACCGGGCCGAGCGGTTTACAAAGTTTTGGTTACACACCACAGCTTCAGAACTTCCCCATGCAAAAGGTATTTACCGTTCGCCCACATCGCTTACGAAAGTGTGTTCTAAATCTAATAAAAGAAAATACTTTTCCCCACGGTCACAAACAATAAGCTTATTAATAGTTAAATTAGCTAAAGACGATGCTGAAGGCTCCTCATGAATTATCCTGATCATAGTTAGAAATGGAGTAACGTACAGCTTCTCCGCTGAGCCATTAAACAGTGAATAAAAATGATTACAGGCGCGTATGAAGATAGAAAAAAAAAAAGATGTCTAATGTGATTTGTAATACATTCCCACAAACATGTTGTGTTAAGGCAAACGCACATCGCATATCACTGAGGGCAAATTAAAAATGGCGAGGCAAATCGTTTCCACTGAAGCAGGACAAGCCACTGAAACAGAAACACAAATAGCTAATCGCTTGTGTCATTTTTGTGGTTTTTCTTCTCTCACCCCGTATCCAGTCAAGGTGTGTGAGTACAATGATATCGCCTTGCTGCTTTGTTATTCCAGTCGGTTCACATCCAATTCATCTGCAGCGCACTCCCCCAACTGCTTCCTCAGACAGGTTTTTGAACAACCTTTGACAAACAAAGAATAAAAATGGAAGGTTTTACGTTCCGGACTTGAAACAGCTGGGTTCTCTCGGATCATCATTCATTCGTGATTTGAAAGAACAAAACAAAGGCACTGCAGAGAGTTCTGCCAATTCTGTCTCTCACTGTTACCTCTAAGCGCACAATGCATTAACTGGGAGGTCTGCCAACACACAACACACAGTTGTTTTATTATTTTAGGTAGAAGTCGACATTAATGTCTTCATGTGACCTGACATGAGCGCATTCCATCACATTAACCTGATGATGTTGGTTCTGAGGCCTTAAGCAGTATAGAGTTGTGAGTGTGAGTGGTGTGCTGGCTAGACGACTGTGAGGCTGTAGATGCAGTTAAACATTGCGGACCACCGTCACAGAGCTCGTCCTCACGCAGCCATCAGTGGTATTCATAGATCCCTGAACGCCTCATAGCAGACGGCTACTGTTAGGGAATAATTGTTATATCACGCAATATACTGTTTTATTGTCCTGGTTTAATTGCGTGAAAACAGGAAACGGTGGACTCAACTGTATCTTCTTCACAAAACTGAAAAGCAACTCAACGAATGGGAGGAAAGTCCAAGACACGTTTGCATACACTCATACGTTATCCTACACACACACACATTCACCTGTGTAAGCTGTTTTAAACTTTGAGTCGACATACCCAGTTTGGTGTACGATGCCTTTTGCTACTACTGTTGTACTACTGACCTTTTTAACAAACACGTGTCGACTCATCATGCTTACATAGTTCACTACCTCAATAAAAGGAGACTGCATGGGGAAGTCTAGTCGGAGTCGGCTGTGATCGAGTGAAGGGTCTTGTACTCTTAAGATTCTTGACCGGACTCCCCCTTGCAGCAAGTCAAACTCAGCAGGGTTCGTGGTTTCTAACTACGACCTAACAGCTATACCTATGTATTTCTATTAGAGCATTTCCCCCGATGCTCTACGAGGATAAAAGCTATTAGCACTACTATTAGCTACTTCCAGCCCTTTCGACATGACTAAGATCAATCTGACTTCAAAACACCAGTGAGTTTCACACATTCCCAATATGATACAGTATTTCTATCATTTGTGAAGCAGGAGGTACTACAGCGTTGGCTCAATCCAATCAATGTGTGTGGCGCGGTTGCTCGGTCGGATATGGCGGCTTTGTGTTGGGATTTATGGGGATTGAGGAGTAATGGGCGGCCGGCGCTGGGGAAGAGATCGCCAATCCCGGAGGATTCGTCTGATGAGCCGGGATTGAATTCATCTGCTCTGCCGATCGATTTGTTTTTGCCACACGGACACCTCACTTCAGTTTTGAGCTTGTTTTTAACGAGTTCTGAACGTAATTCCACTGAACACAATCTCATCCAATCTGCGGCGGCTTTGGACAATGGTTCTTGTTTTGATCAAAGTTGTGAGGGAGTATCGCTCATGTGTCCAGCGGAGAGGAAGAACAGGCGCTATCACAGCTAAGACAAAATCATTTTTAGAGAGAAGCTCACCTTCGCTTTTGCTTCATGATTGTACAACGAAATTAAGACGCCATTCATCTTTTTTATTTTTTCGTGAAACAGAAGCCTTGTGAGGGAAGAAAAGCCCTCTTGATAAGAACTGGCAGTAAGCACAAAAGCAGATTAATCAAAGAGTTTCAGTTCCAAACCATGAGGACTTTGTCGGGAAGATGGTGCTTTTGTTTGGTGAGATAGGGAGGAACATTTGTTCTAGACAGCGTGTGCATCTCATCAAGTCCATGCTATCATAAATACCATGTACGGCCATAATTCACTTCAAAGACAGCTCGTTACTTTAATAATTCATAGACGCAGTTATAAACTATCCTGATAGCGAGGCTGAACCGCCATTTCCTTTCACCTCAATCGTTCATGTAAACTGAACTATTGTTGTTGGTTTTTTTCATTTGATAGTTAACTTTTCGTTGTCTCTTCTTTAACAAAATCAAAGAAATGTGCTAAATTCGTAGTAAGTCAAAAGAACACATTCTGCTTGTTAGCTGTGTTGCCTAATCCTCACATTTGTAGGAAATGTCTTTAGTCAGTTCTACTTTGTCTCAGGGGAAACCTTCAATGTGCACGATGCCAGTGCAATTTGGATCACTGAATCCCTCGACACGTGCACAGATACTTTATGGATCAGAAGTGAGATCCATTTGAATAACTTCCATCTTTTCCCTTCAAATCAATCAAAACCTCCTTGGATCCGAGTGTTGTGACATCCTACTGGCTTCCTGCTTGGATAGCTGGGCAGCAGCCCCTCAGAAGAACCCACATGGCAGACCTACCGACTGAATCAATTGAAATTCATAATTAATATGCTTGTAACTGACACAGGAAGACAATATACTTCTTCCTTCTAGAATACCTGCATTATTTTGCACCAAATTGGGACTTGTGTCTATATTAGGACCATAAAAGAAACAGAGACTTAGTACATACAGATACAAGCTCATGTGTGAGTTGCTCCAGTTCTAACTTTCTTGACATGTTGGACAAGTGCTCATCAGTGTATTGCACATCCATCCTGCACTGTCTCTCCAGGGAAGACTCGAGCTGCAGCAGAGCCTTGCAGTGTGCTGGACTGTGCTCAACAAAGACAGATCTCCCTCATCTTAGCCAGCGCTGGAGATTTGAGGGGCACACTAATGACAGGCAGCCTGTTCTCGGAGCACAGCACTGAACAATTTAGAGAAAAAAATAAAAAGTTGCGTTGCCTTCAAGGCCAGCAGGCTTCTGGACTTCTTGTGCAAATGTAGAGAGAGGAGCAATGCGTTAAAGGGCTTCACATTGTCTAAAAGGAGCCTCTGCATTTAGTCCTACGTAATGAAGGTTGCAATCAGAAGTCCATTCTGAAAAATAAGCACTTCATTAAAGGTGATATTCTTACTCCAACGTTAATGATACGTATGGGAGGTTCAATTTGGCACTGAGCAGAAAACAAGTATCCAGCCTGAGTGCAATGCCCGGATCAATCGGAACAGCAGAAGGTACCAATTTGTTTTTTAGACACACAGACCAATTTCGCTCTCATTAGGACCACCCGTTGAGCACCGTTTTTGTACCAGCTAAACAGCAGAGATGAACACACTGATTACGGGATGTGTTAGAACATTCTCAACTTGGGCAGCACAAAAGACGTCCTATTGAGTCTTTGTGCTCTGAAGGGAATACTACAGATCAATTAATGAACTGCCGTGGTCCGCTGTTGGCTTGGGTATGCAGCGCACGCATGCTGGAGAAAGGTAATTGACAGCTCAGGAGCCCTGTGCTTGATTTCAGTGACGTGCGTGTTGCATAAGTGGGTTTGTTTATTGGTCCTCTGATTTATATCGGGCTCCGCGGGAACATCTACATCAGATTTAAGTGAATAACATATTTAAAACCGATGCAGAGGGAGTGAGCCGTAAATCCATTTTCTGGGAAGCAGAATGCTGCAGGGATCATGATATATTTAAAAACGGAAGCCACTGACATTCAGATCAATGGTAGTTTTATGCCAAATTCATGATGAATCCACACGATCTTTCATAAATGGGGAATCTTTTAACATAAATAATTCAGACTAGAAACAGGAACAGTTGCAGTTATTACAAACATGGTCAAAATGACGAATAATAACACAGACACAAATGGACAACCTTTAATCTTTGTAAATGCTCTAATTAGTTATTAGATTATCCCAATTATAATACGTTACATCGACTACTGAAAGCTGTGGATGCGGTCATACGAGCACTGGACTTTCTCCCAGGAGGCCGCTGTGTGCCCCATATGAAGCTAAAAGTCATCTTCTCGTTAGCCTCCGGACCGTAACCAAGTAGTTCTGTTGTCTAAATCTCAATCGATGTAGTTTATTTGGTAAAGACATTGTGGTTGTACCACGTGGAAACTGACATGCTGTCTCCGACGTGTCCAAAAAACTGTCTCCACGCATCATACGCCGTCTTCCCTTCGGCCCCGCGGCTGCCAGCCGCTTTCGTAATGCCGAGGGTTAGAGGGGCCGAACCCCCCGATGAGTTCAATCCAACACAAGCAACGGGGTTGAGGCTTCTGGCTCGGCTCGTGTCTCCATGACGTGACAGCTAAACATCTCTCCGCTCTCGAACTGAGGAGGACGTCTCGGCGCTGTAACTCGTGTCCTTCGGTGTAGTTAAAGAAAGCCATTGGACGAAGATTGTTATTCTACGGTGGGCAATTGTTGTTGCCATGTTCAACACATTTTGTTTCCTGGGCTTAAGAACGATTGGTTAACCAGATACCAAAGCCACCGAGAATGACTCATAGGTAGAATATTTGTGTCCAGCCGTGGTAATTTGAGATGTTATAGAAGAAGCCACAGCGATCTAAGGGTTAAAACCTTTTGGGGAAACCTCTCAAGCACACTACACACACACACACACACAACTTTTGCATACTTTAATCTACTTACAGACACATTGAAAACACAAGGACAGTCATATAAAGTTAACAATAGATGACTAATGCCAGTCGAGCAATATAACAAGTGTCTATAGATGTGGGAGCGTTTCATTGGGATATACATCAGGCCAGAGCGACAGGCGAAGAAAGAAGCAGCCTAATGGCTCAGCACTTGGCTGCTGACGGAGTACAGTGGTGATGAAGGAGTTTGGGACTTTGCGTCACACTTTCTCATTATGTATTTTGAGGAGAAAGCAAGTCAGTAATTGGACCCTGGAAAATATTAGCCATGAATTATTTCCTAAAAAGGCTGGTACGCTCGGTATCACACGCAAAAAAAAAAGACCCACAAAATTAGCTGAAATGCTAATCACATGTATGCCGCCTTGAAAAAAAGCTGAATAAATAACATACTTTTGCTTTAAGATAACTTTGGTACACATTTGCATGAGTATCTGATTTGATTTGCATTGCTGTGATCCATCGAATGTATTATCTCTGGGCAATTCAGCATCCCCTCTTATCTGGAACACACCCAATCAATAGAGAGCAGCTGTGAATATGGATTAAGTATGGATATCTGCGGAGCAAAGCTTACATGAACTGAGGAACTGTCGTGCGTTACGTTACCTACTCCTTTGTTCATATTTAGCTTCACCAGACTTCCCAGATCCTCAATATCATTCCACGTGCTTTACATTGCACTCTCTTCATCAGCAAATCTGTGTTGCTGTTGAGATCCAAATAGGTTTTTTAAAAAGGCAATTATTCTGGTAATTAGCATGCAGTAACCTCACCATGTGGTGACCTTAACCATAGTTGAGCGGCATGCTCTCCACAGCTTCTAAATTCCTGTCAGACGCCGAATTTCAAATGCGTTACAGAGGAAAACTACGAGTCTTGGAAATCGGTGCCTGTCTTTGTCACGTAGTGTGTTGTACTGGACACATAGGGCTTCCGAGGAAGGGCACACTTTGTACCTTGGATGAGAACGGTTGAATATCTCCGTCTCCCACAGGCTTGGAGCACAACTGGAAGCTTGAAAAATGAGCCAGAAGTCAGAAGAATCTAAAGCTACGGTAGATAGCTCTCGGTCTGCGCCGGGCCAAAGGGAGAAGTGTCAGCTTTTTTCTCCCTCTGAGTGATTTAGACTGCCATTGGAGAAAACTGATGAGTGCTTTTGAGATTTATGATGCTTCCCCTTGCACATTAAATATAGACTTTGTAAAACGTAGTCAGAGCTGCTTTGGAAGCCTAACCACACAGTGGAGCCGGGCAGATAAAAAGAGGCTAAAAAGAATATGGACACTAAAAAAACTCCACCTCGCCCTCTATAATTTAGACACCAAAAAAAAAAAACGTGGTGACATTTGCCAAAAACATGTTCCGCCGATTTAAACTGGGCAAAGATGTCCTGATTCCCTTGTCTCCGTCCTCCTCAGCAACCCTGATGCCCATTAATATAATAATAATAATCAGGCGGCAACATAAAAAGGCCGTCGCTGTGAATCAGAGTGGCTGGGCGCAATTTGAAGTAATAAGGCATATAAGTGTGGATAAGACTAATTTTAGCATGGCTCTTTAAAGGGGAGGATAGTGGGAACAGGAGGCAGCCCTAAATGTTGCCTTTTCCCGTCAGCACAAGATAAGCTCATATCAGCTTATTGTCAAACGTATTCATGTCATACATTAAAAATCCCTTTATTCCTCAATTAAATATAGCCAAGCTTCACCGGGATGGATCCGACCTGCGCATTGTTAAAGGGATTAAGCCACAGTGGAATAGAATTCATATAAGATCATCACCGTGACCTTGGAGCGTACAGTCACATTGGGTTTACATGGACCACGTGGCCAATGTTCCAATGCTCTCCTGCCCGTCCGCAGTTCTCTTCAGCTTATTGCCTGCAGAAATATCGTCATCGCCATCCGCTACCTCTGGCTGGGGCCTAAAATTTAAATCAATATTTTCATTACCCTCATGTGCACAATACAAAAGAACTCAGCAAATGGGTGCTAACAATGACACGTCCAAAGAAGAAGCACACAGTGCAGGAGAGTCCACTTTATTCCACATCTTCAAAGTCTCGGACCGAAGAAAAACAAACACACAAATAAGCGGGAAACTGGGGCAGATATTTATGGCCCTGCATGGAATAAATAAAATTAAAGCCTTATATGATGATGAGGGGGAATTATTTTGAACTCGAGCTTGTGCATTCTCCTTCCAAGGCTCCAAACATGGAGATGCAGTTAGTCGTTATGGGGTTCCGTCAGAATCAAAGATATGCTCACAAAGCCCGGTTGGCTGCGTATTTGCTTTTCAATAAGCATCTGGGTTGGACGTGTAGACTGCATAGATTAATGCATGCACATTCTGCTAAGCAATTAGAGGAACATTTGTTTGTGCCATCTTACCAATCCAAATAAAGAGTTGGTTTGAGATGAGTGGGCGGTGATGTTGGCCAGTGCAGACATGTTGGCGGGTGTTTTTAATGGATTACTCCGCTGTGATATTTACCTTGTTCATGAAGTCCTGCCTAATGCAAACTTCACATAGTGCTCACCCTCAGTAATATGGATTGCGTTATGAATGATTAATATTCAAACGAAAGCTCAGAGAATAAGCATGATGATTATAATATCTAATGTTGATTTATATTCCTCCAGATTCCTGAAAACATCCTTTACAGCGGCTAACGGGTCGACGTAAACCGACTCGCCGCCACCCCCCCCAAGCTGCCCGCCCCCCCTCACTCGGGGGAAAGACACCTTGCATCGCTCGTGGTGATGAACAGAAAGTTTCCATTAACTTTTATTAAACCCAGATATTCTACCGCGTATGACTTTAATTAATTCTATTCTCAGGTTATGAAGTAATTTGATTATACGGCGAGAGGGAGAGCAGGGATCCGTATCTGTCCCCCATCTTAGGTTAAGCACTTAGGCTCCGCTGAATTCATTCATTACACCCAAAGCATGGGTACATTCAGAACATTTGGTTAATAATTGTGCAATTAAATAATCTCATGTGACTTTGATATAATTGGAAAAATGTGCTGTGACATCAAAGCAGCACCCCTGTCAGGCTGAGTTGGATGGCGGCTCAACTGCAAATAGGAGAGTGGTCTCTGCGGTCCGGTCCCACCAGCACACGCGTGGACCCGGGTGTCCGTGGGGGGATTCTCTAATGGAATCCAGAACTGCAATGTGGACTTGCACGAGAGGAAGGAGGGGCGGGCTGGCTAGGCATTAGACAGCAGCAGACAAATAGGGCTCTTAAGATGGCGACGTCATGCTAATGTATACCTTTTGAGCTCAGTGCAAATATGGCAGCTGTGGAAATAGCTTGCCATCTGTAAGAAGTAATATTTGCTTTGGGGCGTTTCGGTGAGTCTCTGTGGGGGAGCAGGGCAGCATACAGTGCGATAGGCAGTACAGTGCTTTGGATAACAAGGAGCACAGTGAAAAATGGCTTCTGTTCCCTTCATCTTTATTATGGTTATTGAATTTGGTTCAAAAGGAGCTGACATCAAAGGGTTCCTTGGAGATTCATAATTCGAAAGGTTCAGTGTATTCCATTGTGAACCCAGAAAAGGAACGTCAGGAACAACATTAAAATGGAAAGGACTTTTTCACGTGTGACAGCGAGCCGTCTCCTGCCACGTTTGCCTGTGAGTTAAGAGTGTTTTTTCTTGCGAGCTTAGCTCCAAAGCAAACAGGCAGCACAAACGTGCAGAATAGGAGTCACGCCCCTGTGCCGAGCACTTTGCAAAGCCACAACACCAACCGACAATGCACCACTGGTTCCTTTTTTTAACCTTAACAGGTGCTGAATTCCAACACACTCACATACAGTGAACCTTCTGAACCTTCACACTTTGACGCTGTGAGTAACCTCAGTGTTAACCTGAAGGGGGGGGCAGACGGCGGGGGGGGGAGCGACACTCACGATGCACAATGACTCTTAGCCACACATTTTCCACGTGGCACCTCGCTCGGCGGCTTCGGCTACAACGTTTTTTCCGGTACGCAAATAACGGCGAGAGCTCACGTAGGCGCTGGCACACAGAGGGCTCAGGTAGACATTGTTCCACCGTATCCGGACCTGGGTAGTAATAATGTGCCGCGGCGACGCTCTGAACGTCCCCTCGGGAACCTCACTTGGCGAATGCTGGTGGGGAGTCTTGAGAAACTGAAGTTGTGTTACACAAGAAGGCAAGAAGGCCTAATCTATTCCCACGTCTAGTTAACCCGGAGATTATGAGACAGAATGGACACTTCAAGGTGGAGTGAAGCAGGTAATTATATCCTTACATCCCTCTGAAAGGCGATTACGTCCATACTGTACCTCTGGAGATCCGCCGTACTGTCGAGCTGGGTGCTTGACTTTGATCTTCAAAGCTGACCTCCCTCCTCCCCTGATTGATGGATGCGCCCAACATCAACGCCTGCATATCCATCAAGCAAAGCCCCCCGTGATGAATGAGTATGTCCTTTATCAGCCGTGCATCACCTCATGAAGTATTGTCTTATTTCACCCAGCGCATTCATCCTTCTGCCAAGGATGGATTAACTCGGGCGGGTTTTAGTCAGTAATTATGACTTCATCGCCAATCGATCTGCCTCCCCGCCAATCGGCCGGTAACAAGATGTTTTGTTTACATTATATATCCTTGTATCCCCGACGTAGCCCTTTATTAAAATAAACGTATGCTGTCTGTATGTATCATATCTATAATTTACCAACAATGTTTATTCTTATTTCTAAGCGAGTCCTTTTTTCTACATCACATGAAGAACACTTTAAAACTTCACCCAAATGACTTATGATGAGATGAGTTTTTTTTTTTTTTTTTTACTCCTTCAAGTGTACCTTTTTGTCGTACCACTTTGACAATATCCTTTGATCCCATCCTTGAGAGGTAGAAGACATATTCACGTCTAGATTGATTGCCCCCCCCCCCCCCCCACCCCTCTCTAAACGCCCCTTTAGGGACATGCTGTGGTGGGCTTTCTTTCTACCCAGTGACCAGAAGCGATTTCTGGTCACTGGGTAGAAACGCATGGTGAGGACGAGAACACAATATCCCAACCTGGACATCACAGGCGCCAACGGCAGCTGTGACAGTCGTCCAACACATGGGGGGTGATCTGCTGGGAGGAGAAGGAGCGTGTGAACGACCCAGCGGCGACGCTGTTCAGGAGGAGGCGTTGATGGTTTCCTTAGTGCATCAATCAAAGCGTTGGGGGAAGCTCTGCTGTAAACAGAAATAAAGACGGTTCTGATGGGAAAACAGTCGACGGCGGCGCGACGGTTTAGCCGAGTGCATCTTGTGCAAAGCAGACAGGAAAGTAGATGAATTTGTGATCAACGCTCCTATTCAGGGAGCCATGTGATGTATGTATCGTATTGGATGTAGGTTGGACAGAACTACATTTAATGACTAATATGAAATAAAACATTGTGATTTACACATCAATGCGACAATAAATATAATTAAAGTTGAATTATATACAACTGTGATATGGGCTGTTCTGCTATAACCTGGTGTCTGCGGCCGTTTGAGCATGATGACATCTGAACGTCTTCAAATAATGTATAAGCTACAGCTTCAATGCTTGTGTATGCATGCAAAATGAAACGTTGTCAGGTCAGATTCATTTAAAAAAACACATTGCAAAATTAACATCTTAAACAATATCCAATATAGTGTTAAATAACATCCATTTTAAAATGAAATGTGATGACTTGGTGAGTTGATGAAGGGTTACTTTAGTTCATCAGACGGCGCTTTAGGGCATTAAGAAATAAAAGCTTGTGAACCAATGAGTTGAGCTTCATTTTACTGTTTCCTGTCACCTGTAAAATTAGATTGCACACTTTCTGTCATTCCAAATGTCCCGACAGGAGCTTTATTAAACGTCGCAGCAGGCAAAACGTGGCGGCAACTGGAGGCCCCCGATGCTTCGCCACGACAATACACGCTCGGCCCTGACGCAACAGATCCTCTAGTAAATTGGTGACAATTTCACGGAAATTTTTTAGCAGAAAATATTGTTGGAACAATAACACCGCATGCCAAGGGAATTGAAAGATAATTGTATGAGCCCGTGGCGTTGCTGTTTCATAAGCTTCACGCTCCATTTCTGATTCCCACAAGAAAGCTGTTTCTTTCTCCCCCTTTGCACATATTTATTTCTGGCACTTAATAAAAGTCTCTATTTATGTATATCTTAAGTCACATGTTTGTCTCTGTCCTTGCTAAAATGCAAATAGGCACTGTTGTTATCTCTGCAACATAAATAAAAAACAATGTGCATCGTCGCCATTAAGTACATAACAACATCTTCAGAAAGGGCGGTCTGAAAAGAGAGGGCACACCAGAGCTTGAACATGCTGTTGAATAAATACATTCATTAAGGGGGAATTACGTGCAGGGTTCATGAGCTGGCTTGCTTTCAAGTGCCAGGGGTCCTCATGAATATACATTTAAAAGACATGTGGCAAGATCAAGAAGTAACCTCTTAACAATGAACTTTTGCATCATCATCTCTGTGATAAACAGCCAGCGCACGCTGATAGCATCCTTGTACAGAAACACTTTCACTTAGTATTAATGAATGCAAATGAATGCTTTGTTTGTTTGAGTTGAGGACTCCTCCAGTCGTGGGACACAGTCTGTTTGGATCCAACTCTCACGATGCAGACAGAAATATCGAAAGCCATCGGTCCCCTGGCAGCAGAGGCCCATCCCATCCTACTTTTGTCCCACGGCCTCGCGGGATTCCATTTTCCACTCTGTGCATCCTTTCATGGCCACGGAGCTGCTGTGAAAATTGCTCTTTGATTAATGTAGGATGTGCTTATGGAGTTAAAGAGGGGAAGCTGCTTTTAGGCAAATCAACAGCAAAGGTGGAGAATTGACCGGGCAGTGTTATTGAATACCCCCCCCCCCCCCCCCCCGGTATTGGGAGGGTTTTCAAACGAAGCACTTTGTGCAGCTTCTCCTCTCAGAAGGAACACTGTATTTAGACAGCCTTCATGATTTATCACTGTGCTCAATGAAAGTGGCATTTTTTTATCTTGGTTTGCAAAGCATTTTGAATACAGATGCTTTTAATAAATTGCTCCAGTAATGCTTGACATTATTGATGGATGGCGCCGAGGTGAATGTAATGACACGGAACTGCTACTCCACAAAACTACGTGTAAATTCGCCGGAGTTTTGTAAGCCGGTGATAACACAGCTGTACGTGGGGGATTTATTGCAGTCAGCAAAATATAAATGTTATTCTGATAAGATAGACCAGTGGCTACTGTGGACGTTCAGTGAAGCCAACTTTGTGCAACAACGTTATTTTAAATATTTGACACAACCATCGCCGTGGGAGCTTTAAGCGACACGTTTACATTGAAGTCCCTGTGCACATGATATTTAAAGCCATCGTGTGGTCACACTTTGTATCTCAAAGGTTCCCCGTTGTATCCCTCGCGGACTCCCATTTCTCTGCGATCTGTGACCCTTCGCCCGCGCGTTTCCCTTCATCACGGAGTCACGCCTCGTTGCTGCTTCTACCCAGCATGCATCAGGAGGACAACTCTACGGTACGAGAGCAATCATTTTAAAAAGCTAAAAACATAATTCACATAAAACGGGCGCTGGCTGGTGTTATTATGCAGATGGGAACAAGAATAAACAAATGCTACTGATTTGATTCTCAGTTTTATTGTTAAAAAAACAAAACACGTTGATTAAATCTGCAATGTTTGTTATTTGTATAATAAAAACATCAAGGCTTGCAATAACAGAACATTCCTTTTATTGTCTGTAATAATAATTTGGGGGATGGCTGACATGTGTGGCTTCATGATCATCAGCCCAACTGTCAAGGTCAAAACTGAGCAGTACTGACATTACTAATTGAGAGACGGGAGGGCGATTCAATTTTGCGCTAATTCACCGGCCGACGTGCCAATATCGCGGCTGCAGGAGCACGCGCGCTTCCCCCGGCTCTCCGCCGCCCATCACTTCTGTGGTCTCCCTCCACAGATCAGGGCTACAGATGACTTTTGTCAGCCATCAGATGCTGCGTGGCAGATGTCACAGCATTTATTGTCACCATGATTTATTGGTTGCGAGTGGCCGCGGCCACGGGGAAGAGCACATGAAAAAGGCCGCGCGCGGCGGAAGGGGGAGCTCCTGGATGCCGACTCCTCCAACAACTTTCATCCCGTCCCTCTCAGGACGGCGCTTTTTGCTTCTGGTTATTGTTTGGCCATCTGCTGCACTCCGAGCCCGTTTGACTGCACCGCTAAGCAAACACGGGGTCTGCGCCAAATGACGTCACCCCTCGAATTCCAGTGGAATCAAGCGCCCCTTCATTTGAGAAAGAGGTTTGCTTCTACAGAAAAATCACCTAATTATTATTTTTTATTACATACACATATTACAACATGCAAAATGCTGAACTGTCATGTTGTTCTTATTGCAGATGCCTTATACATGGGGGCGGGGGTTGAATCTACTACACCAAAAGGCCAAATAGGGTTGCATCAAAACTTTTAATATTGGCAACCAATTTGTGTCACTTGCAACACTTTCTAATCACAGGTTCTAGTAGATATGTTTATTAAGGTATGATTATTGTGTTCTCACAATTAAATTTAAGCAAAAGTGACAGAGCATGCAGCGGCATCTTGGGAAGTTGTTTCAGGTGGGGGTTTATCTGGCTGCTGCTACAATTATCTATCAAGTAACTTCTTGCGGGAAGAACATGAAGTCAAACCATTTCTCCATTTCCTTCTTTCAATTGTATTTCAAATTAATTTCCCAAATATGCAGTCAACACTAAAAACCTTTGTTTCTCTGCATCAACTGAATAGGTATGCAGAATAAATCAACATTTCAGCAAATCTTACTAACGGTGGAATCCAGTTGAAAAAATAATAAATAGCTCGTCTCCTAAATGAATTACGAGGGCCGAGCATTCCGCTGATGTTTCACCTTCAAAGCTGACCTTGCGATGGCGATTCTCTGCTGATGCCTGCCAGAGATAAAGGCTCTGATTCCCTCTCACCCCCCCACGCCAAGGACGCACGCATCATCGCTTTACTGGCCTATCTGCCCGGGTGATGCATGGCTCATATAGCCAGTCAGGTCCCGGCCAGTATTTATAAGAATCTGCGCGAGGCAGCAACCGCCTCATCAGCGCCGTGCACTCGCTACGGGCCGTTGGCGCAAAAAGCAAGAAGAAAATGTATTCTTAAGCTGAGGAACACGCAGATGAAATGTCAGGGGGTGCCGAA
Organism: Gasterosteus aculeatus; assembly: GCF_964276395.1. NCBI lineage: Eukaryota > Metazoa > Chordata > Actinopteri > Perciformes > Gasterosteidae > Gasterosteus > Gasterosteus aculeatus. Next base: position 19,726,579 of record NC_135708.1, on the reverse strand, counting down.
GGTGTGAGCTCAGTCGAGAGACGGGTATTAAGCATTTTTATCAATAGATCCTTCAGACCCACCTGTTGTTGAAGCGTTAACAGAGACACAGCACACGTTGGCGAGAGGATGAAATCAAATGAAGGGTGAACGCTCGGGAAAAAACAAGGAGGTGAGACTACATCCGCACTCCGCTGCGATGAAAGGACGCCTTGAGGCCGGCGGGGGAAGTGAGCAGCGAGCAACAGTCAATCCCTGAGATTCACTGGGAATCAGTGGGGGACGACGCACTCACAGGTGTTTATGTAAATCATCTTCAAACGGATCCGAGCCCGCTAATGAAAACAGCAGTCTCACAATGATGTGATGCGAGTGGATGTAAGTGATGGTCCAGTCGGGAAGTCAGGAGCCCGCTGCAGAGCCTTCCTGCGCGCCGTCAAGGTCTACCGGCGGTTTTATTGGGAGAACACATGGTGCACTTGTTCCATTACGATCAATGTGCAGACATATTGTGCTGCAGATTGTGCACCGCGTCAACGCAGAGGCGGCCACTGCGTCCGCCTTAGCTGTGCTTTGGACCTTCTTGAGGGGAGGATGAAGACACCCTCGACAGAATAAAGTTCAACTGGTTGACTCAGAGGCAAAGGGGACACACGGGCAACAAGCACTGCAGAACACTTGGAGAGAGACGCTTTCCCTGTAGACGCAGCGAGGCCGAAAATAAACCGACAGGGTTCGTTTTCTATTTCTATAAAAGAAATTCAGCAGCTTTGATGAGGATTTTTCTTCTCCTTAATGCAATGCAGAGCTATTTCATCGTCAAGTATTTTTAAAAGGGCTGATTTTAATATCTTAAATGTCTTTGCAGCTGTACAATCTAATAAACTAGCCTGTGATCAGGACTTGTCTTGGAATGGGATCAGGGACATTTCTACATATTTAAAGTAAGAGAGTACTTTTATTTTGACCTGACGGAGGCTCCAGTCATGCAATAACGTTTTTCAATCCATCCAAAGGAGAACACAATGGATCTATCAAATCTCATCCAGTAAATACAGCGTGCAGTAGTCAAGGGAAAGACGCCGTGGGGGCCGTGAGTATGAAAAGGAGCATTGAGCTCCATGAACTTGTGTCTTCCTGAAGGTCTATATTGTGTTATTATTTCACAATGCTTCTCATTCACAGACAAGAAGTGAGATCTCTCTTATAGGACATTGAGTCTGAAGCTCCATGACGTTGGTCTCCGTAATGACATCACCACAATACTGGTTTGAGGTTCCAGGTTTCTCACTTTCATTTGGTATCATCTCAGTACGTCAGCAGAGTGACATCAATTAACACTCAGCCTGATAAATATTCAAGGTTCTTTTCATATGCCGTCATGGGAAAACAAAATGGAGACAGTGCACAGGGCTTACATCTTATTAATGACTCATTTACTTTGATCACAAGCTGTCATTACACTGTTTCTTCCATTTTGTGCCTTTCAACATCTGCCAAGAGATTGTTAAAACTATCTCCGAGAAGAGAATCTTAGTTAGCGGCAAATGTGAACTGCCGAGTTTGATGAATCCCAGATACGCACGTGGCAGAAGAAGACGCGAGCGCTAAAGTGATCCGTGAAGGGCTTAATTACACTGCCTTCATGCTACTGTATCTGTCACATGCACAGCTGTTCCACAAACATCAAAACAATGCATTCTTTTGGCTTGTTTATGTAACTTGTCTACAGGGGGCAAGTATGTTAATGCTGAGTCCTTGATATTCAAGTGGAGCCTCCCTATTTATAGTGTGCACAGCATTTCTTTGCACCGACTCCACTCCAATGGAAACTTTCTCCACTTTGTGCATCGCAACCCGGGCTGCACGGAGTTCAGATGGAACCTCGAGTTTGAACGGCGCTTCGGTGGAGTTCCATCCTTGGCGATCTATCAAAATAGATTTGTTTTTAGAACAGTAGTATCAAACAAAGCATATATTTTGTTTTTGTGTTTCTTCCACACTTGGCGGGGGGGTTGCTGGGGACTGAAGGGTGCATTACTGCTCAGATGGACCACACACTCTGTTGTTATGGTCCCTCTATGACAGGATGCAGTGACCACCAGGGAGACTCATGACAAGATTTAGTAGTTTCAGAGACGCTTATTGGCATGAGTCCAAGGTACCCTCACTTCTAGGAAATATATTGTAATATATTGTGTGCTAAGCTAAGTAGCTGCAAGTATACCAATAGTCACAGTACACACTTCAGAGTGGTACTTTTCTTCATAAAATACAACATAATGTACTCCTTTAAAGATGTGCCATTCTGGCATTAATAGAGGATTAACAACACTGCTGTTTAGGAAAACAACGGGGGTCAAACCACAGAAGATTTTGAGTGATGTAAAGGTTGAAAGATAAAGATTGACATAAATATTGGCAACTTCATTACACCGTATCAGTCAATCCACTGAGCACACATCAGACTGAGGAGGCAACCCGTCCGTTTGGACTCATTCAGCCAAGTCGCCGTGGAGGGAAACGCGTTTTGCCACCGAGTCGCTTCACTAATCAAATCAGAATCAGTGATTTCAGCGTGGAAGATGGTCGATGCAGATCATTGTGATCAAAAAACCGTGGGTATATTCAGCTCGCATCTACCCACCACCCCCCCTACGATCTTGTTTGTCTCTCTGCACTTGGCTAATTTTGCGCTCGGATTTAAGTTGGTCTCACAGGAGAGCGCCCCTCCTCTGCTTAATCTGGTTTCCAGGGCTACGGCTGTAATACAGCCGCAGTCAGACACGCCGTGAGGAGTCAACCCCCAGAGTGATGCGGTGCAAATTAGGTGTCCGCTGACTGCAGCGCCGTTCCCAGCATACACTGCAGCGTATCGCTGTACACACTCAGGAACCGTGAGTACGATCCGCTACACGGCCAATGAGCTGATACACTGCAGGTCGAGGGCAAATACGCACAGCGACCGTGATACGCCTCGGAAAGAACTAACTGCTAAAAGCCGAGTCAACATATCGACAGAGCAAACTGCCCTCCGTATAGATTTCAGAGGAGCACGGAACTCAACTGGTAAAACTCTTTGAGTCAGAGGGTTGAAGAAGGAATCAGTGAGTTAAGGGGGAGCACGTAGCTGTCGGTTGACCTCTGCACGTGCCGGCCCGCCGCCGCTTTGACCCGGGATCGATCCGGTTCTGGCCAGTTAACTCTTGGCCTCTTGCGCCTTACACCACTCCCACAGAAGACAGGCGAGATGTACGGACCGCCCACCGGCTGGAAGCACCATTGGAGAAGCCTTCCAACCATGTCTGCTTTTGTTTGTCCGCCGTGTTCTTTTGTAATCTAATTGCTGAGTGCTGTCTTTATTAAACCGCCCGAGAGCTGATGCATCTTTTTGGTATGACAAGGATCGTTTTCTTCAGAAATGAGCTGTGACTCTTCACACCGTGTAGGGCAAACAGGATGTGTACATAAACCTGCTTCAGCAAAGGCTGCATGAGTACACCTCGGCCTTTGTGCCTCTTCATTTTTCAGTAAATGTCATTAAATTACATTATGCTAATTCAACTAATAGCTACGTGCTGTCAAAGAGATTTCACTGTCTGGGAAAATCATGAAATTATTACTTAATATGGTATTAAAGAGTGTGGGAAGTCATTGTCAAATTTAAATGGTACTTGTGACACCAAAGACTTATTTATGTCCAACAACAGACAGCGAGCTAAAATGAGATGTTCCATCTGCATGGCACTGCCAAAAGGAGTTGTCACATCCCGGGTGATGAAAGGAAGAAGTAGGTAGTATACTGACAAAGCAGGCAGCGAAAAAATACCCACGCTGTATTTCTAACAGGCAGAAATGAAGAAGTAAACGATTAAATATAGATATACTTTTCAAACCCCACAGTCAGCGGGGTCACTGCATCAGGCAGGATGGAAGGTAGCGTTCTGGGGAAATGTTGAAAGACGGTGAACCAAACTATCCCTAACTATCAATCATTCATGTCTCCGGCCACCTCCGGAGAGGGAGAAGACAAACAACATCCAGACTCTAATGCGCTACTTTCACTTTTCATTCCACCGTGAGTCTGCTGACATCCGGCAGCATTCACAACAGGCAGCTTAGCGAGAAAAAACGTTGAGAGGTAACCCCCCCCCCCTTCCCACCCACCCCACCCGCTCCGCCACCATTGCTTTATGTGTTATATTACATTAATAACACCTCGGTCCTGTGGGTGGTGGAAGCCTGACAGCTTTCTGGTCCCACGGATGTCCACACCAAGCGGTTCGGCTAAAGAACGCAGGTCCTTTTTGCCAGACGGACACGCTGCCGTTGTTTTAACCCGGAGATCCTGCACAGGTTTAATCACGGCAACGTGTGGGATCAGAGACGCACCTTCTGTCGCAGGAGCTGGAGAAGAAGAAAGGTGTTTGTGTCACCAGGACAGCGTCACACCGCTGGAGGTTGCAGTTTGAGACGCGAGTAGATGCGCATCTCTTGTTGCACTATAAATAATACACGGCATTGCTGAACATCCATCTCATTATTGCAGTTTCAGGTGTAGGGAAAGTCTGAAGATCACAGAAATGGTCATGACTCATCATCAGGGGAGCATGAATAAACAGTCTTGTGAATGCAGATTTCCCTGACGAGGTCACACTGGCGGTCAGCAGGAGGTTTTACCTGTTCATGAGATGGCTTCAGTTTCTTGGCTGATAGCTGGGGACATAAAAACATATTACAACATATTTTTGGACTTAATGGATACCATGCAGCCAGGCACAAAATACTGACTGAGTTCACCAAAAAAAAGCCTCCTTTCTGCAAGCAAACAGCCTGTTGACTAAAAGTGAGATAAATTACCTGGATCCAAAGGCTTTTATGAAAAGAATATTTCAGGCGTCGTTTTTATAAACAATTCATATGATTCTTTCTTCCTGTGCCTTTGTTTAAGCCCCAGGCTTCGACCAATGAAGACAAAGCTGTCCTGTGTACTTCTACATTAGATAAAGACTGGCATATAATATACCGAAGATCCATCCTATTGCCACAAAAAAAAAGAAAAAAAGAAGTGGAGATAAGCTCTGTTGATGGTAATTACACACACTAATCTTGTGTTACCCGTCCGGTCGCTAATCAGTTTGTCAAAGTCAGCCGGGGTTTCTGTTGCAGATGCAGCAGTGCCTCCAGTTCGCCATGTTGGTCCTCATATTTCTTGGCTCGCGGGGTCTCAGCGGAGGGAACGGAGAGGATGCGCCTGCCAAGCTGAGAGGGGATTGGCACATGCATGGGAGCGAGAGGCATACCTGCAGAGACACTTTAGCTGTCCTGGCACCTCGTTCCCCTTTGTACCGGTGCCAAAAGGAGGCCTGGCGAGATACAAACTTACAACTCTTCATCAATATGTAATTGATTAGTCTACAGTTGGGTCAGGATTCAGTTCAAGCTCCGGGCAAACAGCCCATCTGTTATGACCACAGTTCATTTTCTTCTTAAGGTTCAAAAGCACACAGCTGGTGAGTGTGTGTTTGTTGTGGACTCCCGTGGTGCGATCAGACCTGCAGTGAGAGCCCCGCCATCACGTGAAGCTCCGCTTGGTGCGTTTTTATCTTTTCTAGTTCATTTAGAGACGCGTTTACATGGAGTCCATCAGAATACCATTGGACATGTACTGTACCATGGACTAGTTATTTACGGGTACAATTATTTTCCTGTTTATTCCCTCCAGAAAATGTACAGAAATCTATTTCGCTGACATATGTCATAGCTAATTAGGAAGGGACAGATGGAGAAAGAAACACGCATTTTCAGATCCATCTTCATATCTCTAATGGTTCCATCCATTTGGGATCCAATTGTTTTTCACCTCGCTAACAAGCCATCTCATACCTGTGAAAAGTTCTGACCATGAACATTTAATGTTTGGCTACTGGGCAGCACGGATAAGACGCGGCAGCAACATCCAAAGTTTAAATGTAAACTTTCTGGCTGATAATTGTGCACTTCAAGCATTTCTTGGTCCATATAGCAGCTGTTAGATAACCGACGCTGTGGCTGCTGAATACTTCACCGTGTTCACCAGCTAGTCTTTAACTATAGCTGACTGCCTGGTGGGGCGTCCAGGACCGTGGCTCTCGGGAGACCTTTGGTTTGTAATACCCTGCTTGAAGATACTGAAATATTCAGTGGGACTGCGTGTAGCTGCGGAGCGATTATCCTCAGTTGGTTTGTGGCGGACGATCCCACGACGCACAGTGATTTACCCACCGTTAACATTAACGCACACTGACTAGAGCACATTTAAATATGCAACTCCAAACATGCTTTAGTGCTAGAAATAGTGTGAGTCATAGTAATTAACGTGTGCATGGAGCAGCAGTAGGCAGGGAGGGTTCCAGCAAAATAACACACTATGTACTGTAGCCCTCTGATCCCAAGGGAAAGGAAAAGAAAATACCTTTTAATATTTTCCTCCTGGTTGCAATTCAAGCATTCAGCCGGCGGTCCCATCTAGGCAATCCAATCAGGCATTTTTATTGTGTGTCTCTCTCAAGGACGTGCACCATTGATGGACACACACTGGCTACTGCGCCTGTGACCTTTTAGTGATGAAAAGGTATATCTGCTGGGTCACTCGGCATTACCTTCTTCATTGGCTTTGTATTCAAATGGTACATTTGCATTATACGAAACAGTAGGAGGTAAGACGCATGTTGTTTCTTTATTATTTAATAATCCCAAATGAGGCTGAACTATGTCATATGGTATTAGTGGGATTATCCCAAACACAGACAAGTGTTATTACTTTTCCTACACAACAAATCACAGGGATGTGGAGTTTATAAAATGCACCATATGGACTGAATAATCATTCAAAAATAAGGAAAGAGAATCATTTAAAGTGCATTAATTCAAAAATGGAAGAAGCAAAAGGGTAGATGAATGACTTTTACACCAATGACTTCATTTGGAAATGCTTATTACCTCCTCTCAGCATAAGAACAAATATTCTTTCAAAATTATCCAACTGATCAATTAAGTTCCAGATTCATCAGATGAAAAAGTTTTTATAAGTGCCCGTGCCATGAACTCCAAGAGACACAACCTGTCCGTAGGAGAAGTAGACACTGACTTTTACAGTGAAACAATGAAAACTTCGTAATTACAGCGTAAGTTGAAAAGCCGACTGACGCTGTTTGAACGAGGCTCAAACCCTTTTTCTCTGAGCATACATCACTTCAAGCTGTCTGCTGTTTGAGTCCTTCTTAGACAGCCGTCGTTATGAGTATGCAAATGTAGAACGTCTCAAAAATAGGGGAAGAAAATAACACACTGAGTTCAAGATAGGCTGAGTCACTTAAGAACTGAAATGACATTCACTCACTTCCTCTCCCGACATCTCGCAGGGAGTTCTGAGCATTCTCTGAATCAATGCAATCGGATGCAGCTGGATTCTGTCAAGTCAAACTCCCATTAACGGGAGCAGAGAGAAACTACTGTACAACTTGCAGTTTGAGACTTTGTCGTCCATCAATCAGCTAAGCTGTAGTTTTCTTTCTGAACGCGAGGTTCATTCGGGAAGCCTTCAGTCAACAAAACCCGCAGGAGTGACACACATAAAATACGGGACCAACACAGTCAATGCCGGTCACGGTTTGATGTTCATAAGCACCTAATCGCCGTGTTACAGCAACGCGGTATCTAAGCAACCAATGCGGAGGACAAAACAAAAATGCCAGTGGTGTCCTTCTGGCTTAGACGAGTGTTAGAATGTGTTTTAGGTTAATTGAACACAGTTCATACTGTGATGTTTTCACTGGGGCTTTTAATCTATTTAAAGGTTGTCCAGATTTTAATGGAATGAAGTTCGACTGAATAATGTTTTACAAGTTGTATGAAACATGTTTATTTTCAATTTACGAAAATTAAATAGAAAAAGAGAAGTTGACGATCTTTTCAAAATGAAAAATAACCTTCTGTGCAAACCTGAAGCGCCTTAATATAACAAATTAAAATAATTCTTGTTACCAAGCAACTTCTTCTATTATAAATGTGATACACATTTTGACCAAGTCGTTCCTCTCTTTCATTACCATCTAAATCAGTTTTGGAGACACTAAAGTAGCTAAAGTAAAATGAAAGCTGCAGATTCTTGCATTAGTATATTTCTGTGGGATTAACCGTTTAATAATTTGCTTAGTTGGTGTTTTATGGTTTTATGGTTACGGTATGAAGGGATTAAACCCCTCACTGGTTCAGTGCAGGTTCCCATTTGCATTTTGCCGGACCCTTGGTTAGATGATCCATGTCTCCCATCACTTCATATGGGTCAGGGTTTATTTTATATTCCTTATGACGCTTGTATTAACCAAGGCTAAATAAAATATGATAAATCTCATAAATGATCTCCACTCATTAAGGGTAAAGAAGGTTTAAATTCACTAACCTGTGGTTACGTTAACAACACATCATGGCTAAAAATAAGAAACAAAAAAAAACTCCAGAAACCTTCAGCAGCAGAACGTGTAACATCAGCGTGGAGGTGTTTCTGATGGAATGAAGCTCGGTCACTTGCCCACTGGGAGCTCTGTCCGTTTTCACACCTCCCCCCTTTGTTCTGCCACCACGCGGTGTCCTGGTCCCACATGCATGTTCCTGCCTTTTGTTCTCCAGGGCCCAAGACTTCTTCACCAAGACATTCAGGTACATTGTGACAGAAGAGTAAAACCCTTGTATTCTAGAAATGGTGCTTCATGCTTCAACCATCTCCTGTATTCTGTGGGATGGGTTGTAACCGGTCATGCTAATGAAACCAGCGCAGTAACTGTCAAGCAAACAATGGGTTGCAAGGTATCCTACAGTACCAGCTCAGTTAATCCAGCCTGGCAGTCAGCAGACTCACTTCTCTGCATTAAAATACCTCCTGGTGGACTGGTGAGTTATGCAGCAGATATATTCAGGGGAAATAAGTGAAATGCCTAAAACAGAACCGGCTCACAGGGGTTGTTTGACACAGAGCTGAATATACTTGAAGCACGAATTCATAATGAAAAAGACAATACCCGGGATGGTTATCTAAGTTCTTCAGTTTAATTTGGTCCACTCAAATTTGAAAATCATTAGCTTATTCAATACTAATTCATTGTACTACTGAGAGGACTGTTCAAGCTGCGGTGCTCTATTAATTTAAAGATAATCCCAGTAATAACCTCCCAATGGAGAGCTACTGTGTGTCAGCGATCAAAATCCAGCGGTCACCACCGGGCCACACAAACCGACCTCCTAATTCTCATTCCTCACACTGAAGACATTCCCAATGAGCTGTCAGTACTGCCTCGACACTATCTGAGCATAACAGCAGGTAAATCCTTCCTTCATATCAACGGAATAAGCATATTCCCGTGTCGTGATCCAGTGCACGGTGAAAATATGCAGAATGAAGGTGTTTTTTGCCGATATGTTCAGCGTTGAATGTGACAAATGACGGTGATTTGCCTCAGGACATCATCACTCACAATTGCCAGTTCAGAAAATTGCATCTCACTCTAGCGGGAGCATTAACAAAAGACAATTGGGCTATCAGGTATTCCGTGTGACGGCGGTATACCTCAGCCCAAATCCAGGTGATGCTGATGCTCCTCTCTGCATGGAAAAGGGGAAATGGCGAAATGCGCAAGAAGCCACAGACATGACTAAGATATGTGCATCGCTTAAGTGGTGCCAAGTTCAGAGCCATGATCACGGGGACATTACTAGTTAAAAAAAAGGAAAAAGCGTCCTTGAATTTATGATTGAGGATATTGACCCTGGAATGAAGAAGTGACCAAAAACCTAATTAGCAAACCTGCTAACTTGTGTAAATTGGGATCCGTTGCTTCATTGTAAAGGCTTCTTTATTCTTGCAAATGTCCATTGACTTCCAGCACACTAATGTATCCTATTGCATCAATGTCCAGCTATTGGAGGTTTTATTTTGCTTGAAGATTTAGCACTTTTGCACACCAAGGCTGAATCTTTTATTTATTTATATTTTACGAGCAGCGGAAGACTTACCTCTACTCTGACACCACACGTTCTGTGTTTTACCTCAGATCATTTCACACAAACCGTATATCACGCTAAATACTGCATGCGGATTGACCCGCGAGCACGTGCGTCTTCATACCTACGGGTTATTTACTGCGACACCGTGCCCGCCTCTGTGTGCGTTTGGGTTTCCGCCTCACGATTCTATTTGGCATCGAAGGTGGACAATAAATCGCTGATCATTTTAAGCAAAAGCAGACGACGCGCTGCCACAGCGTGATGAAAACCGCACTCACTCGCAGGTCAAGAAACAGCAACAAAAAGCCTGGCGGGTACAGGCAACGTGCACCTTTAAAGGCCGAACAGAAATACCTTCCAACATGCTGCACCTGACCTTGCCACCGCCGCCCCCGTTCACATTCCTGAAAATACTCGCCAGACAGCCGAGGTCATCCGTGGCGCTGACAAGTCTGCACGCTCTCTTGACAGCTGTCAGTCTTCATGTAGCCACTCGCAGGGGCCCCAGCTGGCCACATCGCCCTTATTTATGGGATGAAATTGAGCTGCTTCCCACTCACCTGTTCCCTTGCTCTCTTTGTTATTGCCTAATGTGATTGGATAGTTGCAATAATGGAATATGATGTATTATTTATTAGGTTGAGTTAAGCATGACTTATTGAGTGGAGTTTGTGCAGCTTCCTGCAGTACAAATTGACCATTGATTTTGTCATTTTTTTTTCGGTTCTTATCGCTTGAGTTGCACTCGGTGGAAAGTCAAAGCTGCTCGGTAAAACAAGGTGGACCAAGTCATCTGCTGACGCTATTTAGGAAAATCATGGACCTTGGATTATTGGTTTGTCCGTGTTGGCAGTGACTGCTGAGTGAAACGTCTGGGGGCCTCCACAATTAACAAAGGCTTCCATCTAGCCTCTGGCCCGGGAATAAGCAGAAAGCAATTATGAGAAAAAACCCTACTGAGACAGCGAGGATGACCCAGACAAATCCTTAGTGATATTGAAGAGGGAAAAAAATGGAGAAATTTAAATACAATCATTTACAAAAATGGGCACGCCCCTCCACACGCACCCTGCAGTGCTCTCGCAGCAAACACAGCTGTTTTAAAATCGTCACAATATAGGGTTGTTTGTTTGTCTGCGGTTACATCAACCTATGGATTATTCCTGGAAAAAAAGAATAAAGTCACATGTTGTATTGACATAATTATGCAAGAAACTAAATAGCTTCATGGCTTGAGTCTAATGGACAGAAAAGCACAGTTCTACCATTTAATGGCAACTGGTAAATGTAAGTGGCCTCTTTAGTGGGCTGAACAATTGTGTACGATATTAAATGTAAGGATTTTGTGGGAGGGATTAGTGCAGCATTTGCTTTCCAAGTGGATAAGTGCCATGTGCTCATTAAATACAGCCGGTAACACTTTAACTCACCTGAAGCCGAGGTGCCACACAACGACAACGCCCACAAATCCCAGCATCTATTTCCAGACATCATACAAATTGGTGTCTTTCTTAAGACAAACAAGCACCTTTGCCCCCCGGAAACATGTCAGTCCATGTGTCATCCTCGCAGACGTGAGGGGAGAGGAGAGGCCCCGTGGTGACATGCGAGGAGCTTGTCAAGGGTTCTTCTCTTTGCCACTTTACAAATCACCACGTATGGGAGTAAACAAAGATTCATCAGAATGAAGTTCCCAACTTTTCAGTAAGTCCTTACTAATGTGCGTATCAAACATCATAGCAGTCCACCCGATGGAAGTGGAGACATTCATTCAAAAACACTAAATCTATCATCTGCGGTGGCGCCAGAAGGGAAAAAGGAAATACAGAACAATCGAACGCCGTCCTGTGCCAACCCCCCCCCCCTGCGGTGCGTTTGGGCGTATTTCCATCACAGCGGGGCGAGTGCTGGTCAACGGGGATCCGGCGATGTGTCACAAAGAGCTCACCTGTTTCTAGGGGCGATGGACTGCGGCAACAGTCACTGCCCAGCCCGGCGTTTTGTCCAAAGGTTACCGGCAAACATCGGGGACCACATGCCGCCGTTGTCCAACGTCTTATTAGGTCTTAAGAAGTCTGGTTTAAGACTGCAGTGAGACGCTCGGCTAATTAGATTGGCTTTCGGGCTCACTGTGAGCGCCTTGTGCATTGATGTGCTTTTGGAACAGGCTGACAAATATTCACTGCTCCAACGTCTCAACGATGAAAGAAAGCGTTTTTTTTCTTCGTAGCTATGGCTGAGCATTCTTTACGCCGCCGGTTTTGATTTGCAATCGTGTAATGAGCAACGATACGACGCAGCAGCGTATGCAGAGACGCGCGCGGGACATCTTCCCCTCCCGAACGATCGTGTCTATTTCAACTTCAGTCTCGTCACAAGTGACGGCTGCAAAGGTCGTGCTGTGCAGATTTATTTGCGAGGCGGGCGGTAATAGACGGATGAACATGGACTCGTTTCGACGGACAAATACTAATGTTTGGGACTGACTGCCGTAGGTCTCCAAGACAAAGGTTCCCCTTCAACATCAAAGTTGATGGAGTCTTCTATAATATCGTTTTTGAGTGTCTAGCTTTAATACGCCTTGACGGTATTCTAAAACAAACAGCACACTCCCGCTGGACGTGTACGTGAGAGACCAAAGCATCCTGATAATGTGAGCAAGAGGAAATGCTCACAGAAGAGGCTAAGAAAAGGTCAACTTGACAGAAAAGAATTAGAAAATGACAGAAATGTCAGGAGGCATTTTTATTAAAATGCCAATATTTTGCTCTATCAGTCTAAGCAGGTCATCAAGATAAGACCTTTACACTGTTTTGCCTTTCCGTCAAACTCTGGCATTTTCTAAGAGGCGAATCATACGGGCTCATTTCATGTGGAGGAGACAATCTTCTGCTTGTATTCATATTTTGACCATTGTTGGTCCATGATCCATACGAAGCAGGTGAATGCAGTTTTACCATCAGAGTGTGACAGTTTTTTGTTTTTATTGGTCTTTGGCCGCCATTCAGTAAACACATGCTATGTCAATGCTTCCGTCAATGCTTTATTGTTAGCCGCACTACAGCTAACCGCTAACGTGTGGATGTTGCACTATTCGTTACAAATGGGTTATGGGCAAAGGTAATGTCAGGATCTCCGATCCCTCCGAGTCGGTTGATGAGAAGGATCCAGCACGTTGATCAATTAAAGTCAAAAAGTTAACATTTATTTAGAAGAGAAAAATAATACATGAGCAATTCTCCGCAGATATCTGTCTCTAACTATTGCTTGCAAGCAGGAGGTCCAACACACCAGCACGTATTCCAGCGCTCTGGTGTAATGGCGTCTCCGAGCAGTAAAAACGCTGAGTTTTTATACACTTGAAGACAGTTCTTAGTGCCAGTTACGAGAAGCCACAAATCAAGTTGAGATAAGAACTCAGGTGAAGCTGAGGGTAACACCCAATGCTCCTCTGATCGAAGGTCTGTGAGAGCAAGTTAACCCCCTTCCCCAAACACAGCTGCAAACCCTAAATCTTTCCATCTCTCTCCATCTCATGGTCAACCACTGCGACCTGACTTTTAGTACAAGACAATTGTTTACAGAATGTTTTTACCACTACACGCATCTCACAGTAATTAATGGCGTCATGGTGTGTTTAAACATTTCTTCATTCAAAACATGTATTAGGAGTGGTTGTAATGTTGTGCAACACGTTACCGGGCTGAGAGTTTTGGTGCGTCCATCCACTGGAGTGCAGTGACTTTCATTACATAGAGGTCCATTTATGTGTCAATTAAGAATTGGTAATACTTACCGTCCTCAGGTAACAGAAGGCGGAGCCCTGTGAGATATATTGAAATTGGAAATCCTCCCATATCAAATATATCTTTTTCTTTTATTGAAAAATGCACCAATGACAGATCCTGTCAAATCGGTGCATATATGTATAAACACACACACACTCACTCACTCAAATGCCACACAGATACAATGATTTAGTGTCTAGTTTAATGCAATTTTGTGGTGCTATATGAGCTGCTCTGTTTACCGAATGAGTTATTCATACATTTTATTTCCTTGCAGGTACACGGCAAAATTGATGGAATATTTGTCAAATCACTCTCTGACATCTGCTCATATTCATCAGCCTCAAAGTCCTGCATTGGTTCCTTCATTAGAGAGGTGACACAAAACTCCATCAAGACTTGATATCCCCCCAGCACCTGAGCTAAATTGGATTTTAAATAAATGTCAGAGTGAGTTTTGCATTAAAATTGGAGAGCATAAATGGAAGTTTGGTATCGGGCTTGGGGCAGAAACACACAGTATGTGTAAGGTGAAGTCAAATGAGCTTCTTGCACCAATATTTGCCCGGCCTGAGAGACTTAGTTAAACACGCCTCTGAATTCTTCAGAAACATGTCGTCCAAGGGAAGACATGGTTTGAGTTCATCTAGTTACCAAAAAATAGATTGATTTACAAAGAACATCTATTTCATTGATTTCCTTCGACATGGACTGACCTGAGGTGACCCCGTATCACTGGATTCACAGGGGTATCAATGGATTTAAAATAAACCTGTTGTTGGAGTGAAATCCTATATTTATTTTTCTTTAAATATATTTTGTTCATTTTTCTTAAATTCAGTGAAGCCTTTTAAGACATTAATGGACTATACAAAAAACTTGGTTTTCACTGGATAGGTCAAGGATTTCATGTTCTCTCGAATATTGTTAGGATGAAGGCCGCTGCTCTGTTAACATAAAATAAAGTAAGTAAACATTTGGATGTCCTCCGAGCCTGCATTCACAACACTGCAAAGAAAGTAAAACCTACGTTAATAGACGATGTCGGGATACCTTCTATTGAGGCCAAATGATACACATACGCTTTCCTGTTGCTCAACAAGTACTTTCAATATAAGCAATTTATAAATACACCTTTAGCCTTAAGCATGGCTGACATTCCACTCAATAGGTTTAGCCGGCAGAATGAGTTATTGCTTCTTTCCATTCGAGGACGATTGAAAAGAAAAAGGTCAAGCCGTGTTGTGAAAATTAAAACAGGCTGCCAAAAAATGTATACCATTAATATAAAAGTGTAGAGATTGATACGTCATGGACTCACACTCATAATTGGGCTCTCTTCAAAAATACTGTCCAGGAAAGGTCAGTTCAATCACCGCATTTGAAATGGTTTCTTTTCATGTGGGTTAGCTTTGCAGGTGCACTCCCCTCCGTCTCGGTCCAGGTCTTAGATTATATGAATCACCTTTTGATGGTTCGGCTGCGCTGATCCGAAAGCAATTACTCCGTAAACCCGGCAATAATTAGAAGGAATTAAAGTACAGTAAAAAAAAAATGAGAGTTGGGGAAATTACATTCGGAATACAATAGTTGCGCTTTTCATTATTTTGTGTCTGAATGTAAAATGTAACACTGTTATCCGTTCCCTATTTTCTCAAGCGTGAAAAGTGACCTTTCTGATCAAAGCCAGCCGCAAAGACGCAAAAGGAGATCAATATCTGGAGGTGCAGACCTGATCAATTTCTCTCTGCTCTGCTGCTTAGCTATTTTATTTTCCCAGAGAAAAGTCGCCACCCAGCAGATTGGACGAACATGGAGGCCACCTGCTCTCAGAAAAGAAAAATAAAGTGCCGCAACAGAATTTCCTCCAGTAACGTCTTCCTGAAGCTACTTTACGAGTTGATTAAGTGAAAATAATCAGCCTCACCAGCCAAGTTGGTGCTTTTAAAATGATACCCTTGAACTTATGACACATACACCCACTCAAAATAAGAATATATAGTCAAATTGCATCTAAATCTAATAATGCCTTGAGAAGGAACCCAGTTGTTAATATTTAAAAATATAGGCCAACACATTTGTAGATATGTGTCAACAGCTCGGTTAAAACTCTTTTTCAACAGTAACATATGAACTGATTGTTACACATTATGCACTTACAGGCGTCCCCCTTTACACCCACAAACATAAATTGTAAAAGTAGTATTAGTATTAGTAGAATTATTACTATTTTTATCATGAGTGTGCCATATTCGGCGCAGAGACCAAAAAAGAGGCTACAGTGTGATTAACAATAACTGATTTATTCGGCAAAAAAGGACTTCTCACAAATGAGCAGCAACAGTTGTCGTGCTCACGCTAACTGTTCAATAATCTTTCCTCTGCGACAAAAAGCTGCAGCGTGGAAACGCAGACTCATCACTTCCTCCGTGAAGCATTGTTTTCAAGAGGCACAAAGAGCAGCAACAACTCACGTGTCTGGAGTGTGATGACTGCATGTGTGTGCTGTGCAGGTTTGACCTTACATGACCTTCGCGTGTCCGTTACTCTGTGTGCGCATGCGGCCTCATCATACCGATGCCTCAGCATCGGCTCCCTGCACATGAATGCAGAAGCATCATTACTGTTAACGCACGCTATCAACTGCTTCAGCGTGTAACACACAAAGACAGAAAAATAAAGCATTTACTCGCTCGTTCTTTTTCCACCCATATACCTTTATAATGAAGACCAATTACAGAGTTGCAGGCTGGCAGCGGCGGGATGAATACATTCTGACATGCATCATAGCGCCGGGATAATTAGCCGAGCCGGGTGCGGTGTGTACGTTCCACTGCAAGGCGGGAATCGGCGCCGACCTTTTGGAAGCAGGTACGAGATTAGCAACAGAAAATGTTTCCCAGGAGGGAGGAATAGCGCCGGCCGCCTCGGGCCACTGGGACGGGAGTTTCGAAAAGCAGTGGTGAAAAAAGAAGAAGGTTTTCTCTTGAGGTTTGATTTCACTTTTCCGTCTTCGTCAACAGATAACAAGGTGGGCTGATTAGGAATGAATACATGGACGCAATTGGTTAGCAAAGTTAGTGAAGAAGCTTTTGGGGGGGGGGGGGCGTCCACCCATCGGATGCGGCTGCTCGTCCTTGAAGGGTCGCGGAGAAGAGCCGGGGGGCCGAGCCCGACGCCGGGGGCGAGGGGGCGGGGCAACGCCACGGACAGGACGCCAGTCAATCACACGTTGAACAAGTACAGACGCACAACCTTTCACGCTCGCTTTCACACCTACGGGCAATTTGGGTTCGCCAATTAACCTAACCTGCATGTCCTTGGTCCGTGGGAGCAAGTCAAAGCATCCGGAAAGACCCCCCCCATGCAAACATCTGGAGGTTGAAAAATAAAAGGAATTATTGAGTCAAATATGGTATTTAGGAATGAAATATGCAGAAAATTCCAATTCTAACAGGGACATTTATTCAAACACTGACAGTTAGATTCAATATAAATAGCCTTTTTCTGTGTTTTACAGAATGTAACGAAAACTCGAAAATAATCAATCAATTTTATGCAGAGAAAATGTTTTATTGACTTGATAGTTTATGATATTCTGAGGGAGTGTTGAGGCGACAGGGTGGGACATACAGACCCACTAATACAGATGTCACAGAGCATCCAATGGATCGATAGAGCTCTTGTATCAGGGGAGGTTACATACAGTAGGACTGTACAGTAGACAGGGTGTCACCCTGTCACCATGCGTACAGTGGTACAATGGATGGATCGTTCCCTGGTCAAGCAGAAGCAGAAATCTGTATCAAGCGTTAAACACGTGCCTTTTATCTAAAGTAATGTTACAATCTCTTATCTTCAGACACTGACTGGAGGTTTTTCTAAGAGATATTTCAATGAGATTTGCAGATTTCTCGCGATAATAACAGTGGTTCTGACACCTCACCAAATAAAGCATCCCACTGTTCAAAGGTAGTGAGGATAAAATAGCACTAAAATCATAAAATCCCTAAAGTGATGTTGTCATAACAAGAATTGCAGCAACTCAACAATAATTGCCTATATAGTAGTTAGTGTAAACAGAGGTATAACATGGAAACCTCTTATGTTGATAGAGAATATGATTGTATGACGTAGACGGCCGGAGGGACCTCTCAGCTCACCTCAGCAGGTCATGTTAACACCACATGAGATGCATTATGATTTATATCTCATCATACACCGAATGTGACCTTTAGTGTGGGCCTTTTTCATATTAAATTACAAAGTACACCCGGCGAATTGGTGGAAGGAGCATATTAAACGAAATCTTGAAACCATGAAGTATAGGTTTTGAGACCAGGCGATATCACTGTATTTAATTTGGCCATCCAGCGAATTGAATTAGGACTGAGTGAGGAATTATGTTTCATTAGTTGAAGATATGATGTTAACTCTCGTTATCATAAAAATGACAATGGTAATTGTTCCAACAACAAATATTGTTGGCTTTTCAAGCTCATGCGAGTAATATTTAAATTCTGTTCACACGCTGCATAACGAAACACATCGCTCACTGGATATTTATGCATTCTGAACAATAACTTATGTCAGACACTTGGATTTATGGGACACTGCTATGTGATTCATGATTATTAATTCCACCGTGTGACCACATTAAGAGATTCATTGGTGCTTGGGGTTGTTTACTCTTTTATGACGTGGGATTTGTTATCGCCATTAAACCGGCTCCGCCCAGCTGCTTGACCATCGGGCTGATTTGAATGACTGACAACCTGTCGCTCGCTAAATAACAGCGCGGGTCGCCGACTTAAGTGTTGGCTGTTTTTTTTTTCTTTTTCAAAGCCATGGAATTACTCAGCCGAGGAACACCGCTGCAGAGTGACAGTCACTTTGTCAGCGCCCCCCCCCCCCCCCCCCCCCTCGGTCAGGGTTGTCTTTTTGCATTGCAGACTTGGCACAAATTGTAAATGGCAGAGCCACTTGAAGCCAGTGAAGAGGCACGCGGATGGTACAGTAAACGTTAGATTGGGGATGGGACGGCCACTGTTGCTGGCAGATAAGCGCAGGGCCCAATGGCGAATCCGCTGGGAGAAGCACGCGTGTCAGTGAGGTGGAGAGAAAAGGAGAAGAACGGGAAGAAGCGGACCTGCGCCGCCTCAACAAGATGATGAACGCTGAGTGGCAGCTGGAAAACAAAAGGCTTTGTCAAAGTCTGTATTTGGCAAAAACGTTTTAAAACTCAGCCATTTGCACTTAAATACTACAGTGGGATTTTAAAATAGGCAACATGAAAAACTGTGATCACAGTGTTGCTGTGTGCCCGGGCGCTTTGTATCTGCACGAGTCCTCCAGCAGATGCCTCCTCCTCGAGTGTGTGTGTGGGGGGGGGGGGGGGGGGGGGGCGTAAACATCGCCAGCTTTATCAAAGGCCTCAGCTCGCCCCGCTCTCCATCAAGTCTCCACTCAGCTAATGCCTGCATCTGTAATGTCCCAGAGGCTGCCTTATCTCCCCCGGCCACTTGGATTCATTGCCAACCTCCGGTTCATGGCAAAGCTGTGATGTGAAGACAAGCGAGCCGCGTGCCAAGGTGGGCAGCGGAAAAGAGCGACCCCCCCCCCCACCATGCCTCTTCTCTGCCCGTCTCTCCCACTCTCGCCCTCCTCGCCGACAGCTACCCCCGACACGACCCGGCTGTGGGAGCAAATGAAAGGCTCTCGAGCAGATCACCCTCTGCGGCGGCGGCGGCAGCGGCGGCTGGACAATTTGGAGTCTCGTAATAACTGTGTTACGGTCAGACTTTGACTTTATGACCACCCAGCGAACGCGGATGCACGCGATGGAGCTCCAACACGCTATTCAGGACAACGTGGGATCATCTGCGTGCTGTTCTAGTCGCCGACCTGCGATGATGTTCCTGTGAACAACCGATCCGTGTTCAAACGGACACGCCATGGTTCCCTTCTCTTACATTGTGGTGCCTTCAGGTGGCTTCACTGCTGACTGGGCTGCTGTGATAAAACAACAATGTGGGATCCCGGGATCCCTAAAAGTTATAGTGGCTTGTTTCTTTTTATATATATACATATTATCTATATTCATAGCACCGCCTATAGCAGAACATGCCTTTCAAACATGAGAGAGGTCCGCGTTTGAGGAGGCGGGGGATCTGTGATGCGCACGAGCCGCTGTAGCATGCGAGCTAACGGTGATTAGAGTCCTCTTCGAGCGCGATACGGAACTCATTGCGCTCATTTGCATCTCCTCCATACGTACCCACGTACCCGCAGAGACGCCGCTTAACATTAAGAGTTCAGCAGCGTGCAGCGGCACACATCTTAATCTTGCTGAAGAGGCAGCTGATGGCGGCGCATTACAGCCGAGGGGGTTCCTCTGAGTGCGGACCAAAGGTCAACGGAGCCGCTCTTGACTCGCAGCCTTTGTGTTTCTTGTTCAAAAAGTCAGCCTCAAAAGGACTTGATTATTCAACAAGTCATGTTGTGGTATGAATTCTATTTACTAACCCAGATACCGTGAGATGAATACATCAACACTAAGTGGTTATGTAAGTTAGTAAAAGAGAAACAGAGGGAGAGGATGTGAGAATAAATCCGTTCCTGTTCCTTTTTATCCGTTGCTGTAAATTGCCCTTCTCAAATATTAAATCAATGTGCAATTATTGACTAGCATGAAATGAATGTCATTGCGCATCCAGTGTGGTGATCTTTGATAGCTACAGGGTTCCATTACTTATTCATATACTTATTAATGCAGTCATCTGTGTCGCTTTAGAGGGGGGACACGGAATAAAAGTTGAGTTTCTTTCCCGGGTTTAAAAGTAAATGGCATTCGGTCAAAACAATCAATACAATCATCAATATTATGAAATTTCACAATAACTGTTCGGTGCTGTCATCGTGTTTAATTAACATTACAGCCCCTCCGCAGTCAGAAGATCAGGTTCAACCAGCTTCCTGGGTGCCGATTTCAAAAAAGCTGCTGAGGTTACGAGTTGACAAGGTGCAAAAAGGCCCAGGATGTGCGATCAAACGCTGCGATCGGCCTCCATCCTCTGAGCCGTTGACCTGAAAAGAGAGCGATGGATACGCCGGCGTCGGATTGCACACAGCTCCGTCTTCGTGGGAAGACGTGAAAACAGGAAGCCAAAAAGAGGCCAGCGTCCAGTTTGTGTCGGTTGAAACCGGCTTTGAAGGCTGATGTCAATGTGAGGCTGCATTAGCCAAGATGATGTGTGAATACTGCATGTGACACATCACTCACTGTCACTGAAGCATCTCCATTGAACATATAGGAAGTTTTTTTAGAGGCAGAATACAATAAACTATATCGCTTCAATTATTCAATTATTGTTTACAGATGTTTTCTCCAGAATCTAACATTAGCAGTCGTCGCTACGAGAGCTTTAAAAACAAAAATTGTAGGGTCTGATCCATTCTGTTCTCCAGTCCTAATTTTGCTCGATCACATAAAATAATTAATTTGAAGTGGTTACAATAAATGGGCATGTGCGACACTGAGCAATGGAAACCAAAACCAACAGATGCCGGACGCCCGGCCTTTGCTCCATGAATACATTATCGTTACTCAGAGCAGATCTGCTCTCATATGAGTGTTGTGATGAAAAGTTGGTCCTAATGTGCCTTATTGGAGCTCTGTGCAAACCAGAAAGGAGAATAAATAGAAAAACGCAAATTAAATGTTATTACAAGATATATTCTCATGTATTCTGCGACATATTTGCTTTATATTGGCCCTTTTATTCTTATATGAATGTAGAATTGTATATTGAAAACATCTCAGTATAGAGTTGGGATGTAATTAATATGACTTTTATTCATGCAAATGAAGCAGCCACAGTGCATGTGTGTGTCTGTGTGTCTCCACCGGTGTGTATGTGTGTGGCTCAAGCCGTCACCAACACAAAGTCCAACTGAATGAATCTCCAGTTCAACAAATGACGATCATCTCATGATGTTAATTTCTGCACATCCTTCTACATCTGGCAAATACATCATCCTATCAAATACACGCACCTTAGACGCCAAGTCATGAAATACATCAATAACACATCAGTCTGAATTTGGGCTGCTCGATGTAGCAGAAATTCATCAAAGTCAGCAAACAGGAGAAGACAGTTTTTCAAATGGCCAAGGATCTGTTCAATGAGCCGCGCTCGCAGGTGATTTATTCTCTTCCCCTTTCAAGCAACTTTACATTTTGTGACCACATCTGGTGGAACTGTCGACCTGACGAGAGGAAACGTCGCACGCGAAAAGGCCGTCGGAGTGACGGCGCGCGCCGTTGTACATAAACTGAAATATATGTGGCGGTTACACGATGCTGAGCGGGAAGTTAAACAAACGTCTTTGCATTGCATTCATAAAGGTAAGATACTGGCAACAACAAATCCGTGAGCTTAGGAAAAGTGATCAATTCCAAAAATAAATGACGCGCAGATTCACTGGTTCACTCGAGTGTGTGCGAGACACCGCAATGCTGCTTTTCACGTCCCCCCCATCCTTCAAAAAAGGGGAGATCTTTGAAATGACTGCGGTTCAGGGATCAACGTGCTCATGAAGAGCTCGACAAATATAAAACTTCAAAGGAGCATCCACAGCGACACGAGAACAATAAACGTCTTCAGCTCTCTGAATAAAGGCCATTAAGAAAACAAACCGGGCCTTGAATAAGAAGCTGAGCGCGTCCCCCGACGCTCCGCTCCCTAATGGCTTTTTGCTTGGTGGATCATTCTGAATTAAAATAAAGATGTCAGCTCTGCACAATAGAAACCTATGCTTTTCTTTTGAACGCGTGTGTGTGTGTGTGTGTGTGTGTGCGGAGGCGTGCTTTTAATCAGTGTTATGGATAGTTTTTAATTCGGCGGTGCTTAATATCGCTGCTCCCATTGCACTCAGATAGTGTTTAATGTGCAGAATTGAATCTGCACAATGAATCACAGCCGGCGCACTACACGCACCAGGAGCGCGCATGATTCAAGTTGAAAAATATCAGGGTTCCCTGCTCCCTCTGCCAGCGGAGGATGGATAAGCCGCTGCTGGAAACAGTTCACACGTCACACGCACGCGACCGTGATTACTGGGAAAGGTCTTTGTCTCACGCAATAAAAAGAACCGCAATGCTTCGTACGGGGAGCCAGCAGAGAGATTGTGATCAGGCACACAACATTTACTCAACACGGCCACGTACCTGTGACCTGGCCGCTGGAGCGACGGCAGCAGGGGGCTCGTTCAACTTCAATTTGATTGTCTGCAGTTGAAGATCAGCTAATTGTCAAGTGAAAGCAGCACTTCAGCCCCCTTGCGTCCCTCGGCGTCAAGTAGGCGGGACTGTGACTGTGAAATAATCCTCGAGCTGCACGTCATCCTTCTGAAGTTTAAATCCACGGGTGCATCCACGTACTTCATCAGTAAAGCCACTGCAAAAAACTCCTGTCAAGTCTTCATTCGGAGGGTCCACGTGGACAGAGTTCCCTCCATAACGCCTCTCATAGAACCGTAAAGCCTCACTGGGCTGTAAACCTGGGGATGTTTCTCATTCCAAACATACGATGAACGTCACATGTTTGCATCCGTGTTGTTTGGAGGTTGATATATTCTTCGACCCTCGAGCCGAATCAGTCAACGAAATCAATCGACGCGAAGATGAATAGAAGCCGGAACGCTGATGAGAGCAGCGGCGACCATTGACGAGTAAAGAGACGCCACACGTGCACCATGAACACCGTGCACGCACACCGTCACACCGACTTGGAGCCACTGGAGGTTCAGGATGAAGTAATTCGCCTTGTTTATTTTTTTTACATCAAGTTAATAATAATTTCATTATTTATTCTGGACATACATCCGCTCAGGTGAAATATTCTTTCATCTGCCATCCACATTCTTCTCAGACTTTGGTTCCCTTTGTATGAAAGCTGTGAGCACTTGAGAGAGAATTGCAGAGCGCTACAGGGCCATTACTTCAAAAGCTCGCCAAGAATCGGGAAATTTTCATATTTTTAAGCAAAAACAGCGGAAATCTGTTAATTGGCTGTTAAAAGTCTGTGGAGTCATTTAAGAAAGTAATCTAAATCTTTAAGAGCTTTTACTTATTTTGAAATCTAAAGGTAAAGTTATCAATTAAACATTTTAAGATAAAAATGTAATGCCAAATGTTTCCTGCATAAAGTTCAGGATATTTACTGTATCTCTGTGTTAATGAATGGATGGATGGATGGTAACGGCAGCACCACTGCAATGTGAAATATACATTAGTGTTGCTTCCCTCAACTTAACATTAACATTAAAAACACCCTCGTCTGCCGTAGCACACGGGCGGCCTGCTGGTAATTGAACACATAATTGGAAGGCAGAAGGCTCGTGCAGCGACGGAGAGGCAGCGCGCACTGAGGCCTCTCCACCACCTCCGTCAGCCGCGTCGATAGCCACTACGTCGGCGCTCGTGCGAGCGTTCCCCTCGTCTGCTCGCTCGCGGCGCTTTTAATTAGCGGCGATGCGGCGCCGTCGCCCATTACTCTCCCATCCGGCCTGGACATCGCGTGTAACCATGGCGAAAAAAACAACAGGAGCCGGACACATCTGCACATGTGCGCGGAAACAACGGCAGGCAGCCAGCAGGCCTCATGAGTATTTCAGGGTGGAAGCTATTATTCATCCACTATTGGTGCAGCGTGCTTTCCACCGTAGCAACGCGGCGCAGGTATTCGTATAAAGGAAGATAACATGTTCCACGTGCACCTTTAACTCTGTAACCTCTGGTATTATGCTATTTTTAGTAGTACGTTAACGCCAGGACTTTAAAGCATCCATCATGTGATTCCCGGGGAGGAAAGGCCGCTCGGGCTGCGTCACCATGTGGGTAAACCTCTTTAAACATCTCTGCAAGAGCGTTTCATGACAATAACCCGTTTCCCCTGAAAGAAGGTCAGGTGCCGCCGCTGCTCTGTTTCCTCTAATAATCCAAACTGATTCTCTGAAAGGCTAATGGATGGCATCTGATTTGCATGTAAATGATCGTGAAGTCTCTGGCGATCTACGATTCTCCATCTGATTTAGAGACGGAACAGCAGGAGGGGAGCTGGAAATAGTGTGTGTGTGTGTGTGTGTGTGTGTGTGTGTGTGTGTGTGTGTGTGTTCGGGGGGGATTGAAAAGCAGGGAGAACACATCAACAAATAGGGATTTATTTATTTTCTTTCTTTTTTTTCCAACTGGATAAGCGTTTTAATCATATATCAGATTTCTTGGCCTCCTCTGCAGCCACTCATGGAACAAGCCTCCTATTCGATCAGGAGGGGGTTTATTGTTTGTTTGTTTTTGCTTTTTGTGGTTCAGCTCTCCCAACAATAATACAATTTTGTTGTACTGGCTTTGAAAAAGCAGGATTCATGTCGGCGAGCTTTGTTTGGCTTCCAGCTGCATACAAGTACCTTGTTAAACTTCCAGTGCCTTGTTTTGTATTTTCCTATTCAAGGCATGTTATTTCATATCATGTTATATAGGTGACATTTCAGTCGGCCATGTGACCGATAACTAGTTGTTTAATGAAGAAGCATGAATTAGAAAGAAAACACTATACACAAAGATTATACTAATGTACAGTACATGGGTCCATGTACTTTTGTCAATGCATTAGGAATGCGTATACTGCACATTGCTGATATTTCGTGATATTGATCGATGACACAGTTGGAAGAAAGGATCCTGACTTACTTGTAAGACCAGTGCAGACACTGATCCTCTCGTTGAATCACGTATTGCTTTTGTCAACCTCGTTTCCACACACACACATACATCTCACAGTCAGTGTAATAAGAGGAATCTGATGAGTAAGACCTCATGACTCACTGTGCAAGTGTCTGCCAGACCGACGGTAATCAACTGGGAGCCGGTGACTCGTTCTCTGCAGAGAGACGGCGCTGGAAGCTGGATGCAAATGATCTGTTTCTGCACTGAGGTCCGGTAATGACAGCGTGACTATTTGCAGAAAGTATATATGCAGCATGCAGCGTTGACATTACCCGTGTTTGTTGAGTTCAAAAACATTCTCCCGTAAGGACCACAAAACAACAAAAAGGGTATTTTGCGTTCAATTCTTCATAGAGGAAGCGATTCCTTTTTTGCAACTGTAGCGTTGCTTTATTCAATAAAAAGGTTCAAGTAGATTCGACCCCGTGCAGTCTGTCTGAGAATCAGAGGTCCTTCTGTTGAACAGCTACAGCTTGCATACATCCAGGGCTTTTATTGTGAAAGGTAAATATTGGAGGAGTTGTGTGCATTTTGGATCTGTTGCGCACAACGTGAACCTTCGAGAATTCAACCTTTTGGGGGGAAAACATCTGCTTCCTCACACAGAATGCTTCCTGTGTGGGAGAAACTTCTGCAACTTAAAGAAGTCTCCATCTGTTCTCACCATTCAAACAATTCAAGCAGAACTCTGAGATTGAAGATAATGCTACTGTCATTCCAAAAAATATTAAATTCTAGCAATCCATAACATCCTCCTTTGAAGCAACACTTTTTATGGTGAAAGTTTCAGACATCAGCCCCCCCCCGTCCTAATAAAGCAGCACAACTGCTAAACAGAAACTCTGCAGCGGGTTGCACGTAATGCGGCACGTGTTGCCGAGTCGCTGAAGCAACAGCTTTCCTTTAACGGACACCCCGGCACATTTATCCAGATGATAACGCAACGAGACGCCCATCCGTCTGCTCCAGGAGCAGCAGCTCCGGCTCTAGAAGTGCTGATCAGCTTGTTTCTAGAATGATGCACTGCTAATGGCCGCCGTGTAATGGCTTTCCTTGGCGCGCCCATTCATTCCGGCGAGTAGTTTAATATATTGCCGCGTTTCGCCATGTGTGTCGTCGATTTCCTGTTAGCTGAGCCCGGTTTATGTTTATTTAAATATTGAGGATCTTTCAACCGGGGGATACATAAGTGGAAGATGCTGGAGCGCTGAGAGCGCATTGACAATTCTTCCGCTGGCTTTCATTAACCGGGAGTCCAACGAGATCAATCATTTCTTTTTTAATCATTCTATGAAACACTCGGCTGCAACGGGAGGGTGAAATACAAACGGTGTTTTAATGAATTCAATGGAGTTTCAATTGAAAGAGCGATAACGTAAAGTGTGAACAGCCAACTGGTGACATGCAAATACAATTGACCTTAATGTTTTTTAGAAAGTTTAGCGTGTGTCATGGGTTGGTTTTCTTCTCATCATCCATGTATTAATCCTGTTAGTTAATCTCCATACTCCATGCGAGGTGTGCAATGACAAACAAAAGTTCCTCTGGTCCCTGAAAGCTGCGTAAAGTAATATTTTATTTTTGTCTGTGGACCATTAATTCATACAATTGACTTTCTAATGAGTCAATTAAGGAAGTTAAATGATTCCATAATGGATAATTGACCCACGTCGTTGAATGTACTCAGACAACTCGAGACCGTGACCGACATCTTGCCATAAATGTCTTTTATTTGGGAAAACGTAACCAAAAGCAGGACAGTTTTGCTCATGAAAAATAACAGAAGCACATGGAAGAGAACTCGTCTATGGTCACAAGACTGAACGTCCTTCTTCTTCATCCACGTTCATCCAAAATGCAATCATGCATCATTTGGGTGCTTGGAAACCGGACAGTTGAAACCTACCGAAAACCTTTCACAATTAGTGTTGACGTGATCCTGAGCATCACTTTATAAACCTGTGAATTCTACCCAAGGAGCAGATAGCTGCTTCCTGCCAGCTCGCTCTCCAAAGTGGAAACCAAGCGCTGCCGCTGACGGCGCTATTTTTTCGGACGGATGCCCCGTAGTTTATTGAATTTTTCTATGACAGGAAACACACGGGGCGGTCAGCAATCACTACCCACTCCTCAGGCCAATTCCCTTCTCAATTCAATCCCCCGACAGAAGGGGGATCCATGCGGAATGGGATGGATGCTGTGACGAGTCCGAGCTTGTGCGTTATTACCAAGTCAATGTGTTATTTAGGTTTGCTGTATCGGTCCTTAAAATATAGTTCTTACATATTTATTTATTTATATCCGTCGTTTTCTAGAAGACATTCTTTTTTTTCATTAATTACTGGACTGTCTCTTTAAATTCCTCCGCCTGCTCGCCGGGTGTAGATTCTTCATTGTTGAAGGCAATTAAACAAAAAGATAAAAAGAAAATCAGAAACACTGGAAATCCCCGAGATGTCAGGATTTTACTCTCATTGGCCACATGTTGACGTATAAGATACATGAGGGGGCGGAACCTTAGGCCTCAGCAGAGAGATGATTGACAAGGGCAATGGGAAAGATAACCTGTATGACCTCTGTATGTCAAATGACCATTCGTTCATTATTCATGAACCCTGATGAGCTGTTTTTATTTTTGGACACTCCTGAAATCTGTGAAGAGCGACCTTTTTATGGTACCAAGCAAACAGTGAGCACGGCGTGATGTTTATTACGCTCTTAACTCACCGGGATGTGACAACTAAGCCAATAAACAGCCCAGCATTCATTTGTCAGCGCGTCGTCGTGGTGACTTAATGTGGCGCTGATTATATTCTAACTGCAATGTGTCGTTGTCGTGAAAGAAGTCTCGTCAGATTAAAACACGAGCACGTGCACATCTTGTTTTCGTGTTATCTGTGATGACAACTTTTTATTAAAGTAAAAGAAAGGAAAACTGATCCGCTGTGTTTGTTTCCTTTTTCTTACTTTCCCGATTGCAGCAATTTCGTTTAGTAGCAACGTAGTTGATGCAACTTGAAACAAACGATGCTCTAACAATTTGAAGGAAAACAGCGAAAACAAAACCACTGCTTCCAATTCTTCTAAGAAGTAAGCAATTGACTCATCGCAGTGCGGAAAGGTTGAAACATCCCGCCGCTCTTCCCTTTGAAATGATGCATCATGGGATCACTGGAAGGCATCGAACCTCCGTCTTCGCTGGCCTCTCGCCTGCGCTTGTGAACCTGTTGGTGACGATGACGAGGAGTCCAGGACCCGGGATCCCAGAGCCACAATGCAACGTGCAGTAAAAGCAGATTGTGTTATAATCTGTACGTATATAAGTATCAGGAACTGCTCACCGCTTAGATGGAACTCGTCTGTGATCAGATTCAATACAAAACACCTGAATGTTGACATTTGCTGCAAAGCCGCATCGACGGTTAAAAAAGTCACGTTTAGCCCGTTTAGCCCGTTAATGGCAGAGGAAATAGAATAATTAGCTGCAAACACATCACGGGGCCCTTATATTCCACAGTAATGGACCCAGACAGCTGGGAATGAGGATAGATATGCCGATCACCCCGACTGACTCAGGATGATTGATGACTGTCGCCTTTCGTTCCTCGTGCTGGATCTACCTGAGGGGTCCCAACGTGCGTTCTGGAGGAGTAATGTTTTAGATACCTCCTGCAGGGATCCCACGTTCAGCGTTTAGGCCGCATCTCTTGAACAGGTTCAGTGAAGTGTTGATAGATATTAAAAGCCGTGTTCTGTTAATCAGACGTCATTGTGTCTGAAGCACAAGCTTTGTCACTTTGAATACCACCACGTATTAGAAACAGCGGCGGCGCAGCCTCCAATTCCCCACTGGTTTTTTTCTTCATCCATTACAGGAGGACATAAATCAAGGTAAGTAATTAAATTCCATCTGTTACTTCTTTATGTATTAACAAGGAGACATTAATCAATACCCCATCGACCCTTCTTGGATGAGGAAAAAGAAATCATTCCCACAAAAGAGCAACGACGTCATTGACCGCCTGCCTTCCGTCCCCCATAAATACGTCTGGAGAAGAGGTCGACGTTTAAGTTCCAACGTTCCGCTGCCATTTCCTCAAATGCATATCAATGAGGCCAAAGGGGTAAAATCTATCTGCCCCTGGGGGGGGTTGTTAGAGCAGCAGATATTTATACATCAGTGTCAGCAAAAACAATGACATCGCCGTGTCGTTTGAGAGGCGTTATTCTGGGTTGGGCAGTTTCCCTCCATATATATTTATACTCAGTATAAACAAATATATGTACTGTGTATATACTGTATGTGCTCGCCTGAGGGTTTTTACTGCGGCCGAAGTCATGTGTGATGAGCCGTACATGATGGATTAGAACCCCCCCATCAGCCTGGATGCTGCGAGGGATTACAGGCCGTTCAGTGGCAGCTAATCAGAATCAACCACCGGATACTTTTCACATCCCTCTGCGTTTGTCGCGAACTGCACGCGCGGACGAAGTGGCGAGCGGGTTCAACGTTTTCAAATAGCTTCTTTTCTTCGTTTGAATATTTTGTTCTGTCAAACATTTAGGCAAAAGGTGTTTCGTGTCACGGTCTCTCACAGACGCCGACCGCTGATGAGAGACACGCTGTCAGGCTGTTTGGATCAAGCAAAGCACCACCGGGTTTCTTTAGTGATGAATTGTGAGGACAAACTGACACCGCGTTGTGCGTGCGGGGCGGCGCGTGACGACGTGTTGGTTGTAGGCTTGTTGGCCAACCGGCGAATTTGGGTTTCTTAAACACAATATTGCTTTCAGTTGCACCAGATAGCAATCAATCGTTGGACAAAAATAAAGACAAAAGCTTGTTTTCCGTTGGTTTGGACTAATCTCCACTCAGCGTCACACAAAGCGCATTTGGATGGCGAAGGTAAACAAAGAGCTGAATGCTCAACCAAGGCGTGCGTGTCGGCGGGATCGGCGGGGCGAGCAGCAGCTCCACTCGACACTCACAAATTGACTTGTAAAGAAAGAACGATCACTCGTGACGAGCGCTTTCATTTCCACCAACCAGTCAAAAGAACAATTTGAAATCTGTTACCTCCCCCGTGTTTTCCAACAGTGTCACAAAGTGACACGTTTTACTCACGCACACTCTATATATATATATGTGTGTGTGTGTGTACATGCATACGTAGGTAGATTATAACCTTTCATGCTTTCCATTCCAACCTGCGGCTTCCCATCGGGGCCTCTGGGATTAGTGGAATCTCCTGTTGTGCGGCTGGGATTAAATCAGTGTACGCTCGGGCCAAAGTGGACCCTCACAATGTTTCTTCTGCACTGCCAGTCCAGCTGTAGCCTGCTTGTTATGTACTTATAGATGCTGGATGGTGCAGCTGATGTTAACTGATCCTAACGTGCGCGCTGAGACTCTCAGAGGGCAGTTTGCTCCTTTTTGATTCCTGCGTCAGTATATTTATAGATGAATATGAAAGGCGTGGTTTGCCCCCTTATTAGTCCCTGCAAAGTCCACAAAGGTTCCTGTGAACTATTAAAAAAAAAAGCTCCGCGCAGTGCGGAAAAGAAAAAGAAATAATTAGTGCTCCCAAATTAGTGATGTATGCTCTCGATTTACTTTTGATTTAATGGCACATCGTTTTAGCCGCCGCAAAGCCGCTTTCAAGCTCAGCCTACCGGAAC
The DNA here is from genome assembly GCF_964276395.1 of Gasterosteus aculeatus. Classification (NCBI taxonomy): domain Eukaryota; kingdom Metazoa; phylum Chordata; class Actinopteri; order Perciformes; family Gasterosteidae; genus Gasterosteus; species Gasterosteus aculeatus. The sequence goes on along the minus strand of NC_135708.1, from coordinate 19,695,304 downwards.
AAAGCCGGCGAGGGTGGGCGGAGCCTCCAGGAGCGCTGCAGCAGGACCAACTGCGTCCAACTGTACGTGTCGTCAGATGCTGAATGTTCAATTCGTCAGCAGGTCATGACTGTTTATTTAGGGGACGGTAAAACCTGCAGGAGAGCGACAGAGTCTCGGGCCTGCTGTCCACCGGGGGGGGGGGGGGGTCAACCCCCCTCCGTCCCCCCCGCGTGGGGCCGGCTGGATCGGGCCCCTCTGGTTTAGGGTTCGCCTGTAAAACAGTGTGACTGCTGATGTATTGATCGTCCCGCGGCTTCTTCCCAACTGATCAGTGCAAAACATCATCGGCTCTTCGTAGGCGTGAGATCCAGAAGCCTGCAGGCAACCGGAGACGGGAAATGAAAAAAGACACAGTGGACATAAGTGGGTCAATATTGTCTTGAAAACAAAAATCCGGCTTTCAAACAGTTTGGAAGCTTCTTGTTCCAGGATGAACTTCAGCATGTTACAGATGACCTGCCAGATGTGTGGAGGAGTACATGTTGGCCACGTGTATTTGATATTTAAAATGACGGGGTTGTGAACAGTTGACCGAAGTGAAACAAACTCTACATATGAAAGCCTGACATTCAGAAATCCAGAGGTTATTAAAACAATATGCAAACCAACAGACGGAGTACTTCATTCATTTCACAAAGAGCACCTCAAGGACTTTTCTTAGTTGATTTTTTTTGCAATAAATCAGTCTGGACTCTTTGGATGAAACTCATTTAAATAATAATCTAAAGCAAAGATTCATTTGATCTTTTATTTTGCTTTTTAAAACAGGCTTTTCCACCATACTGTTCTTTGTTTGGTTAATGAATTTTTGCTCATGCACATTTGACCAGTTCCCTTTCTGTGGCCGGATTTGTTGGTTTATCATTTAAGAAATAACTCGAGCAAAATGTCTTTGATGCTTTTCTGGACTAAAACAACCTCTCGTGTATTATGCAAAGTTGTGCAAAGATGCAAAAAGTAGTATTATACATAAATTACACCAAAATCCCGTCTCTGCACCTAGCTGTGCCTTATCTGTAAAAGAGCCCGACATCATCTCCGCTGCTTGGAGCCGGTCCAAAATTCTGCAAAACACAAGACTTGTTTGTGTGGAAAGAAGAAAAGGTTCCAGAACAATGAGGGGAATTTACTGTTAGTCATGTTTCTCATAGGTATGTTTCTATTAACAGTAATAACCACAGCTGTGGTCTCATTGAGTGCCATATATATTTATATTCATATTTATGCTGCTCTTCAGCAGTGTGTCGAGCCACCGCTGCTCTGCACAATGAGAACATTTTGGCTGACGCGAACAAAGACCAACAGTGATGAATAAACATATATAAATGTAAATTCTATAGAGGTGAAGGAGAAAAAAAAGTGTGTCCGCAGCAGAGCTTATTGTTTCCTGTGTGTACTCTGAAGCTTGTGATATCCGTCCTTTGCTCAGACTGCAGAGCGACCTGAGCCGGGACTCGAGCTTGCTGTCAATCAAAGCACTCAGGGCTACAGAGACGCGTTAGCCGCCTCGACTGTGAATGTTCGGCCTCTGTCGACATGCAAAAGTAACCCGGCAGCCGACAAGAGCCTCAAGAGCCTCCAGGGGCTCCGGGGCCACGCGCTTTGGGACTTTTTGTGTGCATCAGCATCTCCCTGCTCCTATTGATCGGGGGTTGTTTGTTGAAGAAGTGGGTGGCAGGTAAACTTGGTGGGTGTTACACGGCGCCGTCCCCTGCAAACACACTCGCTCTCAGTCTCTGTTCGTAGTTATTTGTGTGTCACTTTGACTACATTTCAAGTATCTCAGTGTTGTGTTTTTTTATTTCGACAACTTGATGCCGATGACGACTCTTTTGTCAGCCCAACTTATTATAAGAAGACGGAAGAATGCTGAAGCTTTGAGGGAAGGAAGCCAACGCTTCTTTCCCTCCTTTGTGAGAAGAAATAGTTTGGACTCCCCAGAAAGGTTGTGTCTTCTCTCAGAATGCGTTCATCACCGCGTTAACACCGCTATCTGTACGGATTCTCCTTTAGCCGCGCGATGATCATTAATCCAGGAATGCTGTCTTTACAAATAACGTCCTTGTGGAATCGTTTGCATTTTTAAACCATGTGTATATTTTGAAGAATACATATTTATACCACGCAAATACTTTGGATTAGATCAGATTTGTCTGATTCAGTGTTGAGTAACATTTTGGTTTCATTTTGCATCTCGGAAATGAACGTTACAGCGAGAACATCATCAGCTGATTACTGCTCCTAATCACAGCATCGTGGGTGTAAATACGCTCACTGCTGATCCTGAGTCTTTGGAATACCTTGAAATAATAAAGTAACCTAACCTCCGTGCATCGGCCATCTATTGGGAGCCGCGCTTCCCTTTCCGCCCGATGTAAATAAATGTCCGGCCTCTTCTGATGTCTCTGGGATCCTTGCGCTCTTGCGGGGTTTGTCTTTGACTCCACGTGCATCATCGCGATGAACGTCATCCCTGAGCAATGTCTGTCCACAATGGATCCAACCACCAAGTAAAATCTCCTCTGCAGCAATGAGCCGAGGAAGCGTCGTGTGGAGGAGTTCAACACCTGCGGGTCCCACTGTGCTCTGTGGAAACCAGCGACAGACGCCCACACCTTTAAAGCACCTTTCTGCTGCTAATCACAACCCCCCCCCCCCCAGAAGAGCACAACCCAGCGAGTAGAGGAAACCCTTGATATGGTTCGCTCATGGGAAGAAACAGTGCGAGTCCACATAGAAGCAGAGATGTTTTCCCTTTGCAAAAATGAAGTTTTACTTCTTCTACTGAACCGGAACATGAGTCATTGCCGTTGTGTATTCACGTCACAATGTCAGATTCAGTTGTTAATTAAAGACTTTCTGTTGCATTTCAGATAAGACAACGACCATATGACACCATGGCTGTGATAAAACTGATTATACACTGATTCAAATGCATCATTACATTAATATTAAACAGAGTCTCTGCCAGATTGTCCCTGAAAGCAGCGCAAGAGCGAAACCAGATGTCTCTCTTCTGCTTTGTCTCTCGTCGGCATTTGTTTTAAAAGTTCATAAGCGATGGCTCTAAATCTCAAAGCAGTGTAGAGGATTGAATATATTTTTACACCTGAGCAGTCGCTGCAGTGATCTTTTACTTTTCCTTCCTCTGCTAGATAGCAGCGATCCACCACAGGTAACAACGCGCCACGCGAGGCAGCCCGACTTGTCAGAGAAGCTCACTATTTGAGAACAGCGCCGTTCGATGCGTCACGATTTGATTTCTCTGAGTACGGAGAGCTTCAAAGAGAAATACTGAGACGGAGGAGAATGTTGGCAGCCCGCGGCAGAAAAATGTGAAACCTCCTCCTTAATGGGGGAGGAAAGATCGACAGTTACAGTGTCACCACTTGTCAGGAAAGAGAGTGGAGATGTAGTGCGGAGCGGCAGTAGCTCACGCTGGTTTTACACGGTAGCTCGCGCTAGCTGTCGTGGGAAGGAAGAGCCGGGTAAAGGCTGCAGACCGGTGGCCGATAAAGTGAGCGAACTGGGGGGGGGGGGGGGGGGGGGGGCTGCAGCGGCTGTCACGCCATGTTAATTATTTCTCAGCAGCACTTCTTATTTTTAGAGCTTGGGTCGCATATTGTTGTTGACCGGGGAGCGATCATTACGACCCAGAGAGGGGGATGGAACCAATTGGTGACCAATTGACGTTTTTAAAAAATTGATTTAGATCTAATAGTTGCTGCAGGTTTGAACTAGTTTTTCATGGTCAAATTATAATTGCTTCTCAATGGTAAATGTGCAACTGACAAATGTCATTGAAAACCACAAAGAACACTCAGTCGTCTCCAGATTTGATTGACGCAGCAACAAATGTATATTTTAAATGTGTTTTACAGTAGACTTCACTCGCACAATTCTACGATGACAGCAACTGTGGTGGTTGATTGATGATGTGTTTGCAAAGGCACTAAAACACGTGAAGTCCAACCTTCCCTTGCTTCTGTTGCTAGGCTTCTTCTGTGCTAACCAGCTTTTCTCTTTTGCTTCTTACTGCCATTGCTGACTGACATTGCTATTGTTATTGTTAAAGAAATAAAATGTGTGATTATTTATTGTCATTATTAATACTATTTTGCATTTGGGTTCCCAGCATATTGCATAACAATTCCTAATGCTGAATTATCACGTTTTTAAACATCCCCAAGACAATTGTTGGACAACCGGCGAGCTTCACTCTCTTTTTTTAGCATCTGGAACTTTTAGAGGTGTTGTTAGTGTAAAGGTCTCTGTGAAGTTAATTAGCCATCTATCCATAATCCATGTTTAGTTATATCGGAGAAGTGCAAACGGATGAGGGAGTGGTATCCCTCGTTTTTGGCCATGGATCAATAGTTTTCACTGGACGACGCGTTTGGTTTGCAGGGAAGCGCCTTGTTTCTGGTGGTATTTTACTATGAGACACTGGGCCTTGGTTTTTCACAGACTTCCACCGCGGAGCCTTACAGTAGTTTTAACGAGCAATCGAGGGGATGATGAAATCATCTGTTTCCTCTTGTGAGAGGTCGGACTGAAGGTCATCTTCATTGAAATGCCTTGCTCGTGTGCATCGCACCCAAAATGATCATTTCTTTATGGATCACTCACCCCGGTTACTTTGAAATTGCTATGGAGTCTTAGTGAGAAGGGAATATTGATTTAGAAAAACACTTTTTTGATACAAACAGCCCAATAATTTAACATTACGTTAATTGCTCTTTCAAAAAGGGTTTTAAACAGTATAATTTTATTGAAAATACATGTGAGGGACCTTGTCAGGATACGACCCGGTTTATGCTGCACAGGTTGAATGATTGTGTGTAAATGGACGACTTAATGGATGTCTTAATGTAGCCTTGTTGTTCAACGGGGCGCCCATTCACGTCCATTCATTTTCACCGTCTTTGAATTCTTTGTGAGCCGCGGATGGTTGCATGAAAAAGAGAATAGTCAAGAATTCAAGGTAACACGCGGCGAGTAATTGCTATCGAAATCCTCATTTTGTAGGAAGAGTAATCCTTTAAGTAATAGTTGTCAAGTTGAAATGAATGCGACTTTTATTCAGAAGGTGCACGGTTGTGCGTCTCTGTGGGATGAGACTCACTAAATGATTACTGACACACATGATCTACACAAATGAAACAGGTAAGAATCTCCACGTTAACATTCCAGATGCACATTTGTCTCACGCAGAATTTGTTCTTCTTTGAAAGCCAGGTGGTAAAACGGGATTTGCAACTCTTTGTTTCTGAATTTGTTTTCCACAATAAGCAGCGCAATAGGCCTCGGAATCCATAATCATACTGTGACCTCTGCAAATTGTGCCATGGCAACACTGCTTGCATGTAATCCTCAATGGAAAACAAGGAGGATAAAATACAGAAGAAAAAACAACAACGCAGGCGGGATTCTATACAATGTCAGACAGTCATAACGCCGTTTGTGATGTGTAACAGGCGCATTAGCCCCTCAGATCGCCACATGCGTGTGATGAGTGTCGGTTAATCAGCACAGCGCTTGTTGAGAATTACAGAAATAATTAGAAAATGAACAACCTGGCGAGGAAGGTTGTCGGTGTCTACGTCTGGGTGTCACGCCGTACAGTCTTTGAAATAATTGTGGCGTCGGCACACAAAGGGAAACAGCGAGACGGCTAATGTCAAACCCACACTGATGCCCACCGAGTTCTATTAAGCAAATAGCCGCTCGCTGGAAATGAAGAATAAGATGAAATGTTTTGTTTATGATGGCCGCCCACCACATGCGCTGAATGCAGCCCGTCCACGTGAGCACCATCGTCCTCCACAAAGGGAAGTTACACAACGCACAACATCCACCGGATGAATAATCACCAATAAAACGATATGTGGGTCAGCCAACGGCGAACGGAGAGAAAGGGGACAAGTCCCGCGTCCCCCGTGTTAATTTATTCACAAATGGACGGGCCGGGACGCGAAGCAGACGGGATAACCCCGGCGCTAATCTACTCACGTACTCATTTAAGTGGGATAAGGCTATTAGCATTATTAGTCAACCCGCGAGCGTTTCTTTGGTGGATTTATGAGAATGAGGGGAACTCTGTCAGCAGTCGAACTCGACGCTCTGTTAATCCATACTTGCACATATGTTGACATTTAAGGTTCAGCCGTAGCCTGGAGAGAAACTGAGCCACACAAGCATATTTAGTTAAGAAGATACGTTCCGGAGTCACTGGCTGGGAGTCTAGAATGAGAACGTAAATTTATTCTGCAAAAGTTTTGCATGCAATATATTTCTAAAAACAGAGAAAAGGCCGTGGTCTAAAAGCTGCGTGCGGTTTATTCAGGGCCAAGCAACAAAAAACAAATGATGCGGAGGAAGATGTTCAAAGTTAATCGCAAACATTAATTGCTGGTCTGTGACGGGACACAATTCCGGTCACCTTCGTTAATTCAATTAAAGACTAATCCGTCACCTGCCAATCAGGCATCCCTCTAAAACGCTTGATGTCAGCTTTTAACTGAAGAACACACTGTGCTGGTGAGTCCAGTAAATTACCGAAAACAGAACGACAATTACAAGAACATCTATACAGACACTGGTAAATGTGTTACAAGCTTCTAATAGGCTAAAGTTATGAATAATTATGAATAATTCTATATTCTTCTGCTGTGAAAACATCTAATTGACAAACAATTATTTCTCGGCAAAAAGGACGTTTTCAAAATGGCATTTGAACACGTGACAGCCTTTACTTTTGCGCATTTGAACAGAACAGACACCACCTGGTGAAAGCGTTCCTACCGGTGATACCAGTTTGAGATGTTTCTCACATCAGCACGTAACAGTTACACAATGTCAAATAATTGGTTTGACACCTTAAGGAAACTGCTATGCTTCCACTGGACGTGTGTGTACTCAAACCCAGGTGACCGGAATAAACTATTTCAAAACACCCATTTCAAAAGTGTGTGTATTTACTGGCGCGTGGCAGTGGTCCTGCTACTGGTATTTGGTAAACAATGCAACATTTGCGTGGACAATCCATCAAATAGTTAAGTGCATTCATCGCAGCACTCGGTTGTAGCAGTGACTCGAGTGTACACATGCTCGGTTAATGCCCCTTAGTGTAAGTCAGTCCACCCCACCACTAAAAATAAAAACCCTGAGGGGGACCTGAGGCTCTCTACTGGGGAAGTTAAGGATGTATTTCTTTCGTTTGCGCTTTAGGGCTTTGTGTTCAATTATAGTTGGCAGTGTGTGTATTGTAGGTACGCCTGTGTTTGAGTCAACTGGCTACAATACGATCGGACGTGGGAAACAGCAGGATGTTATCGGCCTTGCACGTTTCCCTCTCGTCACGTGGACTGAATTGATCATCGGCAGCAGCGTGGCTGAAAATCATGATGTACCTATGAGAACATTTGGTTTACTCCAACGTGCCCGAGTCTCTTCGGGCTCCATCTTCAGGAATCCGAGCGTGGTCAACAGCCGTGTGGTGCAACAGGGTGGAGGCAGGTTGAATCCTCTCTTTTCCATTCCTTTAAAAGCAGCATCAGAGGCGCCAGCATTCAGGCTACAAGGGTCAGGAAGGGATTCGCCACAAGGCCGTCTTCCTTAGGCAGCAGGAGTGAGAGGATGCACAGAGGAAGGGAATCCTGCTGAACACGTTTTTATCCACTGCATCTCTACCATTGGTCCAGCGACCACAATGATGCGGCTGGAGGATGGCCGGCGTCACTCGCATCAAATGTAGGATTCAACCGCTACCGGGGGTTCACACCAAAGAAGAGCGTCACATGGGAGGGCCACATATATTGCCCAGGTTATTTATTCATCTGTTGATTAAAACGTTGATTGATTGAAAAAGAATCCAATATGGCGTCTCTTTTCGGATGGTACCTTGTTTTTTTTAAATTTGAACGCATGGGCTGGTCCGGCTGACCTCACATGCCACTGCTGCAGAGTGTTCCAAGGCATGACAACATACAGGCAAGCGAGTGATGATGAAACGCATTGCCAACCATTTCTCTAATTCATTTTAATGAGATGTCACGCGCGTAACCCGAACATCACAGTTGCACTGTTTTAAGGATTAAGATAACCTCTATTTTTCTTTCTTCCACTTCCCTTTGGTCCGGGTTCAAATTTAACTGCAGAAATATATATATATAATTTCATGCATTGACGGGTATAAGAAGGTACCACTTTCCTGGTGCAAACAAACAAGACACCCCCTCGTTCTTCGACAGAATCTCAGGCTCAACTCTTTTGCTGCAGTTTGGAAGAAATTAGTTTTCAAGGATGACCTCGTACACAAAATGGGAAATGAGAATTGAAAAAGGTGCCATCATGGGTGGAATGTGGGACGGGAGGTTCAGGCCACCGCTGCTTTTGGTGCGGCAGTAGAAGCAAGTTGTTACAGTGGTTGTCACATTCTCATGAAAACATTATTACCCACAGAACGGGACATAATTCAAGTAGCAGCTATTTGATTGTGAGTTTCTTTTGATCCATATTTCTTCCACACGTTGTTAGAAACTTTTTATTGAATTGTTATTATTTTCAGAAAAACATGCCACAGAAGAATTCACTTAAATGCAGAGACCATGATTTTTATTTCCCGAGTAATATATGAAGTCTTTCCCCGGTCGAGCGCGCTCCACAAAGCGTGGTAAATGCCCACGAGGAGGGAGTGCACTGTGGCATTTCTGTGACCGCAGATACTCAGTCAACACAAGCAGATGGAGTCAACAGACTGAGTGAAGTGTCACCACCTCGGACGGGACAGGAGCATCCGCAGGGCTTTTCTGGTGAACCCATCATGGGGCACTTCTTCCCACACACCACCTCGCACAACAGCGATGTCGCTGTACATTAGTGCGGATTTGTGCCCATCAGGGAGGAAAGTTTACACCAAAGTAGCATGTTAAAGATAGAGTGCAAATGTTTGCTTATTGGCCCAGAAATGCACACAAAATGAAATGTAAAAATTAAACTTACCTAGGATGAAAAGAAATAAGAAAGAAATAGAGTAACTGCTTAGCTGTAAATGTATCTATGCACGTCATTGTCAATTATTGGAAACCTATCAAATTGATGTTGCAGAAAAAGGCAGTGTACAGCAGTGTCTGCGGAGAAAAATGTTCTTTAATTCCAAACAGGACTTGCAATTGATCAAATTGGAGGCAATTTTAGACAGAGCTCGGGTGCATCCGATCATAACCAGGAACAAAACAAAGAAGAAGCCAAGAAGCCTGAAAAGAAAAATGAAATAAAGAAAGATAATGGCCAAAGAGCCAATTTGGTCTCAGTATCAGCTAAGATGTGTCCATTAACACGCGTGTCCCTGAGCAAGGACCTGAACCGTACCTCGTACGTCTCATGATGAGAAGGTTACAGACATGTCGATGCATGGGATGAATACTTATAATTGCAGCTGAATTGTGAATCTTAAGTCTCCCTGTTTTCTTCATGGTGAAACGGTGGGTGTAAGGTATAAAGTTGATTGTGAGACTGGGTCTGACCTTCGCCTTATAATGACACAGCAGTACTGCCATTCCTTTAGAAATCATCTAACATTGGCGTCATTATTAATGAACTCGTGTGCTTTTTACCGAAGACAACAGTAAAGTGCCCCTGCTGTCATTAAATGGGCGAAACCAAGGCTCCGTTTGAAAGAAACGTCCCTCAGTAACACGTCCATGCTTGTTTGCAGATGGTGCACCAATGTCACCTGGGCTTTAAAAAGCAAATGTTATTTGCCCACTTCTTTCCAGCCTGGACAACCTGACAGTCAATATGTCAGCTTTTTAACCGAAATACAGTCTTCACTGCTAACGATTCTGTCGGAGATGAAGCCAACCCAAAAACCAGAGTGGCACACCTTTGAGCAGAGTAGTTCAGTGAAGGAATACTGATTCATACTGGACTGATTGCCTATAAGGTTTGGCTTACTTAGTCCATTGAATTACTGTCATCGTTTCAGCCTGTGATCAAACCCAATGGACCAGAAGACACTCGCCTCAGACTGTCGAGTGGCAGCGAGGATCGCGGCCATTCCCAACACGGATGTTTTACCAGTTCCTCTCTGAATCAGGATAAGAGTAATTTGGTGAATTAAAGTAACCATACAATAATTCATCTATTGCGTCAATGTAAATGTGGATTTCTGCTCTTACTTCGTTGGGCAAGTCGATCACAAATCGCAGAACAAACTGTTCTAGCTACATTTCAATCTTACCGATCAATAAGACATTTATATTTGTTTGCCTCTCCTTTAAGGGTTCCATTTTTTGCATCTGAACTGGAAGTATCCCTACAGCTATTAGCTTTTACTACTTTGTAAGGGGCCTCCATGCTGCCACTAAAAGCATCAACAGGAGACGGGATTAGTTTTTTTTTTTTTTTTCTCCGTTGCTCAGCTAATGCGCTTTTGTCGTGGCCACACAGAGATGTGTATCAATATCCCGGCAGCAGCTGCGGTTGTGATGCTAGGACGGCAAACAGCGCACGTGGGCCGTGCAGAGGCGATCCTCCGGGGAGGAGAGGCGAATCACAGAGCTAATCAGCGGCAGCGAGGACTGTGGAGGCGAAGGCAAGTGCAACATGAAAGTGATGCTGATGGAAGCCGGCACTGGAAATTGGGAGAAGATCAGGAGACACCCTTACTTAAGGAAGCTGTTTCCTCAGCCTGGAAAACTTTGATTTAACGTAATGGAGTCCTCATCGAGAGGGTATGAGAAAGAGAGAAGGAAGTGGGAATGTGGGTTTTGTCCTGCTGGAAGGCGTGGAAGGAAGCTGAGAGGATTGGAATTATATTTGGGTGGAAAGTGGTGGACAACAGCAGCTGTGAAAACACCTTCCTATATTCCCTGAATCAATGCTCGCTCTTGTTCTCTGATGTTCGCACAGAAATGTTTGGGCTTGCGTAACAGCATCTTTATTAGCGTCCCAGGGGCGTAGATAGCAGGTAAATTAATACTAATTCTATGCAGAGACGTACAAATTAGCCTGCTTTTTCTTGCAGCGGCTTGTTAGCGAGGAACACACACAAATAGACTCGCAGGCAGACGTTAGCATCCCTCCCTTACACATATGGGTATAACCAAACACGACAAACCTCCCCTCCCCCAGACGTACATACAACAAACCAACATGTGCACACATGAACACACCTCTTAATCTCCCAGCAGCACAAACCCAACGAGGGAGTGAGTTATGAAGTGTGAGGACTTGGCTCGGTATCACAGGGGAGGCCACCTCGCCGCTTCTCCGCCTCTTAATTAGTTTGGCCCGCTTGCATTTTTATTCATGTGTCGCGGGGAGTCCGAGTCGATAATCTATTCACTCCGATATTGGGAGACAAAACTCGGGCCGGTGTGAGAGAAAAGGGGGGGGTAGGGTGGCAGCGTCTCTCTTTAAAACGATTCACCCGCGGCGCGTCTCTGAGTGGCATCCCACGCATCTCAAAGCCCCCCTCAGCAGAGCGTTTTTATCGGCTCGGATGCCGGTGGCTAATAACGTATCGCTCCCCCCGTGCCCCTGCGTCTCAAACACCTTCACGATACATCACCCCCCCTCCCCGCGCCCTCCATCCCTCTGAATGAAGACGCCATATGGCCCCTCAATAGGTGCTTATATACGGAGACGTATCGACGCGCATCCGGCGCGCTGAGGCCCCTGATGACAGAGTGCTTGGGCCGCGCCGGCACCTGCCACGGAGCGCCGGCCAAGTCGGCGGGACGCAGAGATGAAGATGAACTGAGCAGCAGCAAAAAATAAAAATAAAGCCCCCCCCTTCTCCACCCACAGCCCACGCCGTGCGGCTGATTTACAAGTTATGGCCTTTTTCTCCTTCTTTCCCGCTGTCATTGAAAGCAGATTAGATGGGGCAGATTACTTCAGACATCAAGCATCACGCGGCCGATGCGTCACGGCCGTCGCTCACGGCGACGCCTCTTTTCCGTGGGGGGGCTTTCTGGATGCGTTCGCGGTGGGAGAAAAAACACCCCCGTGCCTTCCTGGCGTCCAGCCTCTTCCTCAGCCTCTAACCTCCATCCCACACTCAACTGACGCCCCCTCCCCCTCCCACAAAAACCCTTTGCTCCCTTTCTTACCATGTCTCTCTCTCTCCCCTTTTCTATCCTCCTCTTTTCTTTATCGCCAAGTTGTGAATGGCAGCCAATCAGGGGCAGAGTCGCCACAGCTTCAGCCTCGGTGACATCCACCGCCAGAAGTGATGCACTGCAAGAGAGAGAGAGAGGGGAGGGGATGGGGGTGGGGGGGGCAGAAAGAGAGAGAGGGAGAGACAGAGAGACAGAGGGGATGATAGAAATAAAGTGTAGAGGAGGAAAGGGAGAGAAGCCAGAGAGCGGGGAGGAGAAATGGAGGGAGGGAGGGCAGAGCGACTGAGACGATCTCTCCCTCTCTCTCGCTCTCTCCTCCTCCCTCTCTCTCCCCCTGTCTCTCTCCCTCCCTCCCTCTCTCTCTCATACACATTCGCACCAGCTGTGCCGTTGTCAGTCTTGGAATGTAAGCACTGCCGCGAGGAGTCAGGTTCTCCCCCGCTAAGCGCTGCTAAGGACCTCAGTCAGTCACACACACGGATGCTAAGCTGTCTGAATCAAAAGGTAAGGGCTTTTTTTTTTAGATTAAGATTAATGTTGATGGATGTATTTATATTTTGTCTGCCTGAAGACACCGGAAAAGGATGATCTGCATCCCACGAAAAGAAGTGCTGCAACTTCAAAGATGTTGATAACGGATAAATGAAGCATGATTGGATCCACTGTTCGATTCCCCCGATCTGGACATTTGTCTACAGATTACTTTTTTTTTTCATGTTGCTTAAAAATGAAGGAAAAAAAAAAAACTTATATATAGTGACACTATTGTATATTCTCAATAGTCTCGAAAATATAAACTTTGAGCCAATTATTGATGCCTGATAAACCAAATGAATTGACTGGGAATTGAACAGCATTCTTCCGTGACCTCAGTCACACAGAGAATTACACGACTATGTAACTTTAACATTATCATTTCATCGCTTGGGATCATTTTGTGCTTTTCAGCATCAACTTAGTCACCGTTGTCCTAAGTGCGTCGCAGGCTCATGCTCTGCTTCTTTGGATCTTATGTACGTAGACAAATATACTCGGCACGTCGGCAATATATAAATGAATCTGCTCTTGTGTGTGCACCTGTTCAAGTGACCATGCCAAGCTCTGTGTGTGTGCGTGTGTGTGTGTGTGTGGATGCCTTCGCCTGTCTGCTGAGATGCACTGAGGGTGAATGATGCTTGGGATGTGCTCTGGGCAGATTTGATGGAGAGGCGCTGTACCGTCCCTATCTCTGAAAACGCACGGAGGTGTTTACGGTGGTGCCGGAGCAGAGTTTCTACACGTCCATATCCTCCGCGGCGCAAACTTAACCCTCCCCTTCCTCTCCTCGCCCCCCCCCCCCCCGAACCGCCTGAAGGTTCTCCTTGGGTGTGCCGCCTGCATCGCAGTCACTAAAGTGATGCATGAGGGTGTAGTAGTGTGCACCGGGTCATCCGTGTAACACCATCGCTGCTTAGTGCAAATTAGCCACTAACGCGTTCCCCGAATTATAGTCAGATACGGAGTGACCTTTCAGCGTGGAGATGAAAGGCGGTGAAATCCATTCTCACACACGGGCACAGAGCTCTCACGAGCATTCGCACGGCTGGCTCGAAAGGATTAAACACCAATATTAGAAAATAAATGAAAAGTGATGTGCACATTTGTGAGAAAACAGTGAGCAACAAGGGGGGGAGGTCGGCTATTTCCTCGACAAAATAAAGGAATTAATATGGACATTTTGGTCAGTTTAAATTGTAGCGTCTTTGTATTCCGACGGTGTCTTTTGCCAGAGTGTGTTATCTGTGGTGGCCTTGCTAAACCTTCGCATAGTGAGACAGATGCTAGGGTTAATTAGTTATTATTGCCTTTTAAAATGCATACAATCCATTACCGCCCTTTCTTTTTTTAAATGGAGTGGATTCGATGTTTAAATGTCCCTTCCAACATGTCTCTTTTCAAGAAAGAAGCCTCCCCCTTCCTTCCTTTTAAAGCTTTTCAACAAGTACGTATCACAAAATTGCTTAAAGGATTTCAAAACATGAGTAAAGCTCGCTGAGGTCTGCCGGAGCCGGCGGGCCGGCGGAGGCCGACTGGGAAGCTCTAGGGCTCCACCAAGTGGAGGTTTGGGCGGGTGCTGCGTCTCGGTACATCCGACGCCCCCCAGGCTAGATTTACGCTCCGTCTGTGCTGCTCCGTCAATACCAGAAAGCAATCACTGGAGCTCCTCAAACTGCCAATCACAAGACACTAGTCCTCTGCACCTGGCTCGCAGGCGCGCGTGGCGTTTGCCGCTGAACCCACCGGCCGTAAATCAGGGTCCGTGGACTCGAGGGGTGCGTCCAAAGCACCCGAACCATAATCACGGCACCGCTTTTATGACCTTGCATCCATCTTCGTCTTCATCTGTCCCTGTTTGATGAGTCCCACATACATTCACTTGTTCCTCAAAAAGTGAACCTATTTTGAATGGCAGTTTGTAATTGATTTTTAATGAGTAAATGGTATTTGAGATGGTTTATGCTGAGAGCAACTCTGCACATGTGCAATAATGTGTGTGTGTTGCTTCTATTTTTATGATCATGTGCAGTAAACCACAAGGAACTGCGTTGAAAAGCTTTGAAAACGCGACCTATTATGCCCTGAGTTCACTAAACGCTGCTTCGTGGTTAAAGTGCAACGTTAAGTTCAAACCAATGCAGACAGAGTGGAACGCTATAAATAGTCTGAGCCAAAGGTTGCACCAACATGCGGCACAGATGGTCCGTTTTAGGTGTTTGTGTTCCCCTGTGTATCGAGGATTACATATTTAGTATGCAAGACCTCTTGAAAAAAGGTTTGTGTGCAGCCGCAGACTTGCATTGCCCCACTAAAGCCATAAAAGTGCTTAGTTGCACAGTCGGGTTTAATGTTGGTTGGAGAGCCTGCTTGTGAAATTTTCGGATGCATGTGCACACAAATTGATACAGACTGATATGCGAGGCCGTGTTTTTCCAGGGAGAATATCCTGATGAACAGCTAGTTTATATCTGATCAAAGATATTCTTATTCAGCAAAACAAGAATGTATAATTTTGTGGATTACAAAAAATGGAGCAGAGCCGAGCTCCTGCCAGAATATGTGTCAGGCGAGATTAAGAATAACAGCCCTCGACAACACTTATTTAACTCGTTGGTCCCTTCACATTGCTGGTGTTAATGCCGAGCCATATTAGCTGAATCTAATCATAAACAACTTTTTTAATAAACCCCCACCATTCAATGGGTTTAATGAGTTAGGATAATTCGGGCCGGGTCTATAGGATCTGGCATTGATTCAGCTCACTCATCCTTTAATGGAGTTTGGTAGAATTCTGAAAAGACACACTGGCCCTAACGCTTAATAGGCACACCACATCAAAGATTAATATCCAGAATGCTATTAAAACTCAAGGACAGGCTGGAATGATAATTAGAAAATGCAATCACAAGCATCAGACTAGATTAATTGCAAGGCGGCGTTTCCTGATTTTCGGGACCACACTTGTCACACTCATGCCACATTATGGGCGTGCACAGAGAAAATAACATTAGAAATGTAATCCGTGGCAACACAATCTACATTTGATCTCTTCTAATGCCGCAGCCGTACTTTGACAAAGTTCAAATCCTGTCAGGGGGAAAACACAGCTGTGATGTATCATCACGTTGTGGAGTTCAGCGTGTTCATTACATGTAGATTGTGGAGACGTTTGCTTGGTTCCAACATTCTTCTACATGCCTTATTTTTTTTAAATTCTAAAGGCAATATTCATCCATTAAAAACGTTCAACTTTCACACAAAGTATCGCGAACACTTGAAAATCAATGCTGATTGAACGTCTTCACCCTGGTGGGAACCGTCTGAGTGTCTCAACACGAGCGATATGAGCAACGTTTTTCGCCTGAGATCTCATCAGCTGGCTCATTTGATTTTCTATATGCCGCACTTCACTCCCACCGACGGGACCGCGGCGCTGATTTTGCCACGGACGGTAACGAGCCCTTTGTCCTCGTAAACACTTGCCCTGACGACGCGGTTGTCGTTAAAGGGCTCTGAACAAAAGCGAAGGAATTGCTAAAGTAGCACGTGCTAAAGTCTGCTCGACGCTCCCCGGAGGTTCGACGGCGGACGCTGTCGCCAGGACTCCTCGTGCAGTGACCCTTCTTTAGAACGCAGGACAAGATTTATGAGGATTAACTTCCCATGGACCCTGAATTATGCATGCGCACCCGAATGACCTAAGTGAAGTATCAGGGGGAGACGACCGAAAGCAGATAACAGCCTTTCATTCTGGCATTGGTCACACGTTGCACACAGAGCCCCATGCGATAGGTTGAAAAGTACCTTTCTATTGTGTGATGCTTCTAAATGGAAACCATAGGCTGACGACAAATCCTTGAAGAACTTTCATCAAAAAGGGAAGAAAACAGTGATGAAAACACGGCGCTTGAAGAAGAAGCCTTTTGATGTAGCGCATTGGGAGTAATACAAATATATGCAAGGCTCCGTCCGTAACGTATGCATGGACAAATTGCAGTGGAAACCTTGGAGAAAAATGGGTCAGGGGATGAATAAAAAAAAAAAAAGAAGACATCTTTAGAAAGACAATGCATGTCTACACGCGGCGGCGAAGGTCGCTCTGCGGCACCGTCAAGATAAAGTGGAGCGTTTAACAGTGGGGCCTTTTACTCTCATTCTGCTGTGCAAATCATCGGTAATGCAACTTCTAATTAGTGAAGTGCTGCTCAACCTTTCACTACTCAAATACAAGGAAGACATGCAGTTGAAGCTGCAGTTTTTAAACCTTTGACGAATGCACTGTGGCGACTGAAGTTTTTTATCGATTGCTTTTTGTTTTTTGTTAATCACTTTCTTAAAACGACTATTATTGCAGTAGGTCGTCGTATAAGATTATTAAACCTCGGTTGATTAGTGCGTTCATTAATGTTCATTATCATTTCTTTTTCATTTAGCAAAACCTACATTTAGATGTTTGTTCTGTTCCTGATCAAGGGCAAAACCAATCACTGAATTAGCACTTTTGAGCTCTCCGACACGCTCAAAATGCACCTTTGCTGATTGCACAATCAGCTCCCCCGATGAAGCATATATTGAAAGAGACACAAGGCCTTTGTGTACAAAAGTGTCGTCCCATTGTGGTCCGCGTGCTGCCTCAGTGTTCCTTCTGCCACGCTGGCTTTTCAAGCCGATTGTGAAGGTGATGCAGAAGTGCTTCTTCACCGATGTTCTGTCTTTTCACAGGAAACTCAAGGACATCGAGGAGAGGAATACAATGTCTGTACTGTTGACGCTGCCTTCCAGTCTTGGTCCAATCGCAAGTTCATCGCCTTAATTCAGAAGTCGTCCGGGAGCGTTCGCCAGCCGATCGGGTACCATGATAACCGATCGGGTCGTGCTGCTGCTGGTGCTCTCCGTCCTGTGGCCCAGCACCGCCCTGCCTTTCACGCCTGGGAATATCGGGAATCTGTTTGGGATGCCAGACAGTGACGGCAGGACTCTGCAGCGCTCCAAACGGGGATGGATGTGGAATCAATTCTTTCTGCTGGAGGAATACGCAGGAAATGACCATCAATACGTCGGCAAGGTAACGTGCCCCTGCCCATTGTGTGCAGAGTAATTACAGACGGTTTAGCTCGTCCGAGTAGTGTCTGATGTAATTGGCTGAAGACGAACGGTCTGCCGGGAAGCCGGCTGTTAACCGGAGCTATCGGATACACGTGAAATGCTCTCTTTTACAGTCTTTATGTACTCGGCTTCTCTTTCTCACGTCCTTCGCTCAATAAAAAACAACATACTAACGTACTGTGAAAGATAACGGTGTTCAGTTGGGGTTAAGCAGGTGTCGCTAATGTAAAAGTAATATCGCGCATTTGCAACAACAAAATGAGGTGTATTCAACGGTAAAGATGAACTTGTTTCAGATCAGTCAATGAAACCAAGTGTGCATGAGTCATGAGCCAAGTAAAGCCTGTTCAACAGACTGGATTTATATTTCACTTATTAAATAAAAACACTTTGTGGAGGTGTGTGGGCATCATGGTTTTAAAACCCCAAAACAAGTGGCAGGCTGGCGGTAAAAATAAAATAACAACACATTGAGTAGGAGTTTGAACAAGGTTCAAGTTTGATAATTAATATCAGTTCACGGCCGTGCTGGTCCAGCTCGAAACGCTCAAATCCGACTCCCGTGACCAAATTCTAAAACTGCAGCTCCTGCAAGACCCTTTTCTCCAAAAAGAGAAGAGAAAAGAGAGTTCCGGCACAATGCTCCCCATCCGCAGCCACGCAGATCAGAGAGGTTCCTGTCAGCTCAGCCATGCTAGCACCACGGAGACAGGTGTGATGAGGAACGCTTCGGTTACAACTCCAGGGAGGGAAATGAGGTGGCTGTCGACAGACAAATTTTCTCAAAGGAAGCTCGCTTTCATCACACACCTCATTCTCCGGAGTAAACAAGTGTCTGGTGCAAGGTTGAGTAGGGGTGTGGGGGGGGGGGGGGGATATGACAACTTCCTTTGCAGAAACCATCATCCTGATGTGGCGAAGAGGAAGGAGCGGCAAAATTTAATGGAATAAGGAGAAAAGGATTCGGTGAGAAGAAAACATATCAATCAGCTCGGGCCGATGGAACTCACCTCGTTGCGTGAAGCGCCGCCGCAGCAAAGCAATCGCTGACTATAAACGGGGCCGTCCGTTGGCACGTCAGGGACTGCTGCAATGTGGCTTTCTCACTCGACTTTGTGATGCTCTCTGGCATCCAACTTCTGCGGCATGACAGCAATCACATCCGCCGGCTCCGCGCGCCCCCTCCGTCCAATATCACTCACCATTAAACTGTCGGGGAAACATGAGGCTGTAATAAATTACCAACAGAAAGAAATAGGGCAGACCTAGCGCGATCCGTATCGCTAATTCAATCAGTTCAACGCCGGAGCTCTCCGTGGAGAGACGCACCGGGACGAGGACGGGGAGACGCTTATACGTGAAGGGATCAGAGATGGATGGATGGAGAAAGAAGTTATTGGGAAAATACATCAATAACTAAAATAACCTTAAAAAACAAAACAATAAGATGAATGGACAGAGAGAGAATGCGGATGGATGGATGTTGGAGCCGCAAAGATTAGACAACTCATCGATAAATCCATCCGCCGGAAACTAATCCCCTGTGTTGACAACTGACTAATAGTTTGGGTCATTTTTCAGGCAAAAAGGTCAACCTCCATCTCGTTCCAGCATATAAAGACGTGCTGCCAGCCTTCGCTTTATATCATCCGTAATTTAGTGTCTGTGGGTTGCAGAGTCCTGGGTGAAAATAAAAGGATTTTCCTTTAACTAATCACCGCAGGCTGTGTGACGGCTATTATTCTCTTGTAAGTCGCAACTGAAAAAGAGCCTGTAAATAGAGGGAACAATGGCCGGATAATGACGCTGGCAGAGGAACAAATGAGAGGTAAACAGAAAGAGGCATGAAGCACTTTCATGTCCAGCACGAAGCCATCAAAGCCGCGACGGCCGTCCTCCTGAAGATCATCGAATGGCCTTCGCTGTGCACCGCGGGGGGTCTTGTTTGTTTCGCATTCACTCAGACCTCTCCAATCAACCCCGCCGACACTCGCCCACTGTCACTTACGGCTGATTTCTTGATTACGAGAATCTGGTCTGATGTAAAGCCGCGCTGGGTGAACGGCTGGCGTTTGGGCTGAAAGCGACCAAGCGGCGTTCAATGAATGCAGCTCGCATTGCTCGTCGAGGGGCTCGGAAAAGAAAAATAAAGAACCGCTGCTCTGAAGCTCACGTCCTCTTCCGAATGATGACGAGGAGACAGAAGAAGCCGCGTCGGTTGGCGGAAGGTCCCGAGCAACTTGCTCGGCTGGTATTCGGTCGGCCCCCGGGGGGGAAAGAGCGGCGGCGTGTGCTCGATGCCTGGAAGCACGCTATGCGGCGGCTGTGCGCGCAGCGAGCGCCAGGGCGTCGAAACCTTCGGCGGGGGCCAGTAATGAGTGCGAGCGCTCACTGTGTGCAGCTGCGGTGCCCTACTTCTTAAGCAGGCCTGTGAAGTGTGAGCACTCGCAACGCTGAGCAATACGACCGCAAACTTTGGATTCCGGAGCATCTGAGTGGCGTGTTTGAAGTGAACTAAATCCTATTAAGCTCCCGCTGCACCCGCATTGTCTTCCGCCTTGAAGAGGAAAAGTGCTGCTCCAAACAAGAATATGCAAGTTAGCTCACTTTGTCTTGGTAATAATTTGCCGCGTGAGCATCCGACGCGTTTCTCCATGAAGAAACTACTGATCACATGAGCTGCGCTGCGTGACGTTAACCCGGTAACACGCACATACAGTGTTACAGTACTATGTCACTAGAGACTGAGGAAGAGCAACGCTGTGTTCATTCTACACTCTATTTCGCTATCTCCGCTCTGCAGCAGCGAGCAATGCTTAGCTGAGACCTGCACAGAATTGCCAATGATTTTGCCGCTTTGCTGACAATTCCTGTTTGTGCGAGGCGATTTAAGTCATCAAGGCTCTCTTCTGTGCCTCTGTTGTAAGGCCTTAAAAAGGCTGTGTTTTCGCTGGGCGGCCTTGACAGGAGAGCCACTAAATCCCCGCAAATATAGTGTGGCGGTGCGAACATTTGATTCTGTTAAGAGTGTGTGAAAAACAACCACAATCTGTCATCAATGCCAGTTGTTCTTTCTCTGGATGTACTAGATGTAATAGATTCACAACACGTGTTAGATTTCCCTTCGACATAAAGAACCCGCTTCTTTTTAGGCCAATACAAATTTAATATACTATTACACTTATATACAGAAAAAAATATCTCTGAACAACTTTAAACATGACATAATGCATTTATGAAAAAATGAAATAATCCATGCGGTGCAAATTTACACGCTAGATCCAAACGAAGGTCGCTGTTAAGCGCTTCCTCCCCCCCCCCCGGCCGTTCCAAGCCGATATGAGCAACACCGAGGAGGCAATAAGCCCGCTGAGGGGCCACCCAGAACCGGCTCCCGCCAGGGGATCCTCGCCCGCCAACGAGAGAGAGGCCGTAACACACTGCAGTAAAAGGAAATTCACAGCCACGAATGAAACGAAAGACCTTGTGAAAAGCAATCCCACAAAATAATTGTATCTTTCTTGTTTCCATAATAGTTCATAATAGGAAGCGAAAAACAAATTGATATTGGATATTTATATATATATATTTTTTTTTTTTACAGTCTCATAATAACTGTATTGCTCTGCCAAAACTCTCCTCATTTGCTTTACCACTCCCTATTAAATCTATGCGCCCACGTGCAGAAGACCCGTGTCCCCCGATGATTAGGGAGCTGAAGTTATGCTGCATCCAATAATTAGTAAGAGTGTATGCAGCAGTACGTAGACCAAGGGAAGGACGTGAAATGCACGCCACGAGGTTCTGCAAAGGCAGTAAAATCCCTATTATCATATAGACGGCCTGGCAGCGCAGGGCGCCGGCTCCTTTGATGGTTCGCTGTTTGTACTTTCCGTTGCTCGGGTTTCTTTTTACGGGATTAACGGCCAAGACCAGATATGTGGTTATAATCACAGAAAACCCACTGAAGAATGTGATCAAACGATTTCGGAAAAACATGTGATTGTTGTGGTCGGACTGGGGCTGAAACAGTAATGGTGTAATTATCACGCTGGGAGCAGAGAGGAGTGTTTTAATGGGAACCGAGTGTCGGGCATCGCTCTGTGAGCCCGCTGTGCAACCTGCAGCCAGTATGCATTGCAAATACATACGCAATGCACATAGGGAGTCAATTCCAATGCAAACAATGGTGCGCTTTCCCGCTCAGCGAAATTAGCAGCATCACTCATACTCAACAACGGCAGCGGCCTTCGCACACACAGCGCGTCATAAATCCTCGGCTCCGCTCAGGAGTGAATTCCTATTCACAAACAATGAATAGAACTCCAACGCACCAGAGCATCCAAGCCGACTGATGTTCCTCTTTAATAGACGTCGGATGATGGAGTTCACCTGCGTGGAAATGTTTTTCCAGACACAACGGCCAATACTGCGCACATTGTTCATTTCAACTCGACAGCGTCTGGTTTCCACGCGCACGCCGTTTCTTTTTGCTTATTGAGGAAGGCTGGCAACACGTCTCAGATTTCCATTCAAAGGTGTACTGTTGACATCACTTTTCCAACTGCGGGGAAGAAATAATTAGGTCCCTCACAGCACGCGGACATTAATATTAATACTTTGCTGACGAACATTCTGAGTCTCTAACTACTTGTCATTTGAAATGAGATCGTATTCTAAATATATCTGCTGACAGATCCCGTGCAGAATGAGCCTGAATCAAGCGTCTGTCACAGCGAGCCGCCATTACTCCTCCATGACGCTGGCGTCCGCTCGGCGGTGACGGATAGGTCAGAGGGGACGCATTGTAGCAGTTGTTGCTGTGGGTCACGTTTTCATCGTTTTCCAAAGGCAAGAACTAATGGAGCGTGTCTCTCTGGACACTGTGGGGGCCGAGGCTGGAGGCGGAGAGCCACCTGACCCTCGGTGGGTTCGGTTCACGGCGTCAGAGATCACGAGGACGTCTCAATGTTTTCATACATCTCGACCACGGCCGAGCAGAACGTTCAACTGTTCCAACTGTTGGTGTCTGGTAAATGAACTTGGGGATTTGTAGGACACACGCTTTGGTTTGAGTGTAGAGACACAAGCAGAAATAGCTAAATTAGCCAAACTGAGAGGCACGTGAGGAGGCTAGAGTCCCTGAATGTCACCTGAAACTGGTGCTTGCAATAGTTTTCAATTAAAAATGAAACCGAGAGAGAAGGGAGAGAATTGGCAACCAGGGCATACAAATTAATTTAGATATCCAGAGAAAGACCCCTTTGTCAGCGTTTATATCGTGTACCACACTCAAAAACAGCACGTACTACTCAAATATACTTGCAACAAAGAAGACAATCAAGTGTTAATATGTGGCGAGGTGTTTAAGGGCAATGCAATGAATGTTTTTCAGTGGATTTGAACCTCACACAGCTACGCATCGCTGCCGCTCCACTCGGTCCTATAAAGGTATGTGTGTGTGTGTGTGTGTGTGTGTGTGTGTGTGTGTGTGTGTGTGTGTGCCGTGTCCTCAGCTGCACTCCAACATGGACCGAGGCGACGGCAACGTGAAGTACGTCCTGACCGGAGACGGCGCCGGCAGCCTGTTCCTGATCGACGAGAAGTCCGGGGACATCCACGCCACCAAGAGGCTGGACCGGGAGGAGAAGGCCATGTACTCGCTCAACGCCAAGGTGCTGGACCGCAGAACCAACCTGGAGCTGGAGCCCGACACCGAGTTCAACATCAAGATCCACGACATCAACGACAACGAGCCAAAGTTCGCCAAGGAGACCTACTTCGCCAGCGTCCCCGAAATGTCCGAAGTTGGTACGTTGTGGTTGATGTTATTTTGGAGATGTTTTAGATGACGATCCGCTTTTGGTTCCAGTTGTTGTTATTGTGATGATAAGTTAAACAAGTAAGCAAGAAAACAATAATTGTATAAACCTATAGATCTGGTAGTAATTGGTTCATTGTTTGAAAAGCATATGGGGATCTATAATTAATAGCACGGTGGAAGGCAATTAAGGAGAAGCAAAAGAGCGCATGGTGTTGCTCATCAGTGCGATGGACCGGCCTATTGTGGCGCTGCATTCACTCCGTCAAAGTCATTTATTCCTTGTGTGATTATTTGTTTGGCCGGGCTCATTGGGCATTCATAACAAGTAGTGCCATTTGCTGTTTTTAATAGGCAGTAGAAACATGGAAAGTTTAGATTGTCAGTCTTTCCAATTAAGGATTTGCTTCATTGAGCTTTGCTTCATTCCAATCAAGTCATATAAATAAACCAATTGGCATCAATATAAACAAAGCTTATGTAAATAGTGCGTGAGGGCATGAAATCAATCCTCAATTATGCAACAAAAAAAAATAATTCACAGTAGCAATCAATGGTCTATCAAGAGCCAATTGCCTCCATGCCACTCTTTGGGATTCATGCCCGTTGAAGCACTGTTGTCATAGAAGGGAAAAGAGGCGCAGGGTCACCGCTGCTCATCTCTGGGCCTTCGTCTTATGTTTAGACCCAACAAACCGGTTAATAAAGCAGGCCAGCCATGAACAACCTGCAGCCCCCCCTCCCCTCCCCCCTCTATGCCATCAGTGCTGGGACTAAGTGGGACAGATGTTCAAGGGTTCATTAGTATGCACGGAGACAGTCAGAGACCCAAACAGGACACGCCAGAGGTCTCCTGAATGCCAAGGACAGTATCTGCAGCGCGGCGTTATTGAAACGCTCGGGTGGATCATGCAGGACTTCAACTGCAGGATGTCTGGGAGCAACTGAGCCCTTTTCTACTATTCATTTTTATCCATTTAGCACTGGAATGGCACATATCCAAGCACCTATCAGTGCTTGTGGATTCATGTGTGTATTATTCGTGAGGGGAAAGTGCTTGGAGATTTAAGAACAGTGTGAGTGATGCTAGTTTCATATTGCCAAATAACACTTCCAACCCCGGCTGCCGGGTGTAATCTCTGCAGGAAATACGAAAGGCATCGTCTCTGAGCACAGTAATTCTCTTCCAGCTCCTCAGTGGAAGCTCGTCAGTATTTATCTAATGCTGCCACACCTTGGACTCTGACAACAGAGGTCAGGGAGAAATTCTTCAGTAATACGACCTTGCTACGCTCACAGCAGCAATGGTATTATGCACAAGATTATGCAAAGGTACATTCTTTACTCTCCGAATTTAAATCTAATTACAACATTTGCCGTAGTGAGAATAAAGTACAACAATATAATGTTTCATTAGTTGGGTTGACGACACGTTGAGAAATTTCAGCCGCTGTGCAACAAATGCGTAATGGTTTTGTTAAAAATGACACGGATCACACTCATAAGCTACGCGCTGCCAATGACAAGAAACTGACTGATGAGACCAAAATCTTTGCATTAGTACTTTAAATTAGTGATTATCAACTGTTTCTAGCGAGTGTTAGGACTTTACACGGGTAACTTCTCTGATATTGCTGTGACTATGTCTCATTTAACTCAACAAAAACTCAATATTACATTCAAAGCCATCAGGAGACCTCAAAGGAGCCTGCGTAGGTTAGCGGTTGGCTCGGTTGCTGCAGGCTCTGCCTTCACTTCATGGCATAATTAATATTTTCACTAAGATGACCCTGCCTCTCTGCAGCCAACTCATTAGATTCACACCAGTGGCAGTTTATTTGACACGGAACTAAAGATTTACTTATTGCTTGCTCTAAAGGTCGTTTTTTCTTTTTATAGCAAATTCTCTGCATGAGAACAAACTAATGAACAAAGTGCATACGAAGTCAATGTTGAGTCAGTTCGATGCATGTATGTATGTATCACTGCTCTGGCATTAAACATGCCTTTGCATGCCCTCTTTGCAGGTACATCTGTTGCCACAGTAACCGCTAACGATGCCGACGATGAAACGTATGGGAACAGTGCCAAGCTGGTATACAGCATTCTGCAGGGACAGCCATATTTCTCTGTGGATTCTGAAAATGGTAAGTCGTACCCAGTGTGTAAACCAGCCTGATCTCTAAAAACTGTTCGTAACAATGTATAAGAAAATTTTGAACATACAAATTCGTAGTGACACACACTAAATAAATACGGACTGCAACTGATGACGTCGCCCTACTCAAAGTGAACGGGGACCTGCGCCCCGTAAACACACTTTGTGAAGTCTAACCATGTAAGATAAACGTGTTATGATTGTAATTTTAACATGAAATCAATGTTAAATTATAAGAATAGAATACTAACCCTAACCCCCTCAAAAAATCCAACATGGCGGAGAGACGTTCACTCAAGAATCCAACATGGTCCGCCATGTTGTTCACTCAAGGGGCGTGGTTAACAGCCGCCAGTTCCTATGTATTGTTACGAATGTGTATGTTCAAGATTTTCATATACATTTTTACGAACAGGTTTTGGAGATCACGTTGGTGTAAACAGAGCTCCCTCGCACTGCCACAAGAGCTTCTGAGACTCCAACAAGTGCGATAAGGATTTATTTGAAGTCGGGACCTGATTGCACAGAGTACATTCCATTTAGGGACACGTCGACAGGATTATTTTTTTCAGCCGAAATGTCAAATTCTGTAAAAGTGTGTATTTCTAATTGTTCTAGTAAAATATGAATGTCTAAATGTCACAAGCTGTATAATAACCTGAATCCAGAGGAACAAGATAGTTTCAAACCAGAAGGGTACTTAGCTCCATCGGTGCCACATAGTCATCACAAAGCATTTTATTACCAACTAGTTTCTAGATGCAAAGGTCCAGAAGATCATAATGTAACTATTTAGTGTGATTAAATAGAGGGATAGAGTTGTATCAACATCTGCATTTAATCAATGCAACGCTAACAAATCAAATGAAGAAGAAGAACTCAACATATATGTGTGACTGCGAAAATAATTAATGTTCTCTCAGTTAACTAAATAAGAGTAGGGCTGCATTAAAAAAGAATTCTGCATGCTTTAATTCAGAAAAAATAAAATAACGTGAAGATGAGCTTGAATTCCCTCCCTCACATTTGGACTTATAAATAATACATCTGAACAATTGAACAGTTTAATAGAACTACTTCTAGAATTAAATTGTGTTTTGACCATAAAAAGCCTTTTCTTGGAAAAAAGATGTAAAATGAATGAATGTATTTATTTAATTGGTAATTGTCTCGTTTTTTCACATAGCCGATCTGTTGCATCTTCACATCTAGAATGAGTTTGAAGTTATGACAGACATTTGAATACGAAGCGTTTCCTCGAGGTGGGTGACTGAGTTGGTTTCATCTCTCAGCGTGACATAGTGGGCAGCAAAGGGAAACAAGGATGTGTGTCTTTGACACGGATTCAGGAAAAGAAAAGAAAGAACTACGTTGGTCAACAGAGACTGTGACCGGAGCAGCTGGCCTTCATTTAAATACAGCACGGCAGGAGTCATCTCTGACCAAAAGGCCTTTGTTCTTCGACACCAGGAGCCTCGCCTGTAGTTAGACTCAATGTTCTGAGCTCTGCAGGCATGTAAACCCAGACCACTTCCTACCACATGGATTCTAAACATAAACGTAGCGCGCGTGAAAATAGGAAAGTGTTGCCAGGGAACAGAATCCGAGCAGCAATTACACTTCCCCTTAAAATGTAATTGGAACCAAAATAGTAGTATATAGATGCAATATCCGGAGACATGGTTCGGCACGGGGATGAAATTGGTGTGACTCTTATCTCATTTTCAATTAGGCAGATTTCATTAAATTGGCCAAAGTGTTGAGAATCATGTTGTTTTCCCCACCAGGCACCATCAAGACAGCCTTGCCTGGCATGGACAGAGAAGTCAAGGAAAACTACCAGGTTGTGATCCAGGCCAAAGACATGGCCGGACAGATGGGGGGGCTCTCGGGGACCACCACAGTCAGCATCACCCTCTCCGACGTCAACGACAGCCCGCCGCGCTTCGCCAACCGTAAGAGTCCTCAGCTCCCGATGCTAGAACGGACTGATATCTCAAACGAGATCTGGAAACAAAGTATTAGCGAGCTTGGTGGTTTCACGCCTTCGGCGTTGATATTTTCAAACCCTCAAACAAGTTTCATATTTGATTAAAAGCAGCAATGCATTCTACGTAAAACGATTGCATGGGTTGAGGCAACAATGTGACGACAGGAACAGAGCAGCAGCCTCTGGCAGACTCTCATTATGAATGAGACAAGCAAAAAGTCCAATTATGGGCTCCCAAACCCCAAGTAGCCCACTGACGACACACGCACGCCCCACCGGTTGTGTCATGACTGTTTCATCTGCCGTCTCAGATTCCTTCCGGGTGACCACCGTGGAGTCTACCGAGATCGGAGGCGCCATTGGACGCATCAAGGCTGATGATCCAGATGTTGGGCGCAATGCTGAGATGGAGTACAGTATCGTCGGGGGCCATGACACATTCAACATTATCACAGACCAAACCACACAGGAGGGAGTCATCATAATAAAAAAGGTCATTTATTCCCCATTTTCTTTTTGGTGCATTAGAGTCTTCCAGCTTTACTGCTTTATGCTTTGTGGTCTGCATCCAACATCAAGTGCAGCTGCGGTGAGCAGTCATGCGACTGGGATTTGATTGATGACGGCTGTGCAATCAGACAAACAACTGTTTTCACACAGCTGCAATCAATGGCCTTCAAAAGATGTTGAAGTGTGCCACAGAAAGCCTTTACAGCAAAAACATTTAACAAATGCATCAAGTAACACCACCTGTGCTCATGGAATTTGCATAAGGTCTTCAGCTGTTGACCTTTGGGATTTCCTCTTCATCCTTTACTATATGTTTTAATTAGATTTAATGTGAGCCGTCTTTTTATCGCTTCTCATATACGTTGAGCTCCACTGGGAAGACCGAGTAGAATGGTTTGAGATTACAAAAAGCTCTTTGATAACGTTCATTCGTGTTAGAAAGACATATGACAGAATTTATTTTTGAACTGTGGAGTGAAATCAGATACCCTAAGCCTGTGAAATGAATAATATTAAGCAGACTTTTGGCCAGAAACTCTTTTCAGATTCCACCTGAGATCCCGAGATATTCCTCACATGGATTTATAACTTACAATTGGGAGTATGAATACGATAAACTCAGACAAATAGGATGTAATGAATTGCCTCAGAAATCCTGGAGGCGGACAGAATTTTAAGGAAAAAGTCTGCGGCTTGACTTCTGATGCTCTTTCATCTCCAGGCCCTGGATTACGAAAGTAAGAGGGACTACGAGTTCAGAGTGGAGGTGAAAAACACCTACCTGGACGCCAGGTTCATCCACGGTTTGCAGTTCAAAGACTACGCCACGGTCAAGGTGACCGTGGAGGACGTGGACGAGCCCCCGGTTTTCACCAGGAACCCTTACATCATCGAGGTGCACGAGGACACGGCGGCCGGCAGCTTCGTCGGCGTGGTGTCGGCCAGGGACCCCGACGCCGACACCAAGCCCGTCAAGTACGCTACGCGCTCGCACTGCTTTTCAGCGAACAAATTCAAGTTCTCGCTATTTAGGGAACTTTGGAATTCGTCGGTGGCCAAAGCAAAGATTTTCCAAACCGACCCACGTGGAGAGATTGCCAAATTATGATTGTTTTTAAACTCATTGTCAAAGCTTTAATTATATCAGTATAACATCAATGAGTGAGAAAAAGCCACACATGGTAGAATTACAACATTTACAACATTTCCTCTTATCAGTCGTTTTAGCAGTGAGTGGAAAATGTGCCCACTTGGCTTTATCTAATCCATCAGCCTCTTGTCAGCGTGGAGAGGGAGCGCATATTATTCACAGGTCCCTCCTGGTTATTTCCCAGTGGAAGATGGCGGAGGCCCTGTGAAGTGAATACAGAGACACTTTTTATTTCCCACAATTATGTAAGCCCTCCGTGGCACAAAGTGAAAGAGCCTAATTGGCTGTATCGATTCAGCGCAGCCGCTTCCACGCACATGGCGCCTGCCCGTCTCCCGCACAAAGAGACACGCCACTCCCAGCCCATGCCACGTGGCGTGTTGTGTTGCACATTCAAATTTCAGTGAAATATGAGAGCTGACCATGACAAATGAGCAGGCGCGAGGAAAGATGCATCGTCGTATCGCGTTTTGGGCGGCGAGTGATGAAGTGGGCAGAACACACTTTTATGCGGCAAAGAGCTGCTTTCGCTCGGACGCCCAGTGAAGACGGATCGGTGCGAGCGGAACAGAGCTCACGTCGCGTGAGCAACGTCACAGGGGTGCAAATACATTTTTAACGGCGCGCATGCGTGTTCTTCTCTTCTCTCAGGTACTCCATTGATCGGCACACAGACCTGGAGAGGCTGTTCAACATCGATTCTGTGAACGGAACCATCACAACACTGAAAGCCCTGGACAGAGAAATGTCCAAATGGCACAACATCTCTGTGGTGGCCACTGAAATAAGTAATTGACACTGATTGACATTAGTAGTTCTGTATTTTTAGATTCCTGACGTTAAGTGACTCTCTGTCATTGTGCCTTTATCTCAGATAACCCTCGGCAGACCACTCGGGTGCCCGTGTTCATCAAGGTGTTGGATGTCAACGACAACGCCCCTGAGTTTGCCATGTCCTACGACACATTCGTATGCGAGAACGTCAAAGCCGGACAGGTGATTCAAATTTAAGATCCTCTACGTCAACGGGGAGCCGTTTCCATGGTTTTTGGGCAGAGAGCCAAACAGACGTTGGCAGCGATCACCCATAAGTCACCTACCAACATTTGCAGAGGAAATGTCGTGCGTTTCTGACGGATCTGTGTGGGTGCACAGCCATTCACACGTCACAGCGGGGCTGTTTCACTCGACAAATCCTTTAATTATATAAACACTTCGCAACATTTTGCAGATTTGTCTCTAACGGATCTGACTGGCCCAAGTTTACTCAGTGATATGTTACTTATTTTCTATCGAATAGCATTTGAATGAAATGCCTTGCTTGCCATCATGTGGTTAAGATGACGAGTGCTCATGTGTTTTTTCTCATACTGTCTTTGCAGCTGATTCAGACAATAAGTGCCGTTGACACGGACGAACCGCTCGTTGGACACAAGTTTGTCTTTAGCATAAGTGCCACCAATCCGAACTTCACCATTGCCGACAGGGAAGGTGAGAAACAAATACAAAGGTTACTCGTGTATGTTAAAGTGTGTCTGGAGATTTTGAAATGACAGAAATTGTAAGGAAATTCACAGCATATATGCATCGCCTCAACACAGCTCTCAGCATGGCGGCTAGCAGCTAATTGTGCTAATAGTGCTAACAGTTCAAGCTACGTTCAGCAACTATGCACCAAGAGAAACAGGTGGGCGGTGGCTCTATCACAAGTAAAGAGTGTAAACATGAAATTATTTACAATAAATAAAGTGCAGACCATATATTTGGTAGGAAAGAAATAAGAAAAAGTTACGTGCAACGTGCCGTCCGTCACCAGGTACAGAGAGAAGGAAACGCAGAAAACGAATATGTTTGGAGAAGTGAGGCGGCTCCTCACTGACTCTACTTGTTTCCCCCCCCCCACAGACAACACCGCCAACATCCTGACCCGGAGGGGAGGCTTCAGCCGGCGGGAGATGAGCATGTACTTCCTGCCCGTGGTGATCTCAGACAACGACTACCCCATCCAGAGCAGCACCAGCACGCTGATTGTGCGCGTGTGCGCCTGTGACAGCCGCGGGAACATGCAGACCTGCAACCCGGAGGTCCTGCCCTTCTCAGACGGCCTCACGACCGGGGCGCTGGTGGCCATACTGCTCTGCGTCGTCATCCTCCTCAGTAAGCCCCGCCCGCCCTCGAGTGCCAGCGTGCGTTTTGTGTGTGCGTGTGTGTGTGATCGGGTGTATTTGAAGTCAATTTCAATTACATCACCCAGAACCCAAATGCACAAATTAACCTCAGGAATCTCTTGTATAATCTGTACACCAAACAACCTCATGCTCAGACTCCAGAGTTGCTTTAACGTCCCCTTAGTTACTGTCGCTATGCGTGGCTGGTTTTCCCTTTTGGCTCAGCAAAATTTGCAGTGATGACGGTGGCAAATTTTTAAATAATTGCAACAAGTCGCAGACGTTTAAAGGAGCAGGCAAAATATCCATCTCCTTTTTAACACGAAGCGCCTACTTGAGCCATTCGTACCGAGGCTAAAGTGTCCTGAGTCAGCATCGCCGACTGAATACAGAACTGCCTTCTTCTTCTATGCCAGGGTAGCTAGTCAGCCTTTGGGTGATGCTGAGTAACACTATTATGAATAATAAGGCAGTCGATCTAACAATGTTTTGGATGATAGCTGTACAGAGGTGATATTTAAGTGTCGAAGGAGCAGATTCACAAAAAGAATCAACACCGATGAGAAGAAAGGAAATAAAGGGTGAAGGCAACGCTTACTGTAGAGCTAAGAAAGTAGCTTTCTGATGCTTACTGTGCTGTCTGCATTTATTTCAATTAGTTAGTGTGCAGACATTTGTGGTAGAAATAGACCAGCGCTGATAGCCGCATGCAGTCCCTGTGACAGCGTCTTCAGGGTTTCTGGCTACTGACACACATTTGTAAGGCCGTCACGCCCAGACTCTCCACTGATCAGTCCATACTGAATACCAAATCACTGTCTCTCTGTCTGTCACACTGAAATGTCTTGGCTGGAGTTCGCCAATGCCTCGTCGGTCACAAAATGTATCATTTACTGGACCTGTCCATCATTGTTCCACCTTCTGTCTTCTTGGTTTTGTGGTGCACAGACTCTATTTGTACTTTTTGAAACATGGACGATTGGAATCCAACGCAATGTGTCCTAAACCCAAACTCCGAATGTGGAAAATAATCATTGCAAGTCACAATTCAAAAGGTCTACGAGCGGCCACGAACCATTCTGTGTGGCACCAAGTCTCCCTGAGACATGAAAGGGACACCATTGGAGAATCCCTGTTGTGGGCACGTTGCAGGCTGTCGAACGTGTCGCTGTCGTCTACAAGCAGACACCTACCTGACCTTAACCTCCCATTGATGTCAGAAGCATGTAATACCTACAGAAGTATCAATCAAAATCCAAAATCCTTGGCGACCATGACCATGTCCTCAGAACCAGCTGTCCGTTCAGAATGTGCCGCTCCCGTTCTCGCCTCCTCAGCTGTGGGAAAAGAGCCAGAGAAAGGACCTCGCCACAGCGCACCGTTTTTCTTTTGTTCCCCATTTTTTTCATTTTTTCATTTTTTTTTTTTATGCGGGTGATTTTTGATCAATGGCACCGAGATGTGTGACGCACAGAACATTAGCACTCCAGGCAGGAGTCTCACATGATCCATGCTGCAGCCAATCCAAGGTGCTGAAGTCGATAACGTGGCGCAGGGCGACTCGCTTTGCTCGAACACGTGCTGCCGGGTGGCCACTACAAGGGGAGAAATGTGAATACGTCGGCTCCAACAGCTTCTATCGTTACAAACGGCGCATCGATTGAAAGCTTTCCCAACTCGCTGCGATCAATAAAATGTTACTGAAAATATGCATTTCTCCCCAGCAGTCACCGCTCTGGCTGGCACCAGCCTGGAATCTTAATGTATTAAAACCGTTATCGTGACATTTAATACTTAAGAATGGTTGATGCAGCCAAGCGCCGTCCTTAAACAGTGCGACGGTGCCGTATTCCAAATACCTCACTGGAACTACTCAGCCTCCTTTTGCAGTGAATCTCCAGCAGCACACAGCATACGGGAATGGTAAAGTAAGTAGGTTGTCAGTGCCTTTGGAAACAACCTATGGGGCCAATAGGATAATAACTCTGTGGGACACTCACAGTAATTGGGTACTCAGTGAGAGGTCTTAGTCATACTTTGAATAAAACGGGGTCTACTTCTCCTAGAAGCTGGGGCTTCCCCCTGGAAGTCAATGACTTCAATGGTATGTGGATGACCTCCACGCCGTCCTTTTTTTCTTGTCAAGAGGCTATATCTTTGAAGAAGTATTCCCTTATTAATAATTTAATCCCGAATGCTTTGGTTGCATATGCAAAAAGGCAAAGCAAAAAAAAAAAAAAACAAGTAGGGTTTGATTGATTGCTGATGCTGAGCAGCAGTCCACATAATGCACACACACACACACACACAATGTGCACGGCAGTACTCCATCAGCAAACTGTGCCGTGGTTCTGCGCTCCATTCATTATCAAATAAACCCACTTTGTGCAAATGCTCGCTGTATGGCCCGGTAGGTTGCGTGTTAATTCCCAACATGCGAAAAGCACCACTTCAGTCCTCCCCGGGATGTAATGCGGTGTGTAACGGCACACGGGCCACGGCTGCAGAAGTGCCTATCATTTTACCCTGCAAAGAGCAGAAATGCGTGGTGCTTATTGTCAAGGGCGTATCAATAAGTAATGGGTTTGAACTGCCATTGAGCGGTACCTCGCTTGGCCAAGCATAGTGCTTGATAGGAGCATTTATTACTGACTAGAGATTGGGATTGAGGAAATCCTTGCTTGCTCTTGTTCAGCGAGACTGTCCTCTGAGAACCGAGTAGCGTTGTTCTATATGAGTTTGTAACACTTACGGTGAATTGACTTTGAACCCACTTTTCTCCTTTCAAAGAGAAAGACTTTGCGAATTTGAGGTTTCCATCGATCTGCATCATTATCAACTTGTCAGGGTTGCGGGGTGGAAGGCAGGACTCAAACGCAGACTTGTAGAAAACAAAAGACTTTAATAGTCAAAGCTCAAAAAACAGGAACCGGGGGCAAAAGCACACAGACGAGAAACTACGGCAATCCAAGACGAAAGACATGCGTGGCGAAAGACAATGACGCGACAAGTGACACAGGAGACACATGGCTTAAATACACAAGGGAGGTGCAGGTGATTGGAACACAGGTGGAAACTATTAGACGAACACAGGGGATGACGAGACAAGGCAGGAAGTGAAGTTACCCGGGGACACGAGTGGCAGAAAACTACAAAATAAGACAGGAAGTGAACCACACCGTGACAGTACCCCCCCCTCAAGGACCGACTTCCAGGCGGCTCACACTAGAGCAAAACAAGGGGTGGGGGGGCAGGGAAACCAGAGACGTTGGTCGGACCACCCGGGAAACTCTGGCGGGCGGCCCGGCGGGTGGCCAGACGAGCGGGGAGCCTCTGGGGGTCGGCCCGGCGGGCGGTCACCAAGCCGGCTCCGGAGCGGCGACTGCAGGGCACGGAACGTCTCTATAATGGCAGGTTCGGGGACACGGGAAACCTCCGTAGTCGGCTCCGGCTCGGGGACAGGGAACACCTCCGTAGTCGGCTCCGGCTCGGGGACAGGGAACACCTCCGTAGTCAGCTCCGGCTCGGGGACAGGGAACACCTCCGTAGTCGGCTCCGGCTCGGGGACAGGGAACACCTCCGTAGTCGGCTCCGGCTCGGGGACAGGGAACACCTCCGTAGTCGGCTCCGGCTCGGGGACAGGGAACACCTCCGTAGTCGGCTCCGGCTCGGGGACAGGGAACACCTCCGTAGTCGGCTCCGGCTCGGGGACAGGGAACACCTCCGTAGTCGGCTCCGGCTCGGGGACAGGGAACACCTCCGTAGTCGGCTCCGGCTCGGGGACAGGGAACACCTCCGTAGTCGGCTCCGGCTCGGGGACAGGGAACACCTCCGCAGTCGGCTCCGGCTCGGGGACAGGGAACACCTCCGCAGTCGGCTCCGGCTCGGGGACAGGGAACACCTCCGCAGTCGGCTCCGGCTCGGGGACAGGGAACACCTCCGCAGTCGGCTCCAGCTCGGGGACAGGGAACACCTCCGCAGTCGGCTCCAGCTCGGGGACACGGAACACCTCCGTAGTCGGCTCCAGCTCGGGGACACGGAACACCTCCGCAGTCGGCTCCAGCTCGGGGACACGGAACACCTCCGCAGTCTGCTCCAGCTCGGGGACACTGAACAACTCCGCAGTCTGCTCCAGCTCGGGGACACGGAACAACTCCGCAGTCTGCTCCAGCTCGGGGACACGGAACAACTCCGCAGTCTGCTCCAGCTCGGGGACACGGAACAACTCCGCAGTCTGCGGCGGCTCAGCCCCCCCCATAACCCACCCCGTAGCCCCCCCCTCAAGGGCCGGATCCCAGACGGCCCTCAAATCACCAACGGGAGGGTGGGAGAGGACCATGGGATGGGAGGGAGGGAGCCTGAGTCTCGGAGCGGGGACTGGGGGCGTCGGGGTCATGAGTCTCGGAGCGGGGACTGGTCGGGTCGGGGGCATGGAGCGTGGGGCCGGTACTGGTCGGGTCGGGGGCATGGAGCGTGGGGCCGGTACTGGTCGGGTCGGGGGCATGGAGCGTGGGGCCGGTACTGGTCGGGTCGGGGGCATGGAGCGTGGGGCCGGTACTGGTCGGGTCGGGGGCATGGAGCGTGGGGCCGGTACTGGTCGGGTCGGGGGCATGGAGCGTGGGGCCGGTACTGGTCGGGTCGGGGGCATGGAGCGTGGGGCCGGTACTGGTCGGGTCGGGGGCATGGGTGAGAGTCGGGGCGGCCCAGCGGGAACGGGAGATCGCTGCGGCGGCCCAGCGGGAACGGGAGATCGCTGCGGCGGCCCAGCGGGAACGGGAGATCGCTGCGGCGGCCCAGCGGGAACGGGAGATCGCTGCGGCGGCCCAGCGGGAACGGGAGATCGCTGCGGCGGCCCAGCGGGAACGGGAGATCGCTGCGGCGGCCCAGCGGGAACGGGAGATCGCTGCGGCGGCCCAGCGGGAACGGGAGATCGCTGCGGCGGCCCAGCGGGAACGGGAGATCGCTTCTTCCGCTTGCTCCTCCTAGGGTTAAGGAGGTCCCGGAGCTCGAGGCAGGCGAGCTGATAGCTCCTGGGACCAAAAACACAGTCTGTTTTCCGCTGCCAGAAGGGACTCCTTACGTCCAGGTAGTCCGGACCATAGTCTGGCAGCGGGTCTGCTGAGCCCTTTTTTGGTCGCGTCATTCTGTCAGGGTTGCGGGGTGGAAGGCAGGACTCAAACGCAGACTTGTAGAAAACAAAAGACTTTAATAGTCAAAGCTCAAAAAACAGGAACCGGGGGCAAAAGCACACAGACGAGAAACTACGGCGATCCAAGACGAAAGACATGCGTGGCGAAAGACAATGACGCGACAAGTGACACAGGAGACACATGGCTTAAATACACAAGGGAGGTGCAGGTGATTGGAACACAGGTGGAAACTATTAGACGAACACAGGGGATGACGAGACAAGGCAGGAAGTGAAGTTACCCGGGGACACGAGTGGCAGAAAACTACAAAATAAGACAGGAAGTGAACCACACCGTGACACAACTATTATAAAATAAGAAACTTGAAACAGAATTCAAGTGTGGCGAAGGTTAAACTCCACTCTCTCTCCTTTTCATCTAAATATCATGACATCTGCTCATCATGTGACTCTTTTTTTGCCTCCGCCCCCCCCCTGACGGACCGCCGCATTCACCGCCGCTTGATCCACTGAGATGGAACGTTCTCCCTCGTCGCCGTCCAAAACCAGGGCACTGGTCGCTCACAAATGTCCGTAAAGAACCCTCTAAACAGACACCTCCACCCGACCCCCCCAGGGTGCTGTAATTAACACCCCGGTGGGAGGCAAGTAGACAACTTCAGTACCCACAGCACCCCCGCTAGGGCAGATAAAATGGGGGAGGAAGGCGATGGAAAGGAGGCAAGGGGGACGCAGCATTTGTACTTGTCCTAAATGAGGGATTGAGTCCTATTTTTCTTGGAGAATTATGGGTTTATTTAAAAGTTGCTCCCACACAGTGCCACTCTCTGGAAACATGCTCACTCTGCAATCTCCAATTGTCTTTTACTGCTGAAAGAGGAGGAATGAGATGAGCTACGAGGCTGCATGCTGGAGAGAGAGAGAGAGCGAGAGAGCGAGCGAAGGATCATCTAACCGCTGAGCATTTTATACTCTGAATGTGCCGTTCAAGGGGGAAAAGAAAGAAAATGCTTTTTCACTGAATCTTTAATAATAGGAGGGGAACGCCTGAGGCAGTGTTGGGGATTCATCACTGCTAACAAATGTGTCTCCCCTCCACGCTCCCCTATGCCCTCTAATGCGTGACACATGTTAGGAGGCACACATCTCATGCAGAGCTTCTTCTCTCCGTCTCTCCCTCCTGTTTTTGTGCAGTGATCGTGGTGCTGTTTGCTGCCCTGCGGAGGCAGAGGAAGAAGGAGCCTCTGATCATCTCGAAAGAGGATGTCAGAGACAACGTCGTCAGCTACAACGACGAAGGGGGCGGAGAGGAGGACACGCAGGCCTTTGATATCGGCACGCTGCGCAACCCGGAGGTGATGGACGCTAACAAGCTGCGGCGGGACATCATCCCCGAAATGCTGTTCCCCTTTCGGAGGACGTCACCGATAAAGGATAACGCCGACGTCAGAGACTTCATCAGCGGGCGGCTCCAGGAGAACGACGTGGACCCGAC
The DNA here is from genome assembly GCF_964276395.1 of Gasterosteus aculeatus. Taxonomy (NCBI): domain Eukaryota; kingdom Metazoa; phylum Chordata; class Actinopteri; order Perciformes; family Gasterosteidae; genus Gasterosteus; species Gasterosteus aculeatus. The sequence goes on along the minus strand of NC_135708.1, from coordinate 19,657,050 downwards.
GGCGCCGCCCTACGACTCCCTGGCCACGTACGCGTACGAGGGCAGCGGCTCGCTGGCGGAGTCCCTCAGCTCGCTGGAGTCGGGCGCCACCGAGGGGGACCACGACTACGACTACCTCAGCAGCTGGGGGCCGCCCTTCAAAAAGCTGGCCGAGATGTACATCGGGAAGAGCCCCGACAGAGAGGCCTAGGCGGCCCTTTGGTCCCGGCCACATTTTCTGCCTGTTCATCTGGCTAGCTAGCCAGACAGCCATTTGTCTAGTTAGTCAGCTAGCCAGCTAGCCTGTCCACCTATCTATCCAGCTATCTATCTGTTTATCTGTCCAGTTCGCTAGCTCGCTAGTCCACCAGTAGTCTGTTTGACGCGTCAGAGGATTCCTGCGTTCTGCTCGTGGATGCTGACATGGAACTCCAGACTTGAACCGAGTGGACGTTTTTTCTCATTAACGGAGACACAGTATAATTCTCAAAGTTTTACGGTTATTGATCATAATCAGTAAAGATGCCTTTGAATTTTAGGATTCTTTGTGAACAATGGTGTGGACAATGTGTTTTGTAATTGATCTGAGAGATAGTAGTCTTGTATACTATCAATGTTTATTGGCACCGAAAGGCTTTTGGGGCGGACTACAGAAGGAGTCCAGTGGTTTTTCCAGCCACCTCCATTAAATACTGTAAATGTACAAAGTGTTTTTAATGATGGACATCCTATGTACTATTTGCTATATTCGTTTGACAGGCAATGTTCATGTGAGTGGTTGGTGCAGTTTATTTGTCAAACTGTGAATTCATTTAATCATTTAGGTGTAATATGTAATGGAAAGTGTATGTTGTAGGAACACTGTCATACACTGGCAATTCACGCTGTTCGAATGCTGAGTCACACTGTTTTATATTTATATTTTTATACTTATTTTCTTAATAAAATGATGTAAAAAAGAAGGAAATATAGTTTCAGTCCATTGCTTGACTTTGAAACAGTTTAAAAAAGTAAGTTGAGATTCTCTAAAACGGATTCACTTGAATAGCACTTGTTTTTGGCGGGTTAATAAAGAAACTAAAGTTGACAGAAGCACACACAGTGACCTCTGTGTGGGGCTTCACTCCCCCGGGCTTCCTCATTAGTGGGCAGCTGAGAAGACGCCGATACCTCCAATCACGTCCCGTCCCTCGCCGTCTCGCTCGCCGTCTCGCTCGCCTCTTTGGAATCCCAACAGCTGCCAGTTGTTAAATTGTGGTTCCGTTGTCAAATGGTCGTTCCACTCAGACGTAATGATTTTATTTACCGACCGTTGCGTTGGGCAGTTTGGATCGTTTTCATCGTGTCACTAATTGCCCCGGTAGTTGTCACATGCGATGGAATGAGAGTAATGAGCATCTCAGAGCTTCCTAACAGCGAGTTCTCCAGCTGTGCCTGAAGATAATGTCAAAAACTTCTTGTGCAAAACCTTTTTACACGTCACGCATCATTGCTGGGAAAAAAGTCACGCTTGTTTTAGGAATTTCTGATAACACAATATTGGATATTTCATATCTTCATTTGTTTTTATATATGGAAAAGATTTTTTGAAATTATGAAAAAGCACAACGATGTAACTACACTGATACACACCACATTCGTGTTTCTTGTCATTGTCGGGCAACCAGGGCGCTTTTGACCAAACACGATTGAGCGTTTGAATAAAATAAAAATAAAAATAAAACAAGACAAACTCTGACCGATCACGTTTCACCGGCTGCGCGCTTTAAACCGGTTCTGCAGGGCTGCCGCGCGTTCCGTTTCACAGCAGCGTGCATTCCAAGGCCGGGCGCCGGCGCCACGTAGCGGAGGCCGCGCTTCTGTCCACACGGGTGGTTATTCCCTGAAAGTGAGAGCCTGCAGGAGAGGATGGATATCGACTCCCCCGCTCTGCCGTCACCTGCCGCCGCAGCCCGAGGAGCCCGCCGAGCGTACCTGCCCAACGCCGGGGAGACCGGCGCCTTTCCCATATTGATCGCCTCTCTGCCACTAATGATGATGTATGTTACCGAAACGCTTCAGCATGCGGCTGTCTGGTGGTGAAACAGCTCGGCAGAGAATGAACCCCAGTAAGGATGTTGTGAGAGGGATGATTAAAGAGACGAAGCCACTTCGTGTTACTGACTTCCTCTCCGCATTTGGCTCATTGCAGAGCAACAGCGTACTTATGAACGTCTGAGAAAAGTTGACATAGTGTTTCATTTTCAGATTCATCAGGGTTTCCAGTAGGGCGTGTTTACATGAGTTTAAATACAATCATTTGTCTCACAGCGTGTGGCTGAATATACCCGTATTCATCCTCGGTGTGAAAGGCTCCGTTTCCCCCCTCTTGAATAAACCCACCCTGCTATGATTGTCCTCTGATTAAAACAGCTAAATCTGAATAACATGTTGTGTCACATGTTTTATCATACAGGCAGATAAACATAACAGACAGGCTTCGCCTACTTCAATCTTTTTCAATGACATTCTTAGTCATGTGACTATTGAATTAGCTGACCTCATTGACATTGACAGTTTAAAGTATTTAAATATCAACACAAAATGAAAGTGTAGTTTCACCAGTAAATGTGTGATATATCACATAAATGTGTGCTGGAGCCATAGACGTTAATTAAGAACATGTGGAACACTAATGTGAATTTTTGCTGGTCATCAAATCTTTAGTTTTTTCCCGTCCAGCGGGAGGAATCAAAGCGTTATAAATGTGACCTGCTGTGCAGGGACGCACGAGCCCAGCGCGAGGTGATTATTCCTCCGTCAGTCCCCCCATTATGCTTCGCGTCTGTCCACTAATTCGACCCCAGTGACCTGCGTGGAGGGCGGCCTGCTCACACCGCTGACGTAAGGCCGTGATTAGAGCTTATGAGCGCAGCGCGCCGCGTTTAATGTGAGAAAGTTGTCCGCCAGCAACACGGGATGAAACAGGACGGGTAACTCCTGACGGGAGTATTAGCGCGGCTCACAAAGGGAGGAAAGGGCTGCAGGTGGCTTTTTCTGACGGAGGAACAGCGCGAGGGACTTAAGATTGATTTGCTGTTTCCTTTGATTACTGTGAAACACAGCAATTTATTCCTTCCTATATGTCCGATGCAAAGACGGCGGCTCAGCCGAGACCCCAACGGGATCGCAGGCACACTTCAGACGCCAGGTTGATGCCATAACTTCGAGCAATCATTTTTTTAAAAGGCTGTTTGTGTGCAAAGCTCGAGAGAATCGGGCCTCTTGTCAGGATTCATAATGCATCGCGTTCCGTACGGCTCTACTGCGGCTGCAAAAGACTAACAGATGCAAAGAGCTGCAATCAATAATGCAGGTGAGACATTGGTGTCCAGACCAGACGTGACAGCACACGCTGTCCACCGGAGGTTTTTGCGTCTTATTCCAGGCCGGCACTATTCAAACTAGTCCTTTTTATAGCAAACCGTTTCCCCGAATCGAGGTACGAGCACCCGATTCTCCTTCGCGCCCGACGCATCAGCTTAATGTGGCTAAAATGTAACTGAAAGGGCGTTATTTTTAACACATATCGATTCCATAACGGCCCATTTGGCTACTTGTGAAGCCTCAGGTACCCAGCCTGAGTGCACAATTGATCTTTCCATTAACTGACCTTTAGAAAAGAGAAAACCCTGTGTGTCAATAGAAAGGCTTCAGAAACGTGGCGTTAAATTAAACATGCTTAATGGGTGACTTTTATCTTCATGGGCTGCTGTATTTAGAGAGACACGTTGACTCCGCCTCCCTCGTCGTCTTGTCGGTCACGCGATCGCTCACCTTCTACCCGCTGCCACGTGCGTCCCTCACACCGGCGAGGCCCCAACAGCTCCGGCCAGGTGGCACCCATCAGGACGGATCGTCACCTGCCTGTGAGCCAGACCGGTCCCAGCGCGTCCAGACAGGAGCCGGGGACGAGGAGCTCAGCTCGCTGCCCGCAGCCTTCAAATGTGGCGACACCTGTTACGACACACACACACACACACACACACACACCTTCTCTCACCGACACACTGACGTTTTTAGGCAATATTGAAAAACAATGAAACACACAGAGCTGAATAACCAGAGGCTGCACTGTTCCAGTATAGCAGCATTAGTCGATAGATTTAATGTCATATGGGAGCTCATGTGAGTAAAAACATTGTATCCAACCAAAATCAAGCATTTGTGAATTCAATATTTTGTAGGGCATAAATTACGTAATATGTATCACTTGCAAAATACACTTCATTAAAAGCAGAACAGAAACTTTAACTTTAAATATTCAAGAAAAAAAAGTTGATAAAATGTTTAAAATGATAATATGAATAATTTCTTTGTGCTTTGTGGTGGTAGCACTTTCAGCCCATCCATTACCTAAAATGTATATATATATATATATATATATATATATATATATATATATATATATATATATTTATTTATTTTGTATAGCAGTTGCTATTGGGGATCCACGCTCCAGCTTTAAAGCGATTTCAGCGCTCTACCGGCGAGTAGTTACTGATGTGGGCTGAACATTAAGAAAACACAAGGCAGCTTTTTTTTCCCTCAGGGAAGGAAAACGACTTCCGAGCACAAAGGAACTGCATCAGTGGCATGGCACGCTGCCTAGTTTGTTATAATTACAAGCAAAAGCAGGTCTGAATGGGCATCTTAATGACCAAACAAATTGTTGAATATTTCAAACCCATCTGGATCGTTTTCTGAGGGGAAATGTAATTGCTGTTCAGGCACGGTGAATAGTATCCTTGTGGTTTACCCGTATACCTGAGACGATGCATAAGGCCACTTCCTTTTCTGCCAACTCACACCATTTCAGGTTTCACGTCCCACGAGTCCGTCGGTCAGGCCTGGGATGGTCATTGGAGCTGCAGAGCTCATTCTACGTCTCTACTGCGTGATGGAAAGCAGAACACATGCACACACTTCCACTGGGGTTTGACTTGGTGGCCGTCGACACGTTGTGTTCAGCTCGCTCTACGGACATCGGGCCTCCGCAGCAGTAGACTTCATTCATTGGTATTTGGCTCCATCTCCTGGATGCGTGAAACCAGAGCACAGAGACGCTGCATCGTGCTCGCACATTGTGTTATGAAAACATCTAGAAAAAGCATCACGGGATCATAAAATAACACACGTTTGTGTCCTTTGTGATATTCAGGTTGACTGAAAACAGAAGTGCAAACATGACACACGGGAGATGCTGCTTTATTAAACAGAGCATATGTTGATTGAATGGTACATTGTGCTCCTCGTAGTGTACCGAGCGTACCTGGTATTCCAGTCTCTGTTAGACACACGCCGTGTGCACGTGGGCTCGATTGCTCTGACGTCCTCAGGAGGTCGCCAGCAGGGGGCAGCAGAGATCTTTGAACAAGTACCTGGAAGCGGCACCAATTCATCGCAGGAAAAGAAAGAAGAGCCCCTCCAGTTCCCAGGGAAACGCTCTCCGGTGCACATGTTGTTTGACCGTATTCAAAAGAACACGTGTAGCTGTAGGTGTATTTTTTTATTTTATTTTGGAGCTGATGACATTTAGATGGTTGCTGCATTTTCTCAGCTAACGGGTTACTGGTTATATTTAATTCATTTGACAGGGATCTTCTCATCTGGCAACAAAGTAAAAAATTCACAAGTCAAGTCAAAGTATTCCTTTAATTGTTTGACAGTGTCAAGTAAATGATGCTAATGAATAAAACAAATCACAGTATTTATAACTCCATTACCTGCAGTGACCTCACTCATAAATTCACCGTCCAATCAGGGAATACGTCTCCTACCAAACAATGACAAAAACAAAACAACCCTGGTGGCGCATTAATTTGTTGGAATTACTGTGACAGTTGTGCATGTTTTGTTTCATTAACTGCGCCGTATGAGTTCCACCATTCGGCGTTTATGATCATGATCATTGCGACCCCACGTTACACAGATGAGATGCCACGGAAAGCATACGCGGGCGATTACATTCCCTGACTCCCACTTGTCCTCGCTCTGACCCCGCTTACAATGAAAATAATCAGAAGGCACGCCGCCGTCAAACAATGTGAGCGCGCAACATTTAATCTAACCTCTGACTGCTCAGAAACCAATCCCACCTGCCCCGCGTCTCACTGCTTAGCATCCAACGTCAATGAGGGCCAACGGACCCGGCACAGGTAAAGCGGCTCCGCACGGAACAGAGTAAAATGGGAAGGAGCATCGTTTGTTTCTTTGCGTGCGCTTTGTGGCCGTGTTTCCCCCCCGTAGATAGTCTGTGTGACTGCTGCCTCTAGCTTGTGTGTACCGAGTGTGTTCCAGAGGTCAGCTGCGATCTCATCTCCTGCTCCCAACGTTCGTTAAGCTCCATTCTGCTCAGCGTGTCCAAATGGGGGTAATTCTGTGTTCAATTAAGCAGGGCAAGACACAGGACATTCAACACAATGTCAATGAGATGCCACTACGAGGGAGCTATCAATTTGATAGACAGTCGAGGGAGGTGGATAATAGGCCGGTGCACGTCCCCCAATCCTGCACCACCCAAGGCCATTTCCACAATTGAATTACACCGGTGCCTTGGTAAGTCACAGCTGATGGGGCCTCATGCGCGGCGGAGAGCCTCCTTGCAGTGACTGACTGGTTGTGCTGTATAATTGCGTGCTTGTCTGCAGCTATCACGGCACTGTCTTCCCACCAGCCATGGCCACGGAGCCGGTATAAGGAGACCCGCCAGGCCACACAAAGCACTGCGGTTGTCCTCAGGCGAGAGGCCAGTGTGAGAGAGAGAGAGAGAGAGAGAGAGAGAGGCTGAGTAAAGCAGGGAATGAGGGGGATGGGGTGATTCTGCTGTGCACAGCGAGCCAAATATCCCCGGGCCAGCAGCCAAGAGGCCGGTCACGAGGACAGCGCGCCAAGAGGATGCCATCCGGCCAGGTTGCACGGCCAGATAAAAAGCCCGTAGCTGCACAGAGAAAAGCCCCATAATACAACAGGCCCTCTTCTCTTTTCACTGGCTCGCCCACTTCCCACAGCAGAAGCTCTCAGCGCTGCTTGCACCGCAGCGAGAGCCCTGATCTGGAGATATCGCTGCACAGGTGTGGAAATACAAGCTCATCCTGGGGGGTTTGGCAACAAGAGGGAGGAGTGGGGGGGCTGAGAGAGAGAGAGAGCATTGAAAGCTTTGATTTTGTTTGGCGACGCACTGACGTTCCTTTTGTTGGGCTCAGCTGGTAAGCCTCTGAACAAAAGTTCCTCGGGGTCTCCAGTGTCTGCAGGACCTGCTGGATCCTCAAAGGAGGCTGCACAGACGACCATGCAAGATTCTGGAAGAACAGTATTGTTGCTCAGGGTTCATGACGGAAGCAGACTGCAATGAGGTCACCTCATCCAGGACACAATACGGCTGCATAATGACTTTTATTGTCAAAATATTGTAAAAATACAATGCAAAAAGTGACCAATTTTTCAAGTGGCATCTTCTAATGACTTATTTTTTATATATGGGTTTGCATAATTATACATATTTTAGAGTGGGATCTGGTGTAAAGATGAACCAAATAGCTTATAGTGTACCTCAGATTAAAGACAACTAATCATGTAAAAATACCAGGTTAGTGTCTCCGTTATTTGATGAAAACATCCCCACACAATGTTTTAATATTGTATAAAATGTAGGCAGCTTGGGCTTGATACATCACTTCTAAACATATCTAAAGCGCTCTATTTTAAGACTCAAAGGCCATACACCCCCCCATCTGTCCAGCACCAGCAGCAACTTTGATATTCGGAAACATTCAGCCGATTGAATGAGGCAATGGTTGGTCGGATGGTGTTTAAGGACCACATGTTTGACTTTGTAACATGGAAATAAACATGGGCACCTTGTGCCCTGAACATTGTTAAAAACCCTTTTTAAAGGAAAGCCAGAGGCACTGATCAAAGTAATCGCACCTCCTCCGTCATGAGGGACGATGTCGTCAGATGATGCGCAGACCGCGTAGTTCAGGGCAGAAAAAATGATGCATGGATCGTTTTATGGAAGTAGACAGTGTGCTAGATTTTAGGCATTGGAAAATCACACAGCTCTCATTTCCTGTTTTAGTGGTTCTGTCTTCATCCAGTAAATATAACAACAATAGTCAATCCTATGAGTGGCAATGTGCGAAACATCTCTACTTCACCATTAAACGGCGCTGTGTGTCGCCGTGGAGCTGCACGTTCATGTCTTGTTGTATCAAAGTATATAATAACGTGTGCTGCTCACTCACTGGTAACGTGGAGGACACAGCTGGCGGGAAGATGGAACGGGGACATGACGTCACCCCGGTAGGACACGGTGTCTCTCTCTCTCTCTCTAATCCCCTTTGAAAGCGATTTGGACGTCTGTCACTTGCTCGTCTCACAGAACAGATACGCTCTGATTTGATTAAATGTATAAAACCACCCCGAAGCAGTGAGACGTCGTCTACCGGCATTGAGGCAGCTGTCTGAATCACACAAATACACATCTGCGCATCTGCAATTTATTAAGTGAGCTGCCATTGATCGACCCAAAGCCCTGTGGCTCGGTGACATCTCTCCAGTTTCCCCACAGCAAGATTCCCAGATACGGTGGGCGGGACTTAGAATCGATAATCGATACGTGTGCCGGCGCTGTTCATTTGTTCGCCGGCGTCCGGGTCCGTTAACGGTCGGCGTGGAGTGGGAGACACGGAAGAGGTGAAAGTGAGGCTGTCAGAGCTCCGTCACGCTGGGCCTTGACACTTGTCAAACATCTGTTTCTCTACTGTTCTAATATTCATAAAGGAGTCAACAACACAGCAGTGTATTAAACACTTTTTCTAAATGGCCTTCAACCTTTCTTCCTTAGTCGTGCACCTCATTGGACGTTATCCAGTGGAACGCGGTCGGCCCCTCGTCTGGGATCCTAAGCGGTGATTGACGACGGGATCATTAACATGTGATCAGTGGGACTTTGGTTGGTTTGAGGATCATTAATCTGGCTTTACATGTTTCCCCCATGAGCTCAGCAAACGCTGCCGCCGTGACCGCTGAGGAATCACCAGGAGGAGAACATCCATCCAGGTCCTAATCATCTCTAGAAGGTGGCTCAAAAAATCATGAGTTCTAATAAACTCTCTCATTCCCCTTCCAATTGAAACCTACTGAAGAGAATCCGGCGCTCCTGTTTGTAAGCAGGGAAGGACCTCGAATAAAAGAATGCATTAGGCTCCCGCAGCTCATCGTGTTATTAAAAATGACCCCCCGGGTAATGTGTCACCACATACGTCTTATTGCTTCGTGTGTTCTGAGAAAAGCATATGAAGCCCATCACTCAACACGCCAAAAACATACAGAGCTCCCTGCTGTTTGCTTGCTTTGTGTATTTGTTGCCGTTACAGTCATTGCAGTAATTTGTGTTTGGCCTCCGCCCAACACCTTCCCCGGAGTCCAAAGGTGACCTCCTGAAGGGCGGAGATGATGAAGGACTCTCTTCTGCTGTTTCCCTGGAAGCTCTCCGGCTGATGAAGGGTGCCAGCTCGGCTCGACCTCGTCAATACAACTCATACGTTTCATATTTAGAACTCGGCTCTCCTTTTTACCCTGAGAGCCCGCGCCATGCATTATTTACGCTGCGCCAGACGATATTGAATCTTTCTCGCTCCGACACTTCGGTAAGACGTAGACCGTCCAACTAAAGAGGGCAAATCCCAACATCCCACCAGGAGCGTCGAACCTCCGCTGCGTTTTTCATTTGGCCTCCGTTTCACTGCAGAGAGCGAGAGACGGACTCGCTTCCTCCGGTGTCTCCGCGGCGGCTTCCAGCGCGCACGTCCAAAAAAACGCCGTATCGACTCGATGTCCTCTGCCATGTCAAACATTAAAGCGCCATGAATTTTTAATCCCGGACAGGGCAACAGCCCCCCCCCCCGTACGGGCCGAGCGCTATCTTTAGTGCACAGAGTAATATGACCTTAATGTGTCAGACCCCAAAGACAGCGCCCGGCTCAGCTCCTGTCAATACCACATCGGATCAGCACTTCTCAAACAGCACGGGGGCCCCCCCGCGGCTCATCACAGGCGTCTCTTTCAACCGTAGTTTCAGGCTGGACGCGGTAAGACTGTCGATGGAGGATTTATTAGAAACGGGAAGGTAAAAAAGGTGGAGCGGTGAATGAGTCAGGTGATGCGAGGTGGCAGCTGCGACGCATCTCGGACCACGTCGAGTCGCGTGCGTGATCTTAAACCGCGGGCCCACGGCGCTTTATTCGACCTTGGTCACGGTGCGGGTGTGTTCCTTCAATGCATACGTTATCTCCCAAAGCAATCCGAGCATCGGCGGCGCGTTCGCCTCCGTCACGGTGATGTATCGTGTTTTCTTGCGCTCTTATCTTTCGCGTAATGTATTTTTGAAAGCGAGCAGAAAGGGCCCTTGATTGAAATCTAAATATGCGCGAGCCACATGTTTAAAAGATGAACACATTGGCCGGCTTGTGGTGAGCATGAACGAAAAGGATTCAAATGAGTCTGCTTTTTAATACCCCTTGACCCGCCAAAAGGTAAATGATTCAAACATAGGAACCCGTATTTTTCTCGGCCTTGGGAGGCGATGTGGACGCGGCCGACGGGCCTGATGCTTTAGAACAGACAGCAGAGTGTGCTGTGGGTCCATTAGAGTCCAATAGTGACTGTTACCTGAGAGGAGCTTAATGTCGCACGCATGTGTACTTATTAACGGGCAAAGCAACAAGACAATTGGACTGTTAAGAGACTTTATCGCTGTCTCAAACACACACAGGTTTACCAAGTAGGCCTCTTAATAAATCTATAAAGGCTGCGCTGGGATGGAAAAATAAGCCTGAGGCGGAGATGCCACCCCCCCCCCCACACGGCCCCTCCCCTTCCGCTCCGCTAAGTATTAAAACAAATAACATCTGCTTCAGTTAGCACCACCTTCACTGCAGCTGTGCTCATTCCCCATAATCCCCAAAGAATATAAACCCACAGCGGTAATGCGCCCACAACTGTCAAAAGTGTTTCATCAAGAGGATTTTTTTTTTAAAAAGCACGTGTTTACGCTCAGCCCGAATTTGCTATTACAGATGACATCAGAGCTGCTTTAAAGTCTGCAACGTGGCAACAAGTTGCTCCCCTTTCAAAAGCCTGCAACGGCGTGAAGAGGAGTACGCACACGGCTGTTGTCTGCACACGGCTGTTTGCTTAAGGATTCATGTTGTGTATTGATGTGAAGCGCTGCAGCTGAATTCAGCAGGACAATGAGCATCAATGTGTCAAACCTGGAATACCTGCATGCAACCAACAGTACATTTAATATTTAAAAGTACAACCAAACATAAATGGAATTGAGCAGACAAAAAATACGGTCTCCCGTTTATAACGGGGATTATTCCATGTTTGATTTGCGATGCGATTTGAACCAAAGGTGTGCATGTAATGAAACCCCCAGCTGACATATGGAGTCTATTTCCGCGAGTCGATGCCACGTGGGGGAATGCAAACTGTACTCTGCAGTTCTTACACTTAATCTCGCTGCACTTTCTTGAGCCACCAAGGTCACAGGACCCTGACCTCCATTTCTACAATCTCTAAAACATTTTTGCAGCCGCCATCATCCGGCCAAAATAGCTTTCTTTGGATCTCACGGTCGGCCATGCTCACGGCCGGAAAAAAAAAAAAAGATTAACATGCGGGGGAGCCGAGCGCGACTAATCTCTGATAAACTCACCTTGTCCATACCGCCATGTTAAGTGAGAAATGTGCCGGGCATCTGATATGATATCCTACACCGGCATCCTGCAACATCCAGCCGGGAAGGTGGAAGGTATCAGCGTGTTGTGACCACTGATTACCGCTCGCCGAGCGTCCGCCTCGTATTAGTGATGCACTTCGCTGCCTCAACAAGCGGCGAGATCCCAGAGCACTCGGTAAATTGGACAATCAGTAATGGTATTTGATGACATTAAGAGTGGGGATGAAAGGAAGGACACTTCAGTTATCAACAGGATAATGGGGCTGTCGCCCTGCACTTTGTGGCCAATGAAATGGGACTCGGTTAATTATCCATGCCATTAATTAGGCCATCCAATCAAGGAGAAAGGGGTTCCTCTTCATTGACAGCATGCCGTATTACTTTGAATTCTTTGCCTTGAGAAATAAGCGTTGTTTTTTGGTGAGAAATGGGCTGTGCCGAGTATAATGAACTGGGCTCCAGAGGTAATCAACAGAGACTAGCGGAAGCTTCACATTGAGGGGGGGGGAGGGGTGGGGTGAGCTTGCAATGACTCCTGAACTCAGCTGACCCGCACCCGAACCACAATCTGCTCTCACAGCTTCTACCACAAAAAAGTTCCAGAAAGCCTTTCAAAAAGTTCTGTGGACGACAAGCTGATTCGGAACAGGCTGTAAATAAACCAGGAGTTCCATTTGAGTCAGGAGCTTGCAGGCAGACAACAGATCATCCAGAGGACCAAGACCTGCTGGTCAGCACGTGTTAGAATGTGTCTGATGCTGTGCTGCGGATCGGCTTGCTTTGGTGAAGATCCGCAGAAGCAAAAGCCTTAAATGCAAATTGCACTCTTGCCTGGTCAGACACCCCGAGGCCGCACGTCCACTTGCTCGTGACCCCATCGAGTGGAGATGTGAATCTTCCCCCATGTTAAGTCCCGTAGCATTGTGCAATGTGAGATAATGCTCATTTAGCGGTGCCTCGGTGACGGACAGATATGGAAATTAAGATAATGAACGGCTCCTAGAGGACGCCGGCTCCTCCATTCTGAGTCCGCGGACGCACATCTCCGTAGTCCCAGTGCGCGGCCGAACGCGGGAGAATCAGCACTTCTTTATTATCAGCTACCGAAAGGGGGGTGCCAGTAACGCTGTGTAATTCTAATACTCCCTTTATGGCTTCGTTTTATGAGATTGTAGCGCTGGCAAGCAACCTAATGAAGAAAAATGCAAATCACATAAAGATAAGTACACTGAGCTTGAGTTTGTGCGTTGCAGAATTATACGAAGCAAGATTTTCCGACGACAACTTCCAGCTAATCCAAATTAACGGCACGATTGCTTCAAAGTGCGTCAAATTCTACGAGTTTGCTCGTTTAAATTTACACATAAATCCGCCACAAGAAACATCACAGATTGTTTTTCTAATCTGTTCTGCAACAAGCGTTTCTGTCAACCTCGGGTCACATGAGTTCTCAATTTGTCAAAATCACATTACTGCTGAGGAAGACGGGAACAGCTATGGGCAAATGAAGGGAGAAAGATTCAAGATTATGTGTCAACTTTATTATCATTTCTAAGACCTAAAAGGATGGCTCAGAGGGCACAACATATTTTATCAATAATTGCATTTTTGTACACTCAGAGCACTATTTTTTTGTTTTTTTTACGGCCTGCGAGTATAAATTTGTAATTAAAGTGGTATAAAAAAACAAATTAGGTTGTGTTTGTAATCTAATTACTTGTATCTATGCGTCCAAGGAGAGAAAAGAAGACATAACACTAATTACTAAAGTTAGAAACAACTAAATATTAACCACAAATCACCAATCATCATTGTTGATGGCAAATCAACAATTTAACTTTAATTTTTCATGACGGGGAGACAAACTTTCAACCTCGGGCATCGCTGTCAAATGTATTTATTCGAAAATAAAAAAAATAGCCCATCGGAAAAGGAAATAATCAGAGCTTTGTAAAGTGAAAAATGCAACCGTGGCGTTTAACCTTTTCTGACAGACAGCGAGCAATGAGCATTCTCCGTTTGAAACCGCTCCTCGCCGCAATCATTAATTACTCGTTCCTTTGGAGGTGATCTCTGCTCTCGGCTGCCTCCATTTATTCCCTGGAGCACTGACATTGGATCACCTGATAGGCTCGGTATTATTCAATCAACCACAGGAAGGAAGGTTGGGCATGTACATCTCTCTCTATATATATATAAATAGATCTATATCTATATAGATATAGATCAGTATATTAATAACACTGGAGTTGAAGGCCATTTGGAGCACAGCTCAGGTGGTTTCACGCATCTTCTGGGTCTAGTCCACCTTGGGGCTGCACACAGGTTCCTGCAGCGTTATGTTACTGCTGCTCCTCTCGGAATCAGTGAGACGTGGAATTCATCAACAACAGCTGATCCCTCCGTCACTTCAGCTGCTGCATTTATACCACTAAATGCCAGTGCACGAATGCACCCTTCCACATTTTTCACCTCTTTTTTCCGGTGCTATTTGCGTCCCTTTGGAGGAAGGCGGTGCCGAGGGGGTGAAGGAGTTGAAAGCGTCCCAGTTGTTCTGCACACTGTGCAGCCTTACGCCCACTGCCTGTGTTTACCTGAGCGATATCTCCTACATTCAACACCTAAAATGCTCCTCCGTGCCAAACCACATGGTGTAAACTCTCTTTGCTCTCCCTGAGGCACGACTTCTGGAAGATACAAACTGCTGAACAATAAGCCCTTGGTTATTGTTTAACCCGTGAGTGGAGTGCTAGGCTAGAAATACCCATCCGTGGCCATCCAGTTATCCGACCTGTGCTGCCCGTCCATGCCCAAAAAGACAATACGGATTCTTTTGTAACATTAACGTTGAGGTCAAATTATCCATTGAAGGACACACACATACATACTTTCACAATTAAATCATTTAGAGGACAAGGCTCTGTTTTCACTTTGGGAAAAAAAGGTTCTTCTTCACCTGAATTCAGTGCTTTTTGCATTTTTTTTCCTTACGATATCTTCTATGTGATCCGTCTGTTCTGAAATGCAAACCACGTTCAGCATTGATCTACCAAAGTGAAGCATGGAGACACGTTGATCGTCGTTCTCCGGAAACAAGAACTCTATGAGCGCAGCCGGCATTTAGAAAAAGCTCTTATGTCACAGTTGATTCAAAGGTGGGAAGCCCAAATGGTGATCATGATTAATAACTGTGCAGCATTAGCATTAGCATTAGCATTAGTCGTTCTCATGGAACTAAACTGCGGTTTGGGCGTCACAACTACTTGTCTATGTTGGGCTCCGGAGGGGACGAAGACAGGAGTCCCCTCTCTGAGCCATCGGGACGCCCCGACCACACAGAAGATGCCAGGTGACGCATCGGGAAGAGTCGAAAGCAAACATCTGGCACAGCTTCATCGGTTTCCTTTAAAACGTAACTCACGAAACACTTTCATTGTGTGCGAACATCATTTTTAGGAGACAAGGCTGGAGTGTGTTTGTTTGTGTGATGAATCGTGCGCCCGGCTCCAAGCGGCAAGGTCACCGTCGAGATAAGAGTGTTTCCACCCTGAACAAACAGCAGAGCTGAATGGACGTGAAAATAGTTCAGCTCTAGAAGGAAGCCTCTAGCTTAGTGTGCAGAAGAAGGTTTAAGTTGAGTAAAACATCGGGGATTTCATTCATGTCAAATTACACAGCAATACAATACTTACTTCTGCCACTCCGCCCATTCTTACCTTTCAAATTAAAAGCACTCAACATAAATCAATGTAAATATTTCACAGTATTGAGGCTACGCGACATTCACAGCGGGGTTTTTGTGGCATTGCAGCGCCGTCCAACAACAGGATTATTTCCTCTCTTCGGACAATAACAGACTGAGCGTAGAGGTCTGGAAAGTCTCCAAAAAGGCCTGTGAAGGTCATCCAAGAAATACAAACTTCTCGCCCTTCCTTCCCCGGCGTCTCCGTACGTTGCATCAGCTTTGTCTCACTCGTCCTCCCGTGCCATTGATCGAGGAGGACATTTGAGGGGAAGGGCATCTGTAAGTGTACACAAAATGAAGCTCCCTGGACTGCTTTTTTTCCCCTCCCCGCCCCCATTGTTGGATGGGAAGGGATTAATTAAGTACATCTTCAACAGGCAGAGTTGACTGTGTAAGCAGTCAGTGATTATCTGTGATGGGTCTGGAGGCCCACGGGGGGGGGGGGGGGAGCGCATCGCTGCTGACAAAATGTTGGCAACTTTCTCTTAAGGATCACTGCGCGTTGTGCTGCTAGTGTTAATTTATTTTGCACGCTGTGTTCATTAAAAAAGCTTTAAGGAAGTTAGAAGTAAGTTTCAGTAAGTTTCATGCGGAGCCTTTGGCATCAGTGAGAGCCGATATGAAGGGGGAGGCCCGCAGAGAGACGTTCTGCTATTGAACGTCTAATCCACAATAATCCAAAAGTCCAACCTGAAACAAGTTATTAAGGTATGTTGTGCTTTTATTGCCTTTCTTTAGCTGCATTCCTCTAACCAATGGGACTGATGATGTTTCATTTACACATTGAGTGTGTGATTAATAACCTGAGATAATTACTGTGGGAATACTTGTGAACAATGCAATAATTATTTGTTCATTGGGCGCAGAATATCACAGCAATGCAAAATAAATATACATGAGTAAATGATGTCGTTGATTCTGCACACCATCTGTGAGAAGCTAACAATGATCAACTAAAACAAAGTTACAGACTAACAATCAGATGTGTTGGTAGTTTACGCCAACACACCGTCTGCTTCTACATATTAAACTGCCTCCTCACAACACACATATAAGACAGCTGCATCCCTAGAGGACCCTGTTCAGTAACCGAATCGATAATGACATCTTAAATTATTGTATTTTTACCAATAATCAGGTTTAAAATGTAGCTGTTATTTAAAGTCATTGTCCTGCCATGACAGTGACGTAAAGCAGACACACCGCTGAGCTGTGGTGTTAAAGTCCGTCATCAATCGTTGTAATCCAACCGCTTCGAGTCCCCCGGGTGCCTGTCCATCTGCATCTCCTGCAAAATATTTAATTTGTCTCGAGGCGCCACGATGCTGTGGCTTGGTGGCCGTTGCCCTGCAGTGAAAACGCACGCAGAAATTCAAATATCGGCATAAACTAATGTTTGACAAGCCGTGTGATGGAATTCTCCTCATTGTATTTTCCTACTTCTTCCCTTTTTCTTTTTAAATCTCATGACGTTACGCCCGTGGCGATATCACAATTCTTCTCCTTGAGTTATTCTGAAAAGTAAAAAATTGCACAAGATGGACGACGTGAACCTGCAAACCACCTCAAAGTCACATCTCTGAAACATGAAAAAACCGAGGATGGAGCCCTATCAGCGGAGGATGACTTATTGCTGCGAGGCAGCCTACAGCCGATCTGTTCCGCGGTATAATGCGTGCGTAAATGATAATGTTAAAGGTTATTGTCACGCTTTGCTGGTGACTGAAAATACACGGCCTGCCTGGGAGCTGGCTGATCATTAACTCAAGGTGTCAGGAGACGCGCGTCGGCTCGGTGGCGTTCTCCAAAGCCACAACGGTACGTGAGGCTTCATCAGAAGTTTTTCCGCAGGCAGAAGACGTCTGGTGACGGATATCCAACAAACACATTTCCGTTAGACTTTAAGGACTGTCCTGTTTCTGGGGCTTTCCACTCTTCCGGTAACGCGTAGTGTTTGATGTGGTGTCCCACAATCTTCACCTCACCAGGATCCATCACGGTGGCGTCTCAATCCCTCACGGAAACATGGAATACTAGTTAATAGGTTTTGATGTCATAGTTGTAAGCTGCACGCAAACATTGATTTTAGTGCGTCGCAGGAACACTAGTTGACATCTAAACACAGAACTGCTGTATTTGTCAAAATCAGAGGCAATGAGAGAAGATGGCGGGTAATTACTGAACACAATGTTGCTTTGAGGTTGACCTTAAAGGGGTGATGAATGGTGCGAGTCCACTTTGTGACATGCATGCAGAGAGTCATCGATGTTTGTGCGTAAGTACAAGGCATGCGGTAATTAATCATGTAACACAAGAGCTGAGGCCTCATTTTTAATTAAGGGAAAAACACGTGCTCCTGCCTGTCTGTGGGGAAGAGGGAAAGGAGTCTGAGCTCAGCCGCCTCGGCCTCTGCAACATTTATGAGCTGACCGCTGTGGCTTTGTGACTCTGACGTGTGATACCTGTCCGCTCAGTCAGGGCACAAATATCACGTCATCTCCCGCTGCCGCCAAATCGCTCTGACGGAGTCGACGTCCTGTTGGAAATCCTGCTTCCAGGAAAACAGCGGTAGTGGGTCTGAATCAGGGCGACCCCATGGCTCCAAATATGTAACATGTGTGTTCATGAATATATAAATCCTTCATCATATTGTTGCCATGTGTTTCCATTTAAACACAACTGGAGGTGTAATGTAAGTGGATGTTATTTTAACTAACAAAGGAGATGAATTTCCGCGTTTCCCCATCGTTCACCCTCCTTCTCTTTAAGGGTAAGAGTGACTTTTCCAGTTAAGGTTTAAGTTGCCCCCAAGGGTTTGCAGGTTTTAGCATGACTCCAAAAAAAAACACTATTTTTTTTTTCTCAGAGCCGCTTGCGAGTGCGTTTTTCTGTAAAATGAAAAGCAGGTTAATTATTAGCATCCAGCCATTTTGAAAGGGATGGAGATGCAGCTGCTCGCACGATCTGCCACATGATCTATCGTCTTTCAAATCCCTTTCTGCAGGAAGAGAAAGGGGCCTGTTTAACATTGATTTATCAGCGCGGCGCTCCGGTTGACGGTGCACTTTTCACAGAGAACTACATTAGGCCGGGTCAACGCCTCACATCTGTATCAGTCATGTCATAGCATTCCAGCACGGACAGCGGCTTTTCCTGGAAGCGCCGGGATGCCTCCCAGCCACGTCGTAGGTTAAGTTACCGAGCCTGGGGGGGGGGGGGGTAATTGCATCAAGAATGAAGGTGTTTCACATCGGCGCGATGACACCTGTCTCCACTACGGGCAGCTCGGCAGCTGGAGGAACAGAAGGCCGCGATACGAAGGGAGAGCGGGTAGCCGCTCGGTCGGCTGACCCCGAAGCTCCAGCCAAATTATTTACAATCAAAGCCCCGTGTCATTTCTGTTTAGCATTCAGGGCGGCCGCGGGACGCTGCGCCGGTGCTGAATGCCAATCGGAAAGACGTTCTGTCCTGTGACTGAGAGCACGCAAGTGCAGCACTGGTGGAAAGTTGGAAGAAATGTTGAAAAGTAATAGAAGGCAGCAGATGTAGAGCTTTCACGGGGCGCAGAGGTGCCACGATGAAGGGCCTTGACTTTTGTTGTCACCAAGGACCAAATGTTATCTTATCAAATTGTCTGGTAGCGACGGCGCACGAGAACTAATCAACCTTGGGGATGTTCCTTAATCATACGTCTCAAGAAATATCCATAAAATACAGCCTATGGCAATATGTTGTTTGCTCCGTTCACTAAACAATCACATACATCACTTATGCATATATTCATATCTGCCTGGTACATTTTACACCGGGCAGAAGGAGGGAGGGGGGGGGGGAGAGAGAGTAGGTTCCCTGGGCGAGTTAGAGGGCACAGAAGAGGTTCCCGTGGTAACACAAAGTGACGACCTCGGGGTCTCCACGCCGACACTCCAGTGACTTCCCTGTGAGAACGGGGGAGAAGTAAGAATTAAATAATCAACACCTTTATGTTTGTGTGAAGTTCACAGCATCCAGCGGGGAGGATATCAACACTGGAGAGCTTTGTTTGTAACTCGTGCAGTCAGGTCTATTAATAATGGTTCCACCCTGTAAACAGTGCAGGTGTCACATGGAGCACCAGACCTAGATGGTACGCTTCCAAATGGAGGCCATTAAAACGTCAGAGCTTTTCTCTATCTGCTTCTTTTCTCTTTCGAGGTGGGAATCCGACCCGGCTGTCTTGCCCGGGGGAAGTTTTAATTAGTTTAAAGTTTTACCAACTTGGTTGATTCACAGCAATCGCTCAGTCAGCACTTCTGCCAATGGTCAGAGGCGGGTGAAACAACTCTTGATATCCTAAACCCAGCTGCCCCGCTGTTAGAAGACCGCGGTCTGAACTGGAAGACGGGACCCTTCGCTTCTCTCTGCAAGTCCCTGAACTGAGGGTTGGACGGTATTCCCCCACCTTGAGGAGTACTTTTTGCAAACATGAGCAACCGTTATGCCCCGGTGTACTGGAGTACACCGCTACACAGCTGCAGAGACTTTTGGAGGATGCGAGGTCGCTCGTTGGAGATGCATCCCAGCCAGCGGTGTGAAATGCGGTCAAATGAGGTGAGCCAGAATGACGCGCATGAACACGCAGCGTTGCATTGGATTCAAACGGAACATCATGGTGATCATCCAGAAGCAGCCAACGAGAGAGAATCACAACCGAGGTCCATAGTTGAACAACATTTAAATATTGTCAACTCTGAAAATGTTAATTTATGATAAACTGGTAACGTGTGCATCGAGGCGTTGCCCTGACGACGATGTGAAGTGTTGCATCAGCATTATGAATAAATTGCCCCTTCTCATGAACTTTCAGCCACAGTTGGATAACTGTTTTGGATTCTCCCATCACTCTGTGCAACATTTAACCATTAACACCAACCACAAGTCATTGTGCCCACATTTAAAAGAGGCTTCTGCAGTTCATTAGCGTAATGTGGACACTCATCACGCATCAATATGCAGCCATTACCACCCCCCCCCCCCCCCTCCCCCCGCCTCACAACAGTAAAGGGAGCGATAGGGAGCACAAATACGAGCGCTCTGCTCATCCGGTCTGAAAGCCGGACGTTGTGGCAGATGGCCGAGGGGGGGGGGGGGGGGTGCATGACCCGGCATACTGATGAACCCAAACAAGAAAGGGAGCGTGGGTGCAGTGGCACGGGCAAAAGGTGAGAACAACAATGAGGCATAAGGGCTAACGGCCCTGGCTTTATTTTACATCATTTGATTATCTGGATCATATTTGTTCGTCTCTGTCTGCGGCCTCGTGCCGTATCGGTTACATTCATATCACATCTGGCCCCACAGCAGCGTCGGAGCCGCGCGCAGGCGAAATTCAATAATGCAGTTTTAGGGCTTGAGTGGGATCTAATTTCATGCTAGGCCACTCATAAAATTGTTGTACGAGCTATTTTAATTTTAAAAGTACCCTCATCGTTTCTCTCACGGCGTACAGAAACATTCCCTGGGAACATCCTGCGAGACCTTTTGTTTAATTCACCGCGTTTGCGTCGCCTAACGTTTCATTATTTTGGATTATTGGGGTCACCGTTCACAAACAGAGGCGTGGACAGAGGAGTTTCAGACTCACTCTTTTCATCCAATTGTGCCGGTTAGCAACCTAAAGTTTCCCCTTCCAAGTATGACCGAAGGCTTGTTCGTCCTGAGCTGAGGGACTTGTTAAAGGGGGCTGTTTCTTTGGTTAAGGACGAGCTGGAAGACATCCGTCTTGTTGAGAGAGATTTTGCGTTGTCTTGTATCGTAGTTCAGACAAAGTGGGCTTGATTGAATGTTGCCGTTTCTTTTCTGTAAACGAGGTTGCAGGCCGGGTTGCGTTGCCCCACCCAGTCCGAGGGGGGGTGGGAGGGGTGGGAGGGGGGTTTGTGCATGGCCCTTCGCAATGAATGCCCCATGGAGAATGGCAATTGCTGGGGTGTGAGAGAGAGTACGGTCGGAGTGATTTCTCCAGCCTCCAGCAGCAAACGTGCACTGAAATCAGCGGCCCGTGAAGCACGGCTGCAGGAGACGTGCTCAAGTTAGCCCTGAAGCCCTGAAGCTCCGCCCCCCTCGCTAACCCAGAGCGCTCATCACTCATTAATTCAATCTGTAGTTAAATCATGTTCAAATTGCAGCACATTTTGACAACCGAGTGAAAGAAGTCCCAGTGGACATCACATACCTGCCTGTCTGTCACTGGAGGACTCCAGTGCATTAAAGCGTGGTGGTATGTGGACCCTCCTCGGGACGCCGTCATTCTCTCTCCGTTCATCTCCATGAACTCACTGAAGCCAACTGTCGGTTCTTTGCAGAAGGTCTTTTGACGTTTAACTCACTGATGGACTCATAAAGGATACAAACAAAAGACAAGAAAAACGATGAATACTTGAGAGAACACCATATTGAAATACCTCTAAATTCATTCCGAAGAAAATAACTGATTCTGCACGCAGGCCACCGTGGGGTTTTACTATCACAGAGCATAGAACGCAAACAAGCAAATGAACCATCCTTTCTGAATGACTTTACTAAAGAAACCCAAATGCATAAACATGCAGCCATGAATAAACCGCATTGAATAACACCAGCAACGTTGGTACACAATGTGCAGTGGATTTGATTCCCTGTGAAGAAGCATCGTGAGCTCCGGCTTTCGAGTCGTGAGCAGCGTGACAACTCGTGCTGACCTGCTGTCCCTGCAGAGACCTGCACGCTCTGAACAACGGCACCGTTTACGCAGTCAGGTCACTTTGAAACGGAAAGACGGGACATTACTCACTTTATGTGCATAGTAATAATAAACATTCATCCAAGGAGCTGTCTTGTTGCATAAAGAAAGAAACACAATTTTGACAGCTTTGTTCTCATTATTCGCAGGTGTATTTCAATGTGAACTTTTTAATTAAGTGCGCTGCCACTCGTACGATGAGATATTCAGCAAAGATCAAAGAGAAATCAAGACCCGCCTCCATTCTCCTTCCACATAAGTTAAGAAGGAAGAACGCTGCAGTAAGCAGTTCCTCTCTTTCACAACGGGTTTAGGTTCATGTTTTGGTTCTCTCTCATCTTCAGCTACAGTATATTTCATTATTTTTCAGACAAAACAAATCAAACAAAAATATGGGAAAAGTGAAGTTTGTTTCGTTTTTTTGTTAAAATAACGTGACCAACGCGATGCCTGATGAAAGCTCCGCTCTGCAATACGAGTGGTGAGGATGATTAGGAAATTAAAACTCATGGGAGGGACCGGCTGCTGTTAGCGTGACGTTAGCGTGACCTCGGGGTGGCACAATAATGAGGAGCCTAAAAGAACAAAACTGGCAGGACAATTCAGAGTAGATTCATTATTAACGAAATGAAATCTTTATTAAAAATACCTAGTGTGTTTTACAGATTTGTCTCCCCCTCCATGGTCCGTCCATCCAATTAATTTACTGTAAGCTGTTGAATCATCTCGGAGGACAACGATCTGCACGCGAGGTTTTGTTTGGAGACATAATTGCTGCGTAGGAGAGAACGGGACGTAATTGCACCCTGAAGAGCCGCGTTCGCTCGCTGCCACTGCAGCCGCTGCCACTGCAGCCGCTGCCCTTCGGAAGACGGGCTGCCGGCACGTGTGAGCGTATCTCAGGGCATGGAGATCACTCCGCCCGGGGGGCCTCTGCAAGGCCAGCGTTTATGGAGGTGGCGGTGGGGGGGGACGCGGGTCGGCCCTCCGAGGCGTGCGGCCGGGGGATTTCCATGTGGGATCCGTCCTATCAGCACGCCGCAAACAGACAGCTAACGCTGGCGTGTGACAATCACAGCGGGGGGAAATGAAAAGTGCTGTGAGGCAAACAAACCCCATTAATACATGTAGCAGCGCGGAGCACTTTGTGGACACAGACGTCAGGAGACATTGATTCAGATGGACGCCGTTTCTTCTCTTGAGGTTACCGCTAAGGGTTTTTACATCATAGGAAAAGGAGCCTCTCCTCGGGGCTAATTCTCGCCAGACCGATAATGGCTGCAATGCAATTCTTCCGTCAAAGCATCAGGTCACTCGTAATCTGAGCTTCTCTCGGCGGCATGTGAGGGTCTGCCGTCACGCGCCTGAGGTCAGAAGTGTGGAGCGCCACCGCCGGGGTTTACTCAGGTAACAGGAGGCTCTCTCCCTTTAGGCTTCCCCATTACACATTTACACATTGATCGAAATGATGAACGACCACAGTCCAAAGTTATCTTGAGTCAACAAAAAACGAAATGTCGTCGCTAAAATAAGATTGGAAATGTTTACCAAAGCAATTAGCACTTTTTAATGGAGGCAGGCAGCTTTTCTTTGTTGACGCGGCGTTTCGTTTTTTTTTCCGTTGCCAGGGAATAAATTTGACACAGTGTCCTTCTGCTCCAGCTGGCTGGCAGCCTGAAGGGCCGCGGCGTCTCCCGCGATTAGTCAAAAAGTGAGAGATGCAATTAAAATGGCAGGTAGCTGCTTCTTCTCGTTACGACAAGCGAGCAGGGACGTGCGGCGCCACGAGCCGCGGCGGCTGCTGCGCCGCCTCCGTCTCCCGAGAGGAGCGGCGGTGCTTCAGCAAGTCCTGACTGCGCTTATCCCCAATTGGTGGATAGGATTTCCGTATCATTTAATCTGCAAGTCGAGTGAAGAGTTGAAACGCGGGAACGACGGGGGGGGGGGGTGTTTCAGTTGGTGCTCACGCATCGGGGGGCAAAATCTTCACTCAGCCAACGTGACATTTGGAAAGAGCATAAACATCTCAACGTGGTCACGTCAAAGCCATTGAGTTCCTTTTGTGAATGCATTAAGGAGCTACCAGGTGTGATTCCGATCCTTCAAGCTACGTTCGGACATTTGGGTGTGATGAACATGAAGCTTTGCTCCCAAAGGTGAACAGTACATGTGAAGCTTCACTCAGCAGGACAGTGAGTCTTGTTTGATTGATTGCTACAAAGTGTACAAACAATAACCTCCAGTCAAAGCTAAGTTGGCTTGCGGCTGGAGATACTTCAGGAGGCTTATTGATCTTCTCACATACTGCGGGTTAGAAAAAACACCTCCCAGCTGCCGCACAATGTCAAACAACTTGGAGTTATGCTAAAAGTTAGACGGCCACGAAAAGAAGTGTCTCCTCAACGACAAGCAGCAGCAGCACCTCGTCAGCATCCTCTGCTGAGCTTGCACTCCGAGCCACGTTAATCTGGGGAGACGGCGGCATCAGTCATCATAAGCTCTCATTGAATCACCATTGACAAGCGGGACGCCGCACCGCGCGCGCGCTGGACTCGTTGTCAGTGGCGAGCCGAATTGATGCCGGCACTCTTCGAGCGGCGTAAACCACGTTCCGCTTGACGGAGCTGCACTCGGGGGTCTAATATCTATATGGGGGTCTAATAAGGCTGTCGTCTGCAGTTGGGACGCTGGAGTCATCAATTAAGATCTACCTTGGGTGTTTGCTCTGAGAACGAGGGCACAGGCAGGGAAAAGAAAATCCTCCTGGTGGATTTAAGCGTGGATTTGCGCTCACATGCTGCGTCCGGGCCTCGTGAACGTTCCCTCTTTCTGTTGCAATCAAGAAGGATGTCCTTGGTGACCTTTCATTGGGTGCCTCCTACTGGGGAAGTGGTCGTGGCAGTGGAGCTCTTGACCTCTGCGTCCTTTATCAACACCCATCTTAACTCTTCCATTCCCATTCAGCTTCTTTTTTGTCAGCTCCCATTCCTGATGCACTATTTCCTCTTCTTCTGCGTTGAACCAGTTTTTCCACAAGGATCAATAGTTCATCCAATCTTATCTCAAGTAGCATTTTAAACCACAGCAAACTAAATTGTCTGAACGAGGGCTTATGTCAACTACAATACCTTTCCAAGATTCTTTATTTTATTTTTGTAAATGCCAAACATAAAAGCTCATGAATTGCTTTGGAACATTTGGTGACCTTTCCAAGGGCAGTTAAGTCCCGTGATGTTTTCTAGCAGTAATTGTAATGTAGAGCAATCCATACGTTCTTATCATGAAGTCATTTAGTTACTGTAGTGTGTTGGTTCGCTAACATTATGGTCCCACCATGACCGCAAAGTTTGGTAACTTAGGCTTGAGATGAAGATTTAATTAAAAGAAGAAAGAAATTGTTGAATTCAAAGCATTTCTTACTTTAAAACAGCTTTTAAAATATGAAATCAATTTGCTGAGCAGCATTCTGATTAAATGATTTATTAGGCACTGTCATATACGTGCATTAATAAGCATCTGCTCTGCTGTGATGGTACAAAGAGTTTTATTGATGAACTGCCAATAAAGCGAGGCAGCATATGCCCACATCAGCTAAAGCAGCTAAAACAAGGATGAACACATGCCATCTGTTTCTCTTCCAACACCGTAATGGATTTCCTTTTAAAAAGGAGCACACTGTGATCTCTTCAGTGTTAAGTCTCGTTGCAGCATGACTCATGAGTCACTTCTGAGTGACCCCCCCCCGGACCACCTAATCTAAAGTTGAAGACAGTTAAATCATTCACGAATCCCCCCCCCCCCCCCCCCCCCCCGGCCCGCAGCCCACAGAACTAAGTTTGTTTTAGTTGTTGTTCCTCAACCCGGTCGGCCTCTTGCGGCTGCGCTTATAAGCCGGGAGTCGCCGTGTCTTGGTATTGCCATGTGACCGAACTGTAATTTCACTTCCACGTTTAATTAGCATTTCAAACGTATAACAATCCCCTCTGCCAGTCCGGGTCTCATTAGTGGCTCACGTTGCTTCATTAACATATGTACGTTCGCGAGTTCCCATGGTTCTTGTTGTTGCCTTTTCTCTTCTTGTGAGGAGCAGAACGAGAATAGCGTCGGTTGCTGAATGAGGCTGAGGGGAGAAATGGTTTCCCAGAGCGACGCCGAGCCACAGGCAGCAGAGGTTGAGCGTTTTTCTTTGACATCCACAAACTCCTTTTTTTTCCCTTGACGATTCAGAAAGCACTTATTGTCATATTTAAGATATAATGCCACCTTAAAAAAATCGCGACATTTCAGTGTTTCTCCAACCATAATATTGGGGGGTGGGGGGGTGGACAATAAATCCGTTGGGTTTCCGAGGATAATGTGTCCACGGCAACGAGATGGGGAGACAGACAGGCAGCTGAACCGTGAACTAGAGGAGACACGGCAGTACATCAGGAGCAGTAAAAGATTGGATTCAGGGCGGACTATGAGGCGTAGGGTGGGAAGAATTCAGCAAAAATGGATAAGAGAGAAGGATTAGAGGAACATCTGTTCATAGAGAGACACAGATGTCCTCAAAAAGTATCTCATCATCTGCTGATTTAGTATCAGATTACATTGTCAGTGTGAGGGCAGAGGAGGTTTATTTCTTTTTTTCCCCCTCGTAGAGAGGGATTGAAAGCAATTTCTGCAATAAATATTTTGTAAAAGACCCCGTGCACAGTAAGTCACAGGGGGCAGTGGTGTGTGATGTTTCACACGGATGACTTTCAAAGTGATGATGCTGCTTGAGGAAGCCGATCCAGGAACCAGTGTGCAGTCCGTGGCATCCGCCCCACCATTGGATCACAAGGTTAGGATCAGCAGCAGAATGGTTTACGGGAAGTTATTGGTTATCTGGTATTATGTCGGGAGTGATTTCTCTTTTTTCATTTAGTCCACATGAATTTTGCCTGAATATTACAGACAATCTGTCAAAAAACAACAATTTAAACGTCGTACCTCAGAGACACATGGAACTGCGCTGCTGTCATTTCCTGTTTCAAATGTCAGCTAGTTTAGCCAAAGGGAAGTGTAATAAATGGCTAATGTTCCATTCAAAAGCCTTCTTGCTGCCGTGCTTGTGTCTAGTTGGAGTGTAAGTAAAGTTCTGACATAAAAGGGATGAGGATTTAAGAAGTTTTGTCCCCGGAGTTGCTCGGCTTCTTCCAGCACTGTCACTCCAGTCCTGGCTGGCTCGTCGCCCTCGTACCTAAGCTCATTATCCCAAAGACTTAAAGTGAAATGTAGTAGTACCACTGGACCTGTTCTTCTCCAGGACGATTTAGAATTCACTCATCGCACGTTCTCCTGAGGAACCAGTGGCCACGCAGGACTGGCAGTGGAAGGCAATTCAATTAAAAGCACTTCACTTAATAGTATAACTAAACGGTGCCCTTGATGTAAGTTCCTCGGCTAATGACATAAACTTCAACGTACAGATGAGGGAAAATGGGTCGCCATTTCGTGCATACCTCTCATCAATCACAATGCGGACAAAGGAAAGCGAAGGGAAGAACCGCTTTTCTGTATTGATTTCTCTATCCGAGTTGAAATAAAGACAATAAATAATGCATTATTGATTTGGCCTGCCCTGCGTTGTACAGCTCAACCGGGCAAATTACAGGTTCTTTGGTGAAGCGTCTCACCAATACACAGATGATGTGCAACCGTCACCCCCCAACGTGGGCTAACGTTCAGCTTTGCACAACAATGTGTATACTGTATTAGCTGAAACCAATTAAATTTCTTTGGCGTCGGCCCTTCCCACTGAGAGCAGTACACAGCACACAAACACCATTAGAGTGACAACGTGTGGCGTCGGGAGTTAATGAGTGATAATCAACGCCTCTCTCGGTGGTGGCCCCATTTTTACAAATGTCAAGAGCATATATCCCAACACTTGACGGCAGTAAAGCGTTATAACAGCGATTTCGCCCACATTGAGTGCACGTTTTTTCAAACGGCGCACTAAAGTCGTCATTTCCCACACGCGTCTCTCTGGAAATTAACTGACGACATCAATTAGCCGACGCTACACAATAGCTTGAGTCGTCGGTTTGGCTTGAGTCAAGTGCAAACCGCGGATCGCTTGTGGAGGACTCATGTGTTCTTGTTTAACTGGAGAATATAAATTATTCTGACTCCCGGGCCAATGAGCCAGGCCTGTTAGCATTTTGACAGTTCCGTGTGTGAGACCGTGTGTTCCTGCCAACGCTGCTCAGTGTTCCGACGTCGGGGGCCGCCTCAGATTGAGAGCGAGTCACCAGCCACAACTAACACCCCTGCCTCCCTGCCGGCTACCAATACATTACCGTGCAAGCAGCGTTTGGACGGCAGTCGGGGGGGGGGGGTGTGTGCTTGTGTGTGATTGAGCAACATGTCAAAGTGTTACCTGGAGACGATGTTGAGCACGAGGAGATCTGTACGATGGATGCAATATTAACATTATGAAGTGATGTGTAATAACGTTGAAGAGGATGAGGATTTCTGTTAATTAAAATGTGTGTTGTGCTATTAAACACACTTGTTTAAATCTCGCTCACAGAATTAACTTGAATGACTTAAGCTTAACACAGTAAAGTCGTCGCTTTGTTGTTTGATTGTTAACTGGAGGAAGCTTAACTCATGTACTCGGTGAAATTTTAAATGGGCTAAAACTTCCTAAATCCTTTAATCTCTTTGTCTCTGTCCAAACAGGAATTACCAACTACACTATTTGATCATGTATTGACATTATTTCCATGTTCATTTTGTGTTTGGTGGAATCTGAGATGACAAATCTTCCCTTCTTGAAATATAACGGGCTTCACGTGAAATGTGCAGCTTGAGATTTGCATGGCATTTGAATGAATCAGTCATGTCATCTACTTTGCCTAAGCTTTCATCCTGAAATAATGTATTATGCACTCAAGTGGGAATCTGCGAGGTTTGTGTGTAACACCCTGAGGTGCTGATGTTTTCCACCTTTCGCCACATAATTATTTCTATTTGTCTCCCCCTCTGTCATTCATTGCATGTTTCTTCATGCAGCTCTCCCAACACAGGAGGAGGCCTCGTAATTGGACACATAAAAGAAATGCAGGCCTGCATATGAATACGCGATGGCTTTTGGGGGCATTGGTACTTCCAGCATTCACTAATTAACAGGCTGCTGTGTAATTAGACATAATGATGAATTTTAATGCCGCGACTGACACGCTGTGATCCGCTTTCCATTGGTTCAGGTTCGGTTCTGGGTTATTTGCTTGATTGTCAGAACGAGTGCAGCCTTGCAGAGCTCGGAATGACATCATAATTTGTTGTAAGTAGCTTAAAATGAGTGGAATTTGAAACCAAGATCAAATGCAAGGACTGACGGTAGATCCATTCAACCATTAACAATTCCGTGGCATCTGACACGTGTGCACTGGGTTGTCTTATTGATTTAATCCATACGTCCCTTTTGGTACCATTCTTCCGTTTTATTTTAACACCATGTTTAAAAAGCAGAGTAGGGGTTTTGTTTCTTTTTTTGCGTGTTCCATCACCTTCACACCTTAAATGACACATAGATAATCTCCTCCCAAGTGACGACCCTGTTGCTGGATTTTACACCAATATTCCTAAGCGTTAGAATCTCACCGATAAATGTTGTGTTACTGTGACAACATGTTAGTCTACAACATACATATGTATGATATAGCTGCACCATATACTGTAATTGTGTCTTACTGTCATTTTAAATCAATTGCCAACTGTTTTTTGGCAACCAGACCATTTTTTGCACTTAAAGCAGCAGTAGGTCACCAGTTGACTGATCAAAGCCCTTGTATTCAAAAAGTGGAAGAACCACTTTTAAGGAAATAAAAGTATGATGATAGAGAGTATGATGATCTCTGTGAGATGATAGATGTAGACCACCCAGCGCCAATGAATGCAAACCGAAGGCTGGAAGGGATCACTTTGATCTCAGAAGCTCTCCATCCACCCATCACGCATCTTGTTTTCTGATCCAGTTAGTTGGTTGATTAGATGGTTTATTCTAATGCTCCATATATGAGCAGGGAAACAGCAATCCAGCTTGTTCAGTCCAGATATCGGTGCATGGGCTTTGGGTCTCATCCACAGTCTGATATCCAACACTGGCGTATCCCTGTGTACTGTTTGCAGATGTATTGTTTGTTGTGTGATTCATGTGCTGATGATGTACCTTTTGATATTTCATAGAGCACAGATGTAAAGAAATGACTTGTGAGTTGGCCTGCAGAAGAACCCTCTCCCATCACTCCAGGCCCCCTGGGCTTCACGCCACGCCAGGTGCCCCATCAAACACATCTGGAAGTGATACCGGGAAATGTCACCCGTGGACCGGGTTCTTATCGCTGCACTCGTACCGGTTGGATCACGTGTGTGGCTGCAGATGATGCTCCTCGCTGAGGCTGACCCGACGTGTGTGCATTGGAAACAGAGAGCTCGGTCTTGTCAAGGACTGCAGCACGCGGGAGGCTCTAAACTCTGAAAACAGACATTAACATCGTTCTGTGTAAAAATAATAGAGTTTCCTGCTGACAAACATCCTCTACGGGTGACATGTCATTGAATGATGTGGCTCACACCCCTTAAATATTGGAGGGCACTTCATATTTGAAAGGCCGCTCTCTACAAATCATTCAGAGACAGCTTTAGTGTGCATCCCCGGGGGAACAACATCTGAAAACCACGGCATGTCTACTGCATGCCGAGGTGTTGAGTGACGGAATAATTCTCCTTTGATGGAGCAGGTCACTCAAAGAGGTTGTTTTGTTCCTCCAGGCTTCACCTGACAATCAGTGTTCATTTCGCATTTCCGACCCTTAGAGACTTAGAGTGAAAGGATAATGTAAAACAAAAACACCAAAAGGATGAGTCGAATATTGTAGGGTAGATTTTCAGGGTTATTTCACCTTATCTTAACTTGCTCGTCTTTATTTTTTACATAAATTGCATTGGAATTGCAATTGTGACATAATGAAGGTAGAACATCTAAAACTACAAATGATACAAATACACCAGGAAGAAGTTATTAAACTCAGCAGGTTGGATCACTGACAGCTTCAGCTTGGAAAGACCTCCACTTGGTAAGAAATGTAAGTTTTACTAGTTGTTATTTTCTAATTCGTATTTTTCATGGAGAGAAAGGCACAGGCAACATTTCCAGGTGGTGATGGAGCTCAGCTCCACTTGAGGTCTGCTGGGGGACTACAGCAGCTCTCTATGAAGAGGCAGAGAAGCACTGGTTAAGGGGACGGGCAGCTATGGAAACCGGCAGGATGCTCGCTGTAAACCACACATGGTAAAAGGTAAACACAGGGAATCATTCCGTGGGACTCTGAATCCTAATTGATTTCTTTTTGATGTTACTTAGGAGATGTGAAAAGTGTTTTTATGAGCTAATTACAGAGTCATGGCAGAGATCTAATTAGAGTGATGCTAATGAGCTTTGTTTTTCCTCATCTGATGTCAAAATGAAAGTGGTAGAATTCTAAATAAAGGATAACATATACATACACATTAGCATATTGCAGAGTGGGATGACGAATGGCAATGTGCTGGAATGGTGTATTTATTGTGTTTCACTTTCAAAAAAGAGGGATGTGCGCGTGTGTGTGTGTGTGTGTGTGTGTGTGTGTGTGTGCTAGCCCATGTGTGTGTCTATTGTAGCTCAATTAAATGCTGCTGTTGAATGTCTCACATACGACAGCGTGCCAATACTGACTTTAAAAATAGCTGTACGGAAAATTGGTGTCAGTAGGGCAGAACTATTCAAATTAATTTATATATTACATATATATTGTCATTAACTTCGCCGAGCTGCTGCGGTATTTGAAAGCTTTACAATTGAACTTAATTCAAAAAGTTTCCACTTTATGCTTTGAATTAAATGTTGCAGGCATGAAAAACAAAACTGGATTCAATAGTCCAAAAAGAGCCTTTTGCTGGTGTTCTATAGGAGATACAATGAATTCACCTGATGAGATGGAAGATAAAGTTAAAAAACGTAGGAATACCAGCGATGTGCTTTATGAGAGCGTTATGGAAGAGATGGATGAGATCATTGGCAGGTCCTTATCGACTGGCTCACCACAGGATGTTCTTCCTAAAGAAGCTCAATATGTCGCAGCCATCAGGGCTGTGACAGCGAGTCCATTGTGTACCCGTCCAGGAGAAAATGGTTTGAGGCGGCGCATCGGGAAAAAGGTATTTTGACAACTCAAAGCGAAGAAATGGAACAAAATGATTCAATGTGAAGCTTCTCTCCATCGTCGAGGAGCTAAATTCCAACACCAAATCAAAAACCAGCTAGTTTGAGGTTTGCCTTGGTGTTAATATCTCACAAGGCTATCTCAAGGAAGCGTTTCTCCGCGGCGATAACCTCCCCACCCCGGCCGGCGGGAAAGAAGCAGAATGATTTATGGTTTGCTCAGCGCTGAGGAGTTGAAAGGCCTGCGCTATCTAGATGTTGGAGTGAGACGTGAACCGCGGTGATTTATTCAGCGGTTACTCATGGGCCTCAATAAATCAGGACATCTAATTTGTACAGAGTGAAATACGTACAGTACACACAGCCATTTCCTGTAACCGAGCCAAGTGGCCACTGTGGCTATAAAGAGATTGCAATGACATCCTTTACACTTTGCTGACAGCTAACCCGGACTTAGCCTTGATGCTCTTCTAAGAGGCTGTCAGCGTTGACAAGAGAAATACTTTATGAAGGTGAAAACATTTTTGACACCTGAGATGAAAAAAAAATATATATATATATTTTCAATAGCGTATTCGCGGCCAGCCTGCCGAGTGGCGCTCTGCATACAGCGGCATCACAGTCAGGGATTACTGGCAATAAACATTCATCTTCTCACCCTCTTTAAGCCATGTTTTAAAGTCAATGGATTAGGGCAGGGCATGTAATCACTAGGAGGAGATAAAAAAAAAAGAGGCCCGTCTTCAATTGCCTCTAATTAGAGGAGACACGCTACCTGTCAGGCATTTGCAACTTATCATATGATTTATATTCACTTTAGGAAAACAAATGACAGGGGTATAAATAGATATACATATATAAATACATGTGCAGGTTTGAGGAGAGCTCTTGGAGAGGTGTATTTGACCTGGATACAGGCGATATGTAATGTAAGGAGATCTCCTTTTGTGATCTGCAATTGTGTAAATATCTTATAACTTACTCTGTGCTTTATTTTTTTCAAAAGAAAAACAAGAACCTCCGTTGCATGATAACTAACAGCTGCCAGACATCCCGGCGAGATCGAATGGCTCACAGCTGTTCTTCATCCTAACGGCGCGCCTCAAACACCTCCGGATCACCACGGAGACGTAAAGCACACATTTTCATCTCACTCAAGTGGGACGTAACATGCAGCCTGACATCCACAATTATGATAAAAGGTGGGAGTGTGATTCCCTCTTGATTCGTGCCATCTCGACGTCTCAATCCACTGCTACTGTTTATTAATATGTATAATGTGACTTATGGGGAAAGAGGAAAACAATGAAGCATCAAACTGTGATGCATCATGTGATGGGTGTCAAGAGCCTGACAGCTGTGACATTTAGATTCCAAAGTGATGTTTGTATTTATACAGGTGGTGAAATATCATCAGATGATGTCTTCCAGTTTCCAACTATAGTGGGAGCGAGTCCTCGCAGTCAATGTATCGCATTTCTTTATAGTCGTTATAATAATGAGCATTTTGTTCTCTTTGAACAGGTGGAAAATCCCTGCAGCTGGCATCTGTATGTTGAACAAAGCAGCAGAGAATGTGTGCAGATGGAGGCAATGAGGGGAAGAAGAAGCTTCTGTCATCGGGGTAGCACTGCTACACTATATATAATGGCCGTACTAAGTATATTATGATATATATATATATATATAGAAGCTGTTGATTTTGTTTAAATCTTTCTATTGTGAGTAAACTGATGCTTAACCTTATTTTAGATTTCCTTGCAATGCAATTGTGGCAAAATGATCGGCCCTGGAGGGAGAAACAGTGTGTCATGATCACAATTCACCTCAGTGACAGTGAGAATTCCATAGAAATACATAACACATAAAGTCTTTGGGTAACAGCTTGCAGGGGGCGCAGCCCATACAGGCCTGCTGTGACAGCGAGACCCAACACGCCGCGTCACACACAAAGCATCTGTGACGTGACGGATGGGGACGGGCTCACACACACACACACACACACACACACACACACACACACACACACGTCATGGGGTGCGCCCTTTGGTTCCAGTGAAAATGCACGGTCATGTGGATGAGTATATTTATCGGAACGTAACAACGTGGTAAAACATATTCAAAGTTAACAGAGTGTTTTTCTAACCTCTTATTTGGTCTAAAGTCAAACTTAAATTAAAAGTCCAGACTACAATGATAAGCGTATATACATGTTATAAGCTAACTGGAGAGCAAAGCAACAATAATGCACCTCCGACTGAAAAGAGAACAAAATATAAGCCGCCTCATCATCCGCCATCTGTAACGGGAGCGTCCTCCGACCAGCCAGAGTTCTTCAACAGAAGTTCAGACCGATGTAGACCGAAGAGCAGAACGCGGCACGACAAACTCTTCAAAGTCCAATCATAAGTCACTCGAGGGAAACAGAAGTCCTCGGGCAGATCGCGGCGGCCCCCCTCTCCCCGCTCCTAATGTGCTCACTTATGGACAAACACATCAGTGGGGCAGGAGACGGGCCATTCGTGTGTGATGCGCTGCTTCTTGTCTTTCGCTGAATATTTGGACGCGACCAGTTGTTATTACCCCCCGGGGTTGGCAGAGGAGGGGGGGGGGGTGGGGGCATTAGAGGAGCGGCCCATCAGAGGAGCGGCCATTAGAGGATCGCCCATTAGAGGAGCGGCGAGGGGTCCGGAGGTCGGCCACCAGCTGCCGTGCCCACATTCTCAGCAGTTCCTGCGGGCCCTTCCACAGCGGGGGGGCGGTCCAGTGGTCAACACAACACAATTCAGGCAAACCTGTAGAAATCTAATGGACTTCGGACATCGTTGCAAATGTTGGCGGATTTTCTGATACAAACACTTTATAGGTTGTGTCAGAAATGTGCTGGCAAACCTTTTTCCAGCACCCAGTTGAGTGCTGAGTGCCGCACAGTGGGTGAGGGTGCTGCACAGTGGGTGAGGGTGCCGCACAGGGGTGCCGCCAGTAAACATCCACGCGGCAGTGAAATGGTCTAAAGCGGAGACAACAGTAGAGTCCGTTACTTACACAGTCCCGTGCTCTGTGGTTACAGATGATTCGGCGATCCGTAGAAGGTCTTTTAGTACGTTAGCGTTGAGGTTACGACAGCGTGTGGTATTGCTGCTTGCTAACTCAATCCAGCCGCATAAAAAGGGCCCTGGTCGTGCAGTTTAGATACTTTAAATCCAATTTAACAAATATGCGTTAATCTCGTCCAGAAATCTAAACGGTAGCTTCACACAGGATATTACATTTTGCGTTAAACTAAATTTTTTCTTTTCCCCCGGTCATGAGCTTTTTGGACTTAAGACACCCCGAGGGAAGGTTTATTTAGATCCAGGTTATAGTTTGACAAAAAAAAAAAAAAAGGCAATTCATAAGGCGATATACACTCATTCATCACACAATGTCCTTTGGCACTTTTCTATTAGAACCTGCCAGGTGGGAGAGGCTCATTATTACATCACCATAATGGTGTCATCCTTGAACTTCATCAAAGTAATTGCTGCAATTTGTCACATGGAGAGGGACGCGCCCACGGAGACGCATCTCAGAAAGCGGGACAACGCACGCCCGACGCAAGGAAAACAAGAACAACCGCGACGGTCGCGTGCCGAGTCTTCTGTTATCTAGAACTCGGTCTCCGTCCGCTCAGGTGGCTTTGCCACTACGTGCAACACCTTTCGAATTCGATCGTCTGTTAAGACGAAAAGTATTGATCGTTCGGCTTATTATGTGCGGTCAGCGATTTTTGTTGGGGAATATATATCGATGACCTATGAGTGCATTGTAGTGGGAGAATGGAAGAGCACTCGGGTCAGTGATCCTTCTGAGGAGCATTTATTGTCACAAAGGGGCCGATGTGCCTCTTTAAACAGATCTGCAGTGACAGGAGGCCCTGGGGTGTGCAGAGGGGGGGGATATGGCGTTAGACGCACTTAAAGAACCCATTTTGATATTGCCCCCTGACACCGAGAACACTTTTGTGCTCTCAAAGACGACTAAATAATAAATACCGTTGGACACAGACAGATGCGCCCAAAAGGGGAGAAAGAATTAAATGCACACACCTAATACAGTTAATGCATTTGAACCCCCCCTCAGGGAAAACACAGTTGTTTAATTATTTACTTTCAAGTATTTCCTTTTTATAATCACTGAATAAATATTGTTTTCAAACACTGAGAAAAAATGTTGAACTTTGTCTCTGCTTTTGGATTGTTCCTCAATAAAACAGCACACCGATGACCACAAGCTGTGTTACGACGGCTCGCTCACGCGCTTTGCATTCATCGCTGTGCTTGAAAAAGATGAAACCCAACGCGTTCCAAACCGGCGAGTTCCCCCCCCCCACCGCTCGGACAGGTTGATGTAAACGAATCGGACAGCCGGGACGAGCCAAACTGGGGGCGTGTGTTTGGAGTTGTCATCGCGCCACCGACAGGCGCATTTGAAGGGTGTCCAGTTGTCTGGCTGCGTGGCGCCGGAGCCCGAAGCCGGAGCTACTGGAAGCAGAGCGGGCCAAGAGCAAAGAGAAATCCTCTACATCTACATTGGTTCCCCCGGCTCGGCTGATGCTCGATGCGACGCTGAAATGGTCCGTACCGTCACCATTCGGCCCTTCGGTCTCTCAGACACTCCGCAGCAAAACGGCTTGTTCTCATGGCACCAACGTCATACTATTTCCATCACCCCCTGAGTGAAGGTGAAAAACCAAAGGAGACAAAAGTTTAAATTGCCTCTCTGGATACTTGGACGCCGTGCAGCAGAGGAGACGGGCCGCCGAGCTCCGATTGGCCGGGCTCGCTCAAGCGGCCCGTATCGCGAGCACGCCGGCGCATTTGCAGCATTAGTCACATCGCTGCGCATGTGTCTGCCTGACGGAGAACCTGCGGAGAAGAATGCCGCCGACCCATTTCGTCTCCTCCCCGGCTCTCTCTCTCTCTCTCTCTCTCTCGCTCGCTGGCTATGGCTCTCGCCCTTTCTAATAAGGTCAGTGGAGATACAAGCACACCGGCATCCATTCAGACCTCAACACAGAGTAAGCACAGCTCTGAGATCCCCCCCCCCAGATCCCTCAAGTCACCTGTATTGCAGAGTTGAACGGGGAGAGGAGGTCTCGATAATGAGAGGGATCCAGGGACTCTGTGGGCGCAGAATGGGAGGCGGGGGGGGGAGAGGTGGGAGGATTTTAATGTCTTTGTGTTCCCGGCGCGGCCGTAAAAACCTGTTGTTTACTTCAGTAAGTCCGTCCGCCGTCTCCAGAACCGAGAGATTTCCCTGCGTTAGTTGTCCCTTCCCGGCTCGGCGCGTGGCCGTGTGATGCGTGGCTGCACGCCCCCCCCCGTGGTGCGACGCATTGGCCTCATCTTGCTTACCGACCACCACTGTGCCACATCCTAATTTGTTCAAGAGGACAATAGTAGTATACAGAATGCATTTTTAGAGATAATCTTCCGGTGAACTGGAGGATCCAGTTGATAGTCAGATGAGAATCATTTCTTCATTTGTACCAGTTTGGCTGCCGTGTTTGTGCATAAAGTTTTCAAGGGTTGTGTTTGTCCTCTAGGTGTTCGGAGCTAAATATCCATAATAGTATAGCAAGTGTTGCTCCAAATGACAGGGCGGAAAAACTGCACACGTAGTGCAAACCGGGATGGAATAGCAAAGGATGAACGTCCTCAAAGGGTCACAAACACAAACGCCGTTACAGATGCTCACTTTTAGGCCCCGCACCTCTCAACACTTCTGTTAACAGAGTGTTAATACAAGCGCCTCGGTCAGCAAGTTTATGCAAAAAGTGAAACGCTGGGATTTCTCATTTAATAAACCTCTCGTTAAACACTGGTGACAACCGGAGACGGGGGAGCAGCAAACAATGGCGAGACAACGCCTGTTGAAGCTGATTGCAATGAATGGTTCAAACACGGCGGTGTAGATTCTCGATTGTTCTTCGGCGATGAGCAGAAGATCCAGAAAAACAAATCAAACGCCCCTAATTAAGTCTTCGCTCTGCTGGAATTATCTCAAGGAAACAGTTGCCTTGACGAGTTGGACTTTCAACAGTCAAGAAACTGGCAGATGGAAAGCTGCTAGTTCAGCGAATGCGTCTGGCAGGAGAAGAGAAATCGGACGGACAATGGAAGAGGAAGTCGACCAGACGGCACAGCGGGCGTTTGATTTACAGCTCGTCACCGGAATGCGTTCACAGCGGCTCGATGCTCCTCGAACCGCACCTCCACGTGACGAGATCTGTGTCTCCTGGCAAGTGTGAACGGGAAAGGAAGGAGGGGAAAAGCTCTGCAGCTTCGACGCTCTGATGTGAGCACGTGGAATAATTCATATGATGCGAAACAAAGTTGTGGACGTCACCCTCAAGACGATCGTGTGCATCGTGTGCATCTGAAAGGCCCGGCGTGTAAGATTTAGTGGCATCTGGTGGTGTCTTATGAATACAAAAACTCTTTCTAAGGGTGTTCTGAACTACGGTGGCCTGCAGGACGGGTTTCTTTGGATTTTGGAACTCCTACAAAAAGCGTGTATCAATGCTCAACTCTACATGACTAAATATTTATTTATTTATACTGCACAACTTGTATAAGAATCTTTAAACGAATACTTTATTACATTATTTGTGATGGTTCTTCATTTGCCGTGAAGGAATATGAAAAAAAGAAAGAATCTTGAAGATTTTGAGGTATTCTTTCTTGATATTTTGAAAATTATTAGTATCAATATTTTAATGTTTCCGCATATATGAGAACGTGTGTGGAAGACACAACAAAGGATGCAAAAGGGAAACAGCTGCAAAGGAACCTTCTGCCGCTTCAAAGCGTCCCACAAATACGAGGGAATCAAAGAAATAGAAACATAAAACCTGATACTAGCAATACACCAAGGACCGCTGCACAAACAAAAAAACACTTAGGGAAGAATAGAGAAACCTCCTTTGACTGGCTGTCCTCAGTTCCCATAGTGATGTGGGAGAGCACTTAACCTGCCGGCAGGGCGCTCCGCGGGGTTTCCACCTGAACACCGGGGCCTGTCACGAGAGGGAGGTCCAGAGGGGCTCCAAACAAAAGGCCACCGGCACGCAAGGCCGGGCACAATCTGTCCACTTCTGCACTTACGCCAGAAGACAACCGAGACAGGCCGGGGAGGGTTTTCTGTTCCTTGAAGAGTGCCGAGCGACACCAGAGGTGTGCGGTCTGACCACGGCACTGGTTTCACAATATGGCAGCGCACACGAACACGCAGTCACCGAGTGGACCGACTGTTGAGTGAAGAAGATGGGGGGAAAAAAGCAGGTGCCTCCGGAGGTAGATATACGATTTTTCCTTTTTGTCCATTGTGAGTATGCTGGAGGAATACTTTGGTGATGAATCGTAGCCTGAGTCTAAATGTAAAAACTCCTTTTTTCAGATATAAGCGAAGAGGCAAAGCATGCGTCCCTGAAGGGATGGTACTCGCACCGAGGCTGTCCTAGAAAGGCTTTAATCTCAACAGGAATGACTCATTTCATGGAAAGCAGATAATTGTATTTTTATATATTCAGCAGTCTGGTTTAGTTTTAGTGGAGGGTTGGGGCACTTGCACACGCATCCAGATACAAAGACATCATTTCAACACAGAGAATAAGGAAGCTTGAATGAAAGACTTCAGGAACACATCCAGCCCTGTAGATCTGAGGTGAGCGACTCAACCAAATCAAACCGCCTCATAGCAAGTCAATCAACGCAACGGCAAAAGGCTGAAGTGACGGAATCGCTGAGGGATGGGTAGGTAAAAGCCCCCCCCGCCTCCCAACCCTCCTTCAGCAGAAGGCCGGAGTCTCCGGGGAGGCTTGACGAGGCTATTCAATCGCAGAGGCCGGCAACGGACAACGAGGATCGGGTCCAGAGGATGGAAATAGAGAACAATTAGAACAAAGCAGATTACAGCACGTTACAGAGAAGGTTATGGGATTATGGAGCCTCATGCACTGTATCCAGACATAGACATATATATGTGTCTCTGGCACTGCCCCCCTCAGCTATGACACCCTGCTCCCGCCCCCCCCACAAACGGGTTGAGTTATTTAGCTAATTAGTGACACGATCTGACAAAATTTCTACCATGAAGCATCATTTCATGATGCACAGTGCTGCAGTATCGAATGTGATGTGTGAGGGGGCGACACGGGCCTTTTGGGCACCTCGCTGTGCGGCTCTCTGGTACCGATGAAGAGGAGGCAGGTTGGCCACTTAAATATTTACGAGTACTACTATATGACTGACACTGGCAGTAATAATACACAGGAGACATTCAGAGCAGCTGTATCGAGTGTCACGGTTTCTATAGAGGCAGTTATTCAACAAAACATAAATGTGTCATCTTAAAAAGGCAAAGACGGGGAAAACACACCCACAAGGTTATGAATGTGCTCAAAGACTTCTGAAAGATTTGATTATTTTAAGTCTTGGTTATATGTAAACTCAATTGCTTTTTTTAGCGTGAATGTAACGCAGTGAATCAGCGGCTGGTTCCTTTCCTGCATTGTACCATTATGTCATATTTAGCTGTGGTGCCTGGAGGCGTTGTGGGCCCCGTGGCCATGGGGGAGGCTCCCTGATTGCCCCAGAGAGCCTCCACAGTTCCGCCGGTGTTCTTAAGCAGATTTATGGAAGGGATTGCAGAGGCACTTTTGAAAGCACGAAGCGACGGCCGCGCTTTGTGATTCCGACGGAGAGGATTGATCCCCCGCCGCGCCGGTTCTGCAGGGCAGCACATCGGAGGTTGGGCTGGGCCTCGATAAGACGGAAAGGACTGTTGGCCAAGGAGAGTGTGGCCGGGGGGGTCGTAACTGTGCAGCAGAGTCTGATTCATCAACGTATACAGTTGAGATAAAGCGGAGAGCGGCGCGCCAGCTCGATTATCCGATGGCTCCTGCTGCATTAGAGGAGATGACACGCTACGTCGTCTCCGATGTGACCGCTGTGGCTTTTTTATGGGGTTTCTTCGAGATGAGGAGCTACCGAAATTATACTGCACTCTCTGTCACGGCTCACAAACTCGTATTTACCACAAAAGAGTGTGAGGTAAAATGTTCCACAGGCTGCTGGTTTGACCACCGCGGCTTTTTCCTCAAAATAACTGAATAATATTTATATTATTATTATTATTTATATTAAATAACTGAAATATATTTTATTGTTATGTTTGATAATTAAAATAGTTTGATGCCAAATGTGAACATTGAGGAGAAAACTATTTCCTTCAGTGTATTTTTTCAAATATTTTCACAATATTTGTGCCAATTCAAAAACCTACAAAATGCTTCTAAAATAAGAATATTATTGGCACAATCGAAGAATAGAAAAGGAAATCGGAATAAGAGATAATGCAGATAACGTAACAATGTGCATGTTAACAAATAGTATCGTATAATATGTATAAGCTTAGCTAATAGGAGACTTTTCTTCATAAATCTGCGGTTGGCGTGGACAAATACAGGAATGCATTCAAACACACAACGTAAAGTCTCTCCTTTTAGATGAGTGATCTCAACGTTTGTGCCTCCAGCTTTCTGAAAAACAGACTCGGAGATGGAAGAAGTGCTGAAGGTTGAAGAGAAGAGGATTCTACCGTATTAAAGCTCTGCACTACGGCTAGTATTAGAGCCTCCACAGGCTTCCACACCAAACACAGTGGGGACCGTCAAATCACAGCCCTGAAACCAACGCTTGTCCGTTGAAGGTCATGGAGCGGAGAGTATTTCTGCTCCAAAGACGGGCTCACTTGAATAGATGAATCACAAATGACTAAAGCGAAAGCTGGATTCTTTCTTTTCTCCCTTTTGCCTGCTGAGGTGAACCCGTAAAGCTTGGGAAGAGACCTTTACAAAAACAAAGAACGAAAAGCTTAACCTGAGCTTCTCCTGATATGATGTATTGGGGTCTGCTTGACGTTGCTGGTGAGATTCAACACGTCCATTTACAGTCTGCCTGAGTGAGTGAGCACACCGCGAGTTGTAGGAGGCTCCCTTGCATTACACGCGTTTGTATGTGTGCAGAAGCTGCTCATTAGCTGCCCGTTCCACTGCTGCCAACGCTGCAAGCTGTCCTCCTGCTGACCTCCACCAACGATTTGTTGATCACAAAGCAATGAGGGATCCGTATCCATATCCAATGTTTGTTACTGAATGTCAGCCCATAACGCTGCTTTCATAATACAAAGGCTTCTACAAGGTATTGATTGACAGGTCTAACAAAAAGTGAGAGAAGATCTGCATTGGTCAAGCATGGCCTGCTACATTAATACAATACCTTGGTGGTGTGATTAAATCCTTCCTTCTTGCTGTGAGCACTGCAGCCTTTTCATAAGGAAACTCGCGTTCTGTCATCTTTCCCTCCAAACCAAGGTGGTTTGGACAGAAGACCCCTTAAGCAGTCTCTCCCACTAAACACTCTCCCGGTAAACATCTTCTAAAAAAAACTCCCACTGCTCCGCGTAATTGTGTAGAGGAGATGATCCCATTCTATTTGTGTTAATGTACTCCCCAAGAACCTAAATCATTTGACAACTGAGCAAATACGTTTTGCACAAGGGCTACGCTAATTGAAGTCCAAGCAACTCCGCGTGAGGCGTACCAATCATAAAAAACAACAACATCATGAACAACTGCATGAATATTCAAGCTCAGCCAGGACAGGAGTACATGTCATCTTAATAATTGCTGCACGAAAGCGTCGCGACCAGCACGCCAATGGTCCCCAATCCCAGCAGCTCGTTATTGGAGAGAAGCCCAGTGGAGCTCGTTAGAGGATGAGGGGAGACACGGTAAATAAGGTTAATTGGCCGATCTGTCAGACCCAGGAAGATGCTCACGCTGACACGAAACAACCGGAACATGATTTCACCCTTTGCTCCCGTGGCCACCCTCCCTTGTTTCCCTTCATTAGCACGGAGGGTGTGACGCGCTAGCTGTCGTGCTGTAGGTAGTAGTCAAGGTGTGCTGTGTTCAAATCTGCAGGTGATATAATGGAGACATCCACCAGTGGGTTTAAACCTCTTTTTGTGTTTGGTCAAATAGCAGGCTGTCACATGCACTTCAATGATTGTTACTTTATGTCCTTCTAGGGTGTTTAGCATGAACGACACAGCTGTCAAATATAACCGGTAATAATACAACTGTTTACAATGTTTTTGCAAGCACTCATTGTGTCTGTGGGTCACGGAAAGACCGTGATTCTCACGAGAGATGAATAAAATGTGCCGTCTCGCTTGCATTAGGGTGGTGGTGTCAAAAAGTGAAAAGACAAAAAGCACTTGAAAGCCCCGGCGTCATGGAGACTGATAACGCGTGAGCCTCGCATGGGAGAAGAGGACAGGACAGCAATGCTCCTTCTGCTTTTGTACACAGGACGTCAGCAGCTCTCCTCCCGGCTCCCTTTTGTTTTTTGTGCAATCACTGTTATATCGTTGTGCTATTTGAAGGCCATTGTTTTGATTGTCCTCTTAAGCCGTCACATTTTTCGGTGGCCCTTGTCTACAAAAGACAGTTAATTAAAAGGTCTTATCTTGTGGGAAATGTATCCGTCATCGCCTTTGCTGAACCAATCACGACCCGGCAAGGAAAAAAAAAAAAAGGACTTCGGAAAGGATGCTTCGCCTCGTGTGTCTTGATTATCTGGAAACTGCTCCACCA
Organism: Gasterosteus aculeatus; assembly: GCF_964276395.1. Classification (NCBI taxonomy): domain Eukaryota; kingdom Metazoa; phylum Chordata; class Actinopteri; order Perciformes; family Gasterosteidae; genus Gasterosteus; species Gasterosteus aculeatus. Next base: position 19,612,840 of record NC_135708.1, on the reverse strand, counting down.
AGATGGTGATTGCACAGAATTCACAGAGAAAATTGTCCATCGTGGACTGCTGCTGATAGGAGGGGGGAAGAGAAATCATTTGAGATTATCGTCTCTTAAACTGAACATGGACATTGGACAGATGGTAACAAGGGCATGAAAGAATATTCAAAAAACTGGAAAAAAGGTGTTCTATAACCATAAGTATAACTATATTAAAAACTGTTCCTAGCACTCCCAGCGACTGGGATGTTAGTGATGTTCATCCCAGATGATGATCTGGTCTACAGGTCCAGTCGTAAACGCTCCATTGCCTCTGAGTCTCTCTAGCCATTCCCTCATCCAGACTAAACCATGACAGAGATTACTTGAGGTCCTGCGTTGCTCCGTCTTGAAAGAGATTCCTTAAAGAAATCCTTTTGGATTTTCCAATCTGCATGTATGTTTCAGATCTGAAAGAAGAACATCTGTGGAGCGTCTCGTTTGGTGCGTGATGCAACCCCGGTATCAAATCGACAGAGAAAATAGTCCCTGTCCTGATTGAAACCACATATATGCTCTCAAATGACACGCTGGAACTTATACCATGTAAACCGTTTCCGAGAGTAGAAACTCTTTCCGAGTCTCTTTCCGATTTCCCCGAGTCTCGTAGAAGAATTAAAACAGGTATTGGTTCTCGTTTTACCTTCCATGGGTATGAGGTGGACCTTTCCTCATTAGCCGAATGTGCCTTTGATGTTAATGTATGCTGCCGGATCTCCTTGTCTCCACTGAGCCAAAGTAATGGATTTTGAACTCGCGATCAAAGCCCCCTCAAGAGTTCCTCCTCTCGCCTTCTAGCGTGTAATCCTTCTGCATTTAAGCAGTCCATGTTGAACAAACCACTTGGTGGAATCCTAAACGCTGTGCTTTGGTCTGCGACCTCCAGAAACCTGCTTTGGTAACGATATTGGAAGTATCATTCTTATATCAACTGTCAGGTGGTCGCTGCAATGGACAATGGACGTATTAACCCGTGTTCACTGTGATCCACACACAGATACTTTGACCTGTCATGTTCTCTGGAGGCCGACCTCAAAATGATGAGTCCCTGATGAACACCAAGTAGAACAACATCAGCCCCTTTATGTTGCATAGAAATGATGAATCAAGCTAAACATCCCTCATGCCGGATTCCAATCTAAATCGTGCCTTTATCAAGCGAGTGCCTTCCTTAATAAACACTTGTTCTGAGAAGTGGTACTTGAGTGTGACCTTGGGTGGTGATGTAATCGTCGATCCTTATATTTATGCACCCATCTCTCGACCGTGAGCCAGTTTATCCAAAGCATGTTCAAAGGACTTTACCGTCACCTGATGGGATGGGAGGAACAAAGACGCGTGAAATAGACCCTCGTTTAATCTCTAGTGGATTGAGGGGCATTCATCAATACGGCTATTATAGCACCAAGCAAGAGCTGCGAGACCGATAACAAATCAATAGTTGGCCAGACCTTCACTGAATACTTTGGCTGTTAGTTTGAATGTTTGCCTCCAAGCACTTGAAAAGCAAACTAAACAAACCATGAAAAGTCATTTTGCTTATTAATTATTTGAGCTGATATCAGGACTGGAGACAAATCGCAGCTAATGCCAAGACTTCTTTAAAACACAGAGTGATATGTTCATGTTTCATGCCACGAGAGTGACTTAGAGCTCCATTAACTTGCACGATAATTAATTTGTATTCTGAATATAAAGTTCTAATGAATGGATAAAATACATTGTGAAGCCACTGGATGAGCAGCGGCAGCGCCGTGCGAGCCGAGTCGTGCTGAGTCACTGAAATGACAGACGGGGAGTGACGATCCGTCAGCACGCTGCGTCGACAGTGGTCTTCTGTTTAAAAAGCTCACGTTTAGAAGATGGAAAAGGTCCTGCTCCTTCGCTGAGTGGGAGACGGTCAAGGTCACCGAGTAGATGGATCTGGCTCCATCCTCGTCGAGGCCACGTTCCTTTATACTTCCGTTCCACGTAATACACAATGCTGCATGGGAGTGATGAGTACTCTGGTCCACTCAGACGAAAACTGTTAAAGATGAGGTAGAATGAGTTGAGAGTCACCTCCAAACTGTCACAGATGCTTCAATCTCATCTGAACTGAACAGAATCAGTTCCATATTACAACATTCTGAAATAATCAAACGCTGAATTCACACGAACAAGCGGCTGCTTGCGGCAGCAGACGGGCGAAGCCTCAAAAGTGTCACGTCATCCCGGGCCGGTGCTCCTCCTCCAGCGCCGGCCTCTCCGAACCTCTGGAAGAAAGCGCCGGCTCCCGGCGGATGCTGCCACTGTTTTCCAGTCGGCCTAAAATGGAACGCCGTGGTGCTATTCATCACATCCTGCTCAATTATGAATGTCTGAAAACGTGAACGCGCCGCAGTGATACATTTGCGGGCGACAGGAGGAGAAAGAGCCGTGCTCGGAAAGCCGCAGCCAGCCATGACACCAGCAGAACTTCAGGAAGGATTGTTGGAGAGAAAATCCTTTCTCACGTTGAAAAAGATTCTCTGCCTTCACGATAAATCTGAATCCCACACGCTAAAGTATGACATTGATTCTACAGCGGGTGCTTTATATGCAACAATACCGTGAAACATTGCTGAGCTGGTGGGCGTGAGTAATAACGCCTTTTTAAAAGACGATGCATTACGGCACATGCAGCGCTCTGGTTCACTTTCTTTTTTGATGATTTAGAATACGGCTAAATAATCATGGCAGATTTATTATTCCAGTCATTGTCCTCTGGTAATAACAGTGGCTCAGCCGAAGCCATTGGGGCTCCCAGACTTAATTACCCGAGCGCTCGTTGTCTGAGGAAGCTCAATGGAAGATCTAAAGCAGCCTTAGATGTGTCCGATCTGATCTTCTAACTGTGATGGGATCCCACTTCCTTTATGGCTCTAATTACTGAAATTAGATCTCCAGCAGAGGTCTACGGCGTGGAGCGGCAATAGGCGGGCCCTTTATCTCTGCGACCGTCCTTTTGTTCCGTCTCACAAGCCATGTTTTATTTTGGGGAGACGCCTATTTCCTGGTGCGAAACAACGGCTGCTCCTGGGCTGCAGCGCATGGCGTCCAGCGGTGAATCACAGCGTAGGAATGTGTTATTTCGTGTGGTCTGTATTCTATTATTGATATCGTTCCTGTGAGAAATATTTGGCCCTAACTGGCTCCTATTTCCAATATGAATAATAAGGAGCAGGCCGGGCCCTGGGGCATTAATGGTGGCACTAGTCCTTGACCTGAGAGAGAGAAACCTTGGTATAAACTCAATCACATGGTCTCGTTATGGCACAGTTACATAATTAGAACCAGAAATCTCCGGCTTCAGACTAGATTCAGCCTCGGAGGTGAAGCGTTTTAATGAGATACTCCGAGGGCCAATCAGGAGCGTGCTCCCTGCTGACTTAAGAGGTGACACAATTTGCATGCCAACATTTTATTTAAAAAAGGTTTTTAAATAATGCCAGCTGTTTATTGGCCACTAATTTGTGTTTTTAAATGAGATCAAATCAGAGCTAGACTGCAACATCGCACACAGAGTCTAGGCGTATTTTCTTTTAGTGGTTATTATGCACAGTACCAAAAAGTCCAGAACGAACCTCAGGAACCAACCAGCTGTGTAGAAAAGCTCATTTTGCACCAGCTGAATGAAGAGATTTACAAGGAAATGTGCCATCTGTACTTGAGAAAAGATCTACCAGCTTTGCCTTCAGCCAACAATGGTTGTCAATCTTTGGAAAGCTGTTGCAAAGATGGTTGATTTTTTTGAGGATAGTGGAACATGGTTATAGTAGTTATAACAGTGTAGCATACATGTTCCAGTTACATTTGTATACCTGTAAGTTCTATTCCTGAATGAATAGGAATCCCAAGCCTTGACAATCCATCTTAAATGTTGATCCGTCTTCCAAAGATGGCTTTTCCTCTCCAAAATGAGGGCGAAAGACCATCTCATTGTTTAATATTTGATTAAACGATGCTTTCAGCTGCCCATTAATTCCCTGAGCTGCTGTGCAGAGTTCCTTGTTCACGGACACACATGATTCAGCTAAAGTCTTGGCAGGGAGTCAGTTAAATGCTCTCAGCGTAGATTTTTATTTATATTATCTAGAGGCATGTTTAGAGCACACAGTTTTATTCCATCTCTTAATCCCCCTTTTCGTCTTGCTATTTGGAGAAGTCACAATGGCAAATAACCACTGGGAGTCTTGTGGGAATGAGTTTTAAGTTTTTTTCTTTTCCCAAGAGACCAGAATTAGGCCGTTCATCATGAGGAAGAAAGACCTCCATAGCAGTGAGAGCAAATGACCTCTAAAATGTGAGGTTTTACTGGTACAATCCGCACATATAACCCTCTAGAACCATGTTGAGACCTCGAGCTATACCTTTGTCTTCTTTACCTAATAACGACATGAGAGGAAATAACCCCCAAGAGAGAAAATGCATTTGGCTCAGCAGTTGGAACGTGAAGCAGAGAAAGCTTTAATTGTAGTTTGGAGCTGTGCGTAGTGAAATTGTAAATACTGGAAGTACGCAGCGAGCAAATACACATGACTGTTCTATCAATCATGTGGCTTTTCAACAGCAGCCTTCTCGGGACAACTTATTGCTTCCTCATGCTTTCTTTTAGCATAACTAAAACAACAAAATGTATTTATTCAGCTATTTATTAGTTTGTGGGGAAAAGTACATTTTCAATAAAAAAGGTATTACTGATATATGTTTATCATAGACCACAGCTGACTTATCATTCTAAATGTCTCCCACAGTGGAAGACTTTGGAGAATTGATGGTATCAATATCAAGAGGAGTTTTTTTTTCCTTCCCTCTGGGATTGAGTCAGTACTATTTTCTCCTGAGAAAAGCCAGTAGGTATGAAATCAAAGTCTCCCTGTTGTAGAGCTATATGAAGGAATAACATGTCTGTTGCCCCAAGCTAAGTTATGCCTTGTTGCTTCTTTCATCCAAGCTCCTTTGGTTGACTTTAGATGAAAATAAAATGAGTAATTTGGGTTTTTCTGTGGACACGTTTAAAGGATCAATGAGATGAAATGCTCATATCATGCTCACATCATGCCGCATGCCTAAATCCTGCAGAGACACGTTTGTCATGTGGCGAGAAAAGGAAAAGGGGGTGACCGCGGCGGATGGAGTCGAGAGGGTGTGCCAGGAACCGCAGGGTTGGCGGTTGGAACCCCGGCTGCTCCAAGTGTCCCTGAGCAAGACGCCTAACCGCTAACTGCTCCCCGGGTAAAACGTAAAAATGCAATGTAAGTCACTGTAAGATAAAAGCGTCAGCTAAATGACACGTAACTGGATCCAATTGAAGGGAGCAATCCCACAATGTTTTGGCTGAAGACTCCAAAGGCATCTGGCACAAGCTGAATCCTTTCTTTCAATATCATTAGAAATGAACAACCACTCAAGTTGATTGATTTTAGAGCAATCTGCTGCTAAGAGCCAAAAAAGGGGGGGCCAAAGGATTCATGGTCGAGTCTGTGCGCGACACACATTAATAAGCAATGAAAACCAAAAGCGGAGTTTCACCACCTTGTGATCAAAACTTGGACCAAGAAAGAAGCAATCACAAACAGTGCGATGCAGCCAGAGCCCTCGGAAACCAGCCAGCAACAAATACCAGCACGCTCGTCTCATTTCCCCACTGCAGCAAAAACAGCAGGCCCAGTGACAGCAGGGAGAAAATAGCAGTTAGAAAAGAGGAAGAGCAGGTGGGCCTCCGCTAAAAGGAGCAGTCAAACCTGCGTTTGGTTAACTGTGGGGTGTGAAGCCTGCCAGGCCATGCACGCCTTCCCCATAGACGTCCATGGCCACAGTGGAGATGGTAGGGACTCACAGCAGAATACTTTGTGACAGCAGAATAAGGGGAGGTAAGATCCCTTGTGCAGACAAACAAATAATAATGCAGACGTTTTAGGACTTCTTAAATGACACGTTTTCAGAAACTAGTTCATTTAAAATGAAATTAATTTCTCCCCAAACATGTAATTTAAGTAATTTGCTTTCTCCGACAACATAACAATACTTTTTCGCTGTCTATTATTTTTTTTTTGGAAACAAAACTTTTGGAATCCACAAAACAAGCACATGTGTGATAACCACGTTAATCCTGCCGTCTGAGGAAGTTTAAACTCACGCATTTTGTGACTTCTGAGTGTCCGTGACACAACAGGGCCACAGGAAACGCCCCGTCCCTTCAAACTCTGCTTCTTCCACTCAAACTTCACTTTGAAGTCCAGTCAGGGGATCAAGCTGAACATTTTAAGTAGTTAATCCCTCGTTTTTAGTCCAACGCACAGTATCCGCTTAATATTTACCGCAGAGGTTTCTAATTGTCCTCTTTACTGGTTCACACTGGAAGTACCACACTGATATTTGATGTGACCACCAGAGAGACGTATGGTGCATGTGGAGAAATTGGGGAATGGTGGAAAATGCTGTGAAATGATAGAATTAGCATACCTTTGAAATGAAAAAAATAGAATCCCTTTTTTAGCAACTGCGAGGTCATGGTGGTAGTTTAATTAAATTTGCTGTCCATAAAGTTTTTGAGGAACATTATGCAAATTAGATTTTAATTATTGCCCATTCGGAATGTCATCAAAGTGCTCGTCTAAAAAGGGGATAGAATTCCTACAGCCGTCCTGATTTGATTTCACCGACCCTGCATTTCCTCCCACGAAGAAGGAAAAAATAAAAAAAAGTAGATGAATTGAACTAGTTACGGTCCAAAACTACTGTGAAAACTTTTTCCAAGATATTGCCGTCTTGTCTTCCAAAAATAACTATAAGTGACTTTAACACCCACTGGTTTGCTAAGCTGCAAAGACTGACATCAGCTTCGATGTGTTCATTAGCGCTTAGACACATTTCCAAATGTTAGGTCATTAAAAATAATAACACATGCAGGTAAACTTTGCATCGCACTGCATATATTACGCTAAGAAATCAGAATTGTTACATCTGAATATATATATATATATATATATATATATATATATATATATATATATATATATATATACAGAAAAACATTTATGTCGGACATTTTGTAGTTTTGCATTCATATGTTTGACTCGTATTCTAAATGCTGGTTTGTTTCATCACACTACAGACCTGTCGGCACATTTTCAGCATTTAGAGCCCTCAACCTTCAGCCGATTTGAGGCCCGTGGAAGCGTCTCACGGGTGAAATTATGCTGGTCAAAAGGGCCCTGATTATGATTGCACACTTAGAAAATCAAATATTGGCTGAAGCTTCCATCCTAGTTGAAGGTGATGACACATCCTGGGACCTTAATCAAATATTGATTGTGTACAGTAGCGAAGGCGAAACTGCTGAGAAAATCCCAAATCTTTAGCGGGGAATCTGCGGGGAGGCATCCCTCCATTATTGAATTGACCTGTCTTGACTGAGATCAGCTCTCCGGTGACGCTCCGACGGGTCCTCTTAGAAAGAGGCTGCCAGTGGAAGCAAGGACAACTTTTTATTCCATTCATTAGCGGCTCGCGCTGAAAGCAGAATCCGTCGCTGTGAGGACCACGGACCTGGAACAGGTCCTGAAGGCTTCCGTCAGCCAAGACGATGCTTCAGCTGAATAAAATGCATCTCTGAAGCTTCAGAAGGCGTTGGTGAACATTTAGAAAAACGCCTATCCACTTCATAATATAAGTACTAATACTAGTAAATATTAGGGACAGTTTTCCTAAGATGTGTCTATGCACAGGGCCAATATTCTTTCTGTGTCAACGGCTTTTAAACTTTGTCTTTGTCACTTACTTGGCGTGTTTGAAGCGTTTTTTGGCAGAGAGCATGAGCCTAGATGTGGTTTCTGTGTCTATGAACACATTGGTATGCCACAGAAATGGATCAACAGCAGGAAGCCTTGAGCGGCCGTTCTCACGAGGCCTTCATTATGTGGAGACCTGCGGTAATTAATGAACGAACAACCACCTTTGCGCTTCGTGAATTATGTGGCGAGAAAAAGGGAATCCACCAAAACCACCGATGTTTGGCCTCGATGCAGCAGATCAACATTTGTTTCCGTGTGATTTACAACAAAAAAAGTCACAATTTCCATGAATAATGCATCACTTGAGCATACATTCTTTTATACCAGGGGACAAAGAGAAGCAGCAGGTCTACAACTGAAAGGAAAATAATACGTTACACTCCAAAGATAGAACATAATTATGTCAAGAATGAAGTCTCCTCCACAATACATATATTCCAAACAGAGGGGGCTTTCAATTTAAAACTGCAATGTTAGAATCAGAAGCCCCCCAGTGTGTTTTGTTTACTCTCCTTGCAGTCACGGCTGGACGGGTGCAGAGAAGGAAGAGGTGGCATTCCCGTAATTAACACAAAATCAATTTAATGTGTGGGATTTTGGATAATTTTTTTGTCAACTTGTCAGTGGAAACAAAAGGTCAGGAGAAAGCCAATAAAAGTCCATATGTCTTCAGGACGTTGGATGTTTTGGATGAATCTGTCACACACAGTTTCACAAAGTTTGTCCCTGTAGATATTACTTTTTTAGTAATATACACCGGCTGCCAATCCAAACCAGCTGCCAATCCAATTTCGATATGGTGGGAGAAGTAAAGAAAAACATGGAATGTCTTCAGGAAAAGGAAGTCACCGCTGGCTCTTCTTACAGTTTATGAAAAACCCTTTCCCAAAAGGCTTCGACGTCCACCCTGCACTTCCTGTGAACTGAGCCCTAAAAGAAGTAAACGCATGAAACAGATAAATAAGTAAACGCACACTCACATTTATATTCTCTGTCTGTACAAACCCGCCTCCTCCCACATTGTTGGGACCAGCTTCAAACAAGGTGAAAAGATACATCTCTTCAAGACTTCAAAAGTGCATTTGATATCTCAAGCTGGACATTTGGCACATTAATAATTGACCGTGTGATTTTATTATTTAAAAATGAACGGATGTGCCTTCTTCCAGGACTGTTTCCCTTTTTCATCGTCTCCGGGTCCAACAGACGGCAACACGCGAGAACTAAAGGGGAAGCTGCCACTCTGCTATACGCTGCTGCTAAGAGGACCACAATGCATCTGGTCCCCTCTACCATGGTGGTGGGAGGTGATCAAAGGGCTGTGATGGTGAATGACCCCCCTCCTGCCTCCTCTGTACCAATGCAGGAGGACGGGACACAGCTGCCCTGTGTCACTCATGCGATGAGTGCATTGGTCGCAATAAAGAGCCAAAATACTGAAGTCAAAGCTTCCACTATTTGTCTCCTAGTTGCAGATCATCACATCGCCTTGGAAACGCAGACAGCAATGGGCAGCAGGAACCTTTTTGTTAATTGACAGTGACTAACATTCCCATTGCTGTGCTGCAGAGGAGCTCTGAACAACACGCTGGATTCCGTCGAGAAGGCGAGTGACTCCGAGCCGTTTTCCGGGGAGCAGCGAGTGCTGCGCCGGACCGCCAGAGGTGAAAATGGATGGAACGGAGTGTGGGACTGCACTTCCCTGCAGGAGAACATTAATCTCTGAACATCTGCGCTGAATGAAACAGGACCTATCAAATATGTATTAGACTCACTGTGTGTTGTTTGGGATTCATTTACTTTACAGATTGTGCCTGAACATATTTGTTTGGAGGTATTTGTTTTATTTGGATTCTTTTCACGGTGGTACATGATCTCCGAGGGCAGATCTCATCTTTCTTGTCTCCTTTCACCTGGACTTTAGTATTATTGATTTATTTTCCATCTGATTAGACGCTCTCTCCGTTTGCTGGAGGAGCCGGTAGATTGCCCCGTTGGCCGCTTCCCCTCAAAAGCACCACATAAATTAACCATGAGTGGAGTGGTTTTGATTAGAGGAGCAACACAATCAACCGGCAAAAAGCTGGGAGAAAAAGTCACCAGAGATTTGCACCAAACCCCCCACTGAACTATGGAGACTGCAGAGAGGTGGAGCCTGCAGCTCGGAGCACAATGAACCGGCATCAAGGGAGCTTCATGTGTGTGCTTCGTGATACATATTCACTTCAGGGTGGTGGGCTTTTTTGAGTAAAACCAAGCCAATCAAACGTTCTCAAACATGTTGTTCTCATTTTTTTTCAGCTTCAATAAATATGTCCAATGCTGCATTTTTAAAGTGTGATAGAAAACCTAATATTTCTGTAGAAATCCTTATACACGGCCCCATTCAATTAGCTGAGATAAATAAAAACAACAGGCCGTCGTGGTTATTACTGTGCATCTGCATTTGCTTCTCCCCTCCGTAATGCAATGGGACTCCTCTCCTGTCTGAGATGTGTTCCATTACCACGGTTCCTCACACTTCTGAAGTAACACATTGTGGCCTCGCTGACGGAGACCAATTAGTGAGCGTGAGGGGGTGAACAGCTTGAGGACCTGAGGCTGCCAACACGGCTATTTAGTGCCTGTTGGAGGAAACCATTTGATAATGACTCAACGCCGCCACGAGCTCAGCCCTCTAATGACCGGACCCCTCGTTGGGAACGCCGCACCTGTTCACGGGAGCTCGCAGAAAGGTCGGCGCTCCGCTGCTGCGCCGCGACGCCCACCGCTCAAAAGGTGTTGCACTTAACGGGCCCCCCAGCTGTGGCTGTGGACGCTTCCTAGAAGAACTCAGCATCCACGTTCGTTTGTCTTCGGGTCAGCCGGAATGGGCGGACACACGCAGATTCAAATCTCTCGGGAGATCTCGCCCGCAGAAAGAATGAAAAAACGTCATTTCCTTTGGTAGGAGAGAAAAAAAGTTGAAGATGTCCTTTGCGTGTAATAAGATCACACAGAGTATTTTCTCAAAGAGCCTGAACATCCAGAGCTTGTTTCCCTCTTACTACGATACACAAATGTGTGTCAGTGGGAAAGTACTGTGAAAGATGCTCACAGCCGAGGACCACATCAAATGATATCCCACTATTAGCGAACACATTCAGAGGCAACACAAAGTCCCTGTAGCCTCTGGTGGAGATTACAGAAAGAAATGGGGGGCATTTCTAGCAAAGCACCCACACCATCCGTGGTATTTTTGTTTTTTATTTAATTTTGCAGATTTCCCTGCAGGAATGATGGAAGAATATCCTTTTTTCTATTTGCCACACATGCTGACCACTGATAAACAGTGTGTGTCTAATAGATTGGACGAATCAGTCAGCCTTCTGAGCGAATCAAGCCACACGACGACATGCTTCCCATCGAGTTTGGGGGGAAAATATGTTTTGGGACGAGGTTTTAATTTGTTCAGACGGATGTGGCTCAAATAAAAAAAAGCTGGCAGCGGAAGAACCAGCGGCATGTACTTTATAAGTTCTACTGCTGGAATAAAGCAGGTGATACGAGTTCTGATTCCCTAAACCTCAGGGCCCATTGTTACGAATATTCTTTTGTCCCTGGTGGAAACAGCTGAATGAGAAGGTGGAGGCGGTCATCCGCTCGTACTGGCGTCATCGTTTAAAGAAGTCGGTGTCCTCCGCTCTCGTTATCTGTTTCTCCCCGTGTGTGCATGCTAACACATCCAGCTGAATATTAATAGACGCCCTGCTTGCCAAGTTTGTCGGATGCAGCAGTGCTACAACAGCATCATTCTGGCTTTAATGACTCGGTGCCAAATGAATTAGACTGACAGCAATTTATTGACCCAATTTTGAAACAGAATTGCTGGAATCATCTTCAGTAACAAATTGGGCGCTAGCTGCTGCAGAGCTACCTCGTGGGTCGGGTGTATGAAAGGTAATAAATAATGTGCAGGGATTATTTAAAAGTTCAGTCGAGCTGAACGGGGACAAATATTTTTTAATGTTTCTACTGTCTCAAGAGAAAAACTGAATTTTTATTGTGATATTTATTGCACATTAAATACCATACAGCCAGAAATGAAACAAAACGTGCGTCATTAGCAGGACGTTTAGGACGCAGCTTCCTGGACATAATGCATTAAATAGATATTTGAATAACTCAAGCGTGGTATATGCTCTCATAGTGTGACAGCTGGCCAAGTGATTGTCACTGCTACTGAGCCATTCATGTCTTCATATCTTCGACTTTCTTGACTTCACATGAGGAAAACCTCTTACATCTTTGCATGCAATATATGCTGAACTCATTTTAAGTCTGCTTTATTCATATTAATACAACACAAGACCCAACCGGAGCCTGGAGCTTTAATGTTGTACTTTGGCTGAACGCTGAAGCATCCGCTCAATGTCAGTCAATGCAAACACGCTCACAAACAACACTTTGGCAGTCCTGCTGAATTTGCCTTGTTCAGGCACGTGATAGAATATCACTGGCAGCGCGAGAGGACAAATTGTGTTTAAACACATCTGTTGATTGGCCACACCGTGGGAATTCAGAGAATAATAACCCAGTGTGTGTGTGCGTGTGTTTGGGGGGGGCGGGGGGGGGTGAGGGGGGGAGCAGGGGGGATGAAGGGATCTAAATCCGTGCAAACAGGAAAGCCGTTTCCCTGGCATCGCTCTCCCCTCAGAGATTACACGTCTAACGTTTTCATCATAACATCCAGGTTGGCTGGCCGCCGCTAACAGGACAGACCTCAGTGCTCATCGCGTCGCGGCCAGAAAAACCCACCACGACCGCGTCCTCCACACACCGACACATCCTAACGAGCAGGATACTCAACAGGGTGCCGTGGGCTGCAGGCAGGTGCACGGCGTGGAGAAGGTAATATAGTGGAGCTGCAGAGCTCCACACAGAAAACCCCCCCCTCTCCGCCCCCCCAAACGGCGGTTCAACCCGTCCTCATTCTCCCGCTCAATATACCTCCACCTCTGCAGGCGAGAGCCCGGGCAACAGCCCCTTCGTCTCTCCACACTATTTAATACGCTGCTTCCTTCGCCCACTCCCACACCGGGCCGCCGCCGCCGAACGCTCGCCTGACAACACCTCCCTCGGCCTTTGCAGCGGGCGAGTAATATGGGCTCATCTCGCCCCGTGGCGCCGACAGCGGTGGGCTTGTGTCGGCCAGAAGTGATTACTGCCGGAGATTGCTGATCAAATTGTCAAATGATCCCCAAACTTTGAGAGCGGTTTCACTGCTACCCGCAGCCGACACGTGACCCCATTCCACCGGCGGGGGGCGGGGGAGGGGGCGCTTCGCCAGACGAAGCCTCATCACTAAATCAAATTGCATCGCGAAACCAATATTTTTCAGCCATGAAAATAAATCCAGTGCTCAGTAAACTGGACGAGAATCATTCTTCCACTTGTTGTTATCTCTGGCTGGCTTTTATCGTCAGCTTGTGGGGAAAAACAGCATCAGGAGGACGCGCGGCCGGCCGCTCTCAAATAAGGGTTTTTTAATCTCCTTCATTAGCTTGGCACTACAGCTTTGAGAAACTGATTAGACGACTCACTCGTCGCGCCGCGGCTGATTGTTGTTTCGCGACAACCTGTGCTGCGGCGGCCATTGTTGAGAGCGAGCGTTCGGCTCGCTCCGCTCAAGCGACTCTCTGGAACGCGCGGCTGTTTTTAATTACCGCTCCATTCTGATCAATGGACAATCAGTATTCAGTATGGGACTTTTCCCGTGAAGAAACACTCGGGCTCGCTGCGCCACCGGGTCTTGATTGTGAAGAGCCTGTTTACGTGAGCGGGCTTAATCAAAGATGCTTTGGCTCTGATTTAAGACTTGGAACGGGAATGAGCTGTCAGAAGGTGAAGCACTGCTGCGAGGAGAAGTTAGACACCGAGACCGGTTCCCCCGATAGCCGGACTGCTTCGTCCATGATCCCTGTTCCTCTTGGAGATGCCGTCATCCATGCAATGCATTGATGCCATGTCATATGCAATGCGTTTGTCGAGTCCTCCCTGATGCTTCACGGTCATTCACTCCTTTCAAGAACCAGGTGTGCTTGTTCTGAAGGACCCTGCAAGCAGGAATCAGGATGCACGGACGCGGTGCACGTGCGGCCGGGCTGGTAATTGAAGTCCGTCGGCGAGGAGGCGGCAGACCCGGGGGCTCCAGATGCCGTCTTGTGGGCCAGGCCTCCCCCAGGACAGGCTGCTCGCGCCTTGAGCTGCATCAGCCGGCGAGAGGGCCGAATGGTGATTGCATTAACGTTGCCCATTAATAGGAACTCCACCTGGGGCCTTGTTGTCCTGCCGCACATCTCCATCCAGCCCCAGCACCCCCCCCAACCCTCCGGTCCATCCGTTTCATGCTCCAGAAAAATAACGAGTGGAAACGGAGAAAATGAATCAATTATTAGTGGGAGACGTGAATATTTCAGCTCCATCAATGTCTTTCCTCCACCCAGGCTGATGAGATGTAATACGCTCCGCTCGCTTCTGAAGCACTGGGAAACAGAATAAGGGAAATGATCATGAACAATGAATCCATGTCCTTTACTATACACGAGCGTCAGTGGACACACGTTATACAAGGACACATCTTTTACTGACTAAAATGCTTTAAGGTGAATCATCTGCTGAGGGGTTGAAGATTTGGACGTTTTCCTGCCTTCTTTCTTATGTAAAGTTATTAAAAGAAAGAGAAGAAAAAAGAAAATTGTCCTCCTCTGTTGGCCAATTAAAGCTAAATGATATACAAACGAATGCAATTCATTTCAAATTATTGCCGTGCATTAGTTTTACGGTGCAGGCCCTCCCTTCGTCAACTATTAATTAAAAATCATAAACAATATTGCAATAGCTGAATCCAATATGTGGATGTGGCTTTGTCCTCTTAAACCCATTAAGTTGCAGTACAGTCTACAATAAAATACTCCTTTTCCCTGTTGATGTTTTCGAACTCCTCAGGTGGGAGGAAATAGATGTGAGGGCACTTGAGGAGATTCAGTTCTTCTTGTCAGCGACTAAAAGCCACTTAAGGAACTGCAGACTGCATTTTCACGGCCTGCTTCTACTTAAACAACCCTATAAAAGCAGAACCTATCAGCCATTATATGACGTTGATTCGTCAGTTAGGCACAAACACAACAAACGGGTCGTCGAGGCCGCGGGCCGATGTTTCCTGTTTCTGTTCCAGAAGGTTATGTTCTCACAGCCGGCGCCCCCAACAATGTCGGCGGCGCCGTGTAACGTATCATGACCTTCAATTAAAGTCATTCAATCCTTTGTGTGGACTGAAGCCAATGTGGTGTTTGTCTCCCTCTCTCGCCCGCCCTCCCTCCCTCCCTCTCTCCTCTCCATGTCCTGCAGCCGTACTTCCGCGGGACACTTCTGCGTGGCGTTCGGCAGTTGGTCGGTCTGAAATGCCCTGATTGACGCCTGACTCGCAGCATCCGTTCCACCTCTTGCTTAGCTGAGCCCGTGCCAAGAGGATTAAAAATTGAGTCCTCCAGGGCCACGGCGTGCCATCTGGACAGGCTTGATCTGGGAGCGTGGTTGTCAGCCAGGAATGCTGAGTGCATAAAATACTGAATAACTACATCAGATGCAGCTTTCAGCTTTTTCTTCAGCGTTTAAAAGTGTCATTGAGCGTTCTTATTTCTCACATTGCGTCCTCCTGACACGTCTTGCTCCGAGATTATTTGTTTTCGTTTGATTTGTGGGTTTTGTTTACGTTCTTCTGACAAAGGAAATGCGAAGATGTGGTAAATCGTTATTTAAAATGTCTTTTCTTGTCAAACTCTCGATATTATTTCTGTATTTCAAGGTGTCCAGAGAAAGACGATAATCCATCTTCACAAGTCAATGTGGAAAATTGATTTTGATTTCACTTTAATGACGATAACCAGATGTCTCCACTTTTCACGTAATCTTAAGCAAAGCGAAGTAAATGTATTTTTGCCAACTGTGAGACATGTCCATGAAATATAGCGAGGAATAAATGCTAATTTCTCAATAACCTTTTCCATAGAGTGATGTGTGCCACCTTTGATCCGCCCATCACATCAAGATCTCATTTTAAAGGTCAAGACTGGAGGTTGCTCCTCAAAACGCCACAGAGATGCAAGATCATCCCAGTGTTCTGTGAGACCAAGTAATGCAGGTAGAAGCCATTCAATCTGCGAAAACATAATATGAAAGAATTTAGGTCACCGTCAGCGACAACTGCCAGACTTCAGAGGGACCCGTAGTTTTGATGTTCTGCTGATGCAACTCCTTCTCTGATGGGAATAGCGGGGGAGGTGTTGGCTTTCTTTAAAAGCTATTTTTCTTTGAGAGCTTAGGGGTATTAGCGGGAACCAGATGATACCCCCGGGCAAACCTCGGCCATGCCCCTAATCCCAATTTACAGCCAGTAAAGTTCCTCAAACTTGACACAAAAACAAACAAGGACCAAATACTGGTATAAATACTCCCCATAAAGATCAATACAGCAGTATAACATATGTCCATTTAATCAATATTGCCAAGGTCAAAAGTCTCCCTAATTTAACAGAAAACTTAACTTGTTGACTTTATTCCCAACCTCTTGTAAATCCATCATACCACCACGTTGGAGAGCATGAGGGGCCTCCAAGGTCACCACATAGAATAATAAATAGATGCATGAATGCACACCCACTGCCATTCAAACATATGCTGTTTATAACTTTAAGACTTTAACTAAACTGGAAGTAAAACAGCAGCAAACAGAACTTGCTGTTGGCCTAAACCAGCCTCCAGTGACTTTCTGCCATCGGGTACCTACTTATGCAAATGAGCATATCACATTTGCATAAATGGTGGCGATGAGAACATTGACTTTCGAGTTGCATTTAGCAGTGTTTACCACTAACGGGACAAGTCCATCTACAATCAGTCCTCTTCCCATTGATCGGCCATCGATGACTCAGATGTCAGTCAAACAATGGACCCCCCCCCCCCCCCCCCCCCCTCCGCCCGAGACAGGATGCATCCGCAAGATTATTTCCAAATACACTGTATAAATATATATACATATATATATATGATACATATATACTGCAGTGACCCCCCCCCCGTCTCCGAGAAGTTCCCTCATGTCAGTTGGGACACGCGCTCCGGACAATAGAAGTGTCCCTCCGATTAGAACCTCCCCGGTGACGTGGTGGGGGATGGAGGGGGGGCGGGGGTGTTACTTACTAGTTGGCTCTAATCTCTGTGATGATGAAGATCCCCCATGTGCTCGGGGGACCTAACAAGGGGGGCGGGGGGGGGCTGCGCTACTGACAATAACGCCAATGCAATCAGCGCTCACACACACCCTCACCCATCCCTCCCTCCCTCTCTCTCTTTTCCTTCACACACACGCGCTTCTTTCTCTCACTTCAGCGCTCTCTCTCCCTCCCCTCCCTCCATCTCTATCCGTCGTCATTCCGCAGCCGCACCGCCGCGCTCCACTTTGGTAACGGCTTCCCGCGCATCCGCCAGCTTTTCCCGCAGAGCCTGTCGTCCCTCCCGCCAAGAGTCGCACGGCGCCGGCGTTCCAGCGTGTACTCCGGAGAGCGGGACGATGAGAGGAGGGCAGGGTGGGAGCGGGAACTAAGAGGACAGGACTACAGGACAGTTCGATTCAGGGGACCACTGGGATTAAACCGGCTACCCGTCTCGGCTTCCCTCCAAGAGGTGAGTGTGTCTTCTCCCCCGTCCCCCCGGCTGCTCTCGCTGTGCGCAGGTGATCAGCGCCAGGCGCCTCGTTCCAATCGGCTCAAACGGCACCTCTGCCTCTGCGGCCACAGTTGAGACACTTCTCTCAAACACCCTGCGAGGAGGGATGAAAAGGTTGTCTTGGGGAGTTGGGGAGAGAATCCAGGGTGCCGGCGTCTTCAGTGGCTCGTGTCACGGCTCGTGTCAATGGAAGCAGGTTGTTTGGCGCGTCAGGCGGCTCTCCTGGCCTCATGAGTTGTGTTAGTTCATTGACATGCGAAAAGCCTGTGGTTCTTTTGAACTGTGTGTTTGGACACTGATTACCAACGCGACCCGGCAGCCATCTGCTTCTGGCTGCCGGTAAATGAGACACCGAACCGCAAACCCGCTGAACCGCATTCCTGTTCCACTTTGAAATGACGTTTTGGTCCACAAGTAGCGGCGTGCGCGCGGTGCGGCGCTCTGCCGAGACGGAGGGTCCGTCGGCCCAGTGGCAGGCATGAGATTAAGCCTTTTTGTTTGCACACAGGGTCTATCTGCAGCATTATTAGTGCCACTCCAGTGGCGGGGAAAGGGATTAGAGAGCACAATCTCAGAGGATTGCAAAGAGGCTCGACGGCATCTGATTTGCTGAGAAACACGGGATCACAGATGCAACCTTGCCCTCGTTCAGGCGGCAGCAGATGCTCCTTTTCGGACGAGGCAGAGAAGGAATTATGACGAGCCCCCGGAGCGACACCGAGCTTCATCTGGCGTGCGACTTACACATCGGACTGTTGCATCGGCAGTCCCACTGGAAGTTGTTAAAACGTCAACTTTGCGTGGCTTCAAGCGCTCTCGGCTCGGGTTATCCGGAGTGCTGCCAGGCGGCCGCGTGGACGCAGGCGCGCTCAATCCAATCACTCCCGTCGCTTTAAACTAGTTCTAGGAGCGATGTGTGTCGCCGGCATTACATCAGAAATAAAAGGAGATTACCCGCTCACCACTGTCAGCCTGCGTGGAACAGTATTTCAGTCTGGCTGAACAAATGCCCTTTCAAAGCCAACCCCATCTTCACTTACAGATTAGATAAAAAAAAAAAAAGAAAAGCTCCACCCGTCCAGAACCTTGAGCACATCTAATGCAGCTCACTTCAGAGTCGTCTTATCAGCATTCGGCTGAGAAACACCTGCTTTGGAATAATCAAATCACGCTGCGAGGCGTCCACCTCCAGAGAGAGGAGAGGGGCCGGACGCCGCGAGTACACAGAGGCTACTGTGCGGGGGGGGGGATGAGCATTCAGGACACGCCGCCACCGACCACTCAGGTATCAGAGCGCCATTTCAGGGGATAAAGCAAGAGACACGCAATACACTGGTGCTCTATCAGGGGACGGCAGCGACAGCGGCGGGCTGGAAGACCAGTCGGCGCCAAAGGGAAGTCAACCTGTGTTTGTGTCGGAGATAATGTCCGCTTTCCTTTGTCTGCCGACTCTGGAAACATTCAAACTTGCTCCATGTCGATACATCAGAGCTTCTTGCATCACAATGATTTCAGCACGTGAGGTTTCAGACCAAACTGTGGACAGAAGAAGACATTAGCACTTTGGTGAAAGAGACAGCAAAGATGTTTTACATTTCTTTCACACAAGCTCGTACCTTGTTACGCGTTACAGTGTGCGGTTCCCCATCGTCTGAGTCATCGGCTCATTGTTAGAGAGTCAGAAAGGGCTCAAACTGATCATTTGTCCCGAGCCCCATACACATATCAATGCATATTTATCTATACAGATATCTGCCACTGAAAGAGTGAGTGCTCCGTGCTTAGTAACAGCCGCGTCCACCGAGCTGTCTCGGCTGCCTCCATCTCCCCGCGCGTGATTGGGCCGCGCTGTTATTTATGGAGAGTCTGCGGCCTTTTAGCGTTTAAGCGATCAGTCATCTGGATATGCCACCTATCTCCAGCCTTTGGCTTTAAAAGAATCAATACTTGAGATTATTTGGAGTCTCCAGACTCGCCTTACCTTCGGCTCTTCAATCTCCGCCCCCCACTCGGTGGAACCACTTTAACATCATTCCGCTCCAGGTCAAGTGTGTCCGAGTGTGCGTGAATGTGTGTGTGTGTGTGTGTGTGTGTGTGCATTTCTGCAGCACCACAGGACGCAATAAGCCAACTATCAGAAAGTGGCCCGGCGCAGTTTAAAGCATCTGAATGCTAATCAGAAAGTGGATTTGGTTTCTTCCGTCTGCACTCTAAAGACCAATCTGGGAGGGAATTATTCTACTTGTATGAACGTGCTCGCGTGTCAGGCAGCAATTTTCCCCCACGGCGAGAAAAGCGCTGTGCCGAGCCCCCCGAGACCCCCCCCCCCCGCGGACCTTTGAGACACAAGGCTCTCCCGGGCTCTCAGACAATCATCCGCAAGCGCCCTAAACATCTTGAATTAAAGTGGTACAGTGATGAATGACTCTCGGTCTGCAGGAGATATTGGGCACGCTTCCGCTCTGAGCGATGGCTGACTCCTCGTCAATCCCGCCGCGCAATTATTTATATAGATTTGTCTCCGTTTGGCAGCTTTTTTTGGACCAGTTGTTACTTTGTGTCCTCGGTGAAAAAAAAAAAGTCTGATTTCTGCAGCCTTGTGATGCTCTTTTCCTCTTTTCCTCTGGAAAGCAAACACATCCGTCCTTCCCTGTGGTTCCGCGTGTTGTTTGAAGTAGTAGCGAAAACAGAAGTGGGAAAAAAAAAAAATGCGTTTCCCGGAAAGCACCGTTTGAGGACACATCGTCTTTGGCCGATGATCATGTGAAAGGAGGGAGTCTGAACATCGATCCTCGCTCGTATCCGAGCACCACCGAGGCTTATCTCCGGACGGCCACATTTGAAGAGGTCAAGGGGGAAAAATCGCAACTCCATTGATATAATTAAGCTGCTTTTTCTTCGCCGCTCCACTTGAATGCAGTATCACACACTATGGTGGGGAAAACGTAGGTTGTCTGGTCACAATACTTTGTGAACTCTCTCCCGTATGCCTTCTGAAAAAAAAAGAGCGAGAGACGCTGTGGGTCTTTTGTGCTTCATGAATACCATTGTGCCATAACTCTGAGAAATCCACCAGCCAGCACCAGTTGTGTTCGTGGAAATCTCAGGAGGCAGGCGTGGATGAGGGGGACTGTTTCCCTGCCAATGCCTTTACCCGACTCAGAAAGTCCTCCTTTGTTGCGTCTCCGCAGCTTTTTCCTCGCTTGCCAGCAGCAGGAATACCCGGTAATTAGCGGGTTGTTTTACGCGGCCCCTCCTTCTTTGGCATCCGCGATGCAGCGTTTTTCAGCGCGACACCTTTTAATCATCCCGATCCGAGCCAGACAATAAACAGTCGTCTCGGGCCGGCCCCTCGACTCGGGGATCTTAAACGCAACCTGCGCGGCCCCCCGGTGGCAACTTGGGAAAGATTTGCTGTCACACAGGTGAATGACTATTAGTTTACTGACCCTAGAGGTGCAGGGAGATTGTAATGATTTCTGGAGAGGGTGCTGGGGGGGGGGCTTTCATTATAGGGACTGAGCGGCGCTGGAGACTCCTGCAGTGAGCGGGAGCCACAAATAGATGTGGAATACAGCGTTCTGGTGAATTGATTCAATATTGCTTAGGACTCCGCGGCCATCAGCATACCTTTGTTTTATTTAAAGGTAATGGCTTCGAGGCATCAATAAAAGCCGTACGTGTTTATTCTTTCCCCTGAGTTGGGGTGCGAGATGAAAAGAAAGTCCTTTGTTTAAATCTGCGCGTTTTATGAGATAAGACGCAGAACTAGTCATGGATGAAGGCGTTACGGCGACTTGTTTGGACCAATTAACGCCCCAAAAATAAAAAAGTTGTTTGCTAAATCAATAAAAACACAATCCAAATTCTATTTTTGATAAAAATAATTGCTGTAATTATTTTCAGACTACCTCACGAGTCACAATAACAGTAGATAATAATGATGTTTTGGACGGTTTTGTTAGAAATAGTCTGATGAAAAAGGTTTGAAAAACAAAAAGGTAAAGCCGAGCCCATGTGAGAATATGTATGAAACTAGTGGCGTTTATGTGTGACAGCATCCCCCTCCTGCCCCTCTGAAATTAATTCCCTCCTCTACTGTATGACACATCCCATTCTCACTTTTATTCATCCACGTCTGAACTCATCTTCATTTCATTAAACGAAAATGTGCTCCTTAAATCACAGCTTTCTGCAGAGCAGCAGACCCCCCCCCGGCCCCCCTGTGAAGTACCTCTCAGCAAGTAGACACACTCAAGCGAGTTCCCTCCCCAGCATATAGATGACTTCCAATGGAACCTGAGCATTGCATCTATTGTTTATTTCCCATCTGTTCAGTGAATCCATCACAGATTCTGACAGCGAGTGGACGCATTATTTCAGTGTCTGATGCCGCGGCGCACGCCGTGGAACGTAAGCGGCTCCAAGAATTCATTTGAAGAACAAAAGTAACATAACCGTACACACGTCGGGAAAATGCTCCGTCTATCTGAGGCGTAATTCGGAGGCTTGCTGAAGTTTCATTTAAAAATATTTACCCACGGAGGTCGCTCCCTCTGGTCTCTCCTCCTCTAAACGTTACCATGGCACGGAGGGCAATGACATCATAACTTCGAGGACCAGAACAGAGGCGGTGCAGCAGTGCGGGAGGAGGGCAGCCGACTGCGGGAAGCACAGCGGGGCGAGACATTTCAACCGGTGTGTTAATGGTAATGATTTCCATTGTACTAAACGCTGAGCCTGCCAGTCATGTTCACTAGTGCAATAGACTTGTGTTAATGTAACGCAACTTAATCAATAGCGAAGAGGCGAAGGTGTTTCTAAACTAATGAAAAACAACACAATGTGAACTGTGACTCCAGACTGTGGACTCAGATGAGAGGGAAAGGACAAAGAAACACTTCCCTCTGTATCCATCCAGGCTTATCTTCCAACAAATAGCCCGGGAGAATACGTCATTGAGGAGATATTGGGCACATTGTCATCTGCTTTAGTTCACTCTTCACAAGAGTCCCAATTTAAAATGAAATTACCCTCCCGGTGCACCTAAATCATTGTGAATCTTAAGGACATCTCTTTGTGCGCCGGCGTTTTTTTCCTCAACAGCTTAGCGTTCCCAACGGGCTCGGCCCCCGCGCCTTATATAAACCGTGAACCTGGGGAGTGATAAAGCATTACACTCCCACCAATAAATAGAATAAGAAATCATCCTGACAGACCCCAGATCGTGGCCCGGGTGAGTCTTCTTATGAGCGAGACGTCCTCAAGGTCACCGCGATCGTACTTTCCCCGCTGTGCGCAGTGCCTGTGATGAATAGAACACAGTGTAAGCTGGTGGGGGGCGAGGGGGGGTTATATATCGTGTTTACCTGTAATGAGAGACTACCGTGTTCCTTAGTGGCGACTGAGAATGAAGAGCAAAGAGCCGAGTGTCTTTTCATTTATTTAACGAGGCTTCAAAACAAGTGGGTTGATTCAAATTCCCCTCAGAAAAACACATTTCAGCCAATGATTACATCTAAAACGTCATTTTCTGCAACATGTCAAGCGATCGGCATCCGTGGTCACATGACCAAGTAGGACGCAGTCACGTGAGCGTTATTGGATGGGCGCAGGAAAGTGGCGCGCTGGACACGGGTACGCCGGCTCGGGTCGTTTCCGGGCGTTACCTTCAGAGTAGATTTCTTCCCTCTTGAAAGGGAGCCACGGGTCGGCGCTGGAGAATCCAAATAAAGCATTGCCAAAACGCATTGCCGGAGACCGCAAATGTGTTTCTAGTGCGTTTCAAAGAGAACAACGGGGAGAGGGCTGCTTTTCAAAAATGCGAGGATTGGAATGGAGAGGGTCCGCGGCTCTGACAATCCAACGCTGCAACAAACACAGCGAAATGTGGCAGAAGTAGAAGAAGAAAACCGGTGTGACGGGTTCCAGGCCCCTGGTGTGGAACTTCACAAGGCCACGAAACCAACGTGCTAAAGATGTGCTCAAGATCTGCTTGTTGTTGGTGCCTCCTTTTCTCATTCTTTCATCCATTCCGCTGAGCATCGATGGGGGAGGAAGGGGAAGGGGGGGGGATCTCAGCGAGCACTACGGCCGTGAAGCCACAGATATCCCCACCTCGACCCCCCATCAAGCAGCCTCAGCGTATTCTTTACTCTCGGGACCCGACCGCAAGCGAACCTCCCCGATGTGGGCGGAGCCACGAGTCAGGGGAAGGCTCGTGGCTCCGTGTCCGACCGCCGCGACCCGGGCCTGCTGAGTTTGTTTTTTTTGTCTGATGAGCCCCGCGTCCTTTGACTCCGTTGTGCAGCAACAACGTGGCCGGTCGCCCTCGTGCGAGCGAGGCCTCCGGCATCCCGTCGGCTACGCAATCCACCGGACTGACACATCCATCACATTTCATATATGGAGCCATAAATCACTCGGGTTACATCTTGGGAAACATCTTAACTTGAAATTGGATAAGTTTGGGATTTAATAACTTTCTGTGACATAACCGTTGTGTTGTTATTAAAAATGGATGAAGGGGCCGTTGCTTGGGTGAATTACCGTTTGTGTGGGAGCTCGGAGCTGCTGAGGACGGACGAGCAACAGTTAGTAATTTTGGTAAAAATGGACCCGCGTCACATATGGTGAAATTACAACCAGCCACTGTGAACTGAATGAATTAAATGAACACCTCCAAGAACTAGAATTGGAAAACAGATGTTTTTTGCGCGAATGGTGATTGCCTCCCAATTTGTTAATGCATGTGGCAGCGTGACATTTAGAGATACAAATCACGTGTAAAGCTGTTTAAAAAGTGAATAACTGGGACATGTGACTCACACTCGGATGGTCTGGTATCTTTTCATACGAGCATGAATTACATAATTAGCAGTTGCTCTGGGGAAATCTGGCTTTGAGGCTGGAGGCTGCTGGAAGAAGAGAAGCGGCGTCGTGTCGTCACAGACAGATGATGTCTCACAGCAGCTGCTCATCAAACCTTAATCAATTTCTGCCCCGCTCACTTTAGAAAATCTGCGTAAAGACTTTTTTTTTTTCCCCCCTACTCATCAGCCGACTCACACTGAGAGAGGAAACATTCAAGATTCTATCCCCCATTAGCATTTCAACATGAACATTTGGTGAGCTCTGACTGTTCTCGTCGCTCTCGTCATTAATCTCACAAACCTCGAGCGTCACAAGCATGTGAGCTGAGCGTTTCAATGCTGCATCATAAAAAACACCAAAATCAAATATCATTCAGCTTGAATCAAGAGGGATTGAAGTGAGATTATTGCAATCAATATTAACCCTCCTGAAGTGAAGGATGAAAAGGACCCATTTCATCACCTTTGCATAATTTACATTGTCTACAACAAAGGGAAAGAAAAGCGGGAAAACCCTCCGTAGACTACTTATATTCCCTCAGCTCACAGAATGATGGATAAACAACTTACATTTATTTTCTGGGGATGATTTTCAGGAGTTTTGCGTGATCTCCAGTTTAAAAACATCGCAATCGCTTTTCAAAGTTGCAAACTGGGACTGAATAATGTAGAGGTGAAAAAAAAAAAAGATGCGGTATGTGAAGTTATTCATAAGCCTTTTTCTTAAAGCCATTGTCAGCATTAGACCATCTATTCAATATTTCAATACAGCGTGCAAAGAATAAAGGAGAAATGGAAGGACAGCGAGCTAGAAGCTTCCCTCTGTGGGACCTTTACGACCAGCATTGTTGCCACGCCGACCAAAGATTCTCAGTCACATCTGGAGTACGGAAAATGCCATATGACAGAGATGTTTCCAGCCCATAATATTATAATTCCAAGAAGTGAATCATTGTGCTGGTTAAATAAGTTTCTATTGTCAGACATCTCTTCAACCATGACGCATTTCAAACCGTGGCTGTGGAAACAAAGTGGTACTCCTCCACATGTATGTCACCCCACCCACCCCGTCCCCTCCACCCTTTCCCCCCAGTTTTGTATGCTGCACCATCAGGCCACCTTGACCCAGAGAGACAGAGCCGTCGCAGAAAAGACCACTTCTTAATCTAGGATATTGCTTTCTCATTATGGCCTCTCTCCCTCTGGCCACTTGCGCGATAACAGTCTGATTAAGGCAGTTATGTCGCTTGGGAGCCTGAGAGACAGAGACCCCCCCCCCCCCCCCCCCCCCTTTAATATCACCTGGCTGACTGATTACAGCCGAGCTGCTTGAGGCTAACGAGGTCGAACGGTGATGCTTTATTAGGAATGCTGACTGGCCGCTTCGTGCCGACGAGGCCGTCACAATTCACCAAGAATCAATAGGAAATGCTAAAACATTTTGCAACACACCACAATGCACAACCACTCACTGGCGATTCATTATTCATGGTGACCGCTGAGACGGCCATCTACTTTATTTGTTCGATTCCACCGGGTAGAAAAAGCCACGGCTAATTATGAACGCTAAAGGCTGTTTTGATAATCGATTAACCCGTTTAACTATTTTTTTTAGGGATCAAATTAAGGTCCCTTTCTTCTTTTCTAGTTTATTTACTCTACAACTGATCTTCTTGGAGGTGTGTGACATTTTCTAGCCAAGAAGCAATCGATATAGGAGGGAATAATTGGCAGATTAATCAAAGTAAGCGTCAGCTGCCTTTTCACAGTTACACATCATCAAATCCACTGAACCGAACTGTTCTATGTGCAGTACGGGAAAACCGGCAGTGCTCTTCGGTGAGATAACAGGCGGGCGTCCCTTCAAGGATGCTTTGATTAAACTCGCCGGCAATACTGCCGGTGTCCCTTCAATTAAGTGCTGAAAAACACTGGGCTTGCAGCCACTTTCTGGATGCGTTTGAGGTGAGACCGCTCCGCTTTCACAGCGAGGCCCCGTTGAGGCTCCATTAGATTACGAGCCATACGAGATGGGGACTAGACGGCCTGACAGAGGGGGATCTCAGGGAGGCCCGGAAGCCGCGGCGGTCCGACTGCGTTCAGAGACGGCAACGCTCTCAAAGGGAGAGCCCCCCCCCCCCCCGCACAATTAATGAAGTGCAGGTGCTCACTTACTTTAGATATCGGTTGGACATTTTCCGACACTCCGGTTCCCCGCATGCACGGAAAAGGAGCTTCCCGTTCAATTGAAAGAGCATCACGCCGGGCTGCCGCGACGCTCCCAGGCAGCCTGGCGCCTCGTACCGCCGCCGCCAGTAATCACATGCCAGAGGACAGCAGGCAAACAAATGAGATCACAACCGTTCCAACACCATATTCCCACGAGCAGCCGCCTCAAAGTCAGCGGCTCCCAAAAGGCCCCACAAGTCACGGTCCACCTTTTTTTCTTTTTCGCCGCCATTCACCTGTGAGTTACGGACGGCGGCGGCGGCGGCTGCACACATCGAGCTGAGGAAGATGAGACGCGGTTCGGGGGAGCGCGCTGTGGTCGGCGAGGGCCGCCTGCGGCGACATCCTCAAGCACGTCCCCTCCTCTTCAACCGCCTTTTATTAATTAGATGATTACACCCGACGTCCGGCGCTCTGCAGCTCGCATAATGGCCCATTAGTGGGAGACGATATGATCGGACCACTGACTTCGTGAAAAGTCGATGTTTGCTTTCTTTGTTCGCCCGGTCCTCGTGCATTAGCGCCCGAGCCGCAGCGATACTGTCAAACTCTCAGACGGACCTGCACGTGCGCGTTGATGACCGTGCCCATTAAGGTGGCGCGCACACACGTGGCCAGCAGAGATCCATTAGCATAAGCAATGTGACGCTCGTAGCCATACATCAGCGAGTCGCAGCCCTAATGCCTTTTGAGGTTGTCTTTGCCCCGATAATGAGGCTCAGCTTAATGTGCCTCTGTGCGCCTAATAACCCAGAACGACACGGAAAATGTTTGCTTTTTTTTGTCTCTGTGTTTCTGGTTTGATTTTACAGCACAGTTGAGCGGAAAATGGACAACACGCGGGACAAAATGAAGGAGACGGTAGAAAGGAAGCGGGGCTGGAGCCGGTCGCGGTCGGCTGGAGGCCCCCGGCGCGGGAGTTCAACTGCGTCATTTTAGGTTCAGCGACTGGGCAAAATCTGGACCTAATTTAATGAAATTAGAGTGTGGAAGGTGTTCACTTCAAGGACGTCACTCAAGTAGAGGAGGAACCGGCTCTGCCCTCCTGCCGAAGGGATGCTCTTCATCTCAAGCTTCCACATGACATTTTCGCATTTATTTTGAAATGACGTCCTGTCTTGCTATAATTTATGTCTTTTGTCTGATTTGAACGCCTCTGTGCATTCAGATGAGACATAACACATGAGTGAATGTTAGCGAGCAGAAGCACGACTCAAGCCAAGTCGAGCCAAAGTTCGTGTGTCTGCTGAGATTTTCAAGCGTGTTGCTTCAACCAGCTCCGCCTGTTGTGCCATTTCTAGCATGTGCTTCTTTGCACCGTGCTCAACATGACTTGGCTACTCTGCAGAGTAACAGCCGGGCGAACAGATCTCATACGGTCATAAGTGTCATAGTAATATTAAATTAAGATGAAAAACACACACCAAACCTTATCTCTTCTATTTTGTCTATTTATTGGCCAAAAAGAGCTGTGCAGTGTGTAAAAAAAAAGCTCATAGTTTGTAGAGTAAATTCAAATGTGCAAAGCATATTTCTTGACAGCCTCCTCTGATAGTGTGAACACACAAGCAGCCCCCTGAAAGGCAAAGTAGGGCTGATTAATAGAAGCACACTGCTGAAACACACAAACGAAACGGAGAGCAATGCAGCAGACACCCGGTGGTCCCCAACATTCATTCTGCAGCAGAGCACCGCTGAGAGATGCGCGGGGGGGAGGCCGGGGGGGGGTTAGTATAGCAGTGTCAGCGGCAGCTACAAAGAGGCCCGGGGGTTTGTGTTTTCAGCTGAGCTAGTCACGAGAATCACGCTTCAAACTGATCCGAGATGCCATTTTTCTTTTATTGTTTCATGGAAGTGATGTGATGTCGCCTCCCTTTTAACTTTTTCCTTAACTGCTTGATGGAAACTTGGTCATTTGTAACTTTTGGAGGCAATTTGGCCGCGTGGGTTCAGATTAATTCGGGCATGCGGCCAGCAGTCAAAATGTTGTTTTAATGAACACTCCACTCGTGGCATCAGCCCCTTTGAAAGAAGTGTTTTCTTTCTCAAAGAGCCGCTGACACACTTAGACGTGGTGTTACTGAGCTGTAAACCAAATGATGCGACTGCTCTGTGGTGAAACATGACAATGCTCGTGCAATATTGACTTCTCGTTTAATTAATTACACAGAAGAACTTAAAAAACTTTCCCCGTCGGGCCGGTGCTTTTATTTTTCTTTCATATGAAAGCTCTCTCATGGTAATGCATGATAATGAGCCGCTACCTCTACTCCCTGTCTTTAGGTACAATCTTGGGCATTTCACAGTACGAGGCAGTAGGTGTTCATGAGGCTCAGATGTGGGGGTGAAGTGGGAAACGGGTGCAGTCGTGAGGATCTAATTTTAGGCCGAGGTGATGGGTGCTTCTTGTATCTGAATAGTAGAAGTGGAAAAGTGGCAAATACAACTTTAAGGTACTACATTAAAGAACACAGTTTGGTGTAGTTAAATATGTTTTTATCTACGACTTCCTCGTTGCTAAAACACGAGCACTGACTGCTGAGGACCGTTAGAACTCCAATTAGGCCTTTTTCTTTTTAAATGAAGCCACCCGTGTGTTGTGTCTGGCAATCATTAACAGATCTAAATGCCTCATTGAATACCCAGCATGCTCTCTGCTGAACAAAATGCACCATGATGACACAGTCTGTATGCTTTGAAAAGTCATAATCGTCTAATTCTATCACCTGTGAATGCCGCAGTTTACCGCATGAACGCGACATTGTGCACTTTGACATTCGCGGTACTTGTTGGAAATCGTCCTTTGCCGGCCGAAGTAACGGCGTCGCATTAAAATCCATTTTGAAGCCGTTATTGTTTGTGCATCAGACCTCATTGAGGCTCCGTTGCTGGTGCAGGTGTCACAATTGGAAGGTAAATACTGACACTCTGACACGGATCTGTTTAATGGCGTATGATGCGCAATGCACTCGTTCCGGTGCGTTTGCTCATCCGAACAGAAAAGTGGTTGGAGTTCACAAAAACACTTTATTTCCCCGATACAGATGATCCGCTCAGCCTTTTCACTGAGTAGCTATACGTGTGTGAAGTGTCCCTGGCCTTCAGCAATGCCTTCCCTCACTTCTGTCCCTCGTGATCACACCTCTTCCCTTTGACTAAAAGGGGAGAAGAGTGATAAAGGTTCTTCGCTCGACTTCATTTGACACAAATCTATTGTTTTCCAACATTCTGAAGCCTCGAGCCGAGGCTGTCACTGATGTGCACACCCACCAGTTATTAGTCTGTTACTATCCACAGTGCAACCCCCTCAAGTGAAATCCATCCAAATCTGCATCGGTGAAAATCCATTCATTACTGGAGGAAGACCAGCCAAACTGCAGCTTCCTGCCTGATGGTCACTTCATCTACTTCAGATCCAAAGGGAGCTTCACCCTGGCTGCAGCTGTATAAACCCGTTTAATAGATTCCTCTAAACGGGCCTTTGGGGTCTATTTTTATGAGCGGTTCAGTAATGACCTTAATGTATCCCACAGCTCTGTGCTCCGTGGCCCCTCTGCCTTTGCACGTACGGCACTATGGGCCGGTGTTAGTTCGGTTGTTACTGTGCATCTCTGCAGCAGATGTAAACCAACAAAAGACCTGTGGAGTTTGCTTACCCGGAATTTGTAAAAATCTGGAGCCTCAAACGTAATCAGAGCTTATCGCAGCTTGCCTTTGTTGGTTTTGCGAGCGTACCTCTGCGTTCTGCGCGTCGGCAGACTAATAAAAAATGATTTAATTAATGTTTGCAGTTTGCAATTTTCCCTGCGTTGTATAAATATTGGGAAACACGGCGTGGAGTCCTGTGTTTCATTATCAAACCAAATAGTTAGTTCTTTTTATACTTCGGTTTGTCCGTTCCCTCGGGAATGTCCTTTTAGGGAAGAGGACTATTCAAAAGGAAATAAATAATTGACAACTAATTCTAAAAGCGCTTGTGGGAAAGACTCACCGTTTGCGTGTGATGGATTTCATCCGAGTCAAAAACTGTCCTCTGCTTACAGGATTCGGCTGATTCAGCAGATGAATAATTCTGATCTCCTTATCTTTTGACGTTGATCCATTTCATCTAAACCACATGGATCCTTTTGACGCTTTAAATATTTAAGCGGACCATCGTGAGAAAAGAATAACTGATCATAGTACGCAAGTTATGACCACAAACACACACACACACACACACATTTCACCTTCTGAATAGAGGCTCAACGTGTAAACGTCAGTATTGATTATTGGAATACTGTGAAATGCTGACAAACCTGAAATCCTACGTTTGCGTGAACAAAATCCATTTTAAAAGTGACTCTGTACGTCTCTTCAGGTTGCGTAGTGACATAATATATTCATCTTTTAATTGCCTTTTGTTAGCGCGATGAAACACACAGAGAAAATGTTGGGCAAGGCTTCCATCAGCGATGCCAAGTCTATATTGAAAACTCCCCCCAGCCTGCCTGAGAATAATCTGCAGTTCATTAGGGTCCTGGCTAAAGGGTAATTGCTAGTTCACCTTTCAGTGTGTTAAACCGTTTCTGGGGTGAAATTGGGTCCAATCATTAGTAATTGGGTTTCAAAGAAAAATTCAATTTACGCTCTTGCATACCTGCTCCTCTATCCCACATAGCCTCAAGTCAGTGGTGTTCAGCCACATCCACCTCCAGGAGTCTGGCTTCAAATGTCTCGTCTCTTTTCATTTGTCTGATTCGATAAATACAGTAGTGCTGCGTGCATTATCCAGCAGTACTAACTGCACATCTGCCTCGTGTTGTACCGATCCACTCCTCAGTTACTCCTCGGCAATCCAGGTATCCACTAAATGGCCAGATATTAATTGAAACATTAACACCAACGTTATGTTCCAACACACAAACAGCTAAGGTTGTCAGCAGAGGCCGTAAAATGTATAATTAGCCTAAAGTAAGAGTGCCGCATTGAACTACTCTGTCTCCGATCGGGAACTCCTGCCAGCTCCGAACCAACGGTGCCTCTTCATTCTCGTCTTCCTTTAAAAACGGAAAAGACATTTGATGCTTGTCCCACTCAAACATCCCTGGAGGTGATTAAAAAGATGACGTGTTTTATATCTCACCTAGTGTGCATCTTTAGATTCCTTCCAAGGGCAGTTTAAATTCCTGCTGACGATGCAAAAAAAAAAAGGAAATAAAAAGGAGAGACGAGACACACTGGCAAGCAGACTTCTGAAACACCGTTTCCTTCTTTCCTCGGAAGTAAACCGAATAGAACAAGTTTCTTAGGAAAACGTTGTTCCCACCGGAAGGTAAAACACGAAAAGGGAAATTGATAATTTTTCAAAAAGTCTGCATTGCGAAGGTTTTTGGAGGACGTGGGTAGAATTCAACGTAAGAGTCTTCTTTAAAAAGCCGTAACATTTTATATCTGCACTCTACAAGCGCATTTCTTGTCCGTTTTGCCAGCTTGGCCTTCGTGGAAGACCTTTTGTTCAGCCGGGCTCAGGCAGACGTTTCACATTCAGTCCTGAACTATGAATGTTACTGCGAGGCCACTTGTGCTTTGAAGGACATTTCCTGAAATTGGTTTGTTCAAACAGAGAAAGCCAGGATGTAGTCATTAATAGGAATTGTCCACGATTTGTAGGAGATTTGAGCTCATGAGTTGCACTTCAGATAAATTAGTGAGGACGTCCGTAATGAACTGTGACAGTGCTCTTAGATCTGGAGTAGTTCCACGGTACAGTATAGGAGCAGATACATGCTGTATGTATCTTTATGCCTAGACGGTGCAGAGGTGAATGATGAGGACGGAGAAATCGAGCAGCCTTCCTCTAATAAATAGGAGATGATGGAGAAGGTCACAGCAGGCGTCCCTGACCAAGGTGACGGAGCACAACGGAGCAGCAGCGACAAAGCAGCGACGTGCCGGGGAAGATTATTGGAAGCGGACCACCAACACGTGGGTGTTAAGTTACACCAGGACGGCGCGCTCGGCGCAGAGGAAGAGCGCAGACAGGGGACAGCCACTCTCCGGGCGTCACTCAGGACGATATGGCGGGAAGGATGAAGCCTTTCGCTGCCACCAATCCTCGTGCGTGCATCAGGGATACACGTGGCATTACACGTGTGTTCTGTGTCTGCAGTGCCACATCATCCAGGCCTCGTCTTCAGCGAGCAGAAGTGGGAAAAGCTTACAAAAGGTACAAATGGGAAATGCAGCCCAAATTATATGAAACACATTATTTAACAAAGACTGCATTCAATCAGTACTACCACAATGGATCCAGGACCCAGCGACTCAGTTTTATCTAAGCGTAATATTCATCTCTATACTCAGAGACGTTGTCCTAATGGAAAGCGGACTGCGTCTCGCTCTGTAAATGCAGGCAAACAATGTCAGCATTTAACTGCAAGGCATTATTTCTCTTCAATTATCTCGTCTACTACAATATGTCAACATGATAAGCAGTCTTCATTCAAGATTACATTTCCATGTAGAAGTGGAGTAAAAAGGGAGCAAACTGTTTGAGTGAATTTGCTGTGCCACAAGCACCGTCCTGGTGGAAAAAGGGACTGTCAAAATTTGCATTTAGATGACTGTGGTAATAGAAATAACCACGGTGATGAATCCCGTCCAGAAGAAGAGACTAATGTTGTATTTGGAATGAACGTGAAGAAAGCTAAAGACTGTGAATGTGCATACGAATCTAATGGAATTGTCACAAGCTAATTAAATGACAGCAAAGTCATAGTCACTGAGCACGTGGGAAACATGACCATGTATGAAGATGAGCGCGTCTCACGGCTTTCAGCCACCAGCGAAACAAGTGGCCGAGGTTGCCTGCTGCCTCTCAGAGGACTTCCTCCATCGTAGCTAATGGTGACACAAACACACCGACGCTCACCGGTTGAGCCACTTAATTAAACTTCAGCCAGCTCCTGCACGTAGGAGCTGTCAGGAATATTGAAATCACAAGGCCATGGTCTGGGAATTCCCCGTTCCACGGCAGTCATTAGCTCGGTGGGGGAAGTGTACGCAAAAGGGAAACAAACGCAGTTGAAGAAAACTTTGGGAAAGTGTATTCCGCCTAAACTTAACTGTAACGCGGCGACGAGCTGCCTGTGGACTGCAGAGGGGAAGAGGTTAGCTTCGGTTGGCTTCCCGTGGGTTTATATGTGATTCTATTCAATGCATATCTCACTAAGAACAGCAGGTGGTTGATGGCGTGAGGTGCAGCGACTCATAAAGACAATAATTGCAGATTAAAATAGAGAATGGCACCTTCAAAAATCCCACCAGAGCGAACATGGCAGGTTGTTTTTTGCTGCCATTAAACGGTTATTCGGGACATGTTTAGGCCACTGACCATTTACTCTCTCTCTCTCTCTCATATCTAATTTATTGCCATCTGCTCCGCCTGGCTGTTAATCTGAATGCAGGCTGACTCGTGCGTCCAAGCTTTATCTGTTAACATTTAGCAAAGTGTAATTAAGCAGAAATGTGAAGCGCGTTGGCTGAGAAATGCTGCGGCCGGATAATGGCAGTCATAATGATTTGGGATGTATGTCTGTCACAGCAGGCAAATGCACTTATTAGATCAGGGTAATTAGAAGAAGACAACAGCTGTAATAGGCAGAAGCGGATTGAGCTGTGATTAAAGAGGCCGACTCTGCAGTACATCAATTGTTTCCTCATGAAAAAGGCTCGGCTCTGCAAACGACTGATGAAGGTCACAAAAGGGGAAACACCTAAAAGAAAAAAAAAAATCTCTGTGACAATAAA
This sequence comes from Gasterosteus aculeatus, assembly GCF_964276395.1. Lineage (NCBI taxonomy): Eukaryota > Metazoa > Chordata > Actinopteri > Perciformes > Gasterosteidae > Gasterosteus > Gasterosteus aculeatus. The sequence goes on along the minus strand of NC_135708.1, from coordinate 19,578,345 downwards.
CAGAGAAGACTTGATGAAGAGTTAGAAATACAGAAACTGCTCTTTTGGATACTCTAATGAAGACAACAGTGATTCATTGTGTTGGATGAGCCCCGCTGTACTGAATCACCCCCACGTTGGCTCAACGCGAGGCTTTATTGTGGCGGGACACCCGCCGGCAGCCAGCGGCACCGCTGAGGCCTCCGCTGCTTGATTTACTTCCGTTTCTTGCAGTATCAACAGACGTAAATGGAGGTGGTTTGCCAAATCAATATTGTGTGCCGGGGGCGGCGCCCTCCCCAATATAATGGTAGGGAAAATACTGCTTAGGTTTAGGCAAAAAAAAAAAGAACGTCGTTAAGTTCTGGAAGATGTTTGTGGTAAAACAACCACGTGCAGTTACTGTAGCGTACATTGAAGAAAAGTGGCAGGTCTTCTTGTCTTCTCTCCTGGCTGTCTGTTGGACCCCCCCCCCCCCCCAAGATTACGAACACCACCGAAAAACATTGGATCACATGTTTTGATGGCTGCGGCATGTAAAAACGTTGCTTAATTATTCTTACATTACTGAAAAGGCTCTTGGAGTTTGTATTGAAGGCAGCGAACTCGCCGCTCGCCAATCTCTCAGCTGGAGATGTGTGCGAGCTGCCCCCGCTCCCCTATTAGTGCTGCGACTGCACACAGAGATAAAAGCCCCTTAAGGTATGTAGTTCTCAGGGAGGGGGGGGGGGTACCTAGTGGGCAGTTCCTCTCAGGGGGTCTCCAGAACTGTCAGAGAAATGACTTGAAACAAGGGACAAATGACAGGAGCCCGTTTATTGGAGGCCATTAACCGTTCTCTGTGTGTGTTGATTACCACGGTTTCTTTGTGACTCTATAAACTGCATTTTTATTTTCAAACTAGAAAAGAACAGATGCTTGACAGGTGCTTAATCCTCTCTCTCCTCGCCGTCGATATCTTCCCCCGCCGTCGGCGGAACGCTCTGCTGCGGGGCTCAGAAATCAGCCCCCGAGTTAGTCTTTTCTTAGCTGAACCCAAAGCAGCGGGCGGGGGGGCAGAGCGCCGCGCGAGTCTGCACCGCGTACCCTTTAGTAGCAGGTAAATCACCGTTCCCACTACTGTCAATTTGGCTACCGGGTTCACAGTCAAGCCCAGTGCTGACAGCCCCCCCGCATTCACAGCTTGTATTGTAATGTGCATTCATTAGGTTCAGATCAGGGAACAGCGGCGGCTCGCGGGTCGAACAACAGGAAGCAGGCGTCGCCTCGGAGGCGCTCTACCTCCAGGCTCTCCGCCTGACGGAGGTGTGTGCGCGAGGTACAACATGTCGGTGATTATCCACAGTATCTAAACAGAGAAAAATCCATCATTCAGATTCCGGGTGCCCATCTGAAGACGGCGTTTCCTTTAAAATCACAACCTTTCATTGACGCCGTATCTGTTGCATCATAGACTCGCCCGGCGGTGCACGGCGTGCTCACGCTGGGGAGAGCCGCGTCAGCGTGGCGCTTCGTTCATCGCCCCAGGCCAGTTTTGTCTCGGCAGCTAAGCATTCCATATCTTGTGGGGGGAAAAGTTCAGCAGCTAACGGAGAAGGCAACCTTCGTCGAGTAGGACGCACGGGCATTTCATTTTTCATCATTGCTCTAGAATATATTGAAAAGGTAATACGCCATCTCCGGCAGCGCAGGTGCTCAATGATATGCAGGCTTATGGACCAAATTGACCCGATGAAGCCATTTCTCGTTGGTTTACAATCTGGTTTGCCGAATCACAGTTTGATGGAAATATTGTAATAAGAGGTATCGCAGGAGTTGTAACAACATCCCGGAGGAGATTGTTTTTTTGCCCCCTGACGCAAAAACATTCAAAAGAAAAAGGCAACAAGGCCCCTGAAATGTTCCTTATGTGAAGCCAAATCGATTCGTGGCTGAAACACACCTTTCAGGTCACAAGTGGGACTCCGGAAACAACGGCTTGGTCCATCAGCTGGTCTGGTACCGTGCGTCCAACGGGGGGCGCAATTTTAGCGGCGATGACTGAAGGCATCAAAGACAATCGGGCTTCCACTGAGCAGTCTGAACTAGTCGGACATTAAATGGGTTATGTGAATAAACAACACACAAGGTAGAACCAATTTGCCGTTCCATTTTCATTTTCTTTACTGGATTTCTTTCTGTTTAAAAAAGGTCCTAAACACTGCCAAAGGGACCGAAGAGCACCAAGTTGGAGGAAATTCACTCACTCGGGGAAAAGCCATCACTAGACCGTGTCTAAGCAGCACAAGTCAGAGGCTCAGAAACTACTCGAAGCCCTACATGCTGGAGAAGCTTCGGCCCAGATGGCAGCAGTCGCCTAGTTCACCGATGGAGCTCCATGGCCGCCTTGGGGCAACGGGGCCGCTTCATTTCATCTCTGGCAGGATCTTTCTTTGAGATGAGGCACGCCTCTCCACTCTGAATAGTTGTATCCGTCAAAACGTCAGATGTCGACCACATGATGAAAGACAGCGGAGCACTGGGTTGTAAGGATAAAGAAAGATAATATGGTAAATGGACCTGCACTTATGTAGTGCTTTTCCTGTCTTCTGAGCACTCAAAGCGCTTTACACTACGTGTCAAAATTCACCCTCAACAGAACGACGGGAGGAGCCGAGGATCAAACTGCAGATCTTCCCATTAGAGGACCAGCCGCTCTGCCTCAGAGCCACAGCAGCCCTGAAGACCTGTTTGGTCGTTTGTTTGAATGTCAGCTCTGTTACGACTGTGTAAATTAATATGTGAACTAGCGAACAGTTTAAAAAGACGTTAAAATATGAAACGGGAGTCGTAGTAAAACAACACTCAGTTGAATTCTGCTGATGCAAAAAGTTTAGGTAGACACTTTTGCAACTTAGAGGAAGCTGTCAAAGCATGTCAATTTCCGTGACAGAGTGGCAGACATGTCATACAATATATAGAGGGACAAGTTGACACCTTCTGTGCTTGAACTGTGACAACCTAACCTGGTCCTGTGTGCTTTCTGACTCCCCACAAGATGAACACCATGCACACCACACGTGAAGGGCCCCGTCTGTCCTTCCCATTTCTAGACAGCCTTCCACCCATCCACTTCAAACTCTGTGTCCCATGTTCTTGGCGAGTGACACGCATACTTGCGAATGATGTCATGTCAGGTGTACTGCTCAAGGACCCAAGGAGGGTGAAAACGAGTGTTTCTCATGAAGCTTTAAGCAGAAAGGCCATGAGCCAAGAAATCAGCCTGTTTGGAAAAGGAGCACCGCCGAGAAGGAGAACAAAAAATAACCGTCAGTACTTTAGCTTTGATATGCCAGCTGATATGCTGAGCTTTTTTTTTCATGAACATTTGCATTTAAGTGAACTGGATTGTCAATAACCTAGCAGACGGGTCCCAATGGGACACGGAGAGGTCAGAGAGAGGACTAAGAATAGCTCTCCTCCACCATCGTGGATAGACCGCATTGGCCAGTTGTGTTAGCGGCCCCATTCTGGAATATCTGCTGAATGCAACCAAAGAAACATCCGATGAAGTCCTGCAGGAGGATGGTTGAGGTGAGGAAGTGCGGCCTGTAAAGCAGAACCAACCAATACGCTTTGGCATCTGGAATGTCCAAGTTTCCTGTTTGAAGCTTTGGCATCTTGGCGCAAACCGACAAATCAGCCAGCGCAGAGAGGGATTGATGAGAAGAGTGACGAGCTGCCACCTCGCTGCTTTACAGAACTTTTTGTGCATGATTTTTTTTCTTCACAGATATCCACTGTCCAACATTTTACAATATTAAAGATGGAAAACTCAACGCAACCGAGACTTCTGCAAAGTTTCTTTCCCGCCGTGGTTCTGCCGGCACAGCAATTTTAAAAAAGCCACATTTATCACACAAATAGCCGTGGCAACCGGAATAGTTGCCATTTGTCACCATTAAAAGAAAGTGTTTTGCCTCATGTCTTAGCGTTCTAATGACAGATGGAGTTGCTTTACAATACGACTAAAAAAGTCGTGAGGCTTCAAAAAAGATAATAATTGCATTTCATGGTGGCATCATTTCTTTAAAATGTTTTGTTCATGGCTGAATCAGTATTTCAGTAAGTACAGGAAGAAAACAAAGAAACTCTCCACAAAAAAAGCCGTCTTACTGAAACCCCAAGTAATTATACAAATAGTATGTCTTAGGTTTTGGGAAAACATTATATTTTAAATGGAATCAGTGAGGCACAGAGCGGCGACATCATCTCAGTAGGATCTCAGGATATTGCTGGTGCGAGTGGCCACAGCATGTCACATCCACCAACAAGTTTAACAACTGCACCGACATAATTTGAGTGGAAGGGATCGCTCGACTCTCCCCAAACATAATGTGCGTGGGACGCAAGAAGAAGCAGGGAAGACAACTCATCACATCACATTAATGTTGCTATTGTTCAGGGAACCAAGCAGCTCTCCAGATTTATAACGGCCAAACGGAGAAGCTGCAGCCGTGGATCGACTCGCCCCAGACGGGGCGGGGGGGGGGGTCGACCGAAGGGTCGAGGTCAAACTTCATGGTAGATGCATCAGGGTGACCAGCAGAGACATAACCTGCGCCAGGAGGAGTTTTTTGATAGTTCAGCCCGACCGGCCAGCTGTGTTGATACTCCCATTTTCATTACATTGTTTCCACCTACACTTTCCTCCTCCCCCCTCTCCCCACCTCCCCCCCAGGGCTCCAAATGATATTACGGTCCTCTTTGGCCTTAACTGTGGAAAAAAATGACGTCTTCACAGTGAACGCCTTCTTGCCTTCTTATCAGGCTCCGCGTTGTAATAAATGCATCTCACAGCGTATATATTTGTTTGACGGTGCTGACCTAAACACATCTGTTATAAAGACCTTCACCGTACAATTAGTTATGAAAACACACCGTACCAACACGCTGACATGACACATGTCATTAAAAATAAATGTTGTACTTCATTCATGAAATGAATCTATTCAAATGCGTCAACACCAAAAGGTGATTCTCACCGTTTCTTCAATTCAGAAGATTGAAAGTGATTTTTGAATTCGTTCCTGCCTAAATGACACTGAGGAGGTCAAACCTTTTGTTCATTTTTAAACAGCATTCCTGCAAAAGAAATGAAAAAGTGTGCAGAACAAGAAGTTGATCCGGGTGACTCATTCCAGGAAGTCAATGCCCACTTATTAGTGTGTCATGCTTACGGCAGCCTTGACGACTAATAACCCTCGCTGGGAGTCTCTTGCGGGTGGTAATCTGCTCCAGCAGACCGGCCGGCCATATGCTCTTTGGTTATTGAAGGTGACGTGGCAGAACGCTGTCGGCCCGCCGCGCCGCCTCGTCTGAAGTAGACGCGCCGGTCAAGGCTCGCAAACCCAAGCCCGACACATGCTAATGAACTTATCTCATGAAATATGCATGGCGTCCTTTCAGAGCCGCGCGGCGGCAGAGGCGTGATTTTGCAGGAATTACGGCAACAGTCATTTTCCATTATGTCGACGCTAAATGAGGAGCGACCTGTGGGAGAAGCGTGTCCGACCCGCGTCAAGACAGTTCCTGGCGATTTTGCACGGGCAACATGGCAGATCGCTTCTGACTTTTAAGGTAGTGCGGTAAACGGATCTGGGTGCGCGGCTAACCTCGTTGAAGTAATCTCCCTCTGAAGACGATGTTCCAAGTCAGTATAATTAATCAAAGACAATGAAGTCAATGAGGGCTCCGGTTATGAAATTAGAGGCGCGCCGTCTTCCATTACTGTGCAGCTGATAAATGCATCAGGCAGGAAAGGGGAACAATAATCCAGGTGTGGAAACCATCAGCTTCCTTCCTCATTCCCACCGTTTGTGGTTCCCTTTCTTTGTTTTCAGTGTCTTGACAGACCAGACAACTGCCTGGGTGGTGATACGCTTTCTTGGCTTGAAAACAAGGTGTGAACAGCAGTATTTGCTTACACAGTTATGAACACAAATTCACAAATTATGCCTTTACGCGTTCTATGAATGTGCTTACATTCACTACTGGTATCACAAACTGCATAGTGCCTGCACATCTAATTGTTTTTTTTAATTTAAATATTATGGATGCACTGTAATACGTCACAGACAACCTGGATCAACTTGTCTTGTTGAGTTTCAAACCCTCCAGAAAATCCTCTTTTGTTCTCTCACTGTTGTGCTTTACTCATGCATCCCAACTCGGCGTGAGCAGCCGAACATGCGGCATCCAGCTCATCGGTACCTCCACTGAGCCACGCGTAGACCGCAACAAAGCACATCGGACAAAAACAAATTAAATATGCTCGCCTGTGAGCTGGATTATACGTTAGTAATCTTCTGTAAGGGTTGCCTCTTTCATGGAACGCGCGTCCTGTGAAACGACAGGACGCGCCAACCGAGACAATCTCCTGTGGCCGCGGCTTGTCAAATCTGTTGTGCTCCTCACCAGAGTGATGTCTGGGGGGGGGGGAGAAGCAAAGCACCTTCAAGAAATCACTGCGGGCGCACGTCAGTTTGATGTATGAACTGCCAATGCGTCGGCGGCGGAGATCCCGTGATGGCAACGACTGCACGCTGGTGTCCGTCTCCGTTGGCGGGGGCTTTCCGTTCAAAGCATTAGGGCGTGGTGGTATGTGAGGCACAAACATAAAAGCTGCCCTCTCATCAAAGTGTCATTAAATAATATATGACTTTCGACCTCTCTGGGAAATCAAGGGCCTGCAGGAGCAGGGATGGGTCTGCGGCACGGTGGGCGGCGGCGCTGGAACTGAAAAGTCCCAGCTTCCACTGCGGAGAAAAGTAATCTAGCTAATTGGGAGTGTAAATTCAACAGAACTCTCTCGTACACTTGTGTTCGTGATTGAGGATCATCGTCCGCTCACCGAGTTAGCGGCACTGAGTGAGGCGTTCCGTAGCCGAGCGTCGTCAATCCAGGCGGCTGCAAGCGCAAGTGCTCTCCCAGCGCACAGTTGTTATTTGACAGTGAGAGCAAATGGCCCTTTTTACCGTTGTGATTTCAGTGTCCACGTTGCACCGGCCTCAGCTTGCCAGCAGGAAAATGGGCATGAGGCAGAGGGATTATTGCGGGTGTCTAGGGAGTGAACTCAAAAAAGGAGATATTGGATTGACAATAACCTACTGTGGTTTTTGAAATGTTCATTTTATTTCATTGCTGTTTCATGTTGTCACGTATGAAAAGACCCAAACTGGAGATTGTAAGCAGATTACTTACAAATATCGATTCACACTGAACAATCATTGGAGCTAAAAAGTAAAGCAAATCAACGCTATGAGTCAGAAAGTGCCACTAGGCCACTGACGGTAATAACACAGCATTATTGAGGGTAACGGGCTGACGGCTAACTTTTTAACTCTGTATTTCCTCCAGGTGATGAGCTCCAGATATCTCTGAGGGGGATCCTGACCTTTTCCTCCTCACCGGCGCCAAACCCCCTCCCCCACACAAGGCGTTTCAGCGTGGCTCAGCTCTCGTCACTGGACTTTAACTTGGGGACCTGAACCTCACAGATCGCCAATGCTGACAAGGAACTGCCTGCTGCTGTTCCTTTGGATTCTTGTTGACGGAGGCTCAGTCTCTTCTTTGCATCCACCTTCGCCGGCACTGGGACGGAGCAGGCCGGCGCGGGAGCACGCCAGGGGTTCGGTGGGCCCGATGAGGAATGGGGCGGCTGGATTTCAGCGGGTCAAAAGGGGCTGGGTGTGGAACCAGTTCTTTGTGCTGGAGGAGTACATGGGGTCGGACCCGCAGTACGTGGGCAAGGTAAAGAGCCTAATTTTTCCAGCTTTTTATGGTACGAGAGAAGTCATAAATCACAGAGTAAGGAGCTTGGAAGAAATTGAATTGGTGGTAAATGGAGGGAGCGATAGAATGTCAGGGTGATGAAATAGAGGAACGGGAACAGAAAAGCACTCTAATTTATGGTGTCTGAACTACTTTGGCTCCAGATGGGCAATATCAACAATATAAAAATATCCCAATATGTTAACTATAATGTACATGTGCACACTATGCCACAATCCCTCGGACAAGGCAACAGAATAACACCAATACATTCACACTGCCATCTTCATTTGGCCTCTGGAACTAAGCCTCGACCTCGACGCCGCGCGTGCATTTCTCTGTTAGACCCAACGTGGCATTGAAGTGGTGGGAGAATCGATGGCATGGTGGAAATACTGTAAATTACAGCCTTTGTAAAGCTGTCAGAACATCACATTGGGCCTTTTTTCCGTCCCCCCCTCCAACCTCGACCATCTTGGTTTTTCGTCATTTTTCTGTTGTCCTTGCCGTGTCTTAACACATTCACAAGTAAACTCCGTGAGGATAAAGTTGTATTTTGGCACCCGTGGCTTACATGGGATAATAGAACGACGGACTTATCTGCCCGAGTGCCGCTGCAATCGGCCCTGACAAGCCGGGCTGTTTGTGGAAGCCTCTGAGGCTAAGAGCAGGGGGGAGGGGGGCGGCTGCCTGCTACCCCCCTAAATCACTTAATCCTGGGCCCGCTGCACTGCTTCACAGTAATTGACTGATTCGTGGCCATATGAAAAGCATTTGTAGATGAGATCCTCAGACCTTTGTCAGGGCGATCTTATGGGAAGGGCTTTGGCTCCGAGATGTTTGCAGCTTTAACGGGATAGGAGTCAAACAGAGAATGGGCAGCCTGTTAGAGATATGTCTTCCAATGACACCATGAGTCTCCCTGCAGTGGCCGCTTGTCCTATAATACATTAATGCCTTATTGTGATGATTCACTAGAGTTATAACAGCACCTGCAGAGATTTACAGCAACTGCTGACCAACCAAAGAAACTTTCTAAATGATTACTTACAATCGTTCTCAGGCGCCTGCATTTATTTATTTGACTAGTTTGACATATTCAATAATACTGATACATCTGCAATGGGATATTCAGAGTGCCGCTTTAATTTACTTCAGGGCTGGTTTGTTGTTTGGCATTAGATTCTACCAGTGTTAGTATGTTGGCAGTAATTGATTTAAAGTCTTAAGCACCATGCAGAGAAAAGCTGTGGGGGGTATTTGTGTCACTGATTATGTAGTCTTTAAAAATATTCTTTTTATAACTAAATGGGATTTGAAATTATAAATGATTCAAAACAATGAAATGTCAAAGCTAGAGCTCCGTTGCCAAAGTGGCACGTGAGGCTCACAGACTTAATCTCTCGTGCGTTTAATAAAATGACTGCATGTACAGTATTTAATACATGCATCCCAAAGCCCTCACACAATGGTCTCTGCCCACGTGTACCTTCTCTTCTTCTGCGACACCAATATAAACATCTACCATCACTGCATTTCTCTTGTTTACGTGGGATAATATGACCACGAAACATAGAGAATGAATTTAGACTCTGGCTTTTATACAATTGAATGATCGCGACCTTATTTGAGAAATAGTTCTGCAAAAAAACAGAATCAATACATTCATTGCACACTAACCTACTGAATGTTTTACATCTATGCCTGGTTGGCAAACACTAACCGGAGGAGACTGTCACGCGACAGACCGAGCTGATGCTTGCGCGGCTTACTTAATCTCCTGCTTTGCTCCCCGAGGTGCAAACAAGGTGAGGGGAGAAGATTCCGTGTGGTGTTCAGCGCTATTAGTCAATTAGTCCTGCATCCATTGATAAGGAGCCACTGCACTGGGGCCTTGCTCAAGGGCAACTGAAGTGTAGTTGTTAAGAAAGGTGATTACCTCGTTTTCTACGTTGTCTCCCTGTCTCGAGGCTCTCTGAGCAAATAAGATCCCTCCGTGGGAAAAGCAACTAGAAGTGTAGAAAAAATAAAGAGTAAACGGTCCACCAACAATCCTATACGATATTGTAGCATTTCTATTGAGCACTACTTCTCAGGATGGAAATATAAATTTGAGAACGAATGTGCTTTGGATAAAAGCGTCAGCTAAATGACATGTAATGTAATGTAATGTATTGAAAGCTATGGGAAGATTGCCTTACGTCTGACTTGATTTATTACCTCAGTAAACTTTGTAAACATGAGTTTATGGTCATTTTAAGTTCATTTTCTAATTCAATAGAGCACAACCTCTATTTTGTATACGATGGTCCCTTTTGAAGTGAAATAGATGAAAAAGCTTGGTTATGTTGTGATTGACAGGTCATTGACACGGCATTGTCCCATCTAGCAGTGTCTGACATCTCGTGCATTTTCACAGTTAGTTTTCAGATGATTGAAGTGATTGCTTGATTTTCTTTCCCTGAAAAATGATTGTTCAGTCTCAAGTTGTACTTAGAGAGTCTTGTGGTTGCAAAAAAATATATGTTGCAACAGCCAGAAACAACAATAACTAAAATAAGTTACAAGACGAATCCAGAGTCCAAACGTCAAAAAGCATTAAAATCGTCTACACACACCAATGGGGGACGCCACAGGGAGCAGGTCCACTTATCTGCTTATGCTCTGTCTGAATGTGTTACTGTCTTCCTCAACCGTTTTTTAAAAAGATATTAATTAAAAACCCACGGGAACTTATCCCTTTGAGCAGAAACATTTAACACAAGCCCCCATGCTGTGGCTCTTCTGAGAACGTCCTGTTGACAACAACCACATTATTGCTGATTAGGAATAAAGGCCAAAAGGCTTAAGGGGGTAAACGTAAGAGTCCTGTGCGCTGACAATCAGACAACGCTGAGGCCTTGCCTATGCTGAGCAGTGATTATCTGCGAGAAGAATCTGCCATTAGTGATATAAACAAAGCCCAGCTGCCTCATGTCACTCTCTGTTAAACCCTCGGCCGAGTTCAGGAGCCTTGTTTATAGCATCATGGCACGTAGCGGTCATAATAGCTGGGAGTTCAGAACATAAGGAACTTTGCTTGTTATTTCTGAGAGGGACAAAAAAAATAACCGCTACCACTGTATAAATATTAGGGCAATAGATTAAAAAACGAATTAATCGCACATTTTGAAATTCATTCATCTCAATTATTGAATGTTGTTGTTGTTACAATGTTGTTTGTATTGCATGTTTGTTTTTCTTCTTCGTAGGGTAAGATGTTGAGATGGAAGTAGCCTAGCAGCTAGCCTAGCATAGCGGTGCTTTAAGTGGTCCGTTTGCTACTCACCCCCGTCCTGTTTGACACGCGGAGGAATTCTTCTGCACAGTTCTCTGCTGTATGTCGCGCCTGTTTTATTTTACTTCCAATGCCAAAAGCTGTCTCTATCTTGATACGTATCTTGGCAACTGACTGCCGCTAGCGGCCGTTTCGTTTCCGCCGTCGACTTCCGGTTTACTTCCGGGACTGGAAATAAACCGGAAGTAAACAAACGAATATTATCTCGGACACATTAATCTTATAGATTATCGCGTTTATGTTTAAAGCCCTGAATATTATATCTTTAAATAATATAATCATATTTAGTAAAAAAATACAAACTGACGGGTGGTTAAGAAGTGTACAAGGTCAACGAAAGCAGAGCTAGTGTCTATTAAAAAAATATAAGTACCCAGAATCCCCAGAAATGATACATAGCAGCACACGCGATGAAGGTCAAAACGCAATCAATTTAGACGGTCACACTTAGGACCTAACAAAAAGGTGTGTTGGGCACGGGGGGGTCTCAGTACCCTTTACGGCAATCCAAAGCATGTGATGGCACGCCGTGGCATGCTCCAATGCCCGGCTTCACACGCCTGCACACAAAAGGTCGCTCATTTGAATACAAGTCGATAAACCACTTTTGCTAGAAAGGGCAGACCCTGTTTCTCCCACAACTTGTTTATTCCCTTTCTTCCTGGCTGACAAGGAAAGACCATCCTCTTTATTGATGGCTCTTCCTCTCAGTCCCACCCCACACCTGGCTGAGATTTATCACCGACACGGAGCCCGCAATTTAATCTTTCAATGACGACCTATGAGGAGGATAAAAAAGACGTCTGAACATGACTTATGCACCAGGCCCAGCAAAGACGGACTCCGTCACCTGGCCTTACTGGCGACACCTGGCTCCACGTTGTTGAATATAGTTGTGTTTAAATGGTTTTGAATATAACGGTAAAATGCATGAAAACGCATAGAGGCCTGTATAAAAGCAACAAACCGGTTTACATGAAGCCGCCGTTGTAAAATACTTCAGCTGGACTGATGAGCTAATTATCATAGAGTCCAAAATGACAGGATTTACAACTTGATTGCTTTGCACTGTCCCGTGCGAGAGGATCGTTCAGTAACGTTCAGCTGAGAGAGGCGACTACGTGCCGAGTGTGAGCTAAGAGGCAAACAATAACCGGGGGTATCCATGGCATCAATGAGGCACGTCCGACGCAGGAACTCATCTTCTGACAAACAGATGATGTGGTCACTGAGACGGGGAGATGTGTCAGCACCACAAGACCTTTGAGTGCATTGTTAATACAGCAATTTAATGGTGATTATGCAGAGAATATTAAAGGCAACTAAAAAACTGCTGTAAAATGTGTGGATTCTATGTTTAAATACTGAAATAAAAATGATTATTATCCTACAGGAAAAGGGCTGCCTCAGTGCTTCACTTAGTGCAGAGTAATGTGAAAGGATCTCTCTCCTCCAGGTTCTGCATGAGGTGTGCTGGTGATTCAGCTGCTCGTTAGAACATATTAAGAGGTTGAGGACATTTACAATTGTAACGTGCGTTGATGATAAATGTCGCTGGAAAATACGGAAAAGAACATCTGAAACCAAAGCTAATGGCGCCATTCATCTGTCCTGCCAGAGTAATATATTTCACGTATTTGGTCCTCATGGATAATGGACCTTCCTATTGAATTGCCTGGATCATATTTCCAAACGGCGCTTTAATGCCCCCAATCAGTATCACTTACTGCCCTGGTCAACGTTTTCCATTTGTTCCCTGACATTGATGGGCAATATTGTTGTTGTTCTGGGTAGAAAATTGCATTTTGTATCAAGAACACTGTATTGCTTAATCAAGTGTGATATGAGAATCAAGCCGTAACCGCGACCTCCGAGATCAACAACAGTCATGTACATGGTCGTGATATCGCAAAAACCCTTCTTGTCCCACGTTATTTGCATTGCAGAAGATGACGTCATACGAACGCACATTTTTTTCGGAAAAATGTAACCGTTTTCGTGGGTTTCCGATTAACGGCCAACAACCGCGGGTGAGACGCAGTGAATTTGAATCGCGGTGAAATCATTCCAGAGGTAGAAAGAGCTTTGACCTCGACTATCGATATGTCAATCTATCAAATTTGGTCTCTTCTTCCTCCCTCTCGCTTCCCCACACTCGCATGCAGAAACATCCGTACACGTGCAAATAAATTGTATTTTACCCCTCCGCCCTCATTTTCCTGACGGAGGCATGACACAACCCAGATAGCAACCGGCTGGCTGTCAGCGGCAAAGAAATGGCTCGCCATCCAATATCGATCAGCGATAATAAGCCCCGCGGCGTTTGACACACTGTTTTCTTTCCATCAGCGGCTCACCGGTGCACCGACAAGCCGCCAAACCGAACCATGCAAGCAGTCGGGCTGCGGTGTGACAGGCCGCTAGTGAGTCGAGGCGCCCACTGGGAAGCGATACTGACGCCCTGTCATCACCGGGTTGGTGGGACGAACGCCTGTTGGATGGAACGGGAGTTTCAGACCCGATAATGAACAGCGGCATGAAAATGAAATCCATAGAAATCCCCATCGGGCCCAGAATGATTTACACTGATTAACAGGACATTGTGGGAATTCTGATGAGGGATGTAGTGGGATATGCATGTGGGATATGCATGAGGATCCATTTATTCAAACTGTTTTATAAAAATACTATCAATGACCTTGTGGTATCAGTAGGGTTTACATGAATATTCTACATACCAATCAACAGGATCAGGACAACTGTGTTTGTTTGAAGGTTAGAGAATCAGGTATCAGGGAGTATTTTGGGTCGTCATAATACCAAAAGTATGACTTCAATACAGCAACCCTCTATGTATTCATGTCTAATTAATGCAAAACTAGGTAGTTCCATCTCGAAACCAAAGAATATATACAATTCTCCACTTTGGTTACTGACTTTTCATCCCAAGTGGGGAACAAAAATGCTCTACAAAGCTTTGATGCTTTGAAAAAAAAAACAGCCATTTAGTTTCTGTTAAACTTTAGATGAAAACCCACACAGATTTTTATGCTAAATCAAAGTGAAGATGAGAAGGGCAGGTCTGTTCCAACCCTTTTCCAGGATGTTTAGTGGTTTGTGGTCTGATTCGTCGCCTGTGTCGCTGAGCCGCTCAAGTATGACAACGTTGGCTCGCCATCGAGTCGCCGCCCCCGCACGCATCCCTGAGAGCGCCTCCCGCCGCATCATCCCGGCTGCAGAAATCCAATTACAGCAATTTCTACAGAGGTTGGTTACATTCTCCCCCGAAATCACTCAAATGAAAGAATTCGCGGGTTCGCTGCATAACAAATGAGGAGGCCGTGCGCTGCGAATGCCGAAAAGGAGGCGCGAGCGCCGCCCTCTCTGCGAGCCAGGAGTCCCCCGCACGGCACCATCACTATTTCACAGCCAGCAAAGATGAGCCATCACTGTTCCCCGTCGTTGAGCCGCTTCGGTCGATAGGAGTATTGGGCCTGCCAATATTTGTTTTGACAGCAGTGCTGATGCAGAGGGGGGGTGGGAGGGTCGAGAGGAATCTCTCTGGGGGATCACAGGTCGCGGCCTCTGAAGAGCCCACGATGCCGGACGCATGTCCACACAGGACTGTAAAACTTGACGAAAAGAGAGGTGATGCAAACGATAACAGCCAAGGGAAACATCTGTTCCCCGAAAACATTGACTAACCTTCAAAAAACTGCTAAATGTTTGACGGTTTGAGCAAAATGTGTGAAAAAAAACCTCCACGGATGCAAACACGCTCACTCAAACAGATGGTGCGAGTTTGGCTGTGAGCAGGAATCCTATTTCATTTCCTCGCACTATACCTGCTTCTTTTTATAGCTGCCAAGTCAACTGGTACCCGGAGCACCACGTCGTGCTAATTATGCTTATCATGGAAAATAGAGAGTGTGGAGATTCTCCCGGTAACACGGGTGCATGTGATCATAATGTTTCATCACAAGCACCCGTTCGGTGCTTTTTGGATCCACATAAGGTGCCACTGAATCCATCCTTTGAACTATGGACGCAGAATAGATGCAATTGTTCTGAATTGTGAACATCTATTTTTTTTTAAATCACTCTCTAGTAGTAAGCGCTCGCCTGCATCACTATTAATTATTCTTTTTTTTATATATAACAGCCATTGTTAGAGTAATGAGAATTTTTAATTAATGCCAAGTCAACTTTCACTTGGCCTATAATTGATGAGCCAATGTGCCTATGCTTTTGAATATTTGAATTTCTTCTTCATCTTTAATTGTGCAGTTCTGAATCATTAGCAGGTGCCTCTCCTGGGTGCTCGTGTTGAATGAACAGGACGAATACGCTGTTTTTCTCGTGGTCATTCAAAAGGACGGCCGACTGTAAACGCCGCGTCGATCATAAATACGGCAGCGGAAGAATCTGCACGCAACAATGCAGCTTCCGATAATGCAAGTGCTTTGTGCTGATGATGTATATTCGGAATGAACGACTCGTTAAACCTGAGCAGACTGAGGAGGAAATTCATTATTTTTTTTTAATAAAAGAAAACTGCCCGGCAACAGAAGCGGCTGAGAAACTGGCAATTTGTCAGAAAAGACGTTGATTAAGCTCCACCAGGTGTTGACTTCACAGGAAGACGTTGGTTATTTTCTCTATTGGGAGAGGGCGACAGATAAACGCATTGTGAACCAAAGCAATCAAAAATCCTCCACAAAAAAATGGATTTTCACAAAAGCGTCTGTTGCGATGCGTGCGTGAGTGTCGGCCTCGGCTCGGTGTGCGACATGTCAAAGCTTGAGCCCTATTACGTCTCCATTGTTGCTGCAACAGTCCATCTGCCGCTCTGATCTCTTCCACAAGCAGAAAGAGGCGACAACTTTGAACACGCTTACAGAAAAGAGCGCTGCTGCTGCTGCCGCCGCGGTGTCCTCATGTCACGTCCCTAAAAGGACAAACGGCCCAGTAAACCACGCTGCGGATCACGTGAACGGATTGCAGGAAGATTACAGGATTACACAATGATAACAAACCAGAGATGGATAAAAAAACAAAACAATGAAAAGCACAGACAGAGACGCCACCCGGGTAGCGGGATGCTGTGTCTGATGTAAGCGCAGAGCCCCGGGGTCGCACAACAGTCCAACCACACAGCCGACAGCCAAAACACACACAGGGAGCGGTTGAAAATGCATTTTGTGCATCTGAGGATTGTGTTCCGTCTGTATCACCCACGGGCACAAAGCGAGAGTGAATTCATCCTCGGGTGAATCGGCACTCAGCTACTTAAAGCAGAGAGAGGTTTCACAGATATCAAACACTCATATCACTTCAGCTCGCTTCTAGTTTGTCGCACACTGAAACCTCGGCGTGTTGGTGAGAGAGTAATTATTTCTCTGCAGCCTCCCCTGCAGACGTGCCAGTCGCACCATGTCATACATGTCACACATGTCACACCACCACGCGGTGACAGAGTATCCTCCACGAATCATTACTGCTCCAACAAGTGCTTACAGACTTATTTTCTTTTTAATGATGTGCGATGTTTAATTAGAGAGCGAGCTCTCTGCTAAATTCTACAATAGACTGTGTCACATTATTCCAAAACAGCCACAATGCAAATAAGCAGTTTGCTGAAACGAAGCAGCATCGAAGTGGATTTTTATTTCATTTTTCCCAATCTATGTCCTGCTTAATGTGTTCACGGTCACATTTATGAAATGGGCTCCCTGCTTTGACGATGGCAGCATCCGACGTCACACAGCATCAAAGTCATAATAGCAACTTGAATTCCACTGCAAGTCGAGACATGGTTACGAACGTCCGCCCAGCACACGCGTGTAGTGAATGCAGCAGCAGTGTGAAGCGGCGCAGCGTGAAACAGGGAAAAAAAGACCAGGTTGGCCTCCCGCGATGGAACATATGAGCCAGCGCCATCTCCCCCTCACCTGGAGATGTCCGGCTGCCCCGACCCCCCCCCGATCCTGACGCCGCTATTCTAACTGCTCGTTCACTCGTCTCCGTGTAGCGAGGGTTTAGAGTGTCGGCTGCGTTGAAGGAGAAGACGAACAGCCCGGGGCGAGCGCTGTACATGTCGATCACAGTGGGCCATAGGTGGGGGGGGGGTTTACCACTTAGCTGGTACAACGTGTGGGTTGTTAATCACGCGTTGAAGCGAAGCATCACATTAAACTAGGGTTTAACACTAATACTAATAATCAGGGTAACAGCTTTAGCTGGTGACCACAGTTAAACTGTAGATAAAATGGACTCTAAATAGGCCACACAAGGAGTGGGAGGCCTGTATTTAATATTGCAAATGTATCATGAAATTGTTTTAGATTAATAACGTTTGCAATTTACTTTAAAAGTCTTTGATGCTATTTTTTTCATGCTGGAGCATCATATTGTCCAAAGTATTTATAGACGATACTCATGATTTCAGGTTTTGTGCTCATTGCATAACATGTTGTGTGACCTAGTTGTCATGCAACAAGGTTCATGAAGTAGACGCAATGCTCACACTGAATACCGGTGAATAATGCACCGTGGCTGATAACACCACAACTGTTTGTGTGAACTGGGCAATTTCCTCCAATTCGCCAACTTCTCTCAGAGTGTTTGTGCTCGTGTTTGCGTGTCTAGTTTTGTTTTCAGGGGTTAACCTACGGAGATTTTTATCGCTGCCTCAGAAATATCGAGTCCTCTCCGTGCTGTAATTATCACAGAGACTCCCCGGATAATTGGCCATGTGCAAATGACAGCGTGTTTACCTGTGGGGCAGAAAGTAAGAGGCCGACTAACTACAAAGAGAGGACGGTGTCGAGTGAGAGGACTCATTCAGTCATTAGCTGGTGCAAGGCAGCTGCACCACGGCGGAGGGTTAGCGAGAGCTCACGGCTCACTACGTGCAACTAAAATAGTTAGGGATAGGGATGAGGATAGGGGAAGATTGTGGTAATTCCAAGGATAATGCCATTAGAGGAAAGAGACGCTTTGCTTAACTTATATTAAGGCTGACAAGCCAGCACACTAATGGTCCCAGTATTTAAATCAGATTCTCCTCATCCTCATTTAGTGTTGGCTTTGTTAATGCCAATACTAAAGTATAGTCAGAGGTATCCCCATCTGTATCTTATTAAAACATCTCTGCCCGCCTCATGGAATAATGCTGCTGTTCCCTTTCATGTACTTGGACGAGGAGGCTAAAAATCCTCACCCACGTACGGTGACGATCACGTTGCATTAGAGCCCTTAAATATTTAAAAGGCTTTGAATTGTATGAGTGATCTCTTCGGGGAGGTAAACATAACTGTGTCAATAGGCTTCCTGCCACGGCCCACAGTGTGTTTGTCTTGTACAAAGAGAGCTGCCGTGGCCCTGGATATATATTAACAAAGATGTTCTCCGGCTGCGGCGGGCCGATCTGGCGACTGTGCCCGGGAGTCATCTGGTCACAGGCCTTCCGCCGCCAGGCGTCCGTATTAGAAATCGGCCTCGTTGAGTATTTGCCTCTATTTTTCAAAGCCCGATTCATGCCACTTTGAGGGAAAGATTTTCGAGTCCTCCCTGAATAGAAACGGCTCCATGATGTTGAGGAGTTATCACTGCAGCGTAATTGCACAGAGGAGGATACATTATTTATGAGAGATTTAGCCTCATTAATCTGTGAAACGTTCTGAAAGTACGACCATTTCATTTTTCCTCATGACTTAGTGTTTCGCACATCTTTGCAGAGACATGAATTTGCTCTTTGATGCGCAGCCAGTTTCCTTGACTGTCTCTGTGAAATAGTGTTCTTTGACAGCTCTTCCCCAGTGTTTTCAATGAATCATTATCTGTGCCAATGTTTGCACTCAACCTGTCTTTCCTCTCGCTTTTGTCTCGCAGCTGCACACTGACCTCGACGGGGGGGACAATGCGGTGAAGTACACTCTCTCGGGAGACGGTGCCGGCTCCATTTTCACAATTGACCAAACGACCGGGGACATCCATGCCTTAAGGAGTCTTGACAGGGAGGAGAAGCCTTACTACACCCTTCGCGCCCAGGCCGTCGACATCGACACCAACAGGCCCCTCGAGCCGGAATCAGAGTTTGTCATCAAGGTTCAAGACATAAACGACAACGAGCCGAAGTTCCTGGAGGGCCCTTACACGGCCAGTGTCCCCGAGATGTCCCCAGTAGGTAAGGGATCCGGGGGCCAGGACTTCGCCCAAGTGATGATAATCATTCACACTTTGTTTTCCCTTCTTGAACCGCACAATGAGAAAGTTTACGGCCGAAGCGGCAATGCTGCTCTGCCGCATTTGGACATTTCGGTTAGTTACTCTTGCCGGGCCCCGAGTATATTTCACAGCTTTGTCTTCATACAACCCCCCCCACCCCCACAAAGGGAGAATAGATCAAGGTAATCCGCCGCGAGAAGAGTTCCCTCTGGATGTGAACGCAGATGAAGCACCAAAAAAAAAAAAAATCTGCAGTCTCAAGAGTACGAAAAGAAAGCCCGAAGCCTGCGAACACTCACTGAGCCGCACGGCGGTTTGTTGCAGAGTCAGAGCGGCTGTCGAGCAGCTCGATAACGCAGTGGTCAGCTGAAGGGTTTTAACACGATGACCGGACCTTCTGTGTAGAGTTAGCGTGTTCTTGTCATGGACACGGTGCGACGGTGCGAGGGGCCACGCGGCCCTCACCCTTCGTCAGCTGAGACCTTTAGTTCATTTGTTTTTTTGCATTGCGCCGGTTCTCAGACATAATGCTAATGGGGCTTTTCTATTGGATTACGGATTATTGCAGACAATAGTAACAAAAGTGGATGATACTAACACGTTTTGTTCAGCAAGATAATCTCCACAAATGAACACCCCTTTTGTCACTTGTGAAGCATGAATACAAGCTGTTGTGAGTGATGACACCAACAACTCTGGATCCTACAGTTCCCACAATACTTCACGATAGCATCTTTCACTATGTCCCCCATATTGCATATCATGGAACGCATTAAGCTTAAATGTGATGATGATCTTGGCTTGATATTTAATATAAATCAGTCCAACTGTAAAAATCCTTCAGTTATTTTGTGCGCTGGAGACTTTTGACTAATTAGAATTCACTGTCTATAAATAACCTTTTTTATCACTCATAGTTGAAGCCATTAAATTTAAGGCTGAAAACATTAAGCATTGTCAAATTATTCAGAGTGACACCACTATCCAAAATATCTCAGCCGAGAACAACGGCTGTGAGTCGGAACCGACTCCTCCACACTTTTTGTGGGAAGTCATATCAATGATCAAACAAACTAAAGTCCTTATCAATATTTATAGCAGCAAGACTTGTGTGATCAATGGGTTCATTAATGGTTGCGTTCTCCTTGATGTCTTTGGCTAGAATCTCCCTCTAGATGTTTTTTTGTATGTTAGGGAGTAAACAAAAACTAAAAGGGAGAGATGTTGAACATAAATATGCACTAATGGTTGGTAATGAAGACTATGGATAGATTTGATGAAATTACTTATTACCAATAATCCCCTAGAGTTGCATGCAAATATTTTATCCCGAATCACCAGGAAAGCAAACGATTAAACAGAACGAGAATTTTATTGAGTGAGGAATTTATTTTAAAAGCTCCCATTGTCTCCAAACATTTAAAATAGTTAATATCCAATTTAAACACACGGATCAGTATTTCCATTCTCCCCTCTCCTTCCTTATATTCAAATACAACATCTGTATGCATTGTGTCTTGTGCCATGTTAATTGGTTTCCTCTGCAGTACATTCCAGTGATTTGATGAATATTGTGATATAAATAATACTTAGTCAGATAGATAATCATTATTTTGCAAAGGTCTTTATTCCCCTCCTGTGTTCATCAACGTGACCTTTCAGGCCACTTCCTCCTCGCAGCTCCGGCTCACACGCCTACATTTCCACAGTTGCAGCAATGTAATTGGCTAGTTTATTGTCTCACACTGATGAGAGAGGCGCTTGCCTCTGCCGCCTGGAAGGCTTTTAAACCCTCGGTGCATCGGAGGTCGGGGAGCTGTGCATCTCCCCTCTCTGGCTGCGCGGAACACATGTCAACGTGTGCGCGTTGGAGCCCGATGCCGCCCCTTCTCTGGTCCGTCTAATCAGGCACGTGTGGCTTTGTTAGGAGGGATGGAGACGCTAATCTCTCTCACCTAATGTTTTAATGCCATTGTCGCCGTCCGCTCGGGCTGCAAAGCCTGTTCCTTTACAGCATAACTGTGAGCTTACCGGAATTCCACATGGCCATTCGAACGTCCTGGTCTCTGGCCAGTGGATCGCGCTCACGCGAAGCGCTGCGCCAATGCTGCAGTCGAAACTCAAAGTCGGAGTCGTCCGTCTGCGACGTCATCCGTCCCAAACTAGCCTGCAAAGAGTCCTTTTGCAAGAAACACCAGGCTCGCTGTGGTATAAAAAAAAAAAAGTCTGGCTGACGAGGCATTTTTTCATTGGTTTGCCAGTCCCCTAAAAGTGGAGAACTTTGGATTGAGACAGCTGAATTTAAATGCAGTCTAAACAAGGAGGGTGTTGGGTGCCAGCTAGTTAATGAGGATGAGCCAAACCTCCAACAAGTAATTATTCTGTCCTCTTTCCCCAACAGTTTGGAACAGTGCCGTCCTAATGCTGTTCTCGCCATGGCCCTTTGTTCTCTTAATGGTAGCATTGTTATTGGCACAATAGCCTTTTTTTTGGTTGCCCTTACTTTATTTGTTTTTAATTAATACCCACTTAGTAATACCGCAAACGTGCAACTCAGAACCCACAGCAGGATAATTGAACAACATCTGTGCACATCCCTCCTCCTCTTCATTACACCCTATCAGCGACTTTGACCGTGCATCGTTAGCTAATTCTCTCGGCTGTGATTCACACGTTGGTGCCTGGTGAGATCGCTCGGCACGCCGATGAACTTCTGAGAGTTTGGATTGCAGTCTCGAGAGGAGGCACATGAATTTAACGTCTTATCACCCTCTTTTCCTCAGGGGCGTATGTGACCCAAGTGACAGCCACGGATGCAGATGACCCCACCTATGGAAACAGTGCCAGAGTGGTCTACAGCATCCTCCATGGCCAGCCCTACTTCTCTGTTGACCCTAAAACTGGTAAAGAACCCCGATGGCAGAAGTGTAGACTGCACAGGCATCCACACGTCTTCCAAACTGCTGGGACCGATTGCATTTGGGTCGCCCAATCAACAAGCAGAATTTTGCATTTTCTTTTTAAAAATGGGTACCAAGAAAAGAAAATCTAAATAGGAAGTAGAGCGTCTCGAGCTGCCAGCTCGTCGTGTTGGAGGAGCGCTGTGACTTTTTGCAACATATCGAGTGAACTCACGAACTGACTTGGTGCAAGGATACAGAGTACTCGGCAGTAAAAAGGATGCACGGCGACAGAAGGCAGGGTGACACTTAAGACTGCTCTAAAGCGAAACACTTTTCCCCCACCGCCGTGGGCCGCTGTTGCCTCCCCATGTGGGGCAGTTCAAAGCGCACCAAAATAGTCTCACTTGTGACAGATACGCGGGAATCTGTTGCCGATTACGCTGCTCATGCCTGACTTTTGCAGAGCGCGAACTGTGACCGTATTTCAAACTGATGCTGGGAAGGAAAAAAAATAAATCAAAGTGTGAAAGTAAATGTTTGCCCTACTGGGCCTGCATGTATCTCCAAAAGCACATCTGCAACACTGCAAGGAAAAGGTGATCAAGGGAAGGGGGGCGCCAACAGCGAGCTTAAATCGCACACATTATCTTTTACAAAGAAGTAGGGAAGGAGAAGGAGGGAAACAGTGCAGACCTTCTTAGCTGCCTGCTCCCTTTTAGCATGCCAACCTCCCACTGACCCAACCAATAATCTGCAGTACAAACGCTTTCTGATCTCAGGGTCTCTGATCCTCAAGTGAATCATTATATGGCTCCTCCAGTGCTCCCTATTGAATGTCAAGTGTCTCCGGTTTATGAAATGACCTCTATTTTAGCCCTGGCGAGTGCTTCTTCCTGGGATGTGTGCTCCTCGGGTGGAAATGCGTTGTACATTTCGTGAAATATTGTGTAGTTGGCATCAAATATATTTCAAAGGATTCAATGTTCACTTTTTCTTTCCCTTCGTCTTTTTTTTTACTACTTCTATCTCTCCCTCTTTTCTTCTTTTCCCCTCGCATCTTTATTTCCTATCAATCTTACCGTGCGTCAGGTGTTATAAAGACAGCCTTGCCCAACATGGACCGGGAGGTGAAGGAGCAGTACCAGGTATTAATCCAGGCCAAGGACATGGGGGGCCAGCTGGGGGGGCTGGCCGGGACCACCTTCGTCAACATCACCCTCAGCGACGTCAACGACAACCCGCCCAGGTTCTCCAAAAGTGAGTGGCCTTTTGCAAATGATGGAGGAAAAAAAGATGTTGTTTAATAACACCGACTTTTATTTTGGTAAAACAACAACAACGCAGATGACCTCACGCAGGTTCACCTATTTTATGATTGGGAAATAAACACTGTGCAATTACAACGGGGCAGGGGGTGTTCATCGAGTCTACTGCCTGTAATTGGTTTTCATTATTTGTCATTATGTGCTGTCGTAAGCAAAGGCTGTTTATTTAGCGTGATTGCATCTACATACCGCTGGCAAATAAACCCGGGTAGGTGTTATTTCCCTCATGGGGCTCCCTTCTATATTTAGACCATGTTTGAGCAGGAGCAGGATGGGGCAGCACCAGGGAGTGAGTCAGTGTAGTTAAACACTGTATTTCAGCCGGTATTTTGAATAAGCTGCTGAACCAGATTACTTCGATTGTACCGTTCAGCAGGTCATGTAAGAAGCAGGGATGTAAATACGTTGATCTGTAAAACCTCCTCTGCTCATTCCGAGCACAAGCACTACATCGGGTGCAGAAAATGTATTCTATCCCAAATCAGCAAGTGTACAACAGGAAAAGGCCAAACAGGGCAGTGTGTAGGGATGCAGTCTCTTCAGGTATTGTGAGGCGACACGCAGTGGTCTCCTCTGAATTTAAATACAGGCGGTGTGACGGTCAAGCTCGCCTGGCTGCAGGGAAAAGATGATATTTCCATAATGCTGTCACAGCACGGAGGTGCGGGCCAAGGATGGCGGCTCCTCTGCTCTGCCCTAAATCCTCTCTTTGTGGCTTCCATAGAGGGCTTAGAGGTCAGAAAATAACAAGAAAATAAATGGGTGTTTGCCATATTGGAGATGCTCGTCAGATGATTCAGTTTGCTTGTATTATTGCTCCATCCCACATCTGTCACATCCTTGACCCCCTCTCCCCACCTCATCTAGATTAAGTATTTGTAAACCGTCAATCCTCTAATGGCACCAGATGTGGTGGCGAATGTAATGCCTGTAATGGTCATGGTTAATAGGGCTGTCTAACTGCATGGGACGACTTTGTTGAATTAACATTGAAGAAAGGGAACCCACCGACACCCCTGGGAACAACACGGGTTTAATGCACTGATCCAATTGAGATTTCTGACTATTTCGCTTCCCGAACACGTTTCTTCTTTGGAGAGAAATAATCCAAAATACACATTTAGCTGTTTTTTTTATTTTTTTTTACTATATATCAAAATACACCTACAGTGTAGTTAGAATATTCACCTCTATACATGCAATTGTACAAAACAAGCTAAATGAGTTCCAGTTCTGCTGCTCTTACTCGCACCAAACTCTATTTTCGGAAGGTTGGTCCCGTGGGCTTTGTTCATATATCCATAGCACGATTCATACAACATTCTGTAAGATTGCAATTTTATTTTTTGGCACTTTGATATATTTTCTGATTCATGGAGTGAGAAAAAATGTCCAATAATGCATCGAAATGAAACTAGAGATTCATCCAATGATTAGATTTCTGATTGGGAAATGATTACATACATTTTAACACAAGGCCTCATTTACATATTAAAACATACGGTTTGGGAGAACCCCAAAAATAACAGACTTAATGTGATGAGTGATGAACTGGGGAATTTTCACAGAGGTTTTGATATATTTTACACAATTCATCGTGGGTGTCTGCCCTTAACAGCTTGTTAATTCCTCTTTAACAGCGGCTCCCCGTTTTTTTTCCTGTCTTTCAAAGGACATTCACCTTAAAAGACTTTAGAAATGAATGCATGTCCTTGACGGTACTTGATTATTTATTGAACTCACAGCAGCCAAATGTATCCATTTGTCTCAGCTCCCCTCCCTAAATCCTCGGATCAGCACGGAGGCAAAAGCTCAGATCCATTGTAAAATTGAGGAATAGCCAATGAGTTGGCGTGCTATGATGCATACGCACGGCAGTGTAGCGCAACATCAAGCATATGTTTAATTCAATATTTTCCAATAGTCCAAGCACATTTTGGGTATTTTGGTCCTCAACCAAAAATAAGAAACGTCTCAGCCTCCATTGTAACGCTGCGAGTGGCTCGACACTCTCACTGTAGACATTTGTGTTCGGGTTCATCCATACAAGTACACACTTTTCTCTCTTGCACACAGCCTCTGCTATTCTTAGTGTTTGCTTGTCATATGAGGGCCAAATGAATCAAATCCCAAGAAGCCAACATTGTTGTTTTGTAGAGCTGCTCTTGGCTGATTTGTTGTTGCAGCGGCAGCGGAATGTGTCAAGTTGCATCAAATGCAGGAATGTGTTGAGAATGTGTTAAATTAACGTGAACAATGCAGGGACTCATACACAACTAACAGTCCCCAATAAATGTTTGTGACCTTTTGACACAGCACTGGTGTCCGACTAAATGTATAAGATGACACATTGAAGCATGAAGCATTTCGTGAAATATTGAGGGATTTGAACATTTCAAGTCTGAATCATTTGGATACTTTCATGGTGTATTTTACCGAATTCCCAACGGTATCACGGTGAAGCCAACCAGGTGTTCTCCCTGGTTTTGTGATGCAAAATGCTCCACATCTCTGGGATGAGCAGATGCTACCGCTCAGAAAAAGGTACTGATTTCAGAGAGTGACGCGCAAAAATCAATAGCCGAATCCCCCCCTCTTTGTCTGGGGTAAGTGAATATCAATCAATCAATCCACACTTACTTCCTGCTGCAGCATCGGAGCCCCGAGGCCCTCGTGCTTCTAGCGCTGCGAGTCCGCCAATCACACGGAGCCGAGCCGCCTTGATGTCCCAGAATGCCCGCTTGGAGTAACGGGCCTTGGGGGTCACGTGTGTGTGTGTGTGTGTGTGTGTGTGTGTGTGTGTGTGTGTGTGTGCGAGAGCGAGGCTGCAGGATGTGAGGAGCTCAGTGTCCTCCACCCGACGTGCAATACACGAGTCCAGTGTGGCGTTTGTTTGTCCGCAGGTTTCTTCCACCTACGAGTTCCAGAGTCCTCGTCCGTGGGTTCCGCCGTGGGCAGAATCAAAGCCCACGACTTGGACATCGGGAGGAACGCCGAGGTGGAGTACACCATCGTGCCGGGGGACGGAGGCGCCATGTTTGACATCACCACCAACGACCACAACCAAGAGGGGATCATCATTCTCAAAAGGGTATGGAGCCTCGCAGAAACCTGCACTCAGTGCCATGAATACAAAATATTACAAAATATTAAGTAGATTGTGAAATGAACTGTGGGCAACATGAACCCCTCTCTCATCCATATTTTGATTCTACTTTTTCCAATTTTATATTTTCATATCTCATCATATAAGGGATGAGAGAAACGCCTGATTACTTTTGATGTAAGACGTTTCATTACGGGTACACTATCTAATATGTCCCTATTTAATATCAGAAGATATTAAATAGGGACATGTCTGGAATCAGAAACTTACATCTGGATGTCCAAAAGCAGGCGGGTTAAACACAAAACGCTGTGGGAAACTAAACACAAAGTACGAGGCGAGAACATCGACATCGGCAACAAATCAGGGAAACACGAGGACTAAACGCAGCATCTCGTCTACTAATGAGACACTAAACGGAAAGGAAACGTAACACGTCAAAATAAAACAGGAAACAGAGTAAACAAAGATCATTATTATGAAATGAGAATAAAGTATTGAACTTTGATAGCCTGCAAATCTATGATACCTGCCCTTATAAGTGATTAAAGGCTTTATTTTACAAAGCATTATGAATATGTATGTGTCCTTACAACTATGATTAAACAATGTTATAGTATTTTAAGTAGGTATGTTTATATATTACAGGCATGGGAATTATAAAAACTGCAACCCTTTTTTCCAAGCTTCATGTTCACAATGTGGTATGTTTGCCAATGTCATTGCACACACCCAGGGGAGGTTTATGTACTTGGTGTTTTTTCGTCATATCTTGAAGATAAAACACATTGTTTTATACTCAAGCTTACTGCAAGACATATATGCTAAATAGTGCCGTCCGGGCTCCACGAAACATAAATAAATCCCATCACATCTTGACAGCAACACGCCGAGTGATGTCAGCAGCAGAGACATTAACATTAACATCACAGGACAAAGCGATGGAGGGAGTGCCTCTTGAAAAGTGATATCGGAATAAATAAAAAGAGATGGCCCATATACAAAATGAAATGCCAACGCACGTGGTACTTGATTGTGTTATGCCGCTGTACCAGCAGGACACCGGGGCGGACGCCACGGTTGGACCTGTGATCTTTCAGTGGTGTCATGTTGCTGGTGTCCTTGCTCTCCGTGCTTTAAAGCGCAGCTCGGGGCAATGGCGCAGCGCTCTGCAAGTGCTTGGGCTATATAAAGCATTCACTCAGCATGTCAGGGCCCATTTACTGTGCCATATGCTCTTTTTCGCTAAATGGATTAATGCATCGAGAGCATGCTGACCCGCGGCGGGAGGTCACGGCCTTTGGTTGCACCCTCTTTGGATCTAATAGCATCAGTATCTCATTTGATATCTGACTTTTAACGCATGCGGCATGCGTAGGGCGGTGGTATCCCCTCACACAATGGACAAAGGCACGGTGATATTAGCAACATGTATTATGCCGGTTAGAAGTTCCAACACCTAAATGTGAAGGAAGAGGTGAGAGGAAAAGGACAGCGGTGGACTAAAAGAAGAGGAGGAAATAGAGCGATCCATCCAGTACGTCGAGAAATCCTCTCATAATTAGCTACACTATAATAAACAAGTGTATCTATATGTACACAGCCATTGATGAGGCAAAATTAAACTGATATCATGACCTTATTATGTCTCGTGGCTTCACAACTGCTCCGTGAGAAACAAATATTCATCTTGTTGTGGTTTACGAGGAGAAAATCTTCCAGCCGCCTCCCCTTCGTTTGAGTTTTATTCTGAGCTCTCCTCGGGGTAAGGCTGGTTAAAGACGCCAAGATCCCTGATATCCAGACACACTGAGTATTACTCCACCCATCGGCTCCGTATCTCTTTGGACGTTGAACGCAATCACTGTATTTTATTATTACGGTTCCACAACTGTTAAAAGCACATCCTACTTCTGAGATTGTGATGAGTATCAAAGCGACACAGAGGCGATGAATGAGATTATTTTCATTAATTGGCTCACTGAAGTGTGTCTGTTTGCCTCTTGACTTTCTGTGCTTTTCAACATTGAGGCCATTGAAAAGTCTTTGCAAACGTGCACGTTTTCAGACTGTAATTGCTCTCTGCCATTTGGAGGAACTACTCAGTAAAAAAAAAAAAAAAAGCTGCTAATGCGTCCACACGTCTGCCAGCATGCTATTTAATCACATCAAGTCAGAATCTCTTGAGCAGCTGGCACATGTTTGGCTCGGTGTCTCTCGACGCGCCACGCAACATTTAAGAGGCATAATCATATGAATTCGTCAAAGTTGGGAGATCTCGCCCACACATCACACTTCACAGGTGTCATTCCTCTTGCTGAATGCACAGTCTGACAATCTCTTCACACTCTGCACTGCATTTTCCCTTCGGCAGGAGGGGGGCGGCCCCCGTGGCTCGTTCAAATGCCATTTGTTGTCAATGCTATTGAGCTTCAATGGGGTAAAAGGGAAGAGCAATGCCGAGTTTGCATAATGCAACAGCCACAAAATGTATCTCCGATATGGGAAGAGAGAAACATATCACAAAGGAAGATTTTTGCAAGCAATGCTGTGATGCTTTAGATCAAACAGAATTATTTTCCATGGAGATGCGTTCTGCCCAAAATACTGTTACCAGGTTTTGGGTACATGTTGTTTTACACCTGAAACTCTTTGAATGAAATTAATAGATCATAAGAAAGGTGACCACCGTTAACAACCACTCATTCTGCTTCACCGTCATGGAAACATTATTATTTACCAAGACTGAATACCTCCTTTGAATCAGTTCATTTGTTTAGAATAACTGTATCAATCTTATTCTTTACCAAACTTGGAAAACAGTCCTTCAGAGTATGATCAAAACATTGCAAATGTTAAACCCAAACTTACTTCTGGAAGATTAAAACAAGTGGGCTCCTCATTAAATCCCCTTTCTTTCATGCAAATTCACCTCCAGAAGATATTTTAAGGAGTAATGCATCCTTTTTTCTTCACGTTTGTTTAATTTCGGGGATGAAGGGTATACCGTATTTCCTCTGATTGCAAAAGCAGCCAGTTTCATCTGCTCTTGTGCCGTTCGGGGTGTTTCTGACTGAAGTACGTAAAATATTCTTTTAGGCAGAGTGAAAATCTGCATTTACTGATATTTTTCGGATGTAACCGACCGAGGAGTTCGTTAACTGGTACATTTCTTAGTACATGCCCCAGCACACAAAGGTGTGTGATCCTTTGATCCCATAAAATATGCAGCTGAGTGAGCAATTGATTCCCTTCTCAGTGTAAAAACTACCTCGGGATGCTCCGTGCATGTGTGCGAACAAGTATGTGTGTAAATCTTGTGTGCGTGCATACATATATTGTATGCACTTAAGGTGATCATGAGCACGGCTATAGATCATGGTATGGTGACCTTCTCCCTGACTGTAATGGGATAACAGAATGAGACAACAAGCAATTATAATGTTAATGAGGAGAGTTATTTGCTTACATCCTGTATACCCTCAGTGGATTGCGAGCATGCATCTTTCCTCCCATTGTTTTCCTCGCAGTGTTTGATATACCGCCATGCAGCAGCCAGGCAGCAGCCAGGCAGCATGGTGTATTCCCTGCAGTGGTAAGCTACTGCACAAAGGCACGGTCCATGGGGGATAATCTAAGCCCCCTTAACTGACCACGCTTTGCCCCCCCATCGTGTAATTTACGAAACAACATGTGCCTCTAACACATGTGGGCTTGTGATATTAGCAGGACATGGACGGAGTCAGATAGCGAGAAGAGAAAGGATGAGCAGTGCCTCGGAAAAGGTGTGGGGAGCTGGAGATGAAGCCTCTCTGAGTTGTTCCAAGAATACTGACCCACCCACAGACTTGTCTCATTCCAGATTGGTGGAATATCCCCAGAGACAGGTGTGCAAATGTCTGCAGACAATCTATCTCGCTCCCTCTCTCTGTGTCTTTCCTTTTGATTCCCCCCCCCCCGTGCAAAAATAAAACCCACTATGGGACGGAGACGAAAGCCACATTGTACACAGAGCACGGTTTGGCAGACCTCAAATTAGAGACTCCGGAATGTTGGTTATGATAAGAGGATCAGGCTGAGTAATGGGTTCAGAGGATGATCGCCTGTTTCCCGGTCTAACGATACAGGGAAGAGGGAAAAAAAGAGTCACCGATGCATGCAGGGGGGGTTTGCGCATCCCATCTGCAAAACATGGGATTATGGGAGACAATAGGTAAATCCACCAGTGAGTTCCAAGGGGAACGCTCTGGCAAATGTGTGCACCATGCACACGTGCACAACTGCAATACGCACAGATTACAGACAGCAATAGCCCTCATGTCGGCGGGATAACCTCCGGTTGTGTGTGCTAAATAATTCTTGGTCAGATTAAATGCCATTTGTCCATTTGCATGTTTATTCCCCTCCTCCTGGGAGAAGAGGAGATGGCAGATATGCGTAATTGAAATATGCTGTTCTAGGCCTAGAGGAACAGCTTTGTTTAATGGCAGCATGTGTGGCATAATATTTACTGGCTCACGTTCAGGGAATCCATTTTAAAACGGGACAATATCTCCTCACTGTAAAAACTGAATGCACCCAGCGGCCACAGTGCATTGAATGAAGAGCATCTGCTGCAGACCTCTCGCACTGCCTCCAAATCCGGAGCGCCAGAGGGGTTGAGACAAAACACATTGTGGAGAAGGGCAGGTGACTTAGAGGGCTGCACTAAGCCTTACCTGCTGCTTTATCATTTAATGGTAAAATATGTATATGTATTCTCCACCAAAAAGTACATTAAGATGTTTCAGCACCATGGACAGAGACAGACAGAACGCTGGAGGGAGACCATCTGTATTAAATAGTAAATTGATAATCAATTTGGTTAGCTAATAGGCATGCAAATCATTTTCATAACAGTATACAAACCAATGATTAACCAAGCATTACACATATCTGGTCCATCTATGTAGTATTTACAGATGTTTTACCATTTCTTCAGGGTTTAAATTTATTTAGTAATTTTCAAAAAGTAGTTGCTAAAGCCGGTAAAAAGGCGTAATATGTGCAACATGAAAGATTTAATAATTCCTACATAAAATGGCTCACAGGAAGATTTTGTTGTGTTGAGTGTTGTGTAGTCCCATTCTATTGGAGCCGAAGACTAGGCAACTCGATAAATAGCCCAACATGTGAGAGAAGAGAATGTCTTTCTATCCTCGGGTAAACACACCCTTTAAAATAACAAATTGTGACTGATAATAATTGGTAGACATATTTATTTTGCATTTTATTTTTTTATGATTTAAGAAAATCATAAACTAAATGTTAATTTAACCTGGTTCTCATCAGGTGACACACCTGCACAAATACCCAATAATTCATCCAGTTTGCATGAAGTGACTTTTTTTTCCCCAGCTTCCGAAGCACAGCACGTCCCGGTGACTAATGCTGCAGTGTCGCTTGGCATTTAAGAAAAGAGCTCGTCAACGACAGCGAGCAACACCGATAAACATTTGCATCCATACCAAAATGCCACTAATTGCCTAAATTGGCGTAGCTCGAATGTGGCCCTACTTAGACTCCCCTGAAGTCTCAGCCATTTGCGGTATTGAGGCAAGACGCCCTTTTCATCCTTTCTGGCATCAATTAAGGACTTAATTTCACTAGAGTCAGACAGAGACTGCAGTCTAATTTCTCCATCAGAAATGTCATTACTGGGCTGTTGGAACAGTAAATCATCTCAGAGAATGGAAGCTGTAAGTGCCTCTCAGACTTGATGAGACACTAGCAGGCAATACAAAAAACCATGTTCAAATGACAAAAGTAATGAACGAGCCGCTAACCTGACTGAGGGCCAGAAAAGATAGAGGAATGTCGCTCTAGTACTAAAAAACAAAGTGGGCTGTGGGTGATATAGCTCTCAGCTCACACAAGGACACATCCACGCATTGGAACCTAACTAAGTGTCCTTACCTTGCGAAGGCGTGTTGTATAATCTCTAAATTGCCACCGAGAGAATGCAATATATAATAGCTTAAAACTGATAGCGTTAAGAGCTCATCCGGCAGCACCGTTCCAACTGAGCCTTCTCACAGACAGGGGTTGGATCTAATCTATTGATTATAGTGCTGAATGTTCCAGCGGGAGGCGGAATGAGTTATTTCGGTATACTGGTGTGAAAGGAAGTCACAAGAAGGAGTCGAGAAGGAACAACAGGACATCCAGGTGTCCAACGCGAATGAATAACACCTCACCAGGGATGCACGGTAGAAGTACAAAGAGGGGAAAAGAGGTGGTGCTCGAGGGTCCACGGAGCGCCTTCTCGCTGGCGGCCTGGGGAGGCGTGGGTGTAATAGATTAAACCAGTCACTGGGGGCTCATCCCATGTTCCCGACCCGGCCCACTAAGAGTGGCAGCGAGAGTCTTTCCCACTCACTCCACTGCAGTGTGGACGGGGCTCAACCAGGGCGCTCCACTGTTCAGAGCGCTAGGGGATGGGGGGTAGTTGGGGGGGGGGGGGGGGGGGGCGGTTGGAGATGCTTCAAGGCAGCCAAGGACACAAACCCATGTGACTGATGGCAGCACAATAAAGTGAGCATTCCCTCTCCACGGTGCTAAGATCCCCCCCCAACAAGTATTCACAGGGACAACAAATCGCTCTCTGAGGCATGTAAGCTTTTCTCTGCCGCTGATAAGCTCGTTGTACTCCGTGTGGCAGCGCGGTCAGTCGACTGCTTATGCGCAATGATGGCCGGAGGACTTTAGCATCCTTCCATCCATCCATCCATTGTCAAACCGCTTATCCTGCACACAGGGTCGCGGGGGGGGGGCTGGAGTCCATCCCAGCCAACTTCGGGCGATAGACAGGGTACACCCTGGATTGGTCGCCAGCCAATCGCAGGGCTACACAGAGACACACAACCATTCACACTCACATCCAAACATCTACGGGCAATTTAAAGTCCCCAATTAACCTGATCCCCAGAGCATGTCTTTGGACTGTGGGAGGAAGCCGGAGAACCCGGAGAGAACCCACGCAGACACGGGGAGAACATGCAGACTCCACACAGAAAGGCCACTGGGCGGAATCGAACCCAGGACCTTCTTGCTGTGAGGCGACAGTGCTAACCACCACGCCACCGTGCCGCCCCTATTTTCACCTTGAAGGTAGAAAATAACTTCTTTAGCTCATCGAGCAGTGTTGGGACCAACGGCTTCCAGATGATGGGTGCTGTCGTGGGGGATCAGGAGGTCTTTGGCCTCGCTAGAATTAAGCATCCAGACGCGACGCTAATATGGCCGTGCTGCCTCTCAGTGCTGCAATTAGAAATGAATTATATATATTAGATATTCTCGTCTGGCTGAGCTTTGGTTTACTCCCCGAGGATGAATCGTGTGAGTGGGTGTAAACGATTCATACGTGATATTGCAAAAAATAAGATTCTGCGCTAAACGGATTCAAGAATACTCTGCAAATCATAGATTAAACACTTTTTTCCACACTATTTAATCTCTTCCAGTAATAATTATTGAAATCAGCCTGCTAATGACTCACTGGGCTGTAAGCAGGACCTTTCAAGGGGAAAGGCTCTTCGCGGTTGGCAGAAGACTCTCCCGCCCGTATTGAGAAGAGTATTGAACTCTGCTATCCTAAAAACGAACATTATACACAAAGAAACAGGGAACCTATTCATTATGCACATATCTCCCTGCTCCTCCAATACCCCAAATAACCAGCAGGCCATGAAAAGAAGAAGGTGTAACACGCTGCGGGGGAGGGCACCAGAAACCAATTCCACTTCACGGATTCCCACTTTGCATACCATCATCAAATGGATCATCCATTGTTCAGTATCCACAAGAGTAAAACTGACAATTCTCTTGTGTTTGAAGCGAAATGCTGTACCTGCGAGACTGTGATGCCCTGATTAGTCCTCCCGTTACGAATTAACAAATTCCCTTGGAACATAACAGGTTCAACTGGCAGAAAAAAAAGGGTTCCTTCATTCAGTATCACTGGCAGTGCAATGAAGGTGCACATTTACATATCAAAGGGCGCTGCGCCATGTCTAGAATTTCAAGTGTGTTCTGTTGTGATGTTGAAGAGCAGCAGCACTGACATAGGAGGAACTCGCTCTGTGCTCCTTACAAATTCCTCCGTTAAATACACTTCCTTGTTGCGTACCGCGGCAAGCCACGGAAGGTGCAACACAAGCGGAACCACGAAGTTCAACATGCGGCGGTGTGTGCAACTGGCTTAAGGGTAGTAAATGTGTGGGTTAGGGTTATACTTACTCACACAGCACTGGTTGGGAGAAAATAAGTAGGTCATCCTCCAGAAAGAGTAAAGAAAACCCCGGATTTCAGACACTCAGTCAGAGAATGAACTGCTGTTTTCTTTTTTTTTTTTACCCTTTTTGAGAATTTTCCCTCATGGCCCGAGTCAAAGCGTTGACACATTAGCACGTCTTCTCATTAACTCGGAGTTTCTCATTACCCCTTCCTGGCCCCATTTTATTCCTGGTTAACAGCAGACACCCCGGTAATACTTGCACATTGGTGAATCTCAGACACATTAAAAAAGGCAGTGAAGCTCTCAACAGTTCTGTTCTACACCCGAGACCAGGATATGTGAATTGATCTGAGAGACTCTCCTGCCAGTTAATCATGGCTGTCCATGCATTGTTCCATCTCTCCTCCATCTGCTGAGGAAATGAGCTGCTGCATTGTGTTACTCTGTCGTCCCCTCTTCTCTTTGCTGCTACTTAATAAGGACCCTCAGGAGAAAAGAACCAGTCCTGATTCAACACTACGGCGTGTGCAAAAATGAATGCATATGTCAAATTAACTACTTTGCATTCAGTTGGAAATGGGCGGGACAAAATCACAAGTTCACCACAAGTTTAGATGTGTGGTGTCGTTCAGTGATGAGACTTTTGAGGTCAAGCAACCAGCCTTTAAATAGAAAAAAGCACTGTGTAAAAAGAGCACGTTCACAACGTCCTCCTGTATCGGATGATCCTTAAAAGTGAGACAGTTCTAAAAAGGTTGAGAGTTTGTCCTAACCGTGGTGAATAATACAGCGCGTTGAGAGGGGAAGCACTCTGTCTCCTTCGGGCCCCGCGAGGCGCCGGCTAACGAGGCCTGCGTCACGTACACCTCCCGCTGTCTGGTCCAACCCCATCGCCCTCCGTCCTCCTCCGTCCTCCTCCGCCTCCTCCGCCCCGCGTGTGGATTTCTGCTGAGCTCCGCAATGCTGTCCGTGTGGTGGCAGATTGGGATGTACGGGGGAAACTTGGCCGGTAATCGTTCATTTATATCATATTTCATTTATTTGTTTATGCATTCCAAAGATTAAAAATGTCTTATTTGAATTACTGAGGCTTTGGCTGATTCCAAAAAAACTCTCTATTAGAAGCAAATTGCATTGCATTCCTTGGACTTAAGGAATAATGTACATTTTAGGCCCCTTTGGGGCTGTAAGTTGCCGAGAGGTCTTTTTAGTCTGCTGGTGGGGCTCAGCGTTTGAATGACGCCTGGAATGAATTCCATTTTTCTACGTCACCGTCGCTCCGGGGCGCTCTGTCTTCTCAGTGTTGTCACTTGTTGAAAGAGATTGAAAGGGACAGAGTGTATTTCCTGTTGAAGGATCCTGTAGCCGTGTCTAGCCAGTTGCATCTGGCACACTGTAATCAAACCAATCACGCTGGTTGATGGTCAATGATTGCTTTCAGATTGGCTTGCTTTCACATCGCTCTCACTTCCCTTTTCTTTTTACGGACACCTGCCGCAGCAGCAAGACTGTGAAACCCACGGAGATGGAGGCGAGACGGGCGGCTGGAGGAGCGTCTGGAATCGGGGGCCGCGCCGCCTCTGATCATTTCTGGTGGTCTGCTCTAATTGGAGCGCTAATTCATGTGCATTTAACGCAGAGAGACGACTGGTGTTGTTTTATTTTTAACATATGTCCACCATCGCCCCCCCCCCCCCCCCCTCCCCTCTCCCCCCTCCTCTCTCCTCTTACACCGCGTCTCCTGACTCGCGGACACATTTTGCCGCGTCGTTACCAGTTGTCTTCGGTCAGAGGCTTTTGGAGCGACGTGCCAGAGGAGGCCGAGTCCTGGGGAGGGGCGATAGCGTTCATGCCATGGCGCTTCCATGTTGCTCCATTTGAAATACACAGAAAGGAATGTCTCTCATGTGACCGCGGACCGGCAGAGCGTGACCGGCGGCGAGCTCGCCAAGTGCGCTCGGTCGCGGGTGAGGGGGCAGCAGACGTGGCGGGAGGCCGAACGCGGATGTCACTGCCGTCTGATGTTTGCGCCTCGGCTGCAGACACGCCCCGAGGTTTCGGATTCCGCCTCTCGCCTCCAGCTAATTGACCCTGAGCTGAAATGTCGGCGGCTCGGGGAGGCAGAACACGTGAACCGAGAAGCTCGTGGCGTGAGAACTCTTACGGAGGGGCGTCGTTTCTGCTCAACCAAGACAGTGCGGCTTGACATCGTGTGGGGGGAGAGTGGGGGGGGGGGGGAACCATTTCAGCGTATTTTGAGTGACAACATGCAAATTGGGAGACATCCAAAGACTGACACTTTTTGGATATGAGGAGGCTGATGTTTGCAATTGATTGCAGTTACTCACCCTTGAAAATACTGACGAAAATAAGCAGAAGGCAATCCAGCTGTCATCTTGTTCACCGCGTTTCTTCAAGTGCTCCCGCGTGTTGTTTGCTACGGAGAAAGTAAATTACAGCACAAGTTCCACCGCGTGCTGTAGCCCCCATTATCATCATTATTTCAAAATAAACTGTAAAAGCCGCATTAACGGGCTTTTTCTCCTCTGTTTCTTTGTTAAGCACCTGGACTACGAAAGCAAGAAGGCGTACACCTTTAAGGTCGATGCCACCAATGCTCATCTGGATCCACGGTTCCAAAGCTTCGGGGCCTTCAAAGACACGGCCACAGTGAAGATTAACGTTTTGGATGTGGACGAGCCCCCGGTGTTCAATAAGCCCTCCTATGTGATGGATGTGTACGAGGACACGCCCGCGGGCACCATCATCGGAGCGGTGACGGCGCAGGATCTCGACGCCAGCGGCAGTCCAGTCAGGTGGAGTTAAACACTTCTTTCTAACACAATAAAGTCTTTACGCATGAGCCCGAGCAACAGCTGCGTCGCACTCTACCAGAGAAGTTCCATCGGCGGAAGCGCTTGCAGCGGCGTCGGATGGTTGGGACGCTCCCCAGAGCCACGACACACACATACACCATTAGGCGCATGTATTTGACCAACATTGCGTCTGATTTTACCGGCGATTACTCAGGCTAAAGGACTGGGTGTAGCTCTTTTTATGGGCAAATATTGTGCAATTGGGCTGAAATGCTTCAGTTTTGTGTCCTGAGAAATAGACGTAATTCTCAATCATTACTATAATTGAATTGAAGTGAAGGGGGCCGCGAAGTGCACACAGGGTATGTCGTGTTGTACATTTCTTGTTTATTTGTTTGATGTAACGCTTGCTGTGCTGTAGATTGGGTGGACAGAAACACAGAGACAAGCTTTTAAAGAAAGCGCCGCGTGTTCTCGTATCATCCAGAAGGACCAGACATCACACTGCGGTAAATACTGAGAGTGAATGAAGCGGATCTTCCTGCACATCTTCTTCTAGAGAGGTTTTATTATTAAACCAAATATCCCCGGTTACTCCCGCGAGGATAGAAGAGCCGAAGGAAGAAGCACTGTGATACTGCAGCCAGTGATTGAAGCTTTTAGAACTCTAATCCATTCGTCAATGTCTCCCGTCTCCATTCATCGACGTCATCACGGGCCTTAATCTTGAGAGTATTGTCAGCTTTACTCATCAGCGGACTAATCAATCCATGTAGAACGTTTGACATTGTCATTGTCGTGTATCATCATTCACACATCATCGCATGGCAGCTCCGGACCTGTTATATATTATAATGTAATGACTTTATTAGGTACCCGATTCCTGCAACTTTTGGAATGCAAATATTATTTGGCTTTAGTTTGAGAATTAACTTACAGTAGAGTGTATATTCAGTTCAATCACTCGGTAAAGAGGTAATACATTTTTAATTATTGTTAGCACAAGAGCGTCTTTAGCTTCTGTATTGTGATTTGTTCCTCGGCGAAACTGATATATTTCCCTCTTGTTACCGACACGCTCAAATATTCAGATAATTTACATTTCATTGGATGAGCCGCGCGGGTCTAGAAAGTTGCATGATGGCTTATTGTAGCTCCACAGTCTCCTCCATTGATCCTGAAAGCTGCAGATTGATCGCTGAGTGGATGTTACCATTCTAATAGTTCATATATATATATATAAATAAATTACATATAAATCCAAATTGAACATAACGCTGTAGCCACACAAAGCAAAGGTACAGAAAATGAATGCAAAGTCTTTTTTCATAGAACTCAGACATTAACGCTCATCTAAATGAAGTCGTAGCCTGACAAAATGTCCCCCGGGTCCTGAGTCATTTTACAGCTCACTGTGCTGCAGTTAGTCTCTCTCGAGCTCATCGGGTGGGAGATTCAAACATCACTGCTCTGTTTTATGGATCCGACACGCTGATTCATACTCAGTCTCCCCATCCAGCTACCACACCAGTAAACACACACACACACACACACACTGCACTATAGTCGGGCACCAGAGTGGCAGATAACAATAGACCGTCATTGGCAAAGACAAAAGAAGTGCGTTCTTAAAAATTCATGACGACCATTTTTGCTTTTGACCTCCTCTCACGGTCGCTCCTTTTGCTCCCGCACGTTGTAGAAATGGTTCCTGTAAGATGTGTCGCTCAAGCGTAGCGCAGATACAGCAAAGATATCTGTTGCATGCAGAGAAGTTGTTTTATTATGAATATTTTATTCCACAGAAAACAAAAGAATAAGAAGAAGTATGTACAAAAAGGAATCGTATTTGTCCCCGAGACTTTAAATATTCATCAATAGCACATCTGGCATTGTTCATTTGGTGCATCCGGAAGGAGCAGCCTTGCGTTCTTCACTTACAAATAATAGACCCGAAGACCCATCATGCATAGGGAATCATGCTTTTAGACTTTGGTCAGACTGATTCTGCTGTTTAACTCCATCTGGGGAAACAAAGGGGCCTCATGAATTCTGCATTGTCGGCCCGACTGCAGAGCTTCCTATAGTTCGGTAGCCTTTCACGACTGGACTTTATGTTTCCGTCTGAAACGATGGCATCACAAATCGCACCCAGATAAGATCACGAACAACAGAGAGAGGGAGATCTAAAAAACGACGGCGGCGTAAAATGAACACAGGCTTTTTTGTGATCACCTTTTTTGTACCGTCTGTAATCTTCTCTGTGCTGAAATAAGATTTCGGCTGTTCAAACCAGGTGATAACGTTGCAATTAATTTTCATATCTGCAATTCTCAGTTCCGAGTCGCGCTTAAGTAGCGTCTTTGGATCTGTCATTTCTTTGTCACAACTGTTGATGAGCTGCATTGTGCTTGAAGATAACTCAGGGATTGAGTCAATTACAAGTAGAACCGTTTTCATGTTTTCTTTCTCACAAGAGTGGGAAGGAAACTGTTTGTTTTTTCTGCCATTTACACAATCAGATGCAATGTGTAGTTTTCTGTCTGTCTAACCACCAGGTCACACTGACACTGTAACGCTCGCCTCAGTAGCAGCGAGACTCCAATAATCCCGACCCCCCCAGAACGCATGTGTGCCCCCAGGAAACATCCAAAGCCGCTGATCTTTTGAACTCTTTATATTTATCAAAGAGACTAACGGCAAACTAGTTTGGACACGTTCATGTTCACTTGAAGCCTCGGCGCCTTTTTAAAGGAGGACGTGAAACAGAATTGGAGGAACCAAAGCTTGTAAAAAAAACATAAAACACATGTATCTGATGTGTTTTTTTCTTTTAATAATGTTCATTAATGACCCGGGGGTTTGAATGTGCTCTAAACCTCTTTCTATTAATGACTCGAGTCCAGTTTGAGTCTCTACAGTGTCAGATAATATTAACAGGAAAAACCCTTTGGTGATCTAATAGCTCGCTAAGAGACAAATAAGGCAGGATAGTGGCGTGGGGGGGCGGCCCTTAGTGTGGAAAACACAGGCTAAAGCCCCTCAGTAATTAATCCTCTGTCCAGTGTAAGTGCCCACGGGCAAGGCATCAAACCCCTTCAGCGCAACAACACATTTTGTCTGCTGGGAACTCAGCTGACGACCACAAAATAATTAATGAAAAAAGAGCCTTTTAAGATGAAATAGCATGGCGTGATCAACGGCGCTGTCAGCAGCACGCCGCCCGGTTTCAGATCCCTTCTGTGAGGAATTCAGAGCCACTGGGCCGGACCAAAGACGTCCTCCTCAGAGGGGACATCGCGCCCTCTGTTCTCAGAATCCAAAGCAACATCTCACGCCCCGGCTCTGCGAGATTTTTCTACTGTGCCTGAAATTCATTTTCGCCCCTCCAAGAAACACGGCCAAAGTACACGCGCCCCGTTATGGGATCGGAACGTATCTGCGGTCCTCAGCATATTTTCTGGAAATGACCATTCAGAATGAGTAATGAAGGCGACGCCAGCATTACTTCTCACCTCGCTCATATACATGAGGCCGGAGGGAAAATGACTGCGGTTTAATTCTCTGGTTTATGTTGGAAATGGACGCCGTTAAACAAAAACGTTCTTGCAGGTATTCCATCGACTGGAAGAGTGACTTGGACAGCTACTTTGACATCGATCCAGTGGAGGGAACGATTTCGACGAACGAGCTCCTCGACAGAGAGAGCATCGCCCGGCACAACATCTCCATCGTGGCCACCAAACTCAGTAAGCATGACGACGAGATCCATCGCGGCCGACGCAGCCGTCGCTGTGCTTCCGCCGCCATAATCGGTGTGAAGGATTTAACACACTTTTGCTCAAGTCAATACTCAATCCCATTTTGCCGGAAAGCTTCCGCGATGACTATAAACTGTGTCTTCGAGACAGTGTCTCCTCTGGCGTGCCCCCCCCCCACCCCCTCGACTCTGTTTTCATTTGTTTTATCTCTTTTCCTCTTGTTTATTGACATTGGCATTGAAAAAGAGCAAGTCGTGCCAGAGTCGACTTTTACCTACAACGCAGTAAAGTCGGAACCTTCTGGAGCTTTACAGCGTGTTGGGGAAGAAGGAACAGACGCCCGGCCGCGGATTTTAAGACGTGTCATCAAGCTAATTATGTTTTTATGAAGGAAGCGGCGCAAATTTCCGGATAAATAAGCAAATCCATCGTCATCAAGTCATCAAATCGGCTGAGAACCGTCAAAGTCATTATCCCGGAGGCTGGCTGGTGCTCAATCAAAATTACGCACGCCGTATATTCATTAGAACAGACTGTGAAATATGAGCTGCTAAAACTTGAGTCATTGTCGCCTTGGCAACCGACATTACCCGCTTCCCCTCAAGGTCATTGTAGTGACATGCTTATTCTGCATCCAGTGTGTGTGTGTCTTTGTGTGGCTTTTGTGCATAAATGTCAAGGAGCTGGAGGAAGAGGTGGGCCCGAGAGGAGGGGGGGAGGGGGTGATGGATGGAGGTTTTACAGTACACGCTTGTTACATATTTAGTTCATACAACCTAATCATGGGGGGGGGCTTATAAAAACCCACCATCTGAGGAGGATTCATGTTTCTACTGGTTAAAAACTAAGCGCGTGCGGTTCAGACGCCCCTGGAATAAAGCCTCGGGCCCCCCGGAGACCTGCCTGTCATCAGCTGAGCCTTTGTTTCTAAGTAGCTAAACGTTTCAAGGACGTTCCGCGTGTCACGATTACGCGTCTTGGGCTTTTCAAATGCCGCATAGGTTTAGTCAACAGAACCACTTTTTATTCCTTTTTCTTAACCGTAACCAGGAGAGTAAAACTTAAACAGCATAACATTGGTACCAAAAGTAACTCAACAATACTTTGGGACAGAGGCGGTGGTCTCCTTTCGTTTGTCCCCACCATGAATTGACCTTGCTGAGATTTGTGAGAACTTTTTACGTTCCTCCTCTGAGCTGCACTCTATTGACATCTTTGGGATGTTGTCTGTCTATTATTCATATTTTAAAAGCGTGAAGAAGAGCAATAAATATTGAAGCGAGACACCTTGAAAACCGAGAGTAATAATCCATTTTATGAGGAGAGGTCGTGTACTGAAAATCTGACATTTCTACACTCTCGAGGACCCTCAGTTGGACC
Organism: Gasterosteus aculeatus; assembly: GCF_964276395.1. Taxonomy (NCBI): domain Eukaryota; kingdom Metazoa; phylum Chordata; class Actinopteri; order Perciformes; family Gasterosteidae; genus Gasterosteus; species Gasterosteus aculeatus. The sequence continues at coordinate 19,535,422 of NC_135708.1, read as the reverse complement.
TGCAGAGCAGTTCTCAATATTTACTAAATTCATGCAGAGCTCCACTTTTGACCCGTGTCTGCGTTGGCGGCGCGTCCTTGCTGCCAATGCTTTTCAATATTGTTCCACCCACACCTTTTATTCCCCGTTACAATAACAGAGGGGAAGTGTCCAACAGTACGGGGTGAAGGACAACATTGGCCTAGAATAAAAGGAGCGCGTACGCTGCTGTGATTCGTACGACACGTGCGTTGGAGACTTACTCCGCTTAAAGGAAGACTCTGAGTTTACGCCGCAGTCATGCAGCAAAGCAAGAGCGCTCTCTGCTGCTCTCCCGCCACAGAGCACAAGCCGAATAAGGAGCCCGGGTTAAATTAATTTAAGCCCTGTGGCAATTTTTAGGAGTCAAACACAGGGGAAGAGCTATTAAATGCAATAATAACCTTGGGAGGAGGCCCGCTCTCCGTCTATTCACAGCGGAGTGAGTGTTGTTTCACACTGAAGATGGAGTTTGTGTTGAGATGTTTCTTAGTTATTCTAACCAATGTTGCACTTTCAACAGACAGTTGAACATAAGAAGTACTATCTCTGTTTCGCGTTTTATCCATTTTATTGATTTGTGGTTTAATGTGTGCTCGGTTGATTGTTTTTTTTATTAAGATGAGCTCATTCAGAAAAAGTTATACCGAGCAATGAAGCAGTAAAAAGCCGGCAGCTTCATGGCTAACCAATCACGCACCCTGCAGCATCACTCCATCTGCATTAATAAAAATGAATAGAGCATTTTTTATGGAGCCGAAATGCTGACGCCAGCCAGATTTGCACATAACCGCTGTGCCATTGCTCCATCTAGTGGGCTGAGAGACACATCACCGATGCTGCAATGAGAGCCAGTTTATAGTAATGGAGATGAGGTCTTGAGATGAGGAGGAAGAAACCATAAACCTAAATCTGGAACCCGTAAAGACTCTTATGCCCTTTTCCTCACAGATATCATTGATCTAGATTTCAAGTCGTTCTAACTTTTTTGATGCCATAGAAGTCAGGAAGTCGATGACAGAAGAGATCAGATGTTTTTGCTGGCAGAGCATCAGTCCGTAGTTCAGTCGGTTCAAAGCAGCAAATCCCACGTCCAAGTGTCATTTTTACCTCGGTGGGAAGATTGCTTTTTCCGTCAAGGTCAGACACAGGTTGCTAACTGAGCTGTGGCTGCGTCTCAATCCCCTCGATACGACCCCCCCCCCCCCCTCACGCATTCTTCTACACACCCATGCACTGGTACTCACACCGACAGGAGCAAACTAAGCCCCCCCACTGCAGAGCAAAGCCTATTCCCACATCAAATCCATAAAGTTTACCTTGCTTGGGCTTCCGCACTAAAAGAACATTTCCCCATTGTGCCGCTGCGGTGAGGAAACATTGTAACAAACAACCCCGGATTCAAGTGGTCCCTCTCTGGGGGGCTTTCAAACTCAAATTAATATGGGCTGCACACCTCGTGGCTAAAACCCACGACACAGACGATATTCTCTCTTTGGAGCCACATCCCATTATGAGAAGCGTGCTTTATTTGTAGTCAGCGCACGGGAGTCATCTAGCGTGTGTTTTTTTTTTATTATTTAAACATCGGCGTCCGGGTGCAATTCATGCGGCGGCATGTTCCAGACACAGGAGGTTCCGCTGCACAGCGAGCTGCGGTGGTGCAGCAGTTAGCGCGTTAGCACCCGCTCAAGGTCACTCGGCCTCTTTAATCCCCATGGTCATCCTGCTGCAACACCGGTGAACCTGTGTGGCTCGGGCCAAACCCGTGGGACAGTAGTACCTTCCGTGGCCACGTTCTCTGCTGTGGCGTCACAGCGAGCACGTGTAATGAAGCCCTGCTGTGTGGTGTCTCCTTCTCCAGATAGTCCAGTGCTGACCAGCCGGGTGGCCGTCGCCGTCAACGTGCTCGACATCAACGAGTTCCCGCCTGAACTCGCCGGTCACCACGAGACCTTTGTTTGTGAAAACGCCAAAGTGGGACAGGTATTTTCATGAGACACTCTCCTCTCTGCCTCTCTGTGTGCACACTTCATGCCATCCAGGTGTTTAACGCAGCAGATTTCTTTCCCCAGTTTAAGGCGAGTTGATTCTCCAGGGAGTGGATAACTGTTGATTGTCGTGTTGTTGTTCTTCCCTTCAAAACGGTTAGACTGGATGTGAAAGGTGTGGATTCATAAATTAATGCTGCAAGTGTCAATGTTTACACTTCAGCTGGAATAAACGCTGATGTTTACGTGTCTGGGGATGTTTTTTTTTCTGCTTCTCTTAGCATTTGCTGTTATAAATACACATATTTAGCTTTCACTTTGGCGCCTAACAGAAGGTTGATTTCTGGGGTTCTGCTCAAGATCACTTGAATAAAACCTTTTATTTCAAGGGAGCAGAGAACCCTTCAGCGCCGACTGTGGATCTAAATATTGAACGGATTGTGGCGTATTCGATGCAGCCAGGTGCAGAAGAAGCATTCATAAAGCACAGCAGTACTTTGCATATCAGCAGCCTGGAGTACATTTCCGATAATATATTTGAGATGCAGTGGAGAAGTTGCCTGTGCGCATTGTAAACCACCTGTGCCTGTAAATTAGCCCATTAACTAGCATCGATATGCAGTTAGCGTTCCGAGGGAGCGGCTTCCTTGGCAGTCTGTCAAAGTGCTGCAGACTCCTCATCACAACAAGGAGCTTTCTGTTCGTCCTCGGCCTGTCGCAATCAAAACAGCGGCTGTGCCCTGCATGCGAGGGCATCACGGAGTTGGAATTATTATCAGCATTTAACTTGGACTCGGGAATCTAAGAAACAGGGTTTGAGCACCAATATGATGCCGGAATTCTAAACCAATCAAATTCCAAACGAAAGAATGAAGTGAGGCGTCTGAAATCGTTTTCTTTCCGTGATGCTGCACAGACACAAATAACGTGCAAAAAACAGAGGAAGAAAAAGGCAGAAATCTAATGCCAGACTAGTCAACGACAGCCTTGTATGCTGATCAGCTGCAATCACCACGCAATATCTGCCGTGTATTCAAAGGACAGCGCCTCCCTCCTCCTCTCATATTCTGCCCCGCAGTGCAGACATTCACTTCCTCCTCGAGTTGCCACAGCCTGATTCCACCAGGTGGTTGCGCACAGCTGCTGGATTACAGAGGAGTGCAGATCTCTCCCTAGATGACTGCACTCCGGCTACTGAAAAACATACAAACCGCCTGATTTGGAGAGTCCCCCGCTGTGCCAGGGAGGGAGGGAGGCCGCTAATCCAGAGAAGCAACTAACTATGGTTATATAAATGTGTGGGACGATCAGGAGGGAGAGCGAACTGAGACCTTAAAGCTGAGATATGCTAATGCTAATGGCTCAGGCAAAGCAGTGGGGAAGACTGTCTCCTTATTTCATTATTTATTGCACTCGGGGTCCTGACTGGCCAACTGGTCGAGTGTGAAATGAGAAAAATAAACCACAAAGGAAGCATAAAACAAGAATATTTACTGCTGTTAGGTACTGGGTATACTTAGGACACCCGGTACTATTATGTCTTCCTTGCTCTTCAATGCATTTCGTCTCACAGGCTTTTTATAATGCCACGCTGAGATGCTAACCCACCGTATCATTCTTTTATTCTGGCATAATTACATTTACATTTACAGCATTTAGCTGGAACTCTTATCTAGCAAGGTTTACAATGCAGCTGAGTGCAAAGGCAGAATGCATTTGAAGCCATTAAACGTGTACAAAAGAAGCCGGCAGTCAGAGCATCCACGGCTCCACTTGTGATGGAGAGGAGGTGGGAAGCAAAAAAAAAAAGAGCATTTCTGTCACCATGTTATGATTAATAGACTAATTAGAATATCCAACATACCTCACGGCTTTTAAAGGCAAACGGAAAATACTAAATTCCCCACTGAGGGGGATTGATGAACTATGCCTGCTCCTTTCTTCTCTTATGGACAATTTCATTACCTGCACATATTTTCATAAAAAGGTGCTCGATATGCAACTCGCCAGAGATATCTATTGCTTCCACATGGCTCTCAACATGGCGACCGCTAAGCTAACACCGCCCGCGGACGACCAGCGCTGGTGGAGCTAACAATGTTTACATACCCTTCCGTGATGACACAGTCGATTGAATGTCGCTATCATGCTTCAACCAGCACGTGTGCGCAGAGCAGAGCGGCCTTCGCGAGTTAGCCAGATGGTCACGCTCACGCGCACTAATAGGCGGGTGTGGCGTTGTGACACACGCGGACGGAGAGGCGGACATCACCGCACGCTGCATGCTTGCGTAGGAAGCAGTTGTGTGGCAGCTGTATTAGTGCTCTAAGTGTCCAGGACGTCACTTTTCGGTCGATTCGACGGGCTCATTCGGTCGCTGTAAAGAAACCGGCTGGTGGCGCAGGACGAGCGCTTTAGGCCTCTGAGACGTTTTGGGGAAGAGAAGGAAGTCGCCAGCAGTCTGGTGCAGAAGCGGCTCTGACTCATCGGTCTGTGCCACCGCAGGGAAAACCTACATGTTGTTTCAGTACATGCTCCGTGAGGATGTACTTTTGTACAACATTTAAAAGAAGGGGTCTGTTCTTGACCCCTGAACAAGCTCCAATAGTTTTGAATTAACTTTATCCGTCACCCGACGTGCCGAGTTGATGAAATGTTAACAAAAGGACGACTCAGTGCCTCATTCTAGCGTCATTTGACCTTCTGTTCATTGTTGAATCATTTCACATCTCCAGCAGAAGTATTCTGACCTTTAGCGATTTGTTTTATTTTACACTGAAATATTTGACATTGATAGAAAGAAAGAGAAAGAAAGAGTTCATTCAAGCCAAGTCCCAGAATAATGCTTCCTTTTTGTGATTTTTATTTTAAAAGGTGATTCAGACTTTCAGTGCAAAAGACGAGGATCTACCGACTGCTGGACAACAGTTCTCCTTCAGATCACCAAAGGAAGACATAAAAAACAAGAACTTCACCATCCGAGACTTTGGCAGTAAGTTTTACTTCATTGTTATGTGACTTTAACACATTTTGGTGACATGGAAATCGGCACAGTGCAAAATACCAAACTGATCTCTCATTATAATCTCGGGAGACGTTTTACATTTCATTTATTTGAAGCTAACGTGCAAACAATGACAACAGTGCCGACAGACATTATTACCATTATTACTATTTCCATGAGAGCAGTGCAGCTGGATCACATGCAAACAGCAGGTCGTGTAAATGAAGCAAGAAGACAACTGAAATGAACACGTAGCTTATAAAAATCTCCACGTGAAGCTTTTTTTGAAATTTTGACCATTGTAATGGTAAAAATATGTTATAGCATTGTTTTGTGCTAAAGCCGTGTCTCAAGTGTCCTGTATTTGACCCTGCTGCAAAGAGCAGCATGATACAAAATGTTAGTTTGCAGCCGTGTCCTGAGAAGGGAGGACGGTCGACTCGAGCTCATAGAAGCTTCAAAACAAAGGACTTCTGTTCATGGCCTTGGTTCATATTTTACTTTTATGTCAATTAATAATGATTTGCACCGGCCACTGAGGAGGATCTTGTGTGCGTGTGTTCTACCCTCAGCTTCACCTGGGTTCTTATCTCAACCTGCTTTGCAGCTTCTCGTAACTGGCACGGAGAATGTCCTTCACATGTGTATAAAAACTCAGTTTTATCAGACAAATCATTCTCTCGCACCGAGCTTTTATTGAAATATTCCACAACACCATTTCCTATTCAAAATGGTTGTTGCTCAAACCTCATGGAGCGACACGTCCTCTCGCGAAAAATGAGTTAAAGATCCGCAGTCAGGCGGCGTCTGATGATAAGGGCACGTGTGACACTCGTCTGCTGGCCGAGGCCTTTGAAGTCTAACCACAGAGACGGGGTGATGAAAAGCGGGAGCGGGACGCGGCAGGTCGAGGCCTGTGGGGGGAGGGGGGGAACCAAACGCATTCACCATCCTTGACAACACCGGGGTCCCAAACCTCTGATCCACTTTTTTCCCCTTTTTGGACACACCGTCCTGCAGTTTCCCTGGCTGCCGGAGGCCCCCGCAAAGCACGCTTCTCTCCAGACGCAGAGCGAGATCTGATGGGCAGCGACAGGGAACACAAACACCACAGGCGCTGCAGGAGGGAACGAGCGCACACAACAGCGCGGTTGTGCACGACATGACAAGGTGTGCTAGAGCGCCTCACCTGTCAGGAGAAAGTGCTGGGCTCCGTCAGCGGAACAAACCCGGCCTGACAGGGGTCGGGCGGTCTGGCTGTAGCCGACAGACCCGGGCGGCTCTGAACTGACAAGCCCTCCCCCCCCCCCCCGCCGGCCTCCATCCGCTCGGCCGTCCTTGCACCTTCCGGTCGCCCTCCCAAGTTGTTCCCTTTGCGTGTTTTCATTTATTTTCCATATCTATCATCTCTCGTAATCTGCTGTTTCTCTGGAGCGATGCCGCCTGCGCTCAGAGATAACGCAGTAACAGGCGGTCCGAAAGGCGCCTCGCCGCGTCTCGGCGAGTGATGTTCTGGGTGTGGTCGGGCTTTTAGGGAAAGCGGCGTGAAGCGGCGGGAGATTTGATAAGGACGTCTTTGATACGTTGCACTTTCTGATCACGCTGAGGGAGAACCATTTGGTTGAGGATTTCATATCAAGAAGAGTTTTATCTCTGTCACACTTGGACCTCCAAACTTGTAATGTAGCTCAGGAAGAATACTTGAGGGGGTCTTTTGGATCTAATAAACACTTGCTGAACTACTTTAATCTAAACCACGTGTCCTGTTTTCAAGGTTTCTTTTTGACCCCCTTTCATCCAGACAACACGGCTGGGATTGTGACGAAGCGCAATGGCTTCAGACGGCGTCTGCAGGAGATCTACCTCGTTCCCGTGGTGATCGACGACAACGGCTACCCCCCCAAGAGCAGCACCGGCACCCTGACCGTCCGGGTGTGCGGCTGCGAATCGAACGGCTCGCTGCTGACCTGCAGCGCGGAGGCCATCTTTCTCCCCGTGGGTCTCAGCACAGGAGCTCTGGTCGCCATCCTTCTGTGTATCATCATCCTGTTAGGTGAGAACTTCTGCTTTTGGGAACATCCCCTCGTCCAACAACTGGGCTGTTTGTGGTCTTAATGGAAACAGGGAGTTCTATTATTTTTATATATATTTAACATATTCTTCTTTATATTTTAGAGGGTTATCGTTAGTCTTAAATCTACCTATTTCTCCCATTCTTTGTCAGAAATGCTGAATTGTTTTGCATTGAGTTTGTTGGATTTAAAATCTGCCCTGGAGATATTTTTCGGGTTGGCTCGTGATGTTTTTTACACCAATCTAAACACGCTGCGATGACCGTCATACTTGGTCTGGCGTCCCTTCAGGAGTGTCCGCAGTTAATTATAGAACCCATATGAATTTGGTCGTTCAATGAGACGTTTAGGAATTAGAGGGAGGGACGCTTGGCTCAATAAACTAAATCCAATCTCGCTGCTCTGTGGCTGCGTCGCAGGCTTCAGCTTTTTACATTTACCACAAGGTCATGGTTGTAAAACTCCTCCTCCATCCTCTGCTATTAATGTCCATACGCATTAATGTCCAAACTCATTAACATAGCAGGGAAAAAATAAATGTAGCTTCATGGACTTTTTGAAATCCGAATATGAGACGGCCGGTTGTGATGGAAGCTCCTGTTTTACAGTGGAAGTCAAAGGCAGCCACGACCTTTGAATGGAGATGTGTTTCCTTTTCTCTTCTCTTTGTTTCCTCCTCTCTCTTTTATATGTACTCCAGTGTCAAACTCCACCTTTGCCTCCTCACAAATCACCTTTCATTATCTTCGTGCGTGTATTAATGTGAAATATCTGCTTGAATGTCATTGCCTTGCATGTAACCACCAAAGCACACGGATGACGTGTGGGTTCACTTCATATCGCCCCCCCCCCCCCCCCCTTCTAATGAAAGACTGAGGCTGAAACTTTCACGCTGTCCGCGAGAAGAAGAACACGGCAGGGAAAATACTCAACATTTCCACAGAGCCACTTAGTTCGTGTGCAGGATATTTCAGGATGACCCAGTTGTCCTGGGAGGAGAAATGATGAGGTAAATTAAACAGATCAGCGCAGGGACTTTCATCTGCACACGGATGTGGATTGGGTGCACACAGTGACGAGCGGTGTTCACCGAGCGTGTCCTCCAATAACGGACTGTTATTGAAGTCCATCTTGGTGCCACCGGGGGGAGCTGGCACACTATACACATTCAGATACAATTCCACGGTAGTCAAAGGACAGCAGGGATGGAAAGAAGAGACCTTCTTTGGGCTTTTTTTCCCCCCCATCTGAATGTATTTATTGCACTCATCCACATGGATATGTTGTGTTTTATCTTGGCCATTGCTCTTGTGCCTCGATGCAACAGTGTATTAAACATCCAAAGAAAAACACCACTATTTTACCACACATTCCACCGAAGAGACACAGGCGGAGACAGATGACTGCACTGACAGGAGACAGGAAGACAAGGGAATTCATTGAAACGTTGCTTGTTTAAAATCACACTGTGGTACTGCAAATATGCAGAACTCGGGTAACATCTGAAGGGGTTTCAGGAAAAAAACAGTAAACCGTCTGCTTCGGTGATATTCTCAGCGGTACAATTTCCTCGCGCTATATCTATTAAAATTATATAATGGTGCCAAAGCAGTTTAACTCCCAGAAGGCATTGAATGGCTGAAAACGGGATGAAAACCGTGCCTTAGATTTCGGTGGGATTGCATGTACTGGATCTCGGTGCTCTGCAGGATTTGATGCACTTCTGAAATACTTCCTTGGTAGCTGCACCCTGTGAGGTTGACAATGTGCACAAACACCCATGAGTGCGTCAACAGAAAACTAACCCTTTTAATTTGCTCCCCCAGTAATCGTGGTACTCTACGTGGGCTTGAGGCGGCAGAAGAAAAAAGAAACCCTCATGTCGTCCAAAGAGGACATCCGGGACAACGTGATCCACTATGACGACGAAGGCGGCGGCGAGGAGGACACGCACGCATTCGACATGGGGACACTCCGCAACCCCAAGGTCGTCAAAGAGAATCTGTTCCGCCGGGACGTCAAACCCGAGACGAAGAGAGGTCCCAGGCCGCCGGTGTCGCAGGACAGCGCCGACATCCGAGATTTCATCGCCGAGCGGCTGCGGGAGCACGACGTGGACAACGCGGCGCCGCCCTACGACTCGCTGGCCACGTACGCCTACGAGGGCGGCGGCTCCGTGGCCGAGTCGCTCAGCTCCATCGACTCCGTCGCCGTGGGCCTCGGGGAGGACTACGACTACCTCGGGGACTGGGGGCCCCGCTTTAAGACACTGGCGGGGATATTTGGGGAACGGTCGGAGACCCAGTCGGACTCAAACGCCACAGAGAATCCACATTGATGTTATTCACAGACTTGGAAAGCAAATATGTAACAACGGTCTCTAAGTTGGTCTCACACATGCACACACACATGCACACACACACACACACACACACACAACCACGTGTTTCTGTTGTTTTACTCTCTTGGTATCTGTGCTCATCTTTTTCCACCCCACCGGTTTCTATTTCATTTGGTTCTTTTACCAGCTCGGTCCCAAAATTGTAAAAAGAAAAAAGAAGGAACATACGGGAACATACGATCAGACGAGCCAAGCAGCCAATCGATCAGCTTTCAGTGAATTGAATATTCTTGTCTTACATTTTGTTTCTAGTTGGGGAATACGCATACACTCGGAGATGTTATCATTTCCTTGAACATCCTTAAAAGTGCCTCAATATAATTGTTCTTTCACTTGCTATTTCATGCCACACATCCGGTGTTGTTCCTTGGGCCCCCTCGGTTAGGCTCATTCAGTCAGCACGCTGTGCTCTGACTGAAGCTTCTACCCAATGTCAACTCTGTGGGGACAATGACGCGGCCGCAGTTTGGCCAAAGATGTTTTGAATGTTATTTATTGTTCTATTTATTTATTGACTGAGTTTGATTGAATTTTGTGTATTTATCTATTTATCTCTCAGTCATCAACCTGTTTTTTTTTATTTTTGGAGACGCTCGAGCAATTTTGTAATTAAAAAGGCCCATATGAAAATGTATGTTTCTGTTAGATGGGTCCTGTGAATAGACTTGTACTAGAGTTGGAAAAAAAAAAAAACATTAGGGCTCAATCCTGCAGTTCAGTCATGTAATAAACACAGTTTTCTTAAATAAACCACACTTGGACAAAATCCCTTTGTTTGTTCACTTATTTTGCTCACATTGTGTGTTATCTATTAATAGTCAAAGTCCATCCCCCACAGGATTACTAAAATACTGTAATGTGCATGATGACGAGTTTGAAGTGACATATTCTTTATTCTCCTGCAATTCTTAAACACATCAGGGCTGGCAATGCTGATCCGTTGGTCCCACGCGCTGGTCCAAAGTACAATATCTCATGCAATATAGATTGGCAAGCAGTCATTTATGGTCTCAAGAGGATGAAGCCTGTTTGACATTTTTGGTTTTGTGTCAAAGGGGTGGATGAAAATTAAATTTGGCTGTAGCACCTATTGACAGTTAAATTTGTTATTATTTAATTATACAGAGACGTATCTTCACATATACCTGACGGATTGGCAAATAATCTAATACCAACATTTATGGTTCCTGAACAATGTACCCAAACAGCTCCGGTGGTCATTGACATTTCCTCTAAAGCCACCAGAGAGACGGGATGGGGTGATTGCGTTGTGACAAACTCTGGTATGAACTTTTCCACTGGAATATGTGTAATCCTCAATGTGATGCCATCACATTTAATTGAGCCCCATCATCCAGTTTTACATTGAATTTGCCCCAAATGTTTCCACCCTGTTAGTCTGTAAAACCAACTAACTAGCAACTCATAGTGGCCCACAGTACTCTCTCACAGAGCCACTAACTAACGTGGTTGCAGAAATGATCTCTTTAAACCCGTCGCTCTATATTCCTGATGTCTTGTTGTTTAAATTGCACTCCATTTCAGGCGTACTTCTGTCCCAAATCCCACCTTCAAGACACCACGACCTTCCTGCAAGAGAGAAGTTACTGCACGGTTAACTGGTTTTCTCCAGACAAATCAGCAAACAAACGCTGTTAAACCGAGTGTTTCCGGATTTGGTTAAACGTCCCCATGCCAAGGAAAAGCAATCAAGGTGCAAGAATTACGAGCCACGCCGAGGCTTCAGCGAGGTGTCAAGCGGGACCGTTTCCCCAGTCGCTGAACGGAGCAGCTCAGACCGCTCAGACCTCTCTCCATGGTCTGGTGACGACGTAATGGAAGTTCTGGATGAGAGCCAAAGCAGTGGGTGACATACAACGCAGCGCCTCTGCCAATGGATGCAAGGTGATTCTCCTTTCTGTCTCCCTCCCTCACATCCGGCAGGCATCCCTCAAGGCCGAGTTTCAGTAAATGTGCGACGAAGTGTTTGCACTGACATTAGGCGATCTGTGACCATTGCAGACAGAAGGAATTACAACGGTGACGCAACTGACCTTCTACACCCGCACAGTCCTTTCAAATTACAGTGCTCTGAAACCGACACCAACAATGTGGTCACATTTTGAAAACATTGACGGGATTTAACCTAAAAAGGAGACCAATGTGACACTGTTTCTTTGAACTGTGACAGCGCTATTTTCCTACCCTTAACCGAAGCAATATGGCTGTTCGGAAGGCACATGAAAACAGTTTCCACGTACAGGATCAGGTAACATGTCAATTGGTGATTTTGGAGGGCCTTGGTTTTCTGGGACCTGTTTTGGACTTTTTGTGGCGAAGAATTCCTTTAGAGCAACGGGCCGTCTCGCCACAAAGACCCGCGCTGTGGTCCTTTTGTACCAGCTGGTATTGTTAGAACTAGTGTGACCTGCAATCTTTCCCTTTCTCGTCGGTTGTGCTGAAATGATCAGTAAGCTGTTTGCTCGGGGGATCAACACCGTTCCTCTACATCTCGTACCTTTTCTAGCTGAAAGGCGTCGTGTTTTTAGGCTCACTAGCGTCCCGTCCTGGGAAATATCTCAAGACGTGGATTTTTAATTGCCTTCAAATTTGGCACAGACAATAATGGTTTCCAGGCATTAAATCCAAATGACTTTGGAGTCTTCCGGCTGTGAGGCTGATATTAGTGGTTGGAGTTGAACGGCCTGACACCTGTCGGATGGATTGCCATTAAATCTTCCTTTAGCTCTCCTTCATCAGGTCAAAGTTTTAAACTTCACATAACGTAATGATCAAATACCTTTCAAATGAAAGACGTTCCCTTCATTCTCCGCTGTAATTTGTGGACCTGTAGTCATGTTTTGTAGAGTTTTCTCTTTTGTATGACATCATGATGACTGAGTCTGTATGAATTCTCCAGCGTACTAAATCCCTGGTGAACTTTTATCCATCAAACATTCAACATTTTTACTGGAGCACGTACAAAATAACTCTCATTACCTGTTTCCTTCCACAAGTTGTCAGGTGGCCAACCAGCTGTTACAAACGCCTCCATTTTGTGTTGTTGTGCAGTGTGCTGCTGTGTTATCGTGTACATTGCGTGTGACTCATTTTGACAGTTTTACCTGCTACATAGTTTTATATTTACACAGTTCATGCCGCCTGGTGAGTGTGGGAGTGGGATGCATTATATTTCACATACACATACAGTTGGCATAGAACAAACATCTTTAAATGAAAAAATGAAAAACGAATCAATTAGACCAACAACGGTTAGTTGCCACCTCATGTGAGAATGCGTTATTCAAATGCAGACAGCACCTCAAAGTCTGGGCCTCCATCCCGGCTGCTGCTTCGCCTGCCGCTTTCCAAAACACACCAGTCACACATGATGACTCACCGCGTCCAGTAGTCTCCCAAACAGAGACATCAGCAGTGGGAGGTGGGAGTGGTGGGTGTAGGAGTGAAGGAGGGGAGGGGGGGTGCTGCCGTCCTATGCATAAACATGAGAAAAACTGGCACGAACCACAACAACAGCTCAGGGGAGAGCGACTACTACCACGAGCCAAAGCCATGGCACCGATACTGTTTATGTTGGATTGGGTTCAACGGCGTCTCCCGGTGAACGTTATTGTTCATTTTCCTCCCTGCTGGTGCTCCACCATGAGGACGGTGACACCATTGAATCAAAAATAATTCTATAAAAGTTCATCACAACAGCAAACTGTTTCTAGGAAAACGTCACAATCTGAAGATGACGGGAGTGTTGATCGGCGGGAAAATAAGGAGTTTACAGCGTCTCGATGGCTGCGTCGTGTCCACCTGTACAAGCAATTAGACGATGTAACGGAGCCCACCCGCTGTTATTGCCTTTAAGGAATCATCACGAACCCCTGGTAATGTACACACGGAGGCATACGGGTGCTTTAATTAATACCAGTCACTTCGTATTATTCTGCATCTGACGGTGTTTTCTCAGAGTGGTCATGCATATGGAAATCAAGCTGTCCCCACTGAGAGTGGAGAGCTCTCTGAGCTGACAGCTTTGCTCTACAGAAATATGCTGATCTCGGTGTGCATACATTTGTAGCCACTAACCTCTTTTAACCTGTTTAATAATGCAGCAGCAGCGGTGACTAACCTTGAGACAGTGGCATGTCAGTAAACACGGCAGTCATCCTTTGAGAACACTTAAGCAATAATTACGACACAAACTGATGGAGAAAGAGATGCGGTTGCTCAAAAGGAGTACTTACGAAATTAACCTGTTAATCAAATAGGCCTGTAGGCGGCTTGAGTTCGATTCAATGGGAAAATCCCGCAAGGCATTTGATCCTCATGGGGTTGAAAATGCTGACTTGCTGTTGACGATATTTGAGAGAAGGCTTATATGTTGGCGCGGTTTCCAAGGGGAGCGCTCGATGTTTCTCCAGCACTCTGATCAGTACCTCCGTCAACCCCAGAAGCCCCAACGCGGGAAAACAAGGAAACAACGGTCGGCCGAATTTTGCTGGAAATGAGTCATTGAGGGCTGAAGGAGCACAGTGTTTTAGGGGTCTTGTTGGATAAGACCTTCACAGGGGTCGTGAGTACACAGAGCTGGGGGGACGTACACGTTGAGGTCAAACTCCATTTAAATATGGAGCGGGGATAAGTGATTGCGCACCGCCAATGGCACTATGCAGTACGTGTACAGCTCATTCACTTAATCACTTAAGACCTTCCAGCTACCAAACACAGCCTCCTCGTTGGTATTACACTCGAGATGGGGTTGAAAAGAAGTCAGCGAATAAAGAGCTTTGTATTCTTACTTTAAAAAGGTATTACAGAAACATGAAGCTACAAAGTAAGGTTTCAAATCCGTCGGCACATTTCTGAAGGATGTGTGAAATTCTAAATTCTTCTTTTAAGCGGCACCTTTACTTTCCTCCTTGTCACAATCTCACACTCTTACATTTAAAGTGAAATAAAATGTCATTAGTCACTATTCATTAATGTCATTAACTCAGCAAACAGAGCACACTCACAAGAAGCGGTCACATTTATTTAAAACAAAGTATGACCAAACTATCAATCAAACTACCGCAGTAAAACATTTCTGTGTAACACTTGTGACTCAGCCTGGGAAGCTTATCATAAATGTCATGCTTCTGTCTCTGAGGGTTTAGCAAAAAGAAGAAAAAAAATTCAAGACACAGAGTGAAACAAAAAAGGAAGGTTAATTCATTTGTATGTGACCTTCTCAAGAATATAGACATGAAATAGTGTTTCAGGGAAAAGGCATCCAGGTCAAAACACGGCGACAGAATGGAATAAAATATAAATCTTCCATATGACAACAAAATGCAACACATCAAGAGTTTGCTATTGTGACATTTTTAATTCACAAAGCAACATTTCAAGGTAGATAAAGTTTTATGTTGACCATTGATCTTCACCTAAATCCTCAGCGACTCTCTCTGTAGTTCACATTGTGCTGGATATTACGGCCGCCGGCAATAAATGGCAAAGTGGAAACAGATGCGCTAAATATTAAATGCCACAGTAACGCAGGCTGCAGTCCAGCCGTCACACACGTCCACCTCTCGCTCGGTTGAGTCAAATATACATATAAAATGTTTAATATCAGCATGGATGACTCAGAGTCAAAGAGCAGAAAAGCTTTATTCAAAAAGTACTGATGACGAGGCAATTTACAGTTAAGTGTTTCAGTGGCTGCCAGCTTTTTTTGTCTTATGTTAAAAAAGATAAATTATACTTTTTAATAACAATACAGAAAAGAGACGAACAGCGGCCTCCTGGTCCAGTCTTATTGCGGGATTATTGCATCATTGATGAAAGTTCCGTATCAAGAGGATTTAAAAATGCAGTTCTGCAGTGGTGCTCATGGCACTTTAGTACAAAACACTCAAAGAAAATACAGCGCGCAGATACAAAATGTTTTATGGCCCCTAAAAAGGGTGGATCGTAAAGTCTAGGCAGCCGCTGTTAACACCAGTTTTTTGTCCATACGAGTGTCTGAATTCACCTCGTTGATTTGGATTTGAGTCTCCTGAGAGCTTCTTCTCTGCACTGCTGAACAAACGGGCTGAGAGGGACGACGGTGACGGCGGCCTTCTTTGGAGACGCGCTTGCTACGTCAGGGATCCTGATCCATAACTTTGTAAACTTTTATCGTTTTCATCAGCAACATCAAGATGCATAATGGAGGGATGAAATGAAGAGTTGCCAATCCACTCTGCTGCAGTACATGACGCCAATGAATGCTGCTCTTCACAGCATCCACACAAAGAGCTTTCATGCACTGCCTGCTTTACTTGTCAGTGGAAATGTGACGTGTGTTGTGTGCTTCAGACAATTTAATAACAGTCAATATGTCTTCATCATCCAAACCGGTACTGGTGAATAGATTACATGAATTACATATTTCTTTTTGTATATTCAGGTCTATCCTCCATTTGGTAGTTTTTGATTTAAGAGGTTGCAGAAAAGAAATAACAGTAATTTTGTCCAAATCAGTATGCTTTATCATCACAGAATGTAGATTTCATCACCTCGAGTCCTGTGTCATATTTGGAAAGAGTTATGTCGTATTCATGTGAAAAGCAATTCAAACATTTATTTAGATCCGTCTGGTACTCCGGGGACGAGTGAGAGTGCTGTAGATGTTTGATCTGCATGACTGGCTCTCGATGCTGTTTGGATGAAAGATCTTCTTCATCTGACCTTCACAGATGGACCCCACCGACAAGATGCGAGATTTCTACTTCCTGTGGCCTGTTTCCTCGGTCAGGGAATCCATCCACACGCTACTCCTAATCCCGTGAATCCTCTCATAGGGGGGCAGCTCAGCGTTTTCATTTATTCAAGTCATCTGTGCTTTTTTCCTTTTAGGTTTTTGTAATCTCTGTCTTTTGTCTAATACTCATGACTTTATGTGTTTCGTTATTTGTTAATTATCTCACTATTTGCGCTACTTATTGCTACCTGAAATACACCCTCGGGGATTATCTCATTTCGTACGCCTCTGCAACATCATAAACACTGCAGTGTTCTCCTGCCACCTATTCAATAAAGAAAAGGAAGTTCCCCTGCTCTGCTCGGAGAGATAACTTCCTCCCTGGGTCACCGGCGGCCCCGTAATTAGCTTCTTCCGCGTGCCTTGAATGTCTTATTAAAGGTGAAACATTTCAACATATTTGTGTGCTCATATCACGTTTCATCCGACATTAGTTTGCACAGTTTGGAGGTTTTGACATTAAGTTGGGATGAAAGGAAAAATGTGAATTCCTTGACGTACTGGAGACTTTGGTGCAGAAAATGCCAGCGTTCAGCTCTACTGACTTTGCCAAAAGCACCTACGTAGCTCAATGTGAAAACTCATTATCCATGTCAGTTTTATTCACTGATGAGCAGCATACTATTGTAACTGAGCCGCCTGAGGGGAAGAAGGATTAGAAGAGAGAACGCAGTAACACATAAACTGGCCACTGCAGCGAGGTAGACGTGTCGACGTTTACACCGTGAGTTGGTTCCCTCCTTCACTTCAGCGAGACGGGCAGACTCACTGAGACGGGTTTGAACCCTGCAAACAACAACTCGACTACACGGAGCGTATGCATATAGTTATGCATTGACATTTGATGTGTCAGCCCACTGCTAAAGGAGAGCAGGACAAAGTGGCACCAAAGCAACGTCACTGCTGTCTGAAGCAGTGGTTGCAACCCACAAGTCTAATGGTGCTCATTTCTTTCAAATGTTGAGGAGGAATTACTCAGAGTCCATTATGCAGGTTATATAATCAGCACAGCTGTTGTTTGCATGCTTCCCTGAAAAAAAAGGATACCATTTTTTTTTAATTGGTTCTTAGAAATGTTTGTGTACTGTCTTTGTCTAACAAGACATGCCAAACTCTAGAGTTTTGCATTCTGAACTCATTAAAGCAAAACACCTGCACCGCTGTCAAGGGTCTGCGGTGTGTTTACTTTATTAGTATTTTTTTCTATTATAGAAGATGCAAACTATTATGCACCCCTGAGATTTGTTGTGCATTTAATGTAATATGCATTTCCTGTGGTTTCCTAACAAATGTGTAATAATAATATTATAACAGTTTTTTATGGGAGGATATTGGTGTAGCATGTTTCTGGTGCAGATCATTTCCCTTTAATAAGCCACTTATTGTTTTTTTAATTGAATTGATGTTTTTTTTTTTACAGACATAAAATACAGGTCATCCATAAATGTATGTATGTTTATGTGTAAGCTTCCCTCATGGATATTGGGATATCAAATGGCAATTTGCGTCTAACTAGTAATAACACAACAGTGCGCACAATTCTTACAAACATTTGTATCCGAGAAGCAAACTAAACGTCTGAACACAAGCAGAAGCTGTTGCTCAGTATCATTATTCTCACCAGTTCCGTTCAGAACAATCATGCAAATGAGTTGGGGAGTTTTTTCGAACCTTGATTGTGAAGATTGGAGCACAATCCAGTGTCTAATGAGCACAATAGTGATATTGGAGTTTT
This sequence comes from Gasterosteus aculeatus, assembly GCF_964276395.1. Taxonomy (NCBI): domain Eukaryota; kingdom Metazoa; phylum Chordata; class Actinopteri; order Perciformes; family Gasterosteidae; genus Gasterosteus; species Gasterosteus aculeatus. Next base: position 19,517,402 of record NC_135708.1, on the reverse strand, counting down.
GAATTCAAAGAGTTCTGCTTCGACATCATGGTATCAGTAAAGAAGTGGAACCCGTCTGCTGCTTCCCTTCTGCCTTTCCATTAATGAGGGGAGGGGGGGGCAACTCTGACCGGAGGCAATAAGCTCCAAAAAAACCTCTATGATGAGGAAATGAACTGCAGCGAGCCTTGAAAGCTAAAATAGATTTGAACTCTGCATAAATCTGTTGCGGGGGGTGGTTCACATTGTCGACTTAAAAATAAGATTGTCCTCTCCGTGTGACCGAGGCGGGTCGGGGAGAGCAGCGTGAGTTTAGTATTTAGGTCGGATCAGCCAGGAACCATAAATAAAGTCATTGCCCGGATCGCCGGCGCAGAGTCTGTGGGGAACGCTGGTGAGGAGCAAGGTCACAACACGTGAACCGGTGGCAAATCAATCAGCTGTACTGAGTTTACAGCTTTACTGACTCATTTGTTAGTCCGGACGGGTGACGTGTGTCACTGCTTCCCTCAAAAAAGACATTTCTTTACTTAAACACATACAGCAGTGAAAGAATAAATACGCGAAGGAACTACGCAAAGCAGCTACGAGGCTGAAAGACACTGAATGTGAAATATCAGTAAAAAGTAAACGAAATGGAGACAGCGTCTCTAGTGACAGAAGTGAAAGAGTTAGAAAGAGAAAAGGCAGAAGCTGTTCAACTTGTCTCTGGCATTACTTGCTGTTTGACTGTTTGATATTTGATTTGAGACAGAGTTTAAATTAGAAAGGACACCATGCTGTTGTCTGTGTGGACTATAACTGGCTTATCTGATAAGCTCTTCTTTCACCAAGTCTACTTATTAAATGACTTAAATGCGTTCATCGTTCATGAGCAAAGCCGGTCTGAGGCTGCGTTCCTTTCTCGTTTCTCTGTTCGATCACCAGATAAGGGGCTGACAGGTGTGTGGACAGGCTGAATTAACAACCAACAAGTGTTTGTTGACATGTCCCTTGTTTAAGTTTAATGCCTCATAGTGAAGACATTTACACATTATTATTGGTGGCTTAACGTCTTTTTTACCTTGAGTGCTTCCTGCGCCTCAGTAAACATGGTCAAACAAGTCGCAAGGCCGTTTATTTTACATAGAAGCCTTTTCATTCATCTGTCTGTGTCGTGCTGCCAGCTCCTAAGCAAAGGAAAAGGGATCACCAGATTCCTCCTGTGAGAACTGTGCATGTCTGAATTAAATCTTCACAGCCCGGCTGCTGTGATTGAAAAAATAATCAACACCCATTAACAACAATGCAGTGAAATAGGCAACAAAAGCAACACGCGCTTTTTGACGACGATAACGACGAATGGACAATCACAAGAGGACACGTTGGAACGTGATCAAACATGTGAGAACTACAGAGGAACCTTAAAAAAATCTCCTTGTGTTTGTTCCTCAAGTCTCAGAGGGTCCAGAGAGAATAATTACTGATCATCACAGTCTCCCTTGGGAATACTAATGTCTCTGCAGTGGGTCTTTTACTAAACAAATAGTGGGTTTTACTCACGGATTCAAATGTATTTAGCGTTTTAATTGACACGAACGGAGCTACACCAAAACAAATTGCTACATTTTTGCAGATGGTTAAGAATCGTTGTCGTCGAAACATTTTAATTGCCCGTGTGCCCGAGGTAGAACGTTTTAATGACCAACTAATATTTTCCTCAAACTCACACTACTTTTTTGTCAAGTTGCAGCGAGTGTTGACTGTGTGTGCTGAGCCCCCCTTGTAAACCAACAAATACGATCTCAACTCAATTATAATCCCTATTGTTGGTGTATCTCTTCTCAAAGGCTTCATGCAAATCATCTCATTGTGGAATGTGTTCAGCTTGCCACCTGGGTGTTTTAGGTGTGGAAAAAGCTGAGGAAAACAAGATTTACCGGCGTAACTCGAGCCGTGTGCGCCTGTAAAGCAGTGCCTTTGAAGCGTGGGAGTAAATGGCGGATTATGCATGAAGCCCCTTGCAGCAAAGCACTCAGACAAGGTAACCCCTGGAGAAGGAGTCTGCCTTGAGAAGATATGAAGATCAGCGTGGTCATCCGTGACCGCCAGTCCCTCACTTTACACACCACCTTTTTCCCATTTCCAGGTCAAACTGTTTAATTCAAGATACGGCGGCGCGGCCGCCCCGCTTAGCATTCAAACATTTACATCTTTATCTCCACCCACACTGAGGGCCATCGCACCCAAACACAGATGGTTATTTGCCTAATGTAGGGAAAGATTCATGGCGGATCGTGATCGCGGTTCGGGTCCCGCTGGGAATGTGGCCGCTCACCGAGGAACACCTGTCCGCACCGGAATTAGGAGGTGCAACGCCACTTCTGCCGAGTTAGTGCATCGCACACAAAACATCCAGCATCGCCGTTTCATTAAAACAAGTACATCTCTGCATGCAGTCTCTGATGAGTCTCCATTATGTAACTAAGTAAAGTAAATAATAAGGGAATGAAAACTTAGCGTAACATCTGCCTAATGTTTTTGATGAGAATCGCGTGGAAAATGTTTGTATCGATAATCCCAATGATGACACAGCGAAAGCAACGTGACCGGTGGGAAGCCGGCTAGAGTTACAGCTGCGATTCTCCAGCCCTCGTCCACACGCTCCCCCCAAAACGAAAGGCCCTGGCGCAGGAAGGGTCACGTCCGTGCGTCGCAGTCAACCGCCGACAATCGTCCGCGGCTGTTCAGCCAAAAACCAGAAACTTTCAACACTCCTCAACTTTCTTTCGTGCTTTTGTTCCGACACCTTTGAGAGATGATTTCTTTTATTTCTCCTCCCTCGAGATGCCTCCTGAAGTCACGTCAGAGTCTTCAAAGCAACTCAGGCTGACTCTGCCCTATTTCAGTGACAAGACAGGCACGGGAGCGGTTTTCTGCTCCAAAACAAGGATCCGCCCCAGAGATGCTCTCACTGGCTGCCTGTGGCTGCGAGGCAGTGGATTTGCTCGCAGTGCTACAAAGCTCAGCTTTAATAAAGTTTCTGCGTCGAGAAGGAATCCCGCTTACTCTTTGAAAGCGAGGTTTCTTATCCCTCTCCGTTGGTGGCTGCAAAAAACTGCGATACCGTTCAGTCCGACTGTCAAACATCCGAAGGATGCGCACGGAAGGAGAAAGAGCTCTGGGAGCTGTTTGAAAGCAAACAAAGCAGACTTAGTTGGTGTAAAAGCCATTTTCTGATGCGTCATCACTGCTCGCTCCTAAACCTTCACCCCGCTCAACCCCATATTAGTCCGGTCTGAAAAGCTCCTTATTGCAGGGGAACTCAGCACAGGCCACTCGCTGACCAGCTCCACACGCAGGAGCAAAGCGATCCACAGTTCACTCACTTCTCGTCGTCAAAGGGAAGTTTAATGGCGGAGTAATTATCGGTGGAGGTGCGAGCCGAGGGCAGCGGGCTGTTTCTGTGGAGACCGCTGGGGCTACAAAGCAGCGTGACCTCACTTCATCTCCCTCTTTGTACACAGCCGTCGGATGAAATATGGAGGGTGTGTGCTCCGGTGGTCTCTTAATTCACTGAGAGAATCAGAGTCCTTCAGACAGCATTTCCTTTCATTTTTAACTGGCAAAAGGTTCAGTTCAGTAACTCAACAACCAAAATGTGAAACGTATCCACATACAGTGTGTATCGCTTGCTTTTTTCGCTTATTTTCGACCGCTTCACCTTTCTTGCGCCACTGATAGTTGGAAAACTTGGTACACAAGTTTGAGGAGATCTCATGGTTACAATGTGAATAGTTTTGTATTCCTCCACATCTTGACACCTTTTGAAAGATCTCATTATGAACAGCTTTGTGTGCAAGTGAATGTCATCTTGTGACATTATACAACTTCGACGTTTGCAGCGTTGAATAATATCTGTACAATATATGTTGTGTATTGATAAGTCGATGATCGGTTTGATGAAGTCTTTTAATACTCACCTCTAAAATGTGCCAAATGGACGCCGACTCCAGCTGCATCACAGTTCCTGTCCCTGTTTTCACATTCCATCATTTATATTACAGGCCTTGAGATCTGGACCCTGGACATTTATTTTTTAGGACACCTTATTATTTACCTGCAAAATACTAATAAATTATTGCCAACATTGACCATGATGCTCTTTGTGAAATGTCCTCTACACCGCCGGGTACAAAAGAGAAGCCTCTGCGAGAGACAGCAAACAATGTGGAAGTGGGAGATGATTCACCGGTTATAACTGGCAGAGAGATTCAATTATCCAGACCTATAAGCGGGCAGAGTACGTTCTTCAAGGCTAAATCTGCTCTTTGTTCTTCACCAGCGCCACATCTCTCCATTTCCAACGCGATAAAGGGATCCATGCACCGAAGAAAGGTGTTCATTTCAACAGATACTGTTTCATAAGAAGGCCTTATCCAAGTGTTCACACACAAATCCGACGAGCTCGTGGATTCCAACCGGCGTCACAACGCATGAAGGCCGCTGGAGCTTTGACCTGATGATGGGGACACATGAAATGTCACGGCGATCCGTCCTCAAATCCCCAAATGTCCACCTCACGGCGGCACTAAAGGAAAAGCCATGGCGAGTTATTCTTGTGCAGACACTCAGATTATTGCGAGCGTTTCACCTTAAATGTCAGCCTGATGCTGCGGGCATTGCCGGGGAGGCTACATAGTCAAACTAGGCAGCCGCCGAGGGCACAAAATGAGAAAGTGCGAACCGACCGAACCGACGGCATTAACTGAATATTGCATTTAGTCAGGCTGCTCCCGCACCATCGCGCCTTTTTTGGGGTTACTGAGCAGAACTGTTTATTTGTAAGTGGATGCGTGAGATGCCCTTTACTTTGGTATTGTTGTGACACGGTAACTACAAACGTCTGTACTTAAGATTTCAGCTCAATAGTTGTTGAGCTATTTCTTTTTACTGCCCACAGAACCTTCGTTTCCCCTCAAGCTCATTTGACGTCTGTTATCGACCTCACTTGACTTCCAAGAGATCTTTTTTTTGCAAACACAAAATGATTGAAATTAAAGTTGTAAGCGGGCAGCATCTGATGGCGGTGACAACATGCCGCGTTTCGGACGGTGAGAGTTTACAAATGCGTCACCTTTGTGATCTCAACTCCTCACTCGCTTTTGTGTTTGTCCCAAAGAAAGAAATTGCCGTTTTGTGTCAATTGTCAATAAAAACCGGCGCGGTTTGGGATTTATTTGAGATCAACGTGTTTTGAGAGGATGTTAGATATCTCTCTCACGTCATGCAGATGCCACGTAGGAATACAGTGTATTCAACTATATATTACATGTCATTGCTTATATGCTCAGAAGTCTTTGGGACCATTTGAAATTATATTAAAAATGAAAAAAAAAAAAAACAGCAACGGATGGTTACTTTGTAAAAACAGTCAATTTGCTTCATCTTTCATTTTTTCATTAAAAAATAATGATTTTGATGGTTTGACTATGGAGCAGAACTTGAGCTCCCTTGGCTGTTTAGGAGCATTACACAGAAGTGCATCACATGACTGAATAAAAAAACACATCAGAGACCTGCCAGCTGCCAGCTGTCAAATCCATCCTGACTATGCAATTATAGCTGCAGCACAACCATTGATGTCGAATTAGGTCAGAACGGGGAGGAGGTGTTGACCACTTTGTTCAAGAGCTCCACATTATGAACAATTGGTCTCCTTGTTTCCTTTTAGCAAGAACACTTAACACTGTGACTCAAATGTCTCATTCCCTCAACCTCTGCATGTGTGGAATGTCTAGTTGAGCAGGGAAATTCCCTGTAGGGCTGTTTTGTGAAAGGAACAACATTAAAATTCTCCTCACCGGGGACCTTAATTATGCACTGAGGGTTTTTTTTTTCCGGCGCCTGCACATACGGTGTGAATTCAAACCGAGCCAGCGTGCTGTGTTTCTACAAATGTGCCTAAGCATTGTTAGGAGATGCGTGCAAAATGGAATCTCACTTTAAGCCACAAAAACGCACTTTACGTTATGTGCACTCAACCTAAAGCCGCGTTTCAACACACGTGAGCGCAGCGGAATGAAGTGCAGAAGGGAGGACGGGATTTGCACGTGGCTCTTTTTCATTGCCTTACGTTGCACGCCGTTGATGCTTTTTGTCTACGCTCTCTGGAGGCGGACATGGCTGCTGATTCCTGAGTCCTGCAGACCTCCCACAGAACAGAACCTCAGGGAACACGGCCGTTTTTGAGATCCACAAAAAACATATCCGGACTGGGTGAGCGAATTCCTGTGACTCCAACATCGGAAACGGGTCCAAGACGGGAACAACACGCGTGGAAGGTACAGTGTTCAAAGGACCGTCTCCATCCTCACGTCACAAAGCTTAATTGTCATTCAGAGATAATAACCGGCACTCGAGCATCCGGGTCCAGAAGGGAAGTGAGGGTGCCAACGCACGGCCCCTCCATGAGCGCAACAAACAGTAGATCTCATGAGAGCACCGGAGCCGACTTAGAGACGGCATCGCCAGTTTGTGAACACGTTCTTTCCAGCATCAACATGGAGTGTTGCGTGCACCCTCTCTCTAGAACTCATGATTCATGTTGTGAGTCTTTCATTCACTTGTTGTTTGCACTCAGTTGTTTTCTGGCAAATGAGAACACATTGTCAAGAGGGTTTGTCTTAATATTTGCCGTCAAAGGTTAAAATCCTTTTCTTTCTCTCAGTAAAGGAATGAATCTTAGCTGGTATGAACTTAGCGTTAGCAGGCGGTAACTTAGCAATATTGGTTGATGTTTTTTCCTCTGCAGTGGATATTGAATTGGTGTTTGGAGTGGTGTCAACACAACTAATGGGATCCTACACGCGTCGCCCTGAGGTCTGCGACGCCATGAGCCTCTGTGTGTGCGTGTTCACGCATACACACCACTGCACCCACGTGTTGGTCATCCTGAGTGCATTTCTGTTTTTATTTAATTGCAATGGGATTTCACAGGGGATACAGGAGACTCACAAGCATATTCAAATGAACTCAAATCTTTCCATTTCTCTTGGAATTAATCTCCAAAATCTCCGGCTGATATCGTCCAGCAAATGCAAGTCATATTGAAACCAATCGAAATACCGTAGATTCAACAAGGTATTCAATGTGCCGTATATATATATATACATATATATACTTACATTCATAGATGATCCGTATTGGTGACACATTAAATGAAGGTTCTGTTGGGCAAAGAGCCTTCAGAGTAGCCTCGGTTCTCACAGACTCACGACCCTGCAATTTACTCTCTAACAGGCGTCCTATCACTTGTGCTGTGGGGACACACGGGGCCTAAATGCATGCTTTTAGGGGGTAAGTAACACATTTTGTTATATCTTGAATGAATGGACTTTGTTTTATTTTTCCCTTGGATTTCTTTCAACTCTTTTAAGGTCTTTCATGGACCAATTTGAATGATTCTTCAAACATATCATGGAAACAGTCTCTTCACTTGTTTTTTTTATAGGAAAGTATCCTAAGACAAATTTGATTTTTGTCGGACCAGTCCGGGACAAGAGTCGGTGTGCCCCAATCCTTCATTTCAAAGACACTCGCTGGAGACCTTTAATAATGAAGAACCTCTCACTAGTTCAGAGACACTTGGCCCGGTTCATTTCTCTGAGACACGTCTGTCAGCGCGTCAAAAACATCCATTTTTTATGAACTTTCATTAATTTGATTGAATAATTCAGGGGCCGCTTTCATGAAGGCGACATCATTCTTGTTGCTCTCGTCGTTGTCAGTTTTCACATTTTGTCCAGACGCGTTTACCATATTCATTCCATTCCATTCGTTTCATAGACTAGTGTGCAATGAAATGAACCCTAGCCCTCTTTGTACATTACTCGTATTTGTTACACTACTGCAGAGCCGCAAACTTTATTCACCCTGTATGTGTTTAATGGAATAAATGCAAAACACACTTCATATTTGTGGCTTTACTTACTTTACTTCCTTCAAACAGCTAGAAAATCACCTGCACTTAAATACGCCATTGGCTAATCAGGAATCCTTAGGGGCTAAAAAGAGGAATTAAATGCACTCTTAATTACTTTGCAAACCGCTGGATGGATCTAAAGCAGCGTTCTGATCATCATCAACGTTACACCTTGGCAGGTGATCTAAAGTTCTGCACCATACAAAAGTACTCGACTACATTTGGAAAAAGATTGTGTACAGTCAACGGCACAATCAAGTCAATATGCTGCATATCAAGTCAATAACCTTCATGACAATAGTCTGAACCTTTCAAATGTTCAAACAGATTTAATATTTTATCAGTCGGTCGCTCAGGTGAACCAAGTTTTCTAGGATTCAAACCCAATTTAATTTAAATATAAGGATTATAAAGAAAGTGTCTCCATGATTTGATGGCCAGAAGCAGCATACTTTCCCAGAAACATTCATGAAAAAAATCAAGGCTCCGTCAATGCTCATTAAAATGAAATGGACTGACTGAAGAACAGAAGAGGGGAGACAAAGGCCTCGGGCTCAACTTTTACCTCGGCGCGACCTCCTCTGTGAGCATCCCCATTGGTCTGAGCGCGTTCGGATCCTCACAGCTTCAAGGAAACACTGCTGAGTTTTTATTTGTACACGTGGGAGTGTTTCCCCAAACAGATCCTGCTCTACTTCATTTCATTATGTTTCACTCCGATTCAAATCCCATCATTCACAACGCTCTTCCCCCTCAAAGTAGAGCGAGACAAATTCAGCAGCTCTTTTGAAATCATTTTTATCCAGAGCGATTCAAGTTTAATTCATCGTTGTTACCTTGCGATCCTGTGATGAGGCCCAATATGTTTGAGTTAAAAAGGTCATTTCTATCCACTGGAGCCCACTGTTTTTGAAAAAGTGAATTCAACGGTGATTGTGTTCTTTTTATTAGTATCTTAACGCCTTTGATTAATTGCATGACAGGGACGGACCCTTTTTGATGATGCGACAACTTGTTCTTGTTAGAAATATTACGGTTACCAAACGTTGGCAGAGGAGCCTCACCCGAAGGCACTTAGTTAAATCAACAGCACGAAAAGGCTTCAATAAAAATCCGACGTGTTAATTATACTATTTCACAATTTTGATTGCCAGCTATAAAACATTTTGTAATAGAGTGGATCTTCCCCTGCGTTGTTCTTTAGATCACTCATTCATTATGAAACTGCTGCTACGACGCGGTTCATGGGGATCAGCGCTGTATGTAGGACAGATGTTGTGCTGTTAGCTTCCTGCAGGCATCCCGCGCTGTATCGGCTCTGCCCTTGCACACAGAGACAAGGAGGGGGAGGTCACGTACCAGTCCCAGGTGGGACCATCAGTGGCAGGATGCATTCGTGCAATAGAGTGATGAAGTGCGAGGGAAGGAGACGTCTGGAGGAAACGTGGAGGGACAAGAGAGGATGTAGGGGAGAGGGAGATAAGGAGGGGGCCGGCTGGCGTGACCTCTCCTGTCCCTTTGAAGCTGTAGTTTACTTTCTGATTCCCCACAGAACAGCTGAGGGGGGGAATATGCTCACTGTGCTTCCTTTGAGGAAGTAAAGGTGACAGTGGAAATGAAACATTTCGTGCTCGACGGGCTAAATGTGAAATTGCTGCTCACGCAGTCACACCTGATTCTTGAAAACCGACTTTTCGGCTCCGTGATGGAAACTACAGGCGGTGATTTGAAAACTGGAAATGCAACTATAAAACAATCAGACTCCTCGATATGAGCTGGCAGTTGCAAACAGGAGAGGTACGGTGTGCTTGCTTAGCATTTACAGCGAGGCATGCTGGGTAATTGTTGTTCGATCTGCTCTTGGTGTCTGTTATTATTCTTGTTTAGCTGCAACTTAACGCTGAGGCAGCGGCTAATGAAAATCTCCCCAAGCCGGCCTGTAGCTAAAGATGCTTGGCCGAGTGTGCCCTTAATTGGGGACGGCTTGTGTATATCTATATCTATATATATATATTCAGCCACTTTAATCATGTAACAGATTATCATCCACCGGTGTTGATTTGTGTTCCACATCTTCTCGTGCTTCATCCTAAATTGCAGAGCAGCCCGTTCCAAATGCCCCTGCACAATGTGAATTTAGCAGAGCTCGGCACCTCCACACTTTAATCACCGTCGACTCTAAAACGAAGCAGCAGAACGCACGCTCGTCGGAGCCGCTGCGTTCTCACGAGGGATGCGGCAAACGATCTGTGCAGACGACTGCAGGGGATGCGGTGGAGTTCAACGACATCAAGGTGTAGCAAGGAGATATCGGAATAAGAAAAACTCTGCCGGGTTGACATGCTGTAGAGGGGGAGGTGGGGTGGGGGGGCGGTCTCCGGGAGCAGATCAGATGATTGGTCTTCAAGGTGCATCACCCTAAGAATCAGCTTGAAGAAAAAGAATATCAGAGCTGGCAACTTGACTTCAAAGTACAATCTCCCCTTCAGATGTTTTTCTCCTTTTACCTGAAAGGCCACACGATGTTCTCCTTCCTGCCGCACGGAGGCTCGGCTGCAGCGCTGCAGAGAGAAACAGAGAGCAGACAGTGAAATTACATCTGATCACTCTCCATGAGATTAGATATTGATTCGGCTTCCGAATAACTATGTAGCGATTTCTCTCTGGATGATGAGGTATTTATACTTCCTTTTCCCCCGGTGCCCACCGTGAATTGAAGAATCGGAGATGATTGCAGAGCTTACGCCGTGGAAATGCACACTAATAACAAACAATAAAGTTACAATTTTCAATCTTTTTTTATCTCACATTTCTGTGCCACAAGCTTACAGTCAGCGTTTATGTTGTTTCACCGCAGTTTGATTGAATTGAACCAAATCTTCTTTTCTTGCCGTCTTAAATTGTCTTTTCTTCTTCTTTTGGTTCTGCAGTTACTTTTCCTTTTGACGGACCGTGATGGAGGAGTTTAAGCAAAGCGCTGTGACTCTGCAGTTCAAATCTCATTTCTCCCGCCTGGTAGAGAAGAGCTTGGAAATACCCACAAAATGTGGTGAGTCACGTGGCGCGAGGGCGCATGGACCTTCCTTATGTGAGGAGGTTAAAGCTCCCCAACCCCTCGACGGGACGCCACTTCAGGAGAGGCTGAAGAAAATGTCACGGATGGGAGATATGAAGGACGTGAGGGGACTGCAAGGGGAAAACACCTGTGTAGAACTCCTTCATTGACTGCTAACAAAACAAAATGCATTGGCTTTTCTCGCAGTATTTGAGATACAATATGCAAAGAAGCAGCCCGGCACCCTTTAGCTGTTTGCATATCTTGAGTCATGAAACATTTTGGCAGGTAATTCAAAGAGACCCAAGGTCCATACATTTTTCATATGATTCATTTTTCCCGCAGCAGGATGGCGTCTAAACAAAACAAATTACTCTCCTTGAAAAGGAACTTTTCATGCACCTCAGTTGAAATGTGAAAGCAAAGCAGGCTCTGGTCAAAAAGAGGAGAGCAACAAAACGCAGCCCCACTTTTTTACATTCATGAGAAAGGTTTAATTGGCCAGCGGTGTTAAGGATCCAGAATGGATCGATCCATCGTATTTGGATGTGAACGGGGGTTTTGTACTCTTGTATTTACATGATGCCGTTCGCCCGTCGGCAATGAATATACGCATAGCCATGTTTAAATAAACCAAATAAATACATCAGTGTTAACATGGCACACTGAAGCTCAACAATGGAATTTTACTGACAAGAAATACAGTGTTACAGTATATAATATACAACTGAATTTGGTTTAGAAAAAATATCACAACCGGCAGCTATGTTTGCCACAACAACACAGAAAAACGTTGCGTCGATACAAACTCCACTGGCAGAATATGAATGTACTGTTTAAAAAGAGAAACGAGGAAGAGTCCTGAGTGAACAGGGTTAAACCTCAAATCCTCGTCATGGTACATTTCATCTGTTGCTGTATTTCACCGGAGGGATAATACAGCAGCGGTCCTCCACACAAAGCCGGATCATTTTTCACAGCGGCTATCGGAGTGACAGCGCGTCTCACTGCACAGTGCTGTCAAGACGGTCTTTTTTTCAATTTAGAGAAAGCAAAATATCGATATTGCGAGTGTGACACCCAGTCGGTTCGAGCCTGCCTCGGCATAAAGGGAGTTGCTTCATTAAGGTGAGTTTAGCTGCTTAATTGGAGGGACGGGATTTGAGAAAAAAAATCCCCGGCATGAGTGACTGCCCTTAATCAACCAGAAAAATGAGCACGTTTACTTATTATTACAGCTGGAGAGAAAAGAAACAGTTTTGTGAAAAACGTGTCAATGTCAACACCTCTAGAAGCTCAGACTTTGTTTCGCTTTGCTGTCTCCAATTAAGTCAGTGAATTCGTGACTCCTTTGCTCCCTGGCACAACCTCAATGAATATCCTCGGGCTGCTTTTCTAATTTTCTTTATTCGTTTTTTTGTGCAAAAAGATGCAAAGATACAAATGTGTGGGCTTGAATGGCAGAAGATGAAGAGGAGAAAGCAGATCATAAGGTTCATTTAGGCTTCCCGCATCTTTATGCGCTTGGAAAACAAAGCAGAGGAAATAATTAAGGAAGAGTCTTAATATGGTGAAAAGTGAAGGTTTATGTGGCAGCGTGTTTTTCTCCGCACGTTGAGCCTCGATAGACGAGAGGCTCAGGTGTATCCGTGTGCTTGTGCATTAAATGAGAGGGCAAGGTCATCGAGGTGGAGCGCAGAACGGCAACATCCATGGCCAGCAGAGCCCTTCCCGAGGCTGACCTTTGACCCCGTGCTGGTAGAGGCTTACTGTGGAAACCCAGCATATCAGAGTTGGGCTGTACACCGTGTAGCCTTATATCGATACCCGGGATTTCCAGCCAGAAAGGTTTGGAGTGTGATCGGCTGCTTCAGCGGATGTCCCTGCACACTGCAGGCTGGAGAGGGAGTCCCAGGGAATCTGTGCAGGACGTACATGTCATTGGTAGGACCACAGCTTCCAGCGTCTTCACGGCGGTATTTTAAAAGCTTTTTACTGCTAATAGATTAGATATTTTATGACTTTGAGGGGATTTTCGAGATCAAAACACGATATAAATGAATTGGATGAAACCTGTAACCTATGTAGTGTTTTAAGTCATATATCAAACCATCGTTATCAAAATCATTTGCAGCACCTTTATGAAAAACACTTGTGTTTGGTTTACATTAAGTACGTTTGAACTACTTAGGTTTAGGGATTGGCTTAAAGTGTGAGCATCAGGCATCCAGGAACATTTCTGCAGAATAACAATCACGGAAAGCATTTCTTGATGGTACTCAGAGCCAAAACTCTTTAATGTTGAGACTGCTGGGACTCTGTAGTACACACATGCCTTTTGTGAAATAGAAAACCTTTATTGTTAATCCTTCATCACTCTGCCATATGTCATCCGCAGACTGCTGCCAGAGCCCCACTGAGAAGCAACTAAAACTACCTCCTCCTCTATTAACAACAAGCAGTTGTCACAAAAATGTCCCAGTGCCACACCCAGCTGCCGACCCCCCTCTCGAGTCATCACAGAGAGGCGGCGGCGGCCACCGAGAGTAATAGAATTGAAATGTCCGCTGAGGTGTGGGAAAGCAGGATCAAGGGACCGGACGGCGGATTGGTTTTAGGCCATCAATGGCTGCAAGTGCAGATGGATGCCTGCAAGGGCCACGGATGAAATGAAGGTGAATCGCCAGAGGACCAGTCAACCATTACTTACCAGGGGGAGCTGCGTGACCACCTGCTTCATCATCTCCATGTTTGAAATCTACAGTCACACTCCACCCCCCCCCTTCGACCCCCACCCGCCTACTCAGAGCAGCTGCATGCGATGCATGATAGACTACATCCACGAAGACAGTCCCGTCTCCTAAACAATAAGGGCCCCATAATCAAGTTACATTTTTTGATCATGTTTGGGAAAAAACGTATTTCGTCATGCGTTATATTTGCTTTTAAGTTTAAGTTTCAAATGAGTGTGCAGAAGCCCACACAGGGACGAGGTCGGGGGTCGTGGATTGGAGTAGTGAGTCTTTTGTGAGAGTAGAGTCTCTAACCTTTTTATTTCAAATAACTGGAAATCGTCGGAAATGGAAGATTTACTCTTGATATGATTAAGGTACAATAAGAGGAATTCAAAGAATAGCTTTCATATCTGTTGAATGTGTGCTTACCAAATCCTCTGGTACACGATTGCTCCCTGTAGATTGAACAAAGTAAAGTATTACTATTAGTAGCTTTTTGCTGGATGCACTCGCTCGTTCTCTGCGGTGAGATAATGACACCCTCCATTTCTTTTTCACCTCTTACAATCATGCAAAGGAATGCATGATATATAGTATATATACACATATATGTTTTGGCACTGGTTTGGGGGATCATTTGTCTGTTGTTGTTCAAGCTAGAAATATGTGTCCAGAAACTGCATTGCCGAGAGATCAAGGAATACATTATTTACACGGAGAGATACAAAAAAGCAGTCCAGCGTGTTCAACAGGTGATCAACAAATGGTCAGACAACTGAAATGCTGCGTGGTGAAGATGCTGCAAGGTTTGGTTGCAAAATCAAGCGAGAGCAGCTGTCGGCTGCGGACAGCCGGCATACAGACGTCGCATCTGTTTCTGGCGGTGGAGGCTCAGCACGAGATCTGCTCTGCTGCGATAAAAGGCGATAAAGAGACGGACCGGCTTCACAAAGCTTGAGCTCTGAGATTAACACACAGTCGCAGCGGTCCTCACAATGCGGCCCACAATCCTCATTGAAACGTCTCGGCATCATCCGCCGGTCCCCTCAGCGCTGCGTTGGTGTGGAGAGACGCACAGGCTGAATATCGTGCGTCCGTTGGCTTCGTTTAGTTGCATCACGGGGTGATTTCAGCTTTGAAATAGCAAATGTGCACCTTATCTGAAAGCTGGTCATGCGCGGGTGGGTTGGTTCGGACCCCTTTGAGTTTCTGAGGCTTTCACGAGAAGCAGGTTTAAAATGTTAATGGTGTTTGAATTTGGTTTAGAGGGCTGGATCAAATGAGATGGACTAAAAGAAAGCAGAGGTCCTTGTTCTCCAGGGACACTTTGACAGGGTTTATGATTATTTGATGAGATGAAATAAAAAAAAGGGGCTCTGAAGCGGCGGTGGACATACAGAAATGTTTATGATCTCCATATAATAAAACAGAATGAGAACATTTAGTCAGATTTGTATTGTTCTAAATGAAATACTTATGTGGAAATGCATCTTTAGTTAGGTAAGCTAGCCTTTGTATTTTTGGATACGTCATTGCAGCTAACATTTTAAAATGAAATCATTTCACGTGTGTTGTGCTTGATGTGACTGTGTTGTCCTACCGGGATGTAAAAAGGTGCAAATCACTTTCAAGGAGACGACTTCTGCTCCTCTGCAGCTTCAACCCCCTGCGGCGGATGTTTTATTAGATTATGACAGAGAGGATGCTGAGGATGTAAAGCAGCAACAACAACAACAACAACTACAACAGCAACAAAAACTTAAGTGCACCCGTCTTTGGCCCAGATTCCATCGCTCATGACAGCACAGAACGTGCTGTAGTGTCCTTGAGCCCGTTACCACAAAGGACTTTTCAAATATCAATTCCCATTTTAAAAAGACAAAACATGATTCCATGTTAGTCATTTTTTAGTTTTCCTTCACTTCGCTGTGAGAAGGGAGGGATTTAGTGTTTGGCTGTTGTCTTGTTGTCTACGGCTTTATTCTCACCCCACCTGCAGAGTTTTAACCCGTCAAGCTTGTTTTTCCTTGTTCAGTAGGTGTCAACGGATCTGTAGAGAGGAGGTGGGATGGGGGGGCCTTAATGTGGAAAACCCACCGGACTGTTTGATTGTCATTCTGTCATTAGATTGGAAAAACATGTTTTTAACCCAAAGGGTGACCCGCTGTCACGGCCGTCACTCACAGCGAGGGCGTGCGTCCGCCAGGAGCCACAAGACTCCCGCTGTCATCGTCAAAAGGAAGGTGAGCGCCGAAGCGTGTTTCCTCCGGTGCTGAGAGAGACTGCCAAGCGCCCCGCGTGCAATATTTCATGTACATGCTGAAGAAGAACAACCACGACTCTAATTTCTCTCAGCCGGTACACTGGCTCGGGGCCGGTATCTCCGCCTCACAGGCTCGTGTTGCATTGCACCGACATTCACAGATGGCGGCTGTATTTTTTAGCTGCCTCTGTGCATCATAGCGGGCACAACTTGGAAACAAACATGGATGCCCTTGAGATTGAGACATGAGTATTCATGCACGCGGCAGAGACAGAACACTCGTGGGAAACCGCCTGCAACGTTAAGACTGTCCACAGCCAGTCCTGTCTTCCACTGTGCGATGCACTCGGTGTCTTATTCTGGGTTTGTGCAGCTGTGTAATCCAGGGGACAATTCAAATAAGACTATTGCATTAAATTATGTCCAAGATTGAACATTTATTGCCAAAATATGTCAGACATACAAGGAATTTGTCTGACATATTTTGGCAATAAATGTTTCCTGAATTTTGTTCAATATTGGACATCATTTAATGCAATAGTCGTATTTGAGTGGTCCCCTGTTTTTGTTGCTATAGTTTCCTCAACAAGTCAGAAAACTTCTGTATTTAGGTAACAAAAACATTTTTGTGTTGAATCTCTGACAGAGAAGTTATATTTTTACATTTTATTCTCAAACTGTCAATAACTGGGGCCAGAGAACAAACTAACCACTTCAGCAAACCAGGGCTCTCATAAACCCTTAGATAGGAACAATTGTGTACAAAATGTTCCGTTTAAATTCACACGCAGGCAAAAATAGAATGTAGTTTTATGCTGATTAAATCACAATGAAGAACCGCTTGCGTCCCTTTCATTTGCAGTGAAACGGTCAAGAGCTCAAAAGTTTGTTTAAATTTGAATCACAAAATTATAAAAAAGCAACATTAAAATGTTCTTCAACCAATTAGAATATCAGCAGCATGAAAGGCAGCAATAGATATTTTCCATGGGTTGTACTTTTGTTGGAGTAAGTTTGGGATTCCGGACGCTAATCGTTATCGAGCGCGGCGCCTCGCGATCGACGCACACAGCAGCTCTCCAGTAAACAGCTACGTGTAAAACATTAGAGGGCAGCACAGCAGTTGCTCAAAAACACTCACTGAGGCCATTTGTTTTCAAGCTTTGCATGAATGCGTATGCACAGAGCACACAACGACAACACACAAGTATTTGAGAGCTTAGTTGTGGAGCGCTGCGGCAACGTTTAGCTGGCTTTCCCTTCCAGGAATGATTGATTTACGTGGCAAGCAGCATATTCAGAGCAGGTCTCTCCCTGTGGCAGCATTCATGACAGTGTGCACACAGCAAATCTGAATTCTAAATGTCAAAATACTCGAGGTTGAGACGGTAGTTTGGAGCCGTACAAACATCTCTGCACCCCACATCTGAAAGCCATTAAAAGGAAGTGCAGGCGGGAACATCCTCCCAGTGGTGGGCTGGTTGGGGGCGAGACAAATCTTTCATCTCTTTGCATTCCCAATTCAGCCGTTTGACTCACTGCCCGTGCAGAGGTACCGAATGGTTAAGTAGGTAGGACTGGTGTCCCTCTTTAAGGAAACGTTCTGAAGAGAAGTATATGGGTCAGTCTGGTGCAAATGGGAGCACCTGAGCTGTCTGGCCACACAGACTTTATTATTAAAAAAAAAGAATAAGGAAAATCATTAATCCACGTAGCTTTAAAAGGGCTCTAATGTAGCCGGTGTGGATAATTTTATACCCACTGTAGCAAAATGACAAATATTTAAAAAGTGGATTTAGCAAATAGAGCACTTAACATTTTCCATGCATACATTGCAGTTTAAACTACAACTTCAGTCAATTTGATTCATTACAAAGTACATCTCAAAATATGCTGATCAATCCAGAGTGATTTATAATTCAGCCGGCTTTGAATACATCTAAACCAATTATCCTCTCTTGATTGTGTTCTATTGAGAAAATTGAAACTTGCACAGAAAAAGGGTTGAATGATTCATTTCCCAAATGTGCATTTCTTCTGCGCTGTGAAAGATGCATTAGCCATGGTGCTGCAGGATGAAATTAATTCTAATTGTCTTTAAACATCAGGGAACTATCACTAGGTGCATTCCTGGCAATGCGACATTCGGCTCCGGTCAGAAGGCCGTTTTTTTTGTACAAGCAAAGTGGAGGTGCCTCGACCCGCAACATGTTATAAATACGGAGCATCGGTGCTGAATTATATTCCTGGTGCTCTTTCATATCAAACACACACACACACACACACACACACACACAAACAAACATACACAGCATCCCTGAGGAGTTTGTGATGTATTCATTCAGTTTTAACGACCATTATTTCATCTCGGTTTTCAGCATTCCGGTCTTTTGTTCCACTTTTAAACACTTCTTGACAAATCTGTTTAAAGTGCTTTGGGATTTGATCTGACCTAATTTGGCTTGAATGCTGGATATGTAGCTCTGCGGGTGGCATTTACTGTAGCTCAGTAGATTCCAGGGAAACACTTTATCGCGAGGATAACGGTGTGTAAACAAGAACCCGCAGGTGAAATTAAGTTTGGTCATTTACAGAAATGTTTGATTCTCCTCGGCGAGGTCATGGAAACCATCAGCAACGAAGCAAAACAACTCACAAGTTCATTTTAAGGAAGACATTTGAGTTGTCTCAGCTGAAGATGTCCATCTCACTGTACACAGTGTGTTGTGTTTGGTTGATCCATGGCCAGCGATACCTGGGAGCTGTTTTAAAAGAGAAATGATACTGACAAGAGGGGTGAAAATGGAGAGGCTGGATCCAGTACAGTCCTGATAGATTTGTCACACTTGAGGTGGAATTATTTTGCCTAAAGGCCAAGTTGCCAAGTTGAAGAAGATGCATGCATCGCACCAAATCGTGAATCCATGTCATGGTTCATAACCAACAGCTTATCTTCATATTTCTACCAGAGGAAACTGGGAAAAGCAAAGCTTGGACTCTCAGTTCATCCAGGCCTCCTGAGCCACTGAGATGCTGCTTCTGTGTGTAATTTAGATATGATGCATGCTTCCAATTACATGCAGCGTTTAGCCGTAATTGAAAAACTAGATTTATTGTACTTGATGGAACTTGCAGGGAAAAGAAGTCCACGCGTGCTGAAGGGCCGTTCTTAACGGACCGTATCACAAAAATCCTTGCAATGCTCTGTATCATTTTTAAATAATCGAAGAAAAAGAAATATTCAATGTGATTCAACTTCTGAATCAAATATGATTGTAGAAAATCTGTCAGTATAAAAGCTGAAATGTGACTAAAGATACATCACTCATTCTAAAACTGCAATGTAAAGAAAACTTCTCAGTAATAAAAAAGTTGGGGCTACATAAGATATATTCAAATCCATACTGAAGAACATTTCACTTTAAAATGGCTAAAATTACATTCGAACCACTCAGCTTTGATCTGAGTATTAAGAATATCTCACGTGCACCAAATTGTTCTTTTCAGGTGGACACATTGTGTGAAACAGAACAATTACATCTCCAATTATTCATTCAATTTAACTCCAACTTTGTCATCAGCCACCGGCTCACAAAGTCCCATCTAATTTCGCTCTCCTGGAAAACCCCCGTCGAGCAGAAAAATAGCTGCTTTGAAAACGTGGAAATGGATTCGGCACCGTGAGCTCTGAAGACGTCAGTCTGCTGTGAAATGAACGCTTATTAGTCGCTTGACACTAAAATGCTTCGATCTAACAAGTCTGTCAAGACGCGCTCTGTGCAATGAAAAGAGGAGAAGTGGAATCCCAATGTAAACACCAAAGACTTATACAAAGCGTGCAAGTTTCGTGTTTTATATTGTTCAGTGACTCTCTGGCTGTGAATGGAATATCAATATGTCAGAAAACTGCAGCTAATTCAAAAAGAAGGAATGTTGTCGTTGTTCCGAGAGCCAATCGGAGTTGTTCACATCAGTGGAGACCTTGTGCGCCCATAACTGGTATTACATCTACTTATGCACAGTTTAGAGTTACAGGTTCACGTTACATTAGTAGATACATTAAAACAATAACATCAATAACCACGTCAAATATGAACGTTGGCCTCAAACGCTTAACTGTCATCAACACTTTTTTTTGCCTATTTTGTAATTACTGCTGCCACGTGTAATCATGCACCGGGTGATAAATGGAACGCAGCCAGTGTAAATAAAAACGCCATTTGTCTGGCAGACATGACAAGCCAAACATGTTGGGAGAAAGCGCATGGATTTGCTCCACTGGTGTGCGAGACACGCGTGAAGCGTTCCATGATGGCATTTTAAAATGTTGTGAATTTCTTTAACTTGCAAACAAAAGCGTCGCAGTACAGTCAAATTGCTCAGAGACAAAAACACGTTTACCAGGTGAGCTAATGATTCACCAGCAAGGGGTCCTAACTTTGGACCCACACGGGTCCAGCAGCCTGCCGATCGGGGACTGAATTCCTCCAGGGGTCCGAGGTGAAGGCAATTACGTGTAATCAGCGACCCGCGAGGACAGAAAATGAGCTGCAAAGCACCGATGGTGGTGTGATCGTTAACAAGTCATTTACGGTGTTGTAACCACAAATTATATCTCAACATTAAATTCATACAAACCCTCGGCTACAATTATACCATTTTTATTCCGGGTATACAACGATCATCTGGTTTAAGACGCAGTGGAACATTTAGTGCAGGCGTGCCCTTTTGATTCCTTCAACACAACAGAAATCACAAATGAAAGATTTGAAGCAATGCATCGCCAGCGGTGCACAGAAATGCAACAGTGTGAGATAACTAACAAACAAAGCAGAAAAGCCGCGGGCTTTGGTGTAAGTTGAGGAGAAAAACCTTGGCACATGGTCACTGGCAACACTGGCCAGATGCTCCCAGTTACAGAGGCTGTGACTCCACCCATCCAAGACCGTGAAAACAAAGAGACACACATGCACAAGGCAGAGGATGCTGAGGCCATCAGTGGCGGGGCAATCATTCTAGCGCTCGTTTTTTGAAGTAAGCTATTTTCCAGACGCCAACCACAACTAAATTATTGTTTTCAAGTAAGCAACATGGTAGTTTAACTGAAAGAATAGGGTCCGAATCAATCTGGGAATCGTCTGCCAAATAGATATTTTCCATGTAAAAACAGCTTCAACTGTTGATGATTTACAATAGAAAATACTGAAGAGGCACTTCAAGTCTTCACTGGAGTCTTCAGTATTTACAGCAAATGGTGAAATGTACGAATGAATCATTGACTTTTTTGAAAGGCTCAGAAATTAAAGAAAGTATTCATCTTTTTCTTTTAGGGAAAAGAATGTCTCATCATGCAATGGATGAAGGTAAAAAACCCAAATGCAGCACATGCAGACAGCCCTCAACTCGAGGTGGTCATTCCGGTACACAGGGATCACAGGGGGAAGTAAGAGATGTGGACTAGCAAACACCCGACAATCGTTTGAGTCAGATGAGGAGCACTGAGAGGCCGCGAGCCGAGTCTCTGTGACTAACCATCCAGATGTTTACTCATCTGCTGGGCAGAAGTGTGTCATCAGACTCAAAAGAGCTCACGGGTGTGCAGGCCGGAGGAGCCCACGTCATACATGTTTCAGTGACCAATAGCGTTCAGTTCCTGGTAGAAATACAGTAAAGACAATATTCTTTTTAAGTAATCATGTATGAGATGCAATTTATTAATAATATAATTCCATTTGTAAGTTATGAATCACCTCATCGGACAAAGGCTCGTTCCCATTTCAAGCACAATTTGAAATCCTCCGACCTTTGAAAGCACACAGGATGTTGAAAAGAGCAGACTTAGGGTTCTATCATGTCTGCCCTGATTGTGTTGTATGAATACGTTGATAAGATTGCAAAGACACCAAATGGAAATGTCATGGAAATCAAATTTGAACAAAGGAAACGTTCGGTTGGGGCTCCGACCTTAAATCTCAAAGATGACGAAAACATTTCCTCACGGCAGAAGGTAGATGCACACCCGCAGACACGCACAACCAGATGAAAGCCACAATGCGTATAGATCATACAATCTGGGCATGATTGAGCCACAGGTGAGGACGAGGGGATTAAGAAAACCTCAATTAGCGGCGGGTTCAGTGAGGGGATGATTCTGTGGGAAGAATTCGGCTCTTCACAGCGGGGCGCAAACGAAGGAGGGGGGGGGCAGGGAGGCCGGCCCTGATGCCCCTGATTGGCCTCAATCATCGGGCGGCGAACGGGAGACAGATTGATGGAGGGCTTAAAGGAGACTGTCCTGCTCCTTCCTCACTCATTGTCCCTCCGCCTCATACAGAATCATTTATTAGTGGCGGGGGCAGTCGGCGTAGCCATTACACGGAGAGGATGGAGGCAGGCGTAGGAAAAGCAATTCAGGGTTGCATTTCCTTGTGTTTGTGCAGTGCGGTGTGGATGCAATGAGTCGATCCTGAGAGGGAGCTAAAGGGAGAAGAGGGGGAGAGTCGGCCGTGCACGGCAACCTCAAAGTCTCTCACTTTTGTCATTATGTCTAAATTGCTCGGCAATGATTGGCTAACTTCCCAGAACAAGGTGGCCGCGGCTCTGATTGAATACACACGTTTTTTCCCGAAATGCTGCTAACAGTGCAGTGCGCTGACCTTGAAACTGTCCAGGGGGACGACGCCGGCGAGCAGAACAAACACACCCGGTCAGTGTGCAGATAATGAGCGGGCGCATGGCTCAGCTTTATCTTCTTAATTAATGGCGGGGACGTGACTCGTCAGTTCCTCCTGGATATGAGCGCCTTTGTCTCTGCGGGCATGTTAACTGAGAGGAGAAGCGGCGAGTCACGGCGAGCAACACCTGGAGACACGAAGCAGGTGAGAGGTTGGGAGGTTTGACAAACCTTTTCTTCTTTGTCATCAACAAATTTGCCTCTTTTGTGTCTGTTGCGTCAATCTCTGGTCACAAGCCGCACAGAGCACTCAAGTCCCATATCCACCCCGGACAGTCGGAGCGCACCCAGACTGCAGGGGGCGACGATGCGGCTAATGGAGATTCCATCCACAGGAAGTGCCTGCGTACGAACAGGAAGCGCATGGCATAAAACGTTTGTGGAGAGCTCAGATGGCGCTCTCACTCGGCCCTGAGGAAAAGGACGCTGTGGCCGCAGCTCCTAATCTCCCAGAGACGCAACTGGTAGGACAGTATGATTTATTGTTTGTTCGTGCTTTGCTTTACTGAGTGAAATGTGTCATTTAAATGAAGTAATGGAGACTTATCCTAGGTTTATCTGAATAATTTTGGTTTGAGAATTCAGTCGCATTTATTTATTATTATCATAAGAAAGTTATTATCGAAATGTACTTGACTAATTCATGGGTTTTGCTTTGGGTTTGAAAGGTTATCAACCTGCTCTGTTCTTTGTCCGATCCACCAAACCACCCTTAAGAGGAATAAAGCATAAAATCAACAGTTCTCGAGTCCTTTGCGTCCACCGGAGAGAAAGCTCTTTTCAAGTTTGGGCAGAGCCGTGGTTAATCCGGAAAAACACACGAAACTTGACAAACGTGTCCATTTCTTTAAAGTTTGAACTGGACATAAAACAGTCTGAGGGGTGCAAAGTGCATCAAGCGCATGTCAGCTTAACTACAATGACACTTCTTATCTGATTTAGTCGTTTAAATATTCCGACTGACAAACTCTTGCAGCTTCCCGCTGATTGTAGATGTAGTGCGTTGGTGTTGTGTGGCAATGCCACTCACTCGTGACGTTGTGTGAGGTTCGCATAGAACTGTCAGTCAGCTCAAAAGCCATATTGGTGATTGACGCAGCTTCACTGCAGATGTGTTGTCTTTGTTTTTTTTTACCAACAGACACGAAGGTGGAAAGTCATTTTCAAACAAGTGATGCTATTGTTAAGTCACATGAGGCGGTCCTTTTGGTTGAGGTTGGGAGGGAATTGATTGATCACAAAATATTGTGTGGAAGGACTAAGATTGATGGCTCTCTTCCTGCGTAAACATCTGGAGAGATTTCATTATATTCTGCTGATTGGCAGGAATATAGTAACACAATCAGAGTTTACACAATTTACGCACAATTTAGTATTGATGTAAAAATGATGATGAAGCAAAGGATTTTTATATCAGGCTCTTCGTCGTCAAAAGGGAAGAAAAGTTTACATCCTGAGTTTCACACAACATAATTTTCCTCTTGTGTCAACATTGTTTACGCCGACAAAACGGCTGAAGTGGCTGCTACAAATCGCAGGAAGAAAATGCCTTCCTAGTTGATACTTTCCCAAGTACAGCAGCTTTAATAGTTATCTTCAACCTCAACAAGCCGGTGCGTCGTTAAAACGGGATCTCTGCGAACAAACACTCCGACGCATCATGCAAATGTGCAGAGAGGACATCATCCGTGTGCGACTTCGTTCCCTTAAACAACCCCGGCCCTTGTTTTACAAGGGCTGCAAAGTGAGAGCACGCGCCTGTGTCAGCTGCGCGGGGGGAGTGCGTGTCCCTGCTAGCTGTGCATTATCCATGTGGCTGCTGGATTAATGGGGCAATTGATCAACGGCAGACTTGTGTATCCCAGAGAACGGCTGATCACTCACCTACAGCAGCGCCTGACACTGGGAGGGGGGTGGTGGGGGCGGTGCACCAATCAGCGCCGCAACAGCCGGAATGATTACAGAAGCGTGGCCGGGCCTCGCGGCGCAGGCGTCATGGCCGACAGCCTGACATTGATACGGGAAGGACGTGGCGCGCCAGGGGGCCGAGGATGGGGGCCCAGCAAGGCGGGAACTAAACAAGGATGGAAGCACAGGTGTAAAAGTGAATCTCGGAGCGGAGGGCACGCTCGCGGGGAGATGCATGCTCCATGCGCCGCCGTCAATGCGATGATCCAAGCTTGAAGAGCATCACACCTGAGCCTATCGATTGAGATAAAGGAAGAAGCGGCTGCGCTGGAATGGAGCGCGAATACAGGACGCTTATTGGGATTCAATAAGAACGCACTCTTTGGACCGCGATGAGCTCCTTTGGGTAACTAACGGAAAACGTCACCTGGATTTGTCACTTTTGCCTCAAATATCCTCTGAGAGCGGACGCAGATAATGTCGCCCGTGGCTTTATCAGATTTCACGTCTGTGGGAGTGTGAAGATAATTAGACGGTGACATTTAAGATGACAAACACGGCCCGTGTCTATAACGCATGCGTGTGATGCGTTTCAATCTGTTTGAACTGCACGAGTTCGGTTTGTAGTTCAAATCTAAATTCTTCATGAAAATAAACTTCATAAAATGTAACTTCAACAGTTTGAATGTATTAAATATTACAATGATAATGACATATAGGCATGCACATCAGAGAAAGTGCTGACCTTATGAGTCACAATTTCTCAAGGAAGTCAATAGGCATTAAAACATTCTTGAACAACACAGAAGCCCTGAAAACCTGAAAAAAAGTAGTTCAGATTTTTCATTATTCTCCATTCTTGTTCCTGAGCAGCCTTCACTTCCCAGCAATGACTTGTCCACAACCCACAAAACGTTGTGCTTTCAGAGCTGAATATTGTTCTAAGATGTGAGGTGGAGCTGCAGCCCTCAAAGGCCGCGCTGTAACGCAGTGTGGAGTTGGTTGGAAAAATAAAATCAATGCAGGAAATGGTCGCTTGAAGCAGTTTATTTTACTCTACAGTGTGTTACACAGTAGCTTTTCGAGTGAGCACAAAGGAGGCAGGAAAGCTGCACTATAATATGATGCAATGTAACCACCACTGAAAGGGAAGAAGAAGAAGAAGAGCAGGGCTTCAGGTTGCAAAAGGCTTTCGTCCAGCTTGGACAGTAGTGGAGAAGCACTTTATCTCAGGGTTTTTTTGGGGAATGATTAGGTTTGTCGCCATGCTGCTAAACAACAGCAAACCCATCTCCAGGACCGTTTCTAATAGAGGCTTTACTCCCATTTCAGGACCGTACACACAGACAGCCAGATGTTATGTGTGGGGGTTTCAAAGGAAATGGACCCGAGAAAAGACCGGACGGACTAAAGACCACGTCAGAGACGAGAGGTCACATTTCGGCTTTTGCTGCACATATAGGCTACAGAGGGCTGCTTAGTGAAGAAGCTCACCTGCTGATTAATCAATATGGTGAGGAGTTGCGTGAAAGCAGGTTGCTCCCAACGACAAAGCAACAAAGAATATTCCCCCAGTGCAGCTGTGTCCCTCACACATCCACAGGGGGTGCTCGAGGAGAGCAGAAGCGCACCTGAACGAGCCTGGTGAGTTGTCAGTGGGATCCTGTCGGATCGACGGGTGGACCTGAAACCACTATGAATGAAGGATGTGGTCGCTGGTAAACTGGTCTTAAGTGCGCATCAGTGTTTTGAGGCAGAGTGCGTCGTACCAGCAGCTGTCACCGTCCTCCAGGGCCGGCTTTTGGAAGACCTTCAGTGCACACCGGAGACAACAGATGGAGTTTGACAAGAAGCTGGCGTGAGGCAACACAAGAGGACCCGTAACAGTTGTGAACAGCAACAAAACGATGACAAGCTGAGAACAGAGAAGAGTTTAAGTCCACTGTTGAGGTAATTGGAAGCAGCTGAGAAATAATGGGGACCTCGCGGGGCGGCTGGGGCCAGATTAGTCAATGCAAGGTGTACTGTTGTTACACGTATCAGGGTTTGAAACGAACTCGTTTCATGGAGCCACAGCATCTTTTTAAAGCAAATGCTGAATTGGCTAAATGAATAATAATAGAAAGGAGATCTGTCGAGTGGGGGAAACCAAGTGTTGGAACTAACTGATTTATGGAGTCTGAGTGGGGGGAGAATAAACTGAGTGGGATATTGAAAGGCGGTCGCCATAGAGAACTCCAGGTATCGACCGCCGGTTAAGAGGACTGTTAGCTCCCAGTCCAAGAATAAACTGATAAGACGGACCGAGATTGGATCCGTGCGTTAGAGCATACGGCTTTTCCATGCTATCTGAAACATTCGAGTGCTGGCTGCTTCTCATTTATGCCCCCCCCCCCCCCTCCACCCTCTCCTCCCGCCGACTCCCTCACATCCCATCCCAGCCATCTCGGCAGGGACCCTGTGTTCTGTGTGCCGCGCCGACCCAGCCCTGCAGTGGACCGTGCCATTCGATCCACGCAGCCGATGATGATTCACGCTCTGCGATCCGGGGAGTGAGAGCAGGCAGAGGAATCCCCCCCCCCCCCTTCTCTCACCTTCCTCCCACCCTGCACATCCATAATTCAGCATTTGCGCCTTCGCCACACAACCCACCCCTCCCTCCTGTCTCATTCATCCCATTGCTTTGGCTGCTGGCGTGCGCACCACAGCGCGGCGTCCACAAGCCCGAGTGCCCGCCGTCAGCAATCCGGCCATCTGGAGCTCCACGTCGAGCGGCGCAGGTAAGGCGAGAGCGAAACAAGTGCTTCTTCGTCGTTTGTGGGGCGTGAAGTATACATGTCGGCTGCAGGCGTCTTTTTAAGTCCTTTGGCTGAGTTGCTTCCTAATTTACTCATTTAGAAGAAATGGATTTTTGAAGTAGAGACTTGGTGAAACTGTTGCTATGGTACCGATGAATGAGGAATAAAACCTGCGCAGGGGGGTTCATTCGAAATTGTTGGTGCGTCAGCCATTGGTAAATAATAAAAGTTGAATTAATGTTCCCAGGTGAGACAATAAGCCCACCATCCCCACCACACACACACACCATTGTGCGAGCTACCTGAATCCACTCATGAGGTGAAACACCTGAGCTCATCATGTGAGTTCAGCTGGGCTGTTTGGTGGAGCTCAGAGGAAGCTGCCCTGTGCTGCTTCGCCAGACAGAGGCTCACTAACAGGATAAAACCCTGCTGCTTTTTATTTCATGGTGCATGGAAGCATCCTGTTGCTGACTGAGGATTTACGGTGTGCTCGGATAATTGAGATCGCTGCTCTGGCTGCAATGCATAAATGATTTGATCAGATATCTGTGCGTTTGGGATCTGAAAAACACCCTCTGAATATGTGGCATGTTTATCGATGTCCAAAAGAGGGGAATATATTTTAGTGAGGTGTTAAGTCAACTATGTAAGTACTGTTCAAACAGACGGTTACATTTGCAGTAAGTGGGGAGAAACGACACGAGGGGAACATTGATTTGCCTTGTGTGTGATTTAAAACACAACAGATTAGAGACATTTAAACATTTTGAAGTTTAAACACGTCTGGTTGAGAAATGACATCCCAAATAATGAATATTTTAAAGCGGATGCGTTGAGGAAATGTTGTGCGTCTGTCTCGTCCATGTGTGCACGTCGGCCGGAGGTTGAAAAGCAAAGTGAGGCTCGCCTGAGGCCAGTGAACTGATTTGATTGACAGTGCCGTACCGTTCACGCTATTTTTGTCATTTCCGTTTCATGTTGCAGCAGGTGTAGAAGAGGATAATGACAAGAGCAACAGAAGGGAACGGGGAGAGTCAGACAATGTGTAACATCTCATTCAGGCTGTCTGCACACGAGAGAGTGCCGATGTGTCCGGAAGCCCGGGCCTGACGCAAGATTGTCAACGCAGCTGGATTTCAAAGGGGCTCCTTCAGAGCTGGATTGCTGTCGAGACTCTTTTTCCATCGACTGAGACGCGCGGGAAGGTAACTAAAACAGCGACAAAGCCGATCCAACCACTCGCGCACAGCGAGCTTCATAGGCCCTTCTCTTCATATTACGCAATCACCCTCCACCCTCCCACGTTGCCCCACGCTGGCTCATATGCATCGCTAAGGGCGGAGCTTCTCGTGCTCGTTGATACAGGGCGATGAAGTTCGAACGCCGAAAAGGTGCTTCGAAATCAAACTGACGTCGTTGTCGTCACCCGATTGAATTCAGCTCTTGGAAACTGAACCCAGTGTGTATTTATATTCACTGCAATCGGGAAGGTAAACTATATAATTAAGACTCTCGTCTTTCTGGCGACATATGCGGCGGTAATTTGTAAGAGCTGAGCTGTGATGAGCCTTTAAAGAGGTGTTTGTGCACATTGCATCCAGCTGTTTTGACAAAACATTTTTTTTTTTTCCTTCGTACCGGGCTGGAAACATGTTTGTTTCTACTGTAAAATTGGGCACTTTAACATGGACGCCGGGGGAAATGAGTCACTTTTGAAGCCAGCCAGAAGTGCTGATTTAAAGAACTGCAATTGTCACTTCTTCGTTTGATAAAAATCACACGGCGGAAGCCTGTGGATAAACAGCTGTTTGTGCCCTTTAGCCTCTTTATATCAAAAGAGCATTATTTGCAAATAAATGCATGAAAATAGGTTTTTTGTTTACATGTCATCATTTGCTGCTTTCTCAGTAGTGGAAGAGGTGTGACCACGTGATCCTGCCGCAGTGATATCTTCATGTTCGAATGTGATGATGTCATTGGTTTGGTATTAATTTGTCCCTTAATCGGCTTGTTTGAGTTCATGTGGTGTCCATGTCACCATGATCTTCAGTTACTGATGGCACCTGTGTTTGCATAGATCACAGATGCATGTGATGTGCATAAGCTTAAATTCATCATGTGTGCATATATATAAAATATACATGCTTACTAGATAAGTATGAGTAGAGGCATCATATCTGCATGAGTCATACTTTTTTTTTTTTTTTTTGGAAGGAAAATGTTCAATATTTGTACCACAAAACTGATTCTGCTTTGCTTAATCAGACATTGATAAATGATTAAACTTTAACCTCACACGTACGTTGTATCCAGGCCACAAAAGGTTCAGGAAATTTCATTATGAGAATGAAATGATGAAACACAGAGGCTGAGGCGTCATTCACTAATATTAAAGATAATGCCGCTCCTGTTTGAATGGGCCTATTAGCATCTGGGTTTCAGAGCTAACAGGATTGTTGCGCCTTCCATCGAGCCGTTGATTAAAAATGCCTCCAGCAGATGCGCCTGATTAACCAGCTGCTACCTGATAGCAGAACACAATAAGAACAACGCCGGCAAAGCTGTGTGGTCAAATTCAAAAAGCGTCTGAATGCCTTCAGACGGAACAGCAACGAGCTGCTTTTTCGCTCTCTTACAGACGTACTTCTGGAATAACAAGTCGGACCGTCAATAAAAACATTCTCCGAACGCCTCTTTACTTCATGTTGAGTCACCTGAATATGTGACCAACGGTTAGCGACCGTTGACCCCTCATGACGGAGCGACGCAGAACACTCTCTTCATCGAATGTTCCAACCCAATAAAGATTGGATTTCAAGTACTGAATGCAAATGAGCTCCTACATTTTTCGAAGGAACACATTAGGCTTCTTGAAAGTAATGGAAATAAGTTATAAACAGCTCTGCATCGCATGGCGTCTTCAATGCTTCGCTCGCTGTGCAGAGTGCGTCTGGGGGAGTGCCCTTTAAAAGAATCCTTTGATGGCATTTCTCAATCATTAGTCGGCTGGAAGAAAAAAGGGAGAAGAGATGCGTGAGAGGCGGTTCCAGGCGAAGCCGGAGACGCCGTCTTCATTGTGAACATCTTAAGAGCTTCAGTTATTCACGTGTCAGTTTCCTCCTTTTAGGCTTGTAATCATCTCTAAGGAATAAACACTGGCTTATTTCACGCAGTTTTGTGAACCAAACTTGGAACATTTAGAACGTCTAACTGTGACTTATGACCAATTCTTCGTTGTACTTTTCTGATGAATCACCCTTTTATTATTCTGCGATTACATCCGCGGTGCAGCCAACAGACCTTTTGATATTTCCAGCCCGTAGCCTGTTTGGTGTCATCTCATTGATCGTCATTGATTCATTCCAAGCAGGGTGTTTACTTTGATCAATGGGTCTAATGGGTAAATACACATTTCTCCCACTTGAGCCAGTCCACAGTAATCTCCCCACGTGGCTGCGAGCTGATATGATATTGCTAAAATACTAATCTCTCAGGTCAAGAGGGTCGGTCTATTTTCTTTCTTTCCTGTTCTTTGATTTCCTTTCAAGCCATTTCATTTTTTTCTATCTCAGTCCGGCCTTTTTTTTTTCTAATGTGTCTGCGTGAAGAAGATGATTCTCCTGCACATTTCACAGAGAGGTTGGTTAAATTTTTGAGGTTTACTTGCTGTACAACTGCCCTGTGGTGGCACTTTGTTTCCATTAGTGATCTTCCAAGGGATTCTTAATAACAAACAGTAATATGCATAATACACAAAGAAGGGGGATAGAGGCATATTTTGTTGTCTCAAGTATGTCAACAAAGCAGCACGCAAATATTTTGATCCAGTTTATTTCATTAACATTTTGCCAACAGAAAAACACTGCATTGACAGATTGGGCTCATCTGTAAACACACTCACCACAAAGTTGTGCCGTTTATCTCCAGAACAAAAGCCCTCTGAGGGGCCTCCACTCAAACTGAAGTTTAACGTGTGTCATCTGATAAGTTAAAACAGTCCAGTTCACCAGGGATTTTATTAAAGCGTAAAACGTTTGGGAGGTTTCTGATGGTTTTCCCTTCCCAAAGTACATCTCCCTTTTAACATCATTCCACCAATTTATTCACAGCCGCCGATGGTGGCGGACGCAACGAGAATGAATAAATAAATGTCTAATGCAGTTAACTCCTTTTCACCCCCTGTCACTAATAAGGGACTCCAAAAGAGTTGAACCAGTACATTGTTATAAAATAAATTTATTTTCTCATTTATTCTAGATTCCGTGATGTAATGTTCCGTGTGCATACATCATTTTTGTTGCGGCACCACATGCAGATTTTGGATTCCCAAGTGGGCCGACAAAAGGAATGTATGCACACATCGCCACGAAGAAAGCTCACGAGGTAGCAGATGCATACAGGCCATCTATTTTTACACGGCAGACAGGAAGCGGGGGAGCCTGTGCTACTTCACCCGGGCTCAAAGACACGCATGCCGCCTCGACGGCGTAAGGTGATTTTACGTACAACGCTGACACCTCAAATGCTGCGGCGGTGAGATAAAGTCTCCGTTTAAATTGCCTCCAATTTGAAATTAGCTGTGGTTCTAATAACATCTTCCATGATTCCTTTTCCCCACATGAGAAAAGCCATTATCCAGCATCAGCACAGTACGTCGGCATATACTGCAGCATATACTGTGGCATTTTGCTATCAGTTCGGAGACTTTTGACAGCATCCGGACTCCCCTTTTTTTTTTTTAAAGATTAAAAAGAACTCGTTCTGCCCCCCCAAAATGCGTCAGAGTGCAGCGAACAACAAACAGCAGCCGTTACAGTGTGTGTGACCCAATTTTATCATAATCTGCCCCGCACTGAGCCGTTCCACCAAAAGCGCCGCGGAATAACTGCATTTGTGAACACAGAAATTGAAAGGCTGCCACTCTGGAAGTGCAGTGCAGAAAGTACTCGTCTTACAAATTATTTTCTCCGTTGTGTTGAAACAGCTGTCTTTGAAACGCGAGTGGCGAATGTCACTGGCTTCTCAGGAAAGTGTGTTTGTGTAACGAGTTGTCGTGGGTCGAGTGTTGCCTTGACACTGTTGGAGTTGCCTTCTTTCTTTCAAGATATTGACATTAACATGAATCTGGCTTTGTCGTTTTCTAATAATACACATTTGTTTTTCCTAGATCTCTTAGCGTTGTACGAGATTATGATAAATTAAGCTACTGAGGAGCTCTGATTTGACAGAACACCCATTTTATGAGGTAGTTCCTCCCCTCCCAGTTAACATCCTGAGAGTATCTAAAATCGGGGGCATTCAAATCGAGCTGCTATTGACTCCATTAGAACGATGTCGGGGATTACTTCATCATTATTACATTCATTTTTTTGACAACCTCAACTCAGGTAATTTCACAGGGCCGCTACTGCAAATCAGCAAAAATGGCCTGGAGTAGGTGGAGGGGGATACATATTCACCGCCAGTGGCGCAGTCTTTAGCCATGACCTATTCTTACTGGCCAATGGGAAAGAGAAGTGTGCCAGCATGATTAATGGTCATGATTACCTACTCAGAAAATGTGTTTTTCCGGCCCAGCAGCTCCACTTTTATGACTTAAACCTGAGGGCAAGATGGTTCATCATGCAGGCAAAGCTGCACACAGAGAGCGGCTGGTGAAGACCAAACAAAGGCTTCACCATCGTCTGTCTCACACAGAGAGAGGAAAGCCTCGTGGATTGTTGTTTAGACATCTCTGTTGAAGACGTCCATGTCCATGAGCATCAGCATTTGTCTCAGGGGGTCTGCAGCTCGGCCCCCACCGATCCCGAACTTCAGCTCACCTGTTTTCGCTGTAGAACAAAAACGGCGGCCGCGCTGCATCCACCGAGGGCCACTTTCCATCTGCATGTTTTCATGTTTGCACGCAGGTAATACAGCCGGTGCCACTGTGGGAGCTGCTGTGTTTGTTCCATCATTAACCTCGAGTTAGTATCTGTCACAAACACCGTCGCAGCCCTCATTATGACTCCGCATCACTCCCCCTCCACCAAACGGCTGTGTATCTCGCCAACGAGCCACAAAGGTTATCCGCAATAAAAGGTTACAGTTCCCTGTGACATTTCCCTTGATGACTTATCTGAACCTCTGTCTTTGATGAATATCAACCAGCTTGTTGCCACTCGGAGTTATTCACTCGTTAAACCACAACTGTGATCGAATATTTGATCAATGATCAAAACCAGCAGCAGCAGCTGATGCTTTCAACTTTATAGCTGAGATTTTATGTTTATTGTGACCTGCACCTGACGGTCATATTACAGTCACATTAATAAGAGCAAATAGCATATAATACATCAATGCTTGGCAGTCCAGAAATCTTCCACGTGATTTTTTTGGCTAGGGAACAACATTTCTTGTAGCAAACTCACCATCATCCATCACTGAGCAGCTGAAAATATGAGAGCAGCCCAGGTTGTGCATGCAGGGAGTTTTAAACGTGAAAAATCTCAGTTCCTGGCTCGGTAGCCGCTGACTCGCTGGTAATCAACAACTTTACCAACCCCTGGAGATATATTGTAGCCCTGATTCTGCTACAGGATCCTAAAGTCTTCCTCATTGCACCTTTAACACAGTATAAATATATCAGTTAATGTATCTAGACAAAATTGTGACTGGACTTTTGTAAGGCTTAATTTAGCAAAAGGTTTTAGGCTGCAGTGACAACTTTAATTTAGGACCCAGAAACCAGCCCGCTGTGAGAGAGTTACTGACGATACATTTGTGAATAAAAGGCCACACACACCCACAGTTATTGGGCTGTAAAGTACAGTCGACGGGAACCTCGAATTGCCAAACCCTAATTGATGGAATGGAACATTTCATGAAGTTCAGGTTCTTTTACTTAGATTCAAGAAAAATCCATCTCGTCGGGCATGAAGTAACGTGTTTGTTTCTGGACAACACGCGTCCAGACCCATCAGCGTCCAGTGAGGAGCTCCCGGCAGCTACACGCATTGTTTAGGTGTGTGTGTGTGTGTCTCGTTTGTGACACAGCACAGAGTGGAAACTTCTACTACTTCACAACAATGGCTGCTTGAGGAAAGCATGGATGATACAATCGCCCCTATTAGACGGGATTGACCTGGGAAAACATTGAGAAAACATCAGTCACAACCAACACTTCCCCAGCAGTCTCATGGAAATCAATCAAAAGCACATTTCAGAGGACCTTTGGTGACAGTGGCAGGCCAACCATCATCGAGGGGCATCGGCCCGTCTGCTTTTGAAATGAAAGCACCAGTTATTTCCACGCACGCGCAGCCGTCCCTCCCCCTGCCGGCTGTTGCTGTGTTGCTGCGAGGAGGCCGACTGCAGCAGGTGAGCCACAGGGCCAATTCAGTTTGGTGCCGCCGTGCATGTGGTGCATAGCTCCAAAAGCAATTTGTGGTCCCACCCCATCTCATGCCCGAGATTTATTATGGCCTGCTGTTTTTTTTTTTTTTTTTTTTTTCTATATCTAACTCCTTTTGAGAAAAGCAAAAGCATTCCAGCAGTGACACTCAGCAGAAAAGCTCAGATACCGGGGCGCTTAGACTAAAGATTAGAGACAAGAGGTGCCCGGCTTAAATCCTTGAACTGAAGGAAGTGAATTGTATGCTTTTGTGTAGGGAATGTGTCCCCGGAAGTGCTGCTGCTCAGAGGCTTTGGGCTCTGCAGACTGTAGCATGAAGCTGTGTAGCACAGTGGTTTTAGTGAAGAGCTTAGAAGTATGTGTATGTGCAGCAGCAGGTGTCTGAGTAGCTATGCCATCAAGCCCTCATTACCTAGACTGTGAAAATTGAAAAATGTAAATTGGAAATATATTACATGGTACTGTGAATAAATGTATTTCTAAACATGTTCTGAGTAATAGAAAGATAAGTTAACGGTGTGTTTTCAACCAAAATGTTCTACGCATTCAAAAGCAAAGGGAGTCTTGTAAAGTAGCCGTGATGGATTATTCCTGATATGATGCCACAATCATGATCTTATTCGCGAGTCATACGCAGAGCCCGCCCACACATCATTGACTTCTAAGTACATTCCAACAGTCCGTGTGCTTGTGAGCATGTGTGATAGTGAGCACGCTGATGTGGAAAAAGGTTTACATGTTTCTGTAATGTAAAGGAACCACTGAAGCATCTGTCTGTGTCTCTGTTTTAATCATATCTCGTGGACCATGAAGTTAGAGTCTGCTGTTATGGCTCCACTGTTATGCCTCCCATCCCGTCACCTCCCATCCCCATAAATGTGTGAAAAGTTGTAGAAAGAAATATACAAACATATGGTCCTACCCCTTTCTTCATGATTAACTATATGTGTATTATTGAAACTTGTTTGACAGGACCATTAATCCTTTTTAATTTCAATCCCAACCTTGGTAATGAGGTAATATTTTTTGCCGTATTGTCAAAGTTTAACAAAAGATTATCCGTTATACATCCCACGGCGGGAACATTAGTAGCGTTACAGCTGCAAGGGGGATAATATAATAACAAGAATATCGGTTTAAAAAAAAAGCTAGATAGGTCTATAATGAATAATTAAAATTTGAATTATAAAACTGAATTAAAATGATTACACAAAGGAAACGTTGGTATTGGACAGTAAAACTGATATTGCGTACGAATTGTCAGTTTTTGTGCGAGCGGTGCCGAGGGTGAAGCCCGACAGTAGTGACAGTAGAGAGAGTGCCGTCTCCTTCACGCTGTGGCCGAGGCCGTCTGTCACCCAACGAGCTGTTTCTAATGACCCTGCATGAGACGCCGCGGTGAGAACACGCGGGCGTGAGCGTACGGTGCGCTAATTATCGTCTATTTCTGTGCCGTCACCATGGCAAACGCACGTCTTTAACGTCAGCAAACATCATTTCGTAGCCGAGTGGTATTAGAATTCTCCTTCCCATCTTACCTTGACCTCGGCGTAAAAAGTTGAAGGATACGTGGTTTAACAGTAGTTAAGAGGTATAAGGAAGTCATGTTTTGAGTGTGTTGGTGTCTCTATCCATGGTGCTGAAACATGCAGATCCAGTTTCTCAGTGAGTTTCTATCCATGGTGCTGAAACTTGCAGGTCAAGTTCCACAATGTGTTTCTATCCATGGTGCTGAAACACGCAGGTCCGGTTTCTGTGTTTCTATCCATGGTACTGAAACGTGTAGGTCCAGTTTCTCCCTGTGTTTCTATCCATGGTGCTGAAACACGCAGGTCCGGTTTCTCTGTGTTTCTATCCATGGTGCTGAAACGTGTAGGTCCAGTTTCTCCCTGTGTTTCTATCCATGGTACTGAAACGTGCAGGTCCGGTTTCTCAGTGTGTTTCTATCCATGGTACTGAAACGTGTAGGTCCAGTTTCTCCCTGTGTTTCTATCCATGTTACTGAAACGTGCAGGTCCAGTTTCTCCCTGTGTTTCTGTCCATGGTGCTGAAACGTGTAGGTCCAGTTTCTCCCTGTGTCTCCGTCCCTGTTTTGAATTAAGGCTTGAGAGTCACTAAAACAACTCTTTTGTCAGAGCAAAGCATGTTGTCAAGGCTTGTTGGAAAACTGTGTTTGTCATGATGGATTTCAAAAGTCTCTTTTTCATCATGTCTAAAAGATTTAAAAGATGTTATTGTTCTATTATTTGGAAACCATATGAATGAATGCAATTTGATCGACATTTTAAAACAATTAAGTATGTGCAAAAAATGTACAAAATGTGCCTTTATTATGAATAAATATTAACAATACAATGAAGGGCGCTTTCTATCATATTTCCTACCAGAGGCACACTGCGACGTGAGTTAAGGGACTCAGGATGTACCTGAGGATGTACGCAGTGTCTCTAAGACAGAGGGTCTTTGTCAATTTGAGTCATTTCCAAGTTCGATGACTGCCCCCTCAAGTCTTCCAGCCGCCTAAATATTTCCAAATGTATTACTCACAAGGCACTGCCGATTACATTAGTCATATCTGGGCAGATTGGATTACGGCAAAGCCCTTTGACTTTATCACTGTTGATTTCCCTCAAGGCCACAGAATGAACTTTAATGAATCTCCATCTTTGACAAAACCCCTGCTGCGTGGTGCCTTAATTTGACATGCCACGGGCAATGAATGAGTCAAAAGCACAGACATCTCAAATGACTGAAGGTGGCAGGTTTTGACCCGAGTCGATAATTTCTGATTAACTTTTGTCAAGACAAAGTCCTTCATCAAATAAATTGCCAAAAGAGGTTTAGATATTTCAAGAAGTGACTCAGCTGAAGTGAGCTTTTTG
Source organism: Gasterosteus aculeatus (assembly GCF_964276395.1). Classification (NCBI taxonomy): domain Eukaryota; kingdom Metazoa; phylum Chordata; class Actinopteri; order Perciformes; family Gasterosteidae; genus Gasterosteus; species Gasterosteus aculeatus. The sequence goes on along the minus strand of NC_135708.1, from coordinate 19,479,690 downwards.
CGGACACGTTTAACAAAGCCGGGTATTTAGAATAAAAGCTTCATTCAGGACAAACCCTCTCACAATAACTACAGTGTTATAGTAGGATATAGTAGTTAGGACCCCTCTCATCTTTTGCTGGTTGCTCGTTGCTAATTACATAATTCTACTTTATTACACTCAGTTGGCTAAGAGCATTGCATTGATTCTCTGAATGTTTGATTAGATCTCAGCTCTGCCCCACCTACATATACATTTTCCAGGCGGCGTTGACCTATTCTTCAACATGATGCAACTTCGTTGCAATGTGAGTTAGAATTCTTCTCGGCTGTTGCAGGGATTAAATCGGGGCTGCGTGAAGCATCAATAGCCGCCTCTTCGCTGACCTCCACACCGCACTCTGAGGTTACGTCCTAATGGGACAAGCTTCAGTAAATGTGTTTTATGCTCAAATTGCAGATCCAAATTTCCCAATGATGTATGATGGGAAACCGGGTATCCTCCATATTTAACATTTGTAGGTAGGTAGAACATCATTCTTTAGGCATATGAACTTGCCTTACGTTTCAAAATAAAATCCTATTGGTGAATTCCATGCTTCCTAAAATAGTAAAGTGTCTGAAGGCTGATGTCACATACAGCCATGCTTTTCTCTTGATATTACATTTGTCGACCAATAAGCTTTTATTCATCAACAGTATCAAAGCCAAAGAAGCGTGCTAACGGTTATGTATGTGCATGTATCCAATGCGGTGTTCACGCGTCAAAATAAATTATGTTTGAAGCATGTTTGTTTTCACAGCAAAGGGAAAATATGAAGAGCCGTGTTGGATTCCTATTCAAGAATGACTGTATCTATATTTAAATCCTAATTCAGAGTTGATTTGGAGTCTCTGGAGTCTCAGCTTCATCATCTCCATCTTGAAACAGCTTGAGGCCAGAGACATTAGAGACAGATATCTTGGATTAGCAGCAGGCGAAGTAAAGATGCATTTTAATGACTTCACGGCCGGCGTTGGCTGTGATAAGCGCTGCCCTAAGTGACTTCAGATGTACTTACTGTATGTTTTAACTCAGGATGACCTACTGTCTTTCTCATGCTCTAGTCTTGCCAATGTAAAACTCTCCTAGTTTTTTTCCCACATGCAGCTACTTTCCAATCTGATAACTTCATGGAAAATAATCATTTCACCAACTCTTGAGCCCGAGAATGCAGAATTGATTATTCTTTTTTTAGGCACCACATTTGTTTATCTCAATGGAGTGGGGACCGGTGATGGTGACAGCATGTCAATTTCAAGATCAATTGTTGCCTCTGGCCTTTGCATTGCATTACCATAGTAATGACTTTTTGACCCTCCTTTCTAATGTTTGAAGATCTACATCCGTAGTTGTGGAGACAAAAGGCGTACCTGAGCGGGAAGCGAATTCTTCTGCACAGCACCTTTCACACATCAACAGCAGAACGGACCGATCCAATGAATGCTTATGAACTACCGAGGCACAGATCGGGAAATGTCCTCCACTCACTACTGTCGATATTTGCAAATGATGTGGAGAAACTAAATGGCCATTCTAACTATGGGGGCCTAAACGTTTCTACTTCAAAGATCCCCCCCCCACCAGACTGCTGTGCTGTAAGGGGTCAGTAACTGCTGCAAATTCTAAAAATACTTATAAATTATATTCTTTATTATTACAAAACACAGAAGCAAAGAGTTACGCAATTTAAGAAAATGACATTTCAATTGAAACACGATGATTATGAAAAGAAAAATCTGTAAAATGTTGTAAAACATAAATATAATCACACCCTGATAACTTTAGGGGAAGGATGTCGTCAGGGCCGAATAACTGACTTAGAATGTTTGAGATATTCTTCTTTGATTCACAAATTTGATGATAGAAATTAGGTTTCCTTTGAGTGATAAAGAAATTAAACCAAAACTAAAAGTGCGTTTAAAGTACCTGCTTATATTTATGCAACACAACTAACTGTACCTTGTCCAGTCAAACCTGAATGCGAGACGAGTAAAGGAACACGGCTGCTCAGCAAACCAAAGCTGGAATCCGATTTAAGGAGAGACAAATATGGAATGTTGAATACGAGGGGTCTGAGGATCGTATGTATCTCATTGATTCTGCAGCACACCCGTTTCTTTTAGAAGTATCTTTTTAGTATTTAGTAGTACCAGTGACGCCTCGACCATGGTCTTGTATTCACACCCTACAACATTTCATACAGTGCATTCACGTGCTGTGGGCATGGGAGCTTCGCTGGAAGGCAAGAGAAGTTTGTGTAGTTAATAGGGTTAAGAAGGTGCTCTCTGAGAATATGGAAAGGGGCCCAAGTTAAAGAAAATGAAATAAATAAATAAGCGCCTATTGAAAGATGGCGGTGAGCCTGCCATGCGAGATGTCCCTCAGGATGGAAACTCGCCTTCCCTGCCAGGCAGATATTTGGCAATTAGAAAACTGTCAGCGAGCTTCATTTGCTCCGAGACCATCCCGCCCTCAAATAACTGCACATTCCTGGCCGGGTTGAAGTCGAAAGCTGCCTCGGCCGGCCGGGGAAGGAATTACATGCAGCGGACCAAGAGACGTCAACGGAATAACGACACGTGGAAACTCGTACACAGCAGCTGGACGCAATGGATGCCCGCTGTCACAATGTGGAAGACGAACATATCGAAAGTGTACACACAATATGCCATTAGGGCTGTTTACAAGCATGTTGCCTGAGGTCGCGTGCGACGCGTCTGTAATATTTCACCCAGCGTAAAATGGCATCTGGTGGTTGTTATGGCGATGGTGGCATCTCGAGATCTTTCCCTTCGCTCCCATTTGGCAGATCAGTAACAATCGCAGTTCTTCTTTGTGTTGCTTCAAAAACAATGATTGCCTCTGCTGGAAGTATGAATGTGTTCACTTTGCTGCATGCCAGCGGGTTTTCCCCAGAAGCACCCGGCAGACGGTGGGTGGTTATAGAACACTGAATGAAAGCTTTCTGGAAGCTTTAATACATCAACTGCATGTTGAAGTGTCACTCGTGATGGCGCACCGTCCGCCAGCAGCCTTGTGATGGCAAATTCCTGTCTGCAGGTGCGTGAACGTGCGCAGAGTCCAAATCAGAATAACTCGTTTTAAGCTCGGGAGAGGATTAGGCTCGTTGTTTGTTAAAAAAAAAGATTAGAGCCGAGACTTGACCGTGAATATCGCTGTGGTGGAAGAGTAAATGGAGCCCCGGTGGCCACGTTTCGACTCACTAATTAAGCAGCATCAGCAAATGGCGAGGCATAGACCTTTTCCTATTCACTCAATCTCAAATTCCAGATCACCACCCATAACCCCGGGCTTCTATTCGCTGTGTCATTACTGAGAAGACTCTGTGCTGGAGTTTACAGGATATAATGAACCGTCCGAATACATATATACTTTACCGTCATAAGGCCACAGAACACTAATTGCCTCATTATCTACGTTCTCTACTGACCTCAGGAACGCAGCTGCAACCTCTGACAATGCAGACGTGTCTCTTCATGATCCCGCATCGTTTTTGTGGTGTTTTTACATTTTGGAAAAGAATGTTTTTTTTAAGCATTCAAGGAAAAGCCAAAAGGAACGAGTTTTAGCCGCAACACAGTTGTTTTGCTCTGTGGTCACTTTAATGTGAGTCTCACATTATCCTGGTTAAAGGAATATGTAATAACACGCTGAACAAATAAATGATCCTGATATATCGGATAAGACCACTCGGTCCCTTTTGTTTTGGAGCGGCTGAAGTTTTTCCCCCCCTGGCTAGCCGTCTACGAAACCCTCTCTAATATTTTGTATGTATTGATTGTATATGAGGAGGGGACACGGTTACTTTGATCTGTTACCCTTTGGTTTGTTGACTACGGATTTGAAGTTATGAGTTTGAGCGTTGCTTTGCTGAAAATCTGTCAAACTGTATTGTGTTAATGTCTGTTGTGGAACATGTCGACCTTGGAAAAAAATAAATACTGCATCATGTTAGAGATTCTGGGATGTTTGGATGTGAATAGTAAGCTGACCTTTTGATGTAATTCTTGTTTTTTTTAGATGTTGTTGCTTCATCCTGTTCTTGCATGTGTAAGAACGTCTAACTGCTCACTTGGTTTAGTTTAATTACTCCAGTTTGGATGTAGCGTTGTAATGGTTGAAATGTTTATGTTAATCCGAATATTACAAAATAAATCTGTGAAAACCGTCTCAATGTTCAGCTTTATATTGATAAATATCTAATAAATTCAAATGATCATAATAGCTCAGCATTCTGAATAATTCTCTCTCACTGAGACTAAAATAATATTCAGTAATCCTTTTGGCCACTTGGACGAGATGCCGCCTGTAAAGGAAGTTATTTCAAACTCCCTCTTCAACCACGTACAGTAGGTGCTCTTAAAAGCTGTTAATGCACCAATACAAAAATCCATTGAAAGTCAAATTATATTTGAGAGATTTAAGATTTGCTTAACAAGATGTTTAGTTAGTAGAGAGCCTTTCACTGTAAACATTAATGTATTTCTATGTACCAGTATGGCAATGATTGCACAGTACTTATATATCATATATATGTATGTGTATACTTCTCTTAGAGTTCAGACACTATAAATGTGATGACGTGTTTTAAACAAAAGCTTTTTAAAGTGAATCAGTCTGATACATTAACAATGATAACGGAGGCCTGTTCATGACGAAAATAAACATTTCGATTATTCAGATTTCATGGTACCAACAATTGATTATTGTATAGTTCTAGCTTAGGAGGTAGAGTCTCTTTATGTTTTATTACACTTGCTTTAAAAATGCATCATTATGATTAATGAGCCGTATGTTTGGTTTCCTGTTGTAAACATGGTATTTCATTTCCTTTACTCTGAGGCAGCAACACTACTTTATTATTTCGCCACTGTCCAAATGTGTATTTTTTTTTCTCATCACACTCGGTGGAGTTACAGGACTGATCGTCATCTCATCTTTGGCTTACGCAGGAAATGAAAAGAAAAACGACAGAAAAAGGAAAGTCATTGACGAATCTGAATCTTGTGGAAGATAAAGACCTGTTGGGGTGGTAGACATCCAATCTGTCTTCTGTTCCTTACTGCAGCAATTTAAAGAATACATTTTGCACTTTCCTTTTCACCTTGCCCGGTCTCGACTGATTCTTCCACTAAATAACTAGCGTTTAAAACAAACCCATGTGACAAGGAAGGGAATCGTTTTTGAAACATTTGCAGCAGTGCCTGCAACGATTCTCTAAATCAAACCGTCTGATTTCACATATCGAGCCAGTTTCACAGTGCATGAACTGTTTCCTACGCATTTAAACTGTATTCTGCTTCAAAGGGAAAGCCAATAATATTCATTATAAGCCCTTCATATTATACGGAATAGTAGAAAAACATGTGGTGATAACCGGCATTAAACGTAACTTTTTGAGACTAAAAGCAGTATTTTTACAAGGACAATTGATAAGCAGCCGTCAGAGAAGGTCCAAAGCACGATGCTGGATGCGCCTCCATGGCCGCCATGCATTGCATGAGTACCTTGCATGGACTCCGAATGCTGCAACCCTATTTTCTGACCTGTCCTTCGGGGAGCTCTTCGCTGTGATTGTGGTCCACCCCGTAGCGGCACACACATCAGCCGACACCCTCAGTGAATTACAGTGCCATTGATTTTCACCTGTGTGCAAACCGCTGCTTCTAATAGGCAATCTTAGTTGCCATGAGGACAAGAGCAACATATTGTAACAGAGTGATTAATGTACTTTAAAACTGCAGTTCACACATTGTTTCATTTTACGGAACAAGCTCTGTGGTTTATCACCGCCAACGGTATTTCTGACAGGAAAATCCAGATCATGGTCCAACCAGTTTTGTTTTAAATACTTTTTTCTTTTAAATAAGTCACATATTAGAGTAGCATGATTAAATTCATGTTGTGAAATGCTCCTGCAGCCACAAAAATGAGACCCGCCAACAGCCAATAGTTAATCATATACATTATGCACATAGTGGATGATCGACGAAAGAGGGAAAGGGACAGAAACGCAGACCAGGGACAAAAACATATTCATCTGAATGCAAAATGGCTGAATTTGTTGATTCATTCCACTCTGGAGCCTCTTGACTGCTGCAGTTCAGTACGTGATGAGTGACAGTTACTCTGCATCTATTTCCCATAGGCTTAAAATAATAATGAGAAAAGATGACATACGACATAGTTTGGTTTAGATTATGTGATTGTGTCACAACTGATGATGACACACAACCATCAAGTGAAGGGAAGTGCTTTGGAGTTCGTTATTGAGCATGCGTGTTAAATGCCACGCTGGATGCCTTGCTCTGGGTCCCAATTAAAAATGACGTGAGGTCGTGATGCTACAGCATGCAATGAAATGTCACACAATAGCTCACTTCCAACTCTTGGAGCAGCGGCTTCCAAGCTGACTCTTCGTGGAGTCCCTACAAGTTGTGATATCACCGCTAAGATGTCACCAGAATACAGAATACGATTGACCTGAATACAAAGCCTTCTCTTTCTAATAGCTCAAACGCAACGAGCTGCCGTGCAAACGGCGATAAGTCAAATCCCCGTCAGGAACTTTCCTCCTGGGCTCTCACCTTTCGCCGTGATGGATTGTAGAAGCTGAAATATGGTCTGTCAGCGGCAAGAAATTTTTAGATTTTTCCTGAGCTGCATCAGGTCAAGCCCTGTATGTCGCACAGCACGTGAAATATTGATGCCAATTATCGGCTGTTGCCGGTGGCTACACCCGGAGATCGTGGGTGTCTCTGCGACTCTGGGTGACGAGGTGTTACATCACATACAGGAGGCCATGCCAAAGTGTTTGGCAGCACAGGAAACTCTGTAATACTCAATAGGTTGTTGTGTATTTTTCATTTTTATTGGCTAAAAATGGATGGCGAAAAAATGACAGCTTTTTCTAATGCAACACTTACGAAGCGGATAACTTTCATGTCTAATCTATAATATCTAATCTGTTGTAGAGCTTTTGTGGACAGTGTATACATACACAACATTAAATAATATAATGGACACTAAGATAATAATATGATGGTAAATGCCCAGATGTTAAATAGTGAATAATCTCTACATATTACTCCAACCAGCCATGTTCTCACTATTCGTTCTGATCCCCATCATTTAGATATGAGCAAGGGGAAGAGCTATGAATAGGAATACAAAAGCTGCTGCCTCATCCAATGGCTTTAATAGACGACCATGAAAACAAATTCCCAAAACGCACACACACACACACACACACACACACACACACAAACGCAGACTAGAGGTCAAAACAAAGTAGTAACGCCAGAGGAAAAGATTAGAATGACAAAGGAGAATGGCAGTGAGTCGGGAGAGCTGTGTGGGGGGGAGGACAGCAGAGATGGAGATGCTAAGTAATGGTTCTCTGGTGGATAAAATATTACCTCTGTTGAAAGAGGGAAAAGTAGTGGAAGCAAGAGAGCAAAATGTTTTAGAGGAGAGAATAAAAATGCGTTCATGAAAAACAGGTTGCTGATGATTATATATTCCAAACACATGATAATCATCTTGTTATCTAGTGAGTGTAAAAATAACAATTCCTTTGATACCCTGATTTATTTACTGTCTATCTGAAGTTGTTAGAATCAGATAATATCTCTAATTATATATCCATATCCAAACATACAATTAAAAAAGAAGTTTGATAAAACAAATTGTTTGTCAGCCAACTGGGGCAGTTGTCTTGTGACACTGATTACTAGTCGCACACTATTGCTCATCCAGCTGTTTTATCAAAAGCATCTGATGCCAAAATGCTTTATATCTATATTAAGAATATCAGAGCTTGTCATGCAAAGTAATACTTTTCTCAAAGTAATCAACTAGTAAAGTTTAATGGCCACACGATTCGTTTTACAGCATTCATAGGTAGTTTCTAAAATGATAGTCAACGCGAATGCCTGTCAGGCTGCCTGAGGTTCTATTTTCATTCCTGCAATTATTTTGTCAGAATGAAATTCACATATCTATTTAAGTGTGATTCTGCGGGACGGATGAAAGCTGCGTGTGAGCAAGTTTAATTGTGGACAGACACTCCAGTCTGAGGGGGATCCTCTGCCAGCCATCATCATAAGCCCCACATTGCAGCTTGTACTCATGGAACATAAATGAATTGGTGGCCACACAAAATGCTGAACCTTTTTCTATTCATCTCGCTTAGAGCAAAGCAAGAGCGAGAGCCCACAGTACATGGAGGCTCCCCTATATTCAATTAATGGACATCCACCATCTATTGCTGAAGACAGGTTCAAAAAAGGTCGGCCCTCTATTTTATGCACATCCAATATGAATAATAAGGTTATTAATCCTGTCACGTGACCCTGAGGTAATGGATGTTTTTTAAGGGGAAGAGGAGTCGAGCTGTGAACCGAGAGGCTTTTGCTGCTGGCAGAGAGGAGAAGTGAAAAGAACAAAACGACAGGGAAGATAATAAGAAGACAGGAGGCAGCAGATTAGAGAAATGAAGCCAAAAGCAAATGGAAAATGTTCAGGGAGCATGTGACTAAAACCATTCGAAATGATTTAATCTCAGAGCTACGTCAGAAGAACGACCAGAAAAAACAAATTCTAATTGTAATGTTGAAAGCTGATGGAATTATCGTGGACATGCCCAAGCCCAATTATGTCTCATTAATAATCACTATTATGGAGACAAACGTTGGCACAAAAATAACATTAAGCTCATTGGATGCTCGAGCTCCCACGATCCTTTTATCTTTTCAGTCATACCCAAATTTAAAAATTCTGAAAATGTTTGGAAATATTACCCAAAATAACAGGTTCATACTGCATGCAAAACACAGCGTATCTGTAGCAAACTGCTTGGATTAGCGGTATAATGGGAAAGGTGAGACGTGGTTGTCACCACCTTGGGTTCAACTATCTTATCTTTAGAAGCTTGCTGCAACCTCTGATAGGCTGTAGGGCCTTTTGTGGAGTTTAGGAGGTTTTGATCCATGTTGCTTCAGAAATTAAGCTCAATAAGAAAAACATAAGTGGAGTTTGTCCTCAAGTTCAAGAATAAACTCAAAATCAAACGTGCTCATGTTTGGTGGATTCCCAATCTTTGGGATTATTTGGGCGTCGTTCTTTGGTTCCAATAAGTCAACTTTCAACTCAAATCACTTGAATCAAATTCAACTGGCATCTGTGAAATAGTTCTTCAGACAAACGAAATAAAAAGATGAACGGGACATAAAACATAACACCTTTTTGAAAATAGAATTTAAGTTCCTGTGTTTGAGGGCTCTGTCAACTCAGCTGACGTCTTCTCCCACCACAGACGTGGTCAACGAGTAACCAGACACGTGACCCTCCACATGGCCGTTTGGATGTCATGTACGGGGTGACTTTATTAATATGGTTATCAAATGTCAAAACCATGACATTATGCACACACAGAGGGGGGGGAATAATCATTCCCAGCTTCCTGCTATGGTGGAGCAGCGTGGAGGAAAGTGTCTGTCAGGACACAACAACAAGGTCAACCGCCGTTTAGCGGCGCTGCGCCAGTGAAGCAGATCCCTGCGCCCGGGCTGCTGACCTTGTCTTGTTTGATGAAATGTAGTGACCATGCGTAACTTTGTAGCCCGTTAAATAGCCCGTGGACCCGCCTGCATATGAGCAGCGCCGACTGTGATTCCTGCCCGGCGGCCTGTGATGACGGAGCGTATCCCGGAACGGCCTCCGCGCCAATGAGCGGGCTTCAATCGGGCCCGGGACCTACCGGGACTGGCTGATTGGAAGGGTGTGAAACGCGCCGTTGATAATAGAGAGCGAAGTGCCACCTAAACGTGCTGCTGGAGGAGAGAAGGGCGTCGCTGGAAGCTTTTCACATTTCCATTCTTCTGCTGCGGTAACCAGTCAAATCAGATGAACTGACAGTGTTGAAGGCCACGCAGAATAACAGTGATAACATGACGTAATAGTACGCTGGATTCTTCCTTCCACTTGCCCTTCATACTCGCTCTCACGTTGCATTTCCACTCCTTCCACCTTTCCACACATATCGGGGCGGACGGCGTTTCTATTCAAAGTCAGCGTCCTCGGGCTCGGTGGAGAATGAGCACTCGGAACAGGATCCGTACTGACAACGTGACGTCCGCAGCCGCCACCGAGAGGCAGCGAGCCGCGGAGCAGAAGAACCCACAGCGGAAAAGAGTCCGCTCCTAATTGACTGATTGGAAAATGTGGGTTTAGTGTTCATGTTAAACCGGTGCAGGCACTCGATTTGTCCGCTTGCTCGCAGCTTCCTTGGGAACACCGCATCCGAAATACGTCACGTCAATCATCCCTAACTTATTTTCAATTGAAGTGCCGTTTTTATTTTTTTATTAGAGATTACAAGGTTAAGTTGAAAGGTGTTTGATGTCTGGGCCTGTTTCCAGCTGGGAACATCTGACCACTGAGGGGCTCACCTCCATGTCAGCCCAGGTTGGGCCCCGTGGTTAGAGGTGCTGGTGCTTTCGGGACCTCGTGCCTGATTAGTAATCCGTCCCTCAATGATGCCTGTTGGCATTGTGTGAGTGAAGAGGATTTAGTTACTTAAACATGCAGTGAAACTCGTTTTTTACTTCACCTCGGGGAGCAGGTGGCCGTGCTAAAATAACTGAATTCATTATGGGCAGTGGATGGCTTCTAAAGAAGGTCCCACATTAGGGGGTTTTGTGGGGGGTTGACAATGGAGACTTTTGACGAAGCTGTGACGTTGATTGAACACAAAATATCATCTATGAGCAACTCCCAAAACTCCATCATGAGCTAAGGCAACAATATTAAGTAAATTACTAGATAAATCAATTCCTGTATGCTGGTGCCGCTGTCCCCTTCCCTCTCAGAGATGTCACTATTCCCACGGCATTTGACTAATCTCATTGCAACATTAGCCTTGAAAGGGACTAAAAAATAGATTGAATCTAATGTAATTTAGCCTTCCGTGTCAGTCTCCCCGACGGCTGCATCCATCACTGTCAGCGAGGGCTGCATCGGGCCCCGAGCTTTCTCCAAAGGACGCTTGAATTGGGAACGTCTCACTCAGGTGTCTGAAATCATTGCGGGGAGGAAGAGGCAAGTCTAAGTGGAAGTGGCAGGGAACACCATGCCCTGCTTATTTTGAACAAGCCACGTCTTTGCGATGACACAGACACACACGAGTTATACAAATACCCACAGATAGCAAACGATAAAGTTTGAATGCACCGGAAAGTTTCTAGTTTGGAATTAATATGCTCTCAGTGTCAAGGTGAGATCGCATATACATCCTGGACTCGGCCAGCAGGCCCGCTGGAGGACAAGAAGGTCTATTTGCGTTGCGCGTGGACCGGTGATGGCGGAGCGTCCTGCTGTTGAGTGGGAGGCCTTTTAATCATATTTCATTAGTGCGGCTCATTAGGATCGGGCATTTTAGAGGAGATTTTAGGCCACTGAGTGATGTCTGTGACTTCTCCCCCCACCTCCAGCATCAAGTAAAAATCCAGCGTTGAAGGACATCAAAGACTTGCATCTTCCTTTTATCATTCGGGGGTTGGCAATTTCGCAAACCAGTCAATTAGAGCTTGTTACGGCCGTCTCACTTTGCTGTTCCACACCCAGCCATTTACCAGATGATTGCTTGCGTTGCCTTTTTTCTCATTTGAGTTCATGACATTAATGCCCCATAATTATTGATCAATCATTTTTCTCTTTAGATGTATTGATCACATTTACCGTGTTTATGTTGAGTAAATTCCATGAGGATCAGGATTACTGCAAGAAGCTAATGTGAAGAAATGAAACATGCACTCTGCGCACAATATCAGTGCATTTGAGCTGTGCACGGATTGGAAAAAACAAATGCTACATTCCAAATTATTACTGGCAATATGTATTTTAAAATAGGTTTTATTTATCCTGCAAAATGAATACGAAGCCTTTTCTCCTCCAACCTCTGTCCCTGTGGTTGTCCTCTCACACGGCTGGTCGCAGTCGTCCCTTTGAAGAACGTTAATTCTGCTGGTTCATCAATTTCCGGGACTTTTGTCTTCTACTGGTTCCACCTTGAACTGGTTCCTTGGCCCCCAACGAGACGCAGGGAAGATTGATGTCACTCCTTTGAAATCTCAGTCTCAAAGCAGCAGCAGCAGCAGCAGCTCAACCATGAAAGTAAATCTCGGGTTTGCCTTCTGTCGCCACGTTGACTAATATCCAGGTCCAAAATCCAGCCTTGATTTTTATCCAAATCGAAGGGAGGGACGAGGGAGAGGAGGGAAAGAGAGAGGAAGACTTTGCTGAGGTTTACAGTGGCTTCGTGCTACCAGCTATCTTGTGGTTGCTTAGGCCAATGTCAACATATGTGATGACATAAGTTGCTGCAAAGAGTTTTTGTTTGGATGCTTCTCTGTTCTCAGGAAATAAGGAGCAATTCATGGAGACAAGTCTCACTAACACTTGAGCAATGTGTTGCTCAAAGTCTAAGCTCTGGACTGCACTGATGTATGAGTGACATTAGAATAGAACATGTATTTATGTGCTATCAATAAGCTTCTTTGAAGGTTTTCTGTCCAGGAAATCAGGATCTCTGGGGCCCAAAATATCAACGTAATCTCCAAAACCTGTTGGTAAAAATGTACGAAAATCTTGAACATACAAATTCGTAACAATACATAGGAACTGGCGGTGGTTAACCACGCCAACTGAGCGAACAACATGGCGGACCATGTCGGATTCTTGAGTGAACGTCTCTCCGCCATGTTGGATTTTTTGAGGGGGTAAGGGTTAGTATTCTATTCTTACAAGTTAACATTGATTTCTCGTTAAAAATACAATCATAACACGTTTATTTTACATCGTTAGATTTCACGAAGTGTGTTTACGGGGCGCAGGTCCCCGTTCACTTTGAACAGGGGGACGTCATCAGTTACAGTCCGTATTTATTTTTTATGTATCACTACAAATTTGTATGTTCAAGATTTTCGTATACATTTTTACGACCAGGTTTTGGAGATCAGGCTGAAAATATATATTTAGATTTCTCATTCCTATATTATGCATTAGTTACTGTATAATTCAAATGAATTTGACCTGTGACCAATGTAAAATATGTAATATTTATCGTGAGAGACGTGCACACAACCACTTTGAGATTAAAAATCATATTCGTGTTGATTTATTGTAGTCACAAAGAAATCGACTCCAGAAGGAAACATCAAAGAATCACGTAAGAAAGTTTGCCTCTTGCCTCCACATATATTTTCCGAAGTGCTAGAATTGCGCTTCTTCTCTGCCGCTCATGGTTTGGTTACTTCCAAGGCGCACGGTGATATGGTACTGCAGAGGCAAAGAGCCTTTATTTCCCTGCTGGGGAAGCACATTACAGACCGCTGGACTGCTGACAGGTTTATGGATCCATCCGGAGGTTCCCTGCAATCCGAGGCAAACTAAGCTTTATTTGCCCATAGAAGTGAATGGCTGTGATGTCAAAGATAAGTCTTAAAGGTGCACGTTGTCTGCAGCTCCTTGGAGAGGGCCGTGTTGCTTTTGGACTCATCTACAAATACGACCTGCCGCCCAGCTGTTTGTGTGTGTGTGTGGGGACGTTGCATCACGTGCTTTAATGTGTCTTTGCGGCTCGTCGTCTTTCAGCTGTTTCATCATAAATAATAAACCGGTACGTTAATGTGCCGCGTGCGATAATGAGTGCGCTGCATGTGTGAGCGCGTGGGCGCATTTCGTACAAGCATTTCCACTGAAATGGCGACTATATGGCGATTTGCACGTGGTCGGGGGGCTTTGGAGAATTATGTGGCATGTGGTGTGTCGTTTAAGTAAACAAATCCACACATATTTCCCCTGCAAGTAGCAGTGCTCTGAATTATTTAAGGGGAAGCATTGATTTCGTGAGCAAAGAAAGGCAACAGTATGGTAGTGTTTGATCCTTGTAAGGCGGAGTAACTCATTCTATATAACTTCTTATGAAGGTCCCATTATCGTCATATTGTGGTTGATAGAATTTGCTTGAAATGATTCGGAATTCTCCCGAATGTGTTTCAATGCTAAATTGCATCGAAAAAGCAAAAAGTGTCAAAAGCACCCCATAAATACCAAACAACATGCCAGCGCAGACATAAGCCGTGGCTCTTGAGCTCTAAAGATTTACAAGACATTAGCAAGCATACTATGACGGTCTTAGGAATTAAATGAGTGATTAAAGAGTGTTAAGTAATCCTAATTTCACACATATGAGTATTTCTGAAGTGACGTCTCAAAGTCGCCCGAGGGACCAGATGGTGAATAACATTTTAGTTGGTGGGGAGAAAATGAGCTTTCAGCAGTCCCAGTTTGCTTTAATTTAATTGTGCATGTCATGTAAATGGCCTTTCTTCCCATAATAGAGTGTATTAATGGGAAGAGAAAAGGTACCATAACATTAACCTTCAAAAATAACGCGGTTGGATTGAGGTGTGATCACAGAAGACGGAGGTAAATGTGAGGCTGAATGTCATGTGGTCACATAAAGCTCTTCATGGTGATCAGGTGATCAAAAGTTGTACCTCAAATGGTTTGCTGGTTAAATCAAGGATGGACACACAGATGAGCACATCCAGTGTCTGTGATATTATATTTATTGGTCACATATACTTTACAAGCCTATTGTTATTTCCTGTAGGACTTTGAGGACACGATAAAGATCAACTGGTCAGAAACAATAAACCAAATACACACAGTACGACTTCTCACATTGGATTTCCACTGCCACGGGAAGGCTGGGATTCTATTCTTTTTTTGCACCCGAGGACCCAAACTTTCTAAATAGACGACAACAGATGGCAGAGTTACTCATTATCCCAATTTTTCTATTAACAGCAAAGACAAAGGAAAGTCACTCTGGCAGTTACATGAAACCACTTTAAATTTCAAAAAGACGCACACGGACACCTGTGCTGGGTTGTTCGTCCGCGCCTCCAGCATTCGCGAATTGTTCCTTTCCATTAATTAATGATCATCCAACACAGGCGTGTTCATTTCCTTGGCGCCTGATGTCTCCGTGCTTGTGCCCCTCGGCCTGCCTGAGTCGCGGCACCTTTGCCCGTGGCACCGCTCGTCTCCGGGCCGGCGGGATTGTTGGGGATGCGCTCACCTGACCGGCCGTGGGTGATTGATGGCGGTGCGCCACTATTTTGCGGCTGCACGGCGACGTGTGTCCCGCTGTGGCTGCACGCCGCCTGGTTCACTTAGTGTGAAAGCGTCTACAGTGCGAGGGCCCGCTAGGAGCCTCGCTCTACTCCCTTTCCTTTTCTTATTATGAAAGGAGCAGGAGGCGCGCTGTGAGCTTCTATAGAGAGGTGCTCAAACAGCAGGTAAAGGCAATTTGTTTTTGTCAAATCGGATATTTAAGGATTGACTGTGCACAGGGTGTTTTACAAGAGGCCAGATTGCGTTTGTGAGTTCCCACCGTGCGCTCTGCCGACGACGACGCAAATGTGCAGATGCATTTTGGGTTTGACAACCATGTCTGCTGGAAAGCAGTAACAAGAGCTCGTACTGGAACTTTAGCTGCAGGTTGTCCCGCTTTCATGACAGCGGTTTCTAGTGGAAAAGTGAGAAAAAGTCATCAAAATCACATTGCGCTCCTAAAAGCACTTCTTGTTAAAGAAGTGCTTTTAGGAGACTTGTTAAGTCCAACATAAATTGGTTGGCGGCTCATTAGCTGAATTCTTTTTGTCCTGTTCATCTAGATCAATACGGGGAGGACTAATGGAGGACATGAGGCCACCATTTAGTTAAATATCTGCAGTTATTTAACACATCTGGAAGCAAAGGAACGTTCCATAAAGTGTGGCATGCCACGTATTGGATTCCTATCGTCACCTCACCAGGAGCAATGACCGTGGGTATGGCTTTAAAAAAAAGCTTTTCCAGTGGCTCCGATGTGTCGAGGCCCATCAGCGTATTGAGGATTCTAATAACCGTGTGACAGTGAAAGGGGGGGGGTGAGGTACATTAAGAGGGTGGGTAGATAGGAAGGGAGGTAGAGAGCAAAGTAGATGGAATCCATAATTTGCTGCGTGCTCTGTGTCGCCCTCCTCATAATCCTGCGTGTCATTCAGGGCCGCATGACAACGGCACAGCTGATTCCTCAAAGGGCCTTTGAATATTCAATCAAATCAAGTGAAACAGAGCCAGCAGAACTTAATGGAAAAATGTTGCTCCTCCCGACAGAAAGAACGCCACTGTCATCATTTTAGCACATCAGAGTCTCCTGCGTGACCACAGCGTCCATTCAACTACTCGATATGAACGGACCAAAGACGCGGACGGACGCTGTGGCTCATTTGCATAGAGGAGCAGATGAAATTGAGTGTAAAATAGTTTTTCACAGTAAGAGAGGCGTCGTCGTGGTTCTTGGCGCTCTGGTATGTTGGTGCACTGACAGACAGGAGAAGTGAACAAGAAGGACTAACTGGGCCAAACTGCCTTTGTTCTTCTTTCTCCGACTACTGCGGGTCATTTGAATAACTCGCTGTGCTTCAAAGGAACGCATTTTATATGTTTTTGTGCGTAATTCATGTAAAAAGTGGAGGCGAGATGCTGTGGTTAATCCAAGGACACCAGACTTTCCCTGAGGAGAAGTGTGAGAATAGAATTCAAGACCTGTATCTTCTACTCTGTGCTTAAGAAGAGCCACATCCGTGGTTAATTCAACCCACACCTCTAAATCTTTTCACACCTGATCTAGATGTTTTCCTGTGAAGAAAACAGCTGGAATATCTTGTCTTGTTTGCAGATACCAGTGATTTTCCTTCGCCGCCTCGCCTCCACTTCCTTTGCTCCAATGGAAGACGTGTTGTTGTGCGCTGCAGTCAAAGATCCATGTTCAGATCTGCTGCTGTGGTTCCATTGTAGGATTTCAAACAACCTCTTTTGTTTTTTAAACACGGGGTTGTTTTTTTTTTAATTGAATTCGAGATATTGTCTCACTCTGTCTCACCTTCACTCTCTTTATCTGGTCTCCATCTCCGCGGCGCCCCGCCGGGCTCTTACACAGCGGCGGCTAGCCGCTGCGGCGGCGGTGGTCACAGCAGGAACTTCGGAGTGCAACAGTCATATGACCACTTAGGGAGCAGAGAACTCTGCAGCAGTGCACACAGATGTGCTGTCGAGTGGTTTGTGTGGTTTGTGTGCCAGAGGAGGCGGCCGGCGATGAATGTGAAAGCTCCCTGCGCCGTGGTGGTCCCGAGCGCTAGATCATCACATGCTGACAGAATGACGGCAAACGGTGGTCGCGCTGATGATTCAAAGGGTCCATTCGCCTGTTTATGGTCCAGACACAAAGGGAGAAATCAATGCAGAGCTGCTCACAGAGTCCCATTACCCCAACAGGAGAATAATGACGGGGATCATCTCCTGTGAGGGAGGCCACATTGGCAACTCATTTTTCACTCAGCGTCGCTTAAATTCCAAAAGGCCGTGAAAGCAGAGCGATCATGAGATGTTTGCTTGTCGAGCTGCGTTTCTTTACTGCGAATTATTAGTCGTCCTCTGGTCTGCAAATGAGACAATGAGACTTCTCACTTGATATATCAAACACGAAGTTAGAAAAAGATTGTCCATGTTTGTGTCCAATCATTTTAATCCTGTTGCCCTTTTATAAACAACTTAAAATATCATATTCAGTTGTACTGAGTTTAACCTTCTTCTCTAGCTTCTGTTTGCCAAAAAAAAGAGACTAAAAGGTAACGCTACGATCTTTGAGAACTCCTGAATACTCTTGTCTTCAAGTGCAAAAAAAGGAACAAATCAACAATCTTAAATTACATTTATATTCTTTACATTTTTTCCGAGACCAATTTCCGAATGTATCCTGAAAATTACAAACCAATTACGCGTTCGAGGAAAATACTTTTATTTTTTCCCTCATAGAGAAGCAAGCCGTCATTAGCAGAAGAACCAGTTGGAGCCCACTTGATTTAACAAACTGTGAACAGCCTCCGGCTGCCGTGTCTTGACATGAGAGGCCGCCGATCACTGGCCAATAAATTCCCAGAACAATCCCTCGGAACCGCCGCTGTCATTGGAGACGCCCCGCTGGGCCCGTAGCGTGCGTCAAACAATCCCTCGCGCACACACACAGACGGGCACGCTGGTGCTGGTACACACAAATGTTCACAGCGGTAATGTGCTATAGGTCCCGGGGCTGAGAAGCTTTCTAGATTTACTTTGGGGATCCCAGCTGTTAGTCCCCTTATGACAGCACTCCCGATGGTAAATACGCCAACACAGCGGTGAAAACGTAATCACTCAAAATCTTTATTTTTGTTCAGAGGTAATTAGCAATGGAGCAACTTTTGGTTTTGTTTTGCCTCTAATCCAAAATGAAGTAATATTTACTTGTTGGGGCTTCAAAGTGCCTTTCTTACAATAACCAATTACACAAGATTACCACTGCTTCCGCTCTTTTTTTTACTTTTTATCAACAACCCAAACAAAATCCTTGTGAAAATGAATACAGGTTGTCTGTTTTCAAATAACGTGGATGCTAAATAAAAAACTAATGTATTATTAAGCGGGTCTACCTTTCCCCCGGAAGGGACATTCAGGCTTGCCGGTAGGAAATTGTAACTCTGAGGCAAAATTGGACATGATGCACTGCAGCTTCAGTGTACGCTGCACAGTGGGGAGAGAAAAATGGCTTTCATTAAGTCACACTGAAGTTTGTACATCAGCGATGATAAGCTCTCCGAGGGGCCAGCCGTCCCACCAGCCACAAGATTGAACTGTCCCGTCTCCCACGGTACGAGCAAAGAAATCAAATATTCCTCCCATGAATATGTAAGAAAAAATGAAATTAGAGCGGGCGAAGTGACAGGCGGAGAACATGGATTTCTCATGTTGTGCATCAAAGGCAACGAACACAATTGTAGCACACTGGTGATATGAACACAAGCAATACAGGTGCTCGAACAATCTGCTCATCGCTCCGCTGTGGAGCTTAATAATGAGCGCCATTACAAAGACCAGATGTTCAGCTCCTAATCCGTCCTCTAATCGAATTAGCAAACTGTCAATACAAAGTCAGGGACTTTGCAGAGCGTCAAGCTCTAACTTTGCTGTCCGCTGACCAACGGGAGCTCTGCGTCCACCTCACCTCCTGCACGTAGCCTCCAGCGCTGCTCTTATCCTCCAAAAGTGAGAGAGGTGTCATTACCGCGTCGAGTCGACCGTGCTGAGGATGGGCGGCAGTTTCCCTGGGTATTTGTGCGAGTGACCGACCTGCGATTCATTAAAGTGTGTGGCTTAAAACCGAGAGGACGACAAAACACAATTAAAGCAGGAAGCCTGGAGACGCCGGTCCCACGTTTCATTTTTTCAACCAATTAAGTCAAATTGACTTTGCTCCGGTCTGATTGTCAGCTGCACAGCTTGCATTGGATCTTTATCAACAGTAATTGCACTTCAAAGGGGGTAAAAGAGTGAAGGATCCGCCGTGACAGCTCAAGACACGGGTAGTAGGCATGTATGCAGGAAGCGAATGAAAAAAAATGGCGAAGGCACGATGCAAGATGAGGCTAAAAATCTGGTTTCACACTCGCTCGCGTTCCTCATTAGAAAAAGAGAGCGGCGTATCCGACAGGCTCTGAGTGGTGGAGGCAATCTTAACAAGCCAGCTTTTGGGAAAAATTATGAAATGTTCAGACACTTGGCTACAGTTTGGACAGAGTGAATTAGAAGCATCTCTATTGCGTTCCTCAGCTGTGCAAAAAAAAAAAAGGAAGATGGATGGCAGTATCCAAAAGGCTTTGTGCCTCAGTTTTGCAGTTTCAAGGGATGACAACCAGGATTCTCTCTGTGAAAACACACAGTTTGTTGTTGCCATCGCAGCTTCTCATGAACTACGTCAGAACTGCAGAGGGCGGAGTTGAATTGATGGAGCCGCGAGGGTCAATCGCTCGAGATTCACGTGCTGCCATCCTCGGGTCACGTCTCACGGTGACGGTGTTTGTCGGTTGGACCGGAGCTGCACGAGAGAAATGTTACTAATATTCCTGATGTGTTGTAAATTCTAAATCAGCTTTCCGCTTGGACAAAACACAACTTTTGCAAACAAACAAGTGGATTGTGGTTAATTATTCTTTTTTGTAGTAAGAAGGACCATGTGACCACGTGACCGCCTCCTTTTTCTAAAGCAGCCGATGGACAGAAAGTGGTGGTGGAAGATAATTGGAGGAGTTTGCAAAGAGACTTATCTTTGCTCATTTCAGGAGTCTTGTCCACACATTTTTCATGCATTCGTCATCTTCTGAATCTTCACTTTGAGTTTACCTTCTACCTTCGTTGGCAATGTGCAACAGCTCATGAAAGGGATCATTCATTCCACAGGAATTCTACCACAGAGGAATCATATTGGAGTGTTTGAATACAGGCAAAAAGAGTCATCTTTATATCTATTTACCCAGCAGCCTGGAGCTAAACAGCCTGTTTTACCAGTTATTGTGGGGAGTCACTGTATTGAGGCTGACAGCTCTGATCACTAATGAGGATTTGGCTTTGTTCCTCAATGAGGAAACCCCATTCTCTCTCAAACAATCGCAGATCAAATGGAGGTTTGTGCTTGTCGCTTCTCCTGATGAGGGAGCAAGAAAAACAAGGGCCCCCGTTTGTGTTTGAGTCGTTCAACAACCAATTAGTCAACAGGCTTAAGGTTTAAGCACAATGCAAGTGGACAAAACGAGAGCTCAGAGTCGTCCCAACATGCTGCCCGAGATGAGCTCTCTAACTTCTGAGGCTCGTGTTTTCACACCAAAGTAACAAGAGGATCAGGTATAAGAAGGACTTCCCTATGGAGACGATGGGGGGGGGGGGGGGGGGGGGGGGCATACCAAGGACGCATGCTTGTCACTTCTCCGGGGTTGTTATTCTGCATGATAGACCATCATGAGGGAGCCTGTGATTCAGTTTCTATTTCAGAGTCATTGTGACATGACTTACATTCGCTCGTCATCTCCCTGCAAGGATTATGCGTTAGGCCTGTCACACCAAATTGCAACTGTGAAGAGAGAGAAGGAGTATGAGCAACGCTTAGGTGACGGGAGAGAAATAAATCAGTTTGTATCACTCCTGTGGCAGCAGCCGCCATTGTGTAACGAAAGGAAATGTGGCTGAAACAGCTGGATCCATCTGTCGCGACCTGACACCAAGTGGAGACGCTATCAAATCGAATAACAATAATGGAAAACGTTGCTTGGACAATTTGCTTTATTCGACAATATTTATGTTTAGAAAAAGAAAATTGAGAATAAAGTGAGTTTTTACAATATTAACTTGCTGTTTAAGTAGATTTTGTTCTCACATTTAGTTTCCGTGGCCTCAACGAGACACATCTCATTTGTCTCCCCCCCCCTCCACCCTCTTCCCTCTCTTGTATCAGCTTCTGTCACTTGGTATTCGTGGCTGAGAAAAGAAGTGGCAGCAGTGAGAGAAACCAGTAATAACTTTGGATGTAATGTAACGAAACAGCATCCGCCACACAAATACCACCATTGAAGATTTCATCATTTTCAGCGCACAAATATTTTTTAAGGGGCTCAAGAGAAGCAAGATGGCTTTCAAGTGGGATTCAAAGCTGCTCTTGCATATGCGAGGACAATAGCAGGCCCGTTGTAGGAGTAACCTCGGTGTAATGCGCGTTGTAGTTTTACAACACTCCCCCTCTGTGAGATATTAGTGCAAAGTTCCTGCTTTCATTAAAATAGCTGCCATTTTTATCGCAGCAGATGCCCCCACGCTCGGCATATGTGCAAGGTCATAAATCCAGATTACCTACTTCTTGTGTCGCTCTTGGAGCCATCTGGTGTGATTTAAGCAGAGTGCGGCACTGTTTTCAACACCAGCTCCTCCCCCCCGTAGAAAAGGATTTCTACGGCTCAGAAAGGACTGGACGACAACTTCAGTCAATTAAAAAAGAGCACAACGCTATTAGTGATCTTAAGATAATCAAGATTTTTATCTCTGAAGTTGACAGTAGTATACTTAAAAATAACTCAACTGCAGGTACACAAAGATTCTTCACAGGTGTGGTCTTCCCAACGTGTGCCGAGTAATGAAACCTACGGGATTAACAATAAGTGTGTTAATTGTGCTAATTGTGCTAATTATTCAACATTAGGGATTCAGCAATATAATTAACTGAAGTAAGAATTCAAACTATGTGCTTTTGTTGTAATGTGCAGAAAAAAACCTATTGTCTTCAGCTGAAGTCACGTTTTTTGCAGGATATTATTTGAACAGCCTAGTTTCACAGAGTTGCTGGAGACTCTCTACTGAAATTCAGCCCGCGGCTACGACTGCACACTCTCTGATGACGAGCCACTGAAAGCAAAGACAAAAACAATGGCTCCTTTTCAAACAGCCTATAATGCTGGCACAACACAAAATGCTATCTGATCTTCTGTCTCTCCCCCGTCTGGGCCGATGCCGAGCCTCGTGTTAACAGAAACTTTAATTTCCCGTTGTTGAGTCACTGGATTCAAACTGAGAGATCACCAGCGCGTTTTAAATGCCACCGTAAACATCAACCGGTCAAAACAGCGCTTCAGGAGACTTGGGGTCTGCATTGTGCCCTTTTGTTCTATACATGCCTGTGGCGTCATATGCCTGTCATTTATCAAGCAGCAGGTGAGCGTAGCGACCTGTGAATCCCAACCTGAAGCCCGCCTCGCCGTAAAAGAGCACACACTGCTGCATCCGAGAAGACCTAAAACCAGCAGTTGATCAGTAAACCAATACTTTTCCATGCAGCTCTCCGGAGCCTCCGTGCAGGTGCATCGCATTGTGACACTGGGCTCTTGGTCACGTGACGTTCTTGCTTCGCACAGCTTCAGTCTTGGACCCCGCCTGGTTCAGAATGAGTTCAGACCTCGCAGTCATTGCAGTCAGCAGCGTTTTCCTGTTGCCAGGAGGTCCTCTGTATCTGCCAGGGAGCCATTGAGGAGATGGCACTTCTCCAATGCAGCGGCCCGGTGACACTTTAGTAACCCCGGGCGGCGTGATGGAGCATCTCGCCTGGCCAGGTGGACACGCTCATTGTCCGGCTGCCTTATCTCTTCGGGACCATTCGTCGTGAAGATCACTGGGAGTGACAGAGCGGAAGCCCAGGCATTCCTACAGAAATTTCTGGAGCAGGCAATGCCCCAAGGAGTGTTGGCGATGCAAGCGTGGCAAATCTAAGGCATCTGGACTAAAGGCTGTCTGGAGCCTCAAAATCTAGCTCCTCAGTTACCTTCACTAGGACGTATTAAGGATGAGAATGGAGCCTCTTGGCCGAACGCAGTCTCTCTTGATGTTCTTCCTTTAATGTATAGTGCTAGTGGAACAATTTAAAGCACCCTTGGGAGACGATCGATGAGACGGCCCCGTTGTGTCTCGATGCATTAGATTTGACAAGTGATTCCAGAGCTCAGGATGGATTGTTACTGTGTGACCGAGGCAGGACTCTAGTTTGATGTGATGGCAAAATCATTCCAATACGGAATGGAGAAAAAAAAGTATCTTAAATAAGTTCTGACATTGTGACACCCTCTGCAAGGCATTTTAATATTTAAGTTTGTATGTTGATTCCTCCAAGACTGGAAGATAAGAAGAAGATAAATGAGCATGTCACTCACTCTTACAACCTTTGCAACTGATGTTCTAGACATTATTCATGCATTAGGTAGAGTCAACTGTATAGTCACTGTTGCCAGATCCTGTGAGAGAAACAAGCATCAGCTTCATGGCGAGTAAAGGCCGCCCAGGAAACAACAAAAAACAGATATGTATGTGCATGTTTGTATTAATTTATTCCACAAACAAGCGTTTAAAAACTACTGTATCCTGTTGATTTTATTTGTATTCGTGGTCTAATTAATTCTTTGAAATTCACTCTTTCTCCCATGTTGTATGTTATAAATTTGTCATAATTTACTCACTCAGAAAAAATATATTTAAACCACAAAAACCTGTGAAATTATATTTACTGAGAAAATAGCGTTTTGTCCAAATTATTCCATTTTAGAATCAGTAGCAAGAAAAAGGTGTTTTCCAAATTTGAATACTGAATATGTGCATTATATAATAATGAAACAGAGTTTTTTTCTTTCTCTTGGAGGTGAATGACAGTGACGTGTCATTCACTTGTCATGCTCAAGAATTAAAAAGGCCTTTCCTTCCTCTTTTTTTAATGATTAACATCAACCATAGTAAAAGAAGTGTTGAAAAATGATGAAAAGACTGTGTTTTCATAACCCTGAATAGGTATTTTGGAGGCATTAACCAGAAGTATTGGTGAGTGAGCATGCTCTCACACTCCATGAAGGCCACTGATGCCCATGTGGGATTTTACCATCACTGCTAGTCAACGTTTTCCACCTCTGTGCCTAGATTGAGGATTTTATTACACATTATGCAGCTTAATGGGGTAAGAGATTAAGACGCTGCTGTATTAGCACATTGGATTGAAAAGGACGTTGTTTGGGGTGAAATCTCCAACTTGGATGTAGGTTTCTTTTGGCCTCTGGGTCGGGCCAGACGGTTTTCATTTGATTTTAAGTCAGAGGTTATCGTACGAGGTAATCATAGTATGGTGTCTCTGAAATGTCCCAGTTAAAAGTTTTTTCTTTTTCTCCCAAGTTCAACAACGTATTCTTCTTTTGTTGAACAATTCCGAAGATTTTTTTTTTACAAAGCAGCGACATATTTTTCAATAATATTTGTGGCCTTTCCCAGACCGCTCTCAGCCCTTCAAGTTGTGAAATGTGGCAGCTCGGTGAGGCTCAACACGGCCTGCTCCGAGGCTCTACGAGGCCATGTGGACGGGGCGGAGGGGGGAAGTGGGAGCTGACGGGGGGAAGTGGGAGCTGACGGGGGGAAGTGGGAGCTGAGGGGGGAAGTAGGGGCTGAGGGGCGAAGTGGGAGCTGAGGGGGGGACGTGGGAGCTGAGGGGGGGAAGTGGGAGCTGAGGGGGGGAAGTGGGAGCTGAGGGGGGAAGTGGGAGCTGACGGGGGAAGTGGGAGCTGAGGGGGGGGAGTGGGAGCTGAGGAGGGGAAGTGGGAGCTGACGGGGGAAGTGGGTTGTCGTAAAGAGCGATGAAGTTCGAAGCATTGAGGCTTTCACTCAGTACGCCGGTGTTTGTGTCCCATGTGATTCCGAATCCAACCTTGACTCATTTTAGATCACAAAGCAGGATAAATGTTATGAAGCCGCAGAAACTGCAGTTGCTTTTATATTTCTGACAAATGAGCTCCTTAAGGAGCTAGTACATCACTCGCTGTACTTTCGTAGTCATTGGTTATTGCAAAATCAACTAGGACTAAAATAGTTCAGGGCCTTGAATGTGAACACTGTTTTTTAATTACCTCCGGTCTTTTCAAATAATTACAATTCCATAAATGGATAATATAATTTTCAAATGAAAGAGAGCAATATGAGTCTTCATACAGCCGCCACATTCTCTCCTTTCCTTGTTTTTCCTTCACGCTCGGCTCGAGAGGGTGTTCCCAGAGCGGTGGCTGTCGACACAAAAAAAAGGGATTCATCTCAGCGTCTCTATTAACCTGAGAGGTAAAAGGCCTCTGCCTCCCCGGGTCAGGATGCCATCTGATGTGTGCGATGCATCACCGGGGCACCGCGGGGCCGCTGTGGGCGGGAGGTATCGATCAGGGAGGGTGTAAAGGCAGCTGCCGCTGAGTTCACTACCCGGATACTGTAATTCTCCAATCGTGATCTGGTTGCCTCCAGTTTTTAAGACTTCTGGAGGTTTGAGTGTCTTGGACGAGGAGGGGGGGCAGCGTGAGAGGTTCACTATTAGACTGTAGGTCATTAACCCTCCCGGGGATTTTGTGTTATTAATCGTTTGCAGCGCTTGAGAGTGAATCGCTTCACAATGGGTCAACTGTAAATGGCGAGGTTTTGTGTTTTTACTGAATATTGAAGTATAGACCGGGCCGGAACCAGTGCCCTGACTTTAGCGCCGCTGGTTACGGAGGGCGAGAAGCTTATCCGGCGTGATTCTCGCTGCGTCCTGCAGCGCGCCGGCTGGCAGCCATATTTAGCAGCAGACGCTGACATGCTTGACCTCTGCCAGCGGGACACACAAGCTGGATTACCTGGTGATACGCTCCTGATTCCCTAATCCCAGATCTGCCTCGCAGAAGATTAGCACCGCGGAAATCAACCGCATGGAAGTCTAACAAGTGGTGCGCCTTGGCGACCAGCAAGGCCCTACAATACCCCCCCACCCCACCCCATCGCACCCAACTAGTTTGGGATTTCTCTTTTCTTAAAACTGGCTCTTAGAAAATAGCTACTGGCTAAATAACCACTAGCGTTAAAATATTCATTGATCTATTTCCAGCTTCCACAAACATTGCTCTCGTTAGATAATGACTTTTCCCCCAAGAGGAGGATGGAGGGAAGTTGTTTGTTGTGTTTCATCAGATCTATTTATCATTATTTTATAACTTTACATGTGTGTAGGTTTAGAGTGAGGATTTGGCACATAGTTTATCTTTAGATAGGTCGGTATATACGAGAAGTGAGTACTGGTACCAGCACCATCAGCACTGGTAATGAGTCGCTGCAGCCCGAGGGAGCGGAGCTCATGAATTTAGGAAGCGACCAATCAGAAGTTAGAAATAGCGTGTCAAGACGACCTTTACCTTTCCCCAACCTGATGTGTCGGATGAACTTTACCAGACCTTAATAAAGGAGTCTGATCAGCAGCTTGTTTGGATTCGTATCTATAAATACAATAGTTGTAGGTGGAGGTTTATTCGAGTGAGTGTTCTCTGGACTTAGGACATACTTAATGAGGGCTGCACACTGTGTGGGAGACGACAACTAAGGCGGCACCCGAACACATAAAGAAGCTTGAAACAACTAGTCTCACTTCTCAGTGGGAGAGCATCTTGTTGCTCCGAGATGATGTAGCCTCGTTCTCAAAGGAAAAGACTCAAGTATTGGGCCGAAGCCGCCGCCGCGGCAGCATGTGTGGATTCTTTGTGCAGTCACAATGCAGATGTGAACCATCTGCACAGTGAAGAGTTGCAGAGTTGTTCACCTGCTTGGTCGCCATCGTTTTCACCTTTTGAGTCAGTACCAACGGACGGCCAGCAGCGAGCGACCTGAGGGGCCCTCACCTTCTCGCTAAAAGCCCTCAATTATAACTGACTTCAAGCCTGAATATAATGGTTAGTTGAATCAAAAGACCTCCCAATAGAGTTATCAGGAACAGAGATGTGACCTACGGAGATCAATAAGAGAAGAAACCCATGCACACACAGTCTGGGTTGGTGATGAGCTTTGATTGTGTGGCGCAGACTCGTTGTGTTCTGTGAATGTCTCCCACCGTATTCAGTTCAGGGTCATCGGTGTGCTGGATTCCAAACAACACGCTAAATATCTCCCAGGTAGCCTAGTTATTTTACTGGTACAATGTTTTCCCCAAAATGAGGCACGCTGGATTAATTTGAACATTTCAGAGAGGCAGAGCTGCTCTGTTGGCGAAAATAATCTAATTAGTTGAGTTTGTTATTGAACAAATTTGAAAGCAGGAACTCTGGTAAACATATTAATTAGAATATAAATGGGTATGATTTTTGTTTTTTTTCCAGTCATGACTTACGGCAGCAAACTTAATTAGTATTATTTTACAGTGAGTTCTTTTTTTTCCGTTGGGCTCCAGTCCAACATATCCAGAACATTGTTTTGCGTTTGTACAACTAGAACTCCCGTCCGCTGTGAGATTCTGCATGATCACATTCTGTCACCCTGCCCGTCTGCGGCCCCCGCGGCCCCCGAGTTGAGTGACGCAGGTGTCGCTGCGTTTCCCCCTCTTCATTTGAATGACATCTGACAGTGTCGATCTCCCCTGAACGCCGTTGCTCGGGCCTCGGGCGCCTTTCTGCTCGTCGTCTGGTCCCCGGCGAAACGCTCTGAGACATTTAGGGTGGCGCCGCGGCAGCAAACGCGCTTGTCACATCGCGTCCCGTCCGATGCCGCTGACTCAGCATAATGAGAGCAGCTCTTTAAGCCACCACCAAAAATGCAACGTGCATCCATGCCAGAGATGAACTAACCGCGTTGGAGAGCGTGTCAGAGACACGGAGAACGCTCCTCGGGCCAGCCAGCGTTTGCAGGAGTTAGTTGATGCGTGTTGGGACACGAGATGAGACAGAGGCCGACCGGGACTTCAGCAGTAAAAGCAAATTAATCTAATTACTTACTTGGATGTTAAATCCCCCCCATGTATCCCTGTCATTTTAAAAGTAATTGCAAATAAAACTGTTGCTACCTTTATTGTTTAATGGCAGACAACACCCACTAAATGCTTCAAAGTGCTTACAGCAAGAGGAAGGTACCCTAATCTGTAATACAGGTGAGAAAGTATGTCCCTGCATCTCAGACTATATGTTTTATTGAAATGATAAGCAGTGTTAGATGTCTGTAACTTGACATGTCATTCCTAAGCCCATACATCTGTTGACTTAAGAAGAGAACAAATAGTATAGCTGAGGAAAGCTGATCTGCAGACACAGCCTCAGGCGAACGCTGTCTGCTACAGACGGAAAGCTTTTGACCCATGAACCATCTGTAAATCCACCTATAAATATTACTGGACCTTTTTCTCGTGGGTCCCTAAAGATCTTTCATCATCCCAACTGAAAGTCTGGAAGAGGCAGGAGACCATTTTAAAACAGTTGTGGTGTGGCGTAAAACCTCAAATATGGTATTTTTTGAATTAATATATATACATTTTTTAACTTATGTTGGTGAAGAGTCGAACAGGCTCTAATTTGAATCAACGCAGCGTCCATTTTTTGACATATATTGCTGGCAACAAAACAAGCAACAGTTTTATTTATACTTTTATTTACAATCTCCTCATTGGTCAGCACCAACTGCAAGCAGTAATTGACCTATGACCTATACGTAGAGTGCACCTGGCGTTCCCTCTCGTGCATGTGCATTTTGACAAGGTGGATTCAATTATTCATGGTTATCCAATAATATTGGCTGCAACACAAGGTTGTTGACCCGAAAAGATGAAAGTAATCTGTGTTTCCAGCTTCGACGTCCAGTGCAGCATCCTTCCCAATGCATCATGTGTTGAACATCATCCGCCATGCGGTCTCTCACCGGCTATTATCACGGGCGATTCGATGCCTTGTGGTCTCTGCGCCTGCTCTGATATTAGAGTTCCGACTTGGATTTCATTTGCTGCTGCGGTTCTCGTACCCAGTATTGATCATATCAATGATTCAAAAGGGCAGAGTGAGTCACCAGCAGCCATGAAAGGACAATAACAACCGAATGTACTATTATTAATAGCATTCAAATTTAGGGAGGCAGTTCATTTCCATTTGGAGCAGTCCTTAATGGCAAAATAACTACAGCCTACGGTGTCGTACTTACTGGATCGTTCCAAAGGCCAAATGGAGTGTTGTGCTGTTTGCCGGAGCTGCCACTTCTCAGGAAAACTTAATGTCTTTGCACAAGGATCGAGTTTTCTCACTTCCATCATTCCTCCAATAACCGCAGCACCATGTCAACATTCCTCCAGTAGCTCAAATTAGATTCTGAGTGCATTTGGAAGAGGACTGACCCAGAAAACACCAGCCAGCATATTAGAGAAGATGGAGATGTAAGTCCTTTTAATGCCGCTAAATGAGCTCCATCTCTTTAACTGCTATGATCCCTAAGTAATCATTTGGGCTCTACGGTAAATAATATAATTCAAGGGAAGTAGAAAACTGTTTAGATCTTTAGGCTAAGATTGTACTGGAAATGTAGTAAAACACCTGTTTTCATTTGAATATTGAAATCTCTCATTTCCGTTCATTTGTTCTTCGTGACGTATCGCGAGTTTAGCAAATTCTCCGAAACATATTGGTGAAGCTCACTTTCGATATTTTCCGAGACGGTTAAGTGAAACATTTCGACAGTCGGGTATTTAGGGTAAACTGTCACATTTCCAACATATGGAGCCCTGCGAGGCAGCACTGTTTGCACAATGGGGTGCTTATGTTGCTTGAAATGGTCTCATATTCTCTGGTTGTCACACTGTAATACTTTGCTTGGGTACCTGAAATGACCATGCAGACTCATCACTTTGGATGTAATGAGGCCCATAAGAATACGAACTAAGAGCATATCAATTTGAAAACACATCACAGCTCATAACCGCTTTAGCAAAAGAGAGTACCGGTAGGTTGATTTTGGTCTTATTATTTGTGGAAGAAAAAGTTACTTGTCAAACCTTCCTTTCCTCAATTATTCAGACTTGTCCAGAGTTATCAATGCATTATGAATTTATGACAATCTGCTGATGGAAGTTTTGCAATTAATAACGATGGAGAGCTGCAGGAACGAGTCCAAAAACAGGAAAAGCGTTGGCATTTATTGTTCCCTCATCTGGAAATCAAGGTGTTTTTCGCCTGATGCCTGAAGCATAGAATGTGGAGATCTAACGCTCAGTTCTGCATCATTAAAATCTAAAAGGGTCTCTAATTCAACTAGAATTTGAATAGACTAGTTTAAAACAGGTCTGCTTTATATTTGTGCCGAAATGCATTCGATCCGAAATCCAAATGCTAAAATTCAATAAGCTTTCTGTCAAAAGAACAAAGGTGACGGAAACTTCTCGGGTGGCCTTCCAATACAAAACCATCTCTGCATACAAATGTTTAGTCTATTCCAATATTTTTAATCATGTAATCTTTATGTAAACAACAGGTCGGTTGAGCACGCATGCTCTTTTACAACAAGGCTATTGAGGAGTTTAATGAATAACAGAAACACAGTAACAAGAAGAGACGGAGAACAATTCAATAAACAAGGTATGGTATTAACAAGGTATTCATGGAAAGCATCAGAACTTGTTGCCTTAAAATTACAGATTAAATATGTTATATTGCATAAGATACGTTTTGTACATTCATCTAAAAGAACAAAAACCAAACAGATTATTTATTTTTAAGGCTAATCCCAGATAATTAAATACCGCCCAAACAAAGGTGCTTATGTTGCCACTAATCTTTAAATGAATAGATAAAACAGCATATCATTATGGCATATATAATATATATATATATATATATATATATATATATATATATATTACATATGTTAGTAGGTCATTTTGTCAAATAAACATTTACCGTCTAGAACATTTACACACTTTGAGTCAGGTCCAATTGGTTCCTGCGGGTCCCCCAGCGAGGTCCCTGAGCTCGGGAGGACAGACGTCCTCTGGGCGCTGCCACAGGCGGGAACACACCGCACTGGAGTTTATAACAATAACAATAACCTGAAAAACCCAAATATTTTATGACTTAGCGACAATCGTGAATGTACCCCCCTCCACACACACACACACTCCCCCTTCTTTAGGCACGACTACCGGAAAGCAAGTGTTCTCCGCGTGTAACTCTGCACAAACAGGCTTCACACAGCATCTCTGTGTTCGTACCTCACCGTGTGAAATGTTAAATAATTCATTCGCGGCTACATTTCAGTCCTGTCAGAAAGAAACTATAACTGGAGCGAGGGAGTTTTTCAGGAAGAAAAATCAATACGTAAGGGTTTTGGATGCCACGTTACACGAATAACAATGTGACCTTTCAATCGCAGTCAGGGCCAGGACTTCATGCTGTATAATATACGATTGTATAATTACTACTTTGGCATTAGTGAGAAGCATTTTAGTGGTGCTGCTGTTGGAAGGGAGAATTGAAAGAAGAAATGGTGTTTGTCCCCAAACGTGTTTGAGGGAGTTGAGGTTGGAGGCACATTCAAATGTCACTAGAATGTATTTGACCAAAAGAACCATAGTTCACTTCTAAAGTAAGGAGTATTACGTAGTAGAAGGTACCTCAAAATTGTATTCATTACAGTACTCGTGGATTTGATTTCAGTTGTCATGTAAATGAGAGCATCTGGTTTCCCATTCGTATTCCTGCAGCCGCCGCGGTAATTGTAGATGTCTTCGCATGTCGATATTTTTCTCCTCCGATTGGAGCTTCGTACGACGCGGAAAAGCTCTCACTGGAGGAGGCGAGCCGGGGAATCCGGGAATATCTGCTTCTCTTTCACAGCTCAGAGAAAGCCATCAAGGTCACCTCAGTACTCCGGAGGTAAGTTTGACATTGTCCACTCAAAGAGACTGATTCATTATCGTGCTGTTCACAAAAGTTATGAAGGACACGGTAAATGGTCAATAGATGACTGAAGAATCACATTTTACTTTAAGTATCACTTATACGTGATGTGATATTTGCACGCCCGTTTATGCATCTAGGTGTGTGTTTAAGTGAAACTACTGACAGGTCTCTGGTTGGTAGCTACCGCTAACAGCTAACGGAAGCAAACACACAGCAGGTCTTGAGGTTTCTGTTCAGAGGGAGCATTTCAAAGTCAAGCGCTAAGCTGTGAACCGCAGACGGCTGCATGTTTGAGTGGAAAAAACAGGGCGGGGGCCGAAGTAGTTCGAACTCACTCAATCAAACACCACGGCGGCGTGTGTTGCAGACACGTCTGGCAGAGATCTGCACTCCTTTGAGTGCCGACGGTCTTTTGCACTTTTGACGGAAATTCCATTTCCTGTGTTTCAGCAACACTCAACAATCTATCAGCTGTCTTTGTCCGTGTATCAATGTATGTATCACAGTGAGTTCCATTAAATGTTAACCGCGTAGAAGCACATTGTTCACATCGTGTGTGTAACCACCGCATAAAGCAGACACTATTTCCTATTTGGAGGTTGCACATTCTTCCGCAGGACCTTTTGTGCTTTTTAACAAGAATTCCAAACTGTGCTTTCACAGTTGGCAGCAAAAACAACAATTGGTTTGATTCTTGAGCGGCAATTTGTGTTGGCAGGGTAAGTGCTCGTGGGCAACCCTAGCACAGAATCCTCTGCAGAGGGCAGAGTAGATGTTTTTTTTAATGTCGCGGCGTAACCTTGACGCTCGTCAGCAATATATAAATTAGAAGTGTAGCCGCGGGCAAACTAATTCCCCCCCTCGATGCTGACATGTGTCTCCCAGCTCCAGCAGAGTCCGCTGCCTCCACGATTCGTCTGTGTCCACACGCCGCTCCCGTGGGCTCACCAGCCCCGACCAGAGACTCACCAGAGACTCATCACAGATTCATCCACGTCCGAATCCCTCGGTTCCGCTCAGCTGCGATTAATTGAGTATCGCTTCTGTGCGGAGGGTCCGCGGGAACCAGTGTGCCCCATTTATGGGAGAAACAAACAACACACCGGCTAGTGTGTACACAGCAAGAGAAATAAATAAGAAAGTCATAGTGCAAGTTAAAAAACATGCAAACTTGTTGAGAGAATACGTTGTAGTCTCAGTGTGTTGTTACAGGCTTTTCAGTAATTAGCCCCCCTGACACAATGATCCACTGACCTGTCGTTGAAAACACGTCAAGGAAACCGACGTCCTGCAGAGAAATGTCTCTTTGGATCGATACCCAAGTAACCTTTTTGCAGCTTCTCGTTAGGGAGAAGCATTCGTGTTTGCAGAGTTTCACACTCGTATACAGCATGTGCAAGAAGGCTCTCCTGGCCCTCATTAAGTAACCCTCCGTGAATTCCATGCACTTTGCACAACTGTCACATAAGTCTGCAGCCTGTTTGCCAAGATTATTTTGTGCGAAGTTCGAAATTTGCACCACAATGTTTCAAACTCCCAGCATCCGACCCGGGTGAATTTGTGTATTGTCAAGTGGTTGACAGCTGTTTTCGTGTGAATCATCCGTTTCTGCGTTAGTGAATCCTGTCCAGACTCTGCTCAGCCTGCTCGGACTGGCATGCAGAAAAGGAAGAAGCTGTGGCCGCGTAACTTAACGTGAGATTCTATGCAATTGGAAATCTTTCTCTTGAAATAAAAAGTCTCTGCCTCCCTTGCGTGCAGGTAACCACAGGCGAGCAATGTTCAAGTCGAGAACCAATCAAAACTCTCGACAGAGGCTGGCAGAATACTGATTGAGACTTCCCAGTCGGTGAGGACGCAGCTTGCATCATTAGTCAGACTTGGACCTAAAGCCAACGTTGAGTTTATGCTTGTTATGTAACATTGTCACGCTTGTAATGTAGCAAGAAATGCCGCTAAGGCGCTTGCATTTTTATGCTCATTTGAACAGAACACGTCCGTCTACCAGCAAACAGTCCCAATTGGCAGTGAAATCTAAATATCAGGAATATGAAAAATACCTGTCTACAGCCAGAGTCATTACTTATTTTTTTTATATACTGAGCACGTCCACATTAGAGCGTGTTTGAAGCTGTGCGCCAACTCTGGATGTGGACCAGAGACGGCGTTCTGTTGGCAGGAAGAAGTAGGCCTGGATGATAGATGAAGCTGGAGGCAGAACGCTGAGGAGCCTCTGACGTCGTCGAGACCACCGCCCGCCTCTCCACGTCCACTTCCCTCCCCTCCCGCCGCCCGCCTCCTCCGGCTCTGGCGCCTAATGTGTCTCCTCAGCAAGCACACTCTTTGGTTTATAGACCTTCACCCCCCCCTCCCACCGCCCCGTGCATGACGCATCACCTTCCATTCTCTTCATGTCTCCTGTGCAGCCTAATTGATGAGTGAACACTAACAAGTTTCCCTCCATCTCTCTATCGTGTCCTGGTCCTAAAGGGCCTCTGTCTCTCTCTCTCTCGTGCTGTCCATCTCCTCATCGTACACCCCCGCCCCTTCGCTTTCACTGCTCTGTTCATTATTCATTAAGTTTCCCTTTGGATCCAGAGAGAGCAAAAGCACGGCTGAAATTCATGTGCAGACCGCACGGCCGGCCCAAGGGTACCTGAGCAAAATGAAGGCGAGCGTGTTCCCGCGCCTACGAGAGGGTGGAGGAGTTGGCGGCGGGACGAGAGGGGTTGACCGCCCGCCCGACTGACAGACCGACCAATTGATTGACAGTGAGGAATGGAGAGGGAAAAGAAAGGGAGAGTCAGCGTATAAAAGAAACCCACCCAAAAATGAGAGGAGCTCCGACGGTTGAAAATGGTCCGAAATGTTTGGAAGGTCTGATGTATTAGCCTGAATCAAACACTATGTATTAGTTATAGATCTGTAAAGCGAAAGATGAGTCAAGTCATCCATCCGACACATTGAACAAGTCGCACCGAACATCTTTGCTCCGCCTGCACATTGTTGAGATTTGTGAGGGCGGCAACGTGAGAGCAGCTACACGCGTTTGTTTTACTTTCCCGTGGTTTTACTCTCTACCCCCGAATACACAATGTAAGTAACCGCTAAGCTGAGCTGCTGTGACAAAAGCAGAGAGGCTCACAGAGGACTATCTCTATGCACGTAGATGCTGCAGATGGAAGGAGTTCTGTTTTTCTTTTTCAAGGATGCATACGTGGTGGAAAATGAAGGCGTTCAAAGCCTTTTTGAAATAAGGTACAAAACGTCATATTTTATTTAGTCCTCCGGTACATTACTCGTACACTTCAAAAGCAACATTAAAGCAGCCGTGCACTCTGTTGCTTGTAGGCAGAAAATATATGTTTTGGGGTTAGAGGTGTTCATTTTACTGGCATTAGCGGCTGTGCGGATGCTATAGTTTCCAAGCAACTGGGCAGATGAAGCGAGTGTTTCTATGCAAACTGTTTTTGTTTCTTATTAAAAAAAGGTTTCGCGTGGCGACGGGAGTTCAAAAGCACAAAAGGTAAAGCCAGCGACACCCACGTGACCTCCACTCGTTCTGAATGTCTCGCTCGACCTGAAGACGAGCTTTAGTGCTCCGAGTGTCTGAAGTTGAGGAGAGGCGCGTCGGCACGCTTCGTCCATTGTTAAAGCCCATCAAAAGGCCACAATGTTCTACTCAACTTTTGAAGAGCTGTACTCTTGTGAGAATAATTTTCTCAAAATCCACGGCTTGGATGTTGACCTCGCGCCCCAAATTCTAACCGGAGTTGCTGATTTGCTGACATTTAGCAATCCCGGATTGCTAAATGTCTTGACGGTCTGGTCTGAGGCGCTTGTCCGGCTGGAGCGGAGATACTGAGTGGAAACGAATCCCATGTCGGTCCCCATGGTGGCTTTTTAATTGCTGGGGGAGGATCCATTGTTGGATAACCACAGCTCCACTGCAGCAGTTCCAAGTTCCACCTTCCAAAAGAGGGAAAAAAATGAATTCTTGCAAAGATTTTTTAATACAAATCACAACATACACCACATTCTTTTGCTACGGTGTTCCCCGGGGTCTTTGTGTCTTCATTTGATATTTTGGAGGGACTTTTAGCATTTTTTTATCAATTTTTCTACGGTCTAAAAAGGATGAATTCACCACCAGATCAATCAACCCAGATGACAACCTTTGGGTATTCGAGGTATTCGTGAGGAAAAGTTTGGACGTAGCAGCAGCGTCCGCCTCCTCGGCTACACCCAATCTCTGTTTCCCCTTCTTATTCAAATGGTACTGATAATAAAAACCTTTTTGTTAGTTTGTAACAAATTTTTATAGGTAATAGTTCTGTATATGTTTTTTTAATTGTCAAACGAATGGCCATGACACCATTTAGCATTTTAATCCCGGGATCATCTGTTGTTATGGGAGTTTTAGACCGTTTCAAACACTTATTTCATGCATGTTTATATATTATGAATCTGTGCAGAACCCACAGTTTTGGCCAGTTTGAGCCAGCATGGGTGCACTTTCCTTGATTGCTTACACGCTCCATCCTACGGGGACAGTCTGGACAGGTAGACTGTGTCTGGCACTAAACGTGCGCGTGTGTGTGTGTGAGAAAATGAGACAGGGGAAACGTATCGCTTCCTGATTACTATCTCATATAATCACGTGTTAACAGAGTAGCAGAGGCAGATAATGGAGAGAGAGGACGGGGGGGGGGGGGGGGTGTAGGTAGACACGGGGAGGCCGGTCCAAGTCTGGAAGCCACAGATTGATTTGAGAACCGGCCAATCGGATGCCTCCTCCGGCCCGAACCGCCGCAGTAGCCGGGCAGGATTGGAGGATGCTCCGGAGGAGAGATGCGCACACATGCGCTGCCTCGGCTCGCTAGTCCTTTTGCGCGCACACACACACACACACACACGCGCACACACATCCGGGGGGGGGGAGAGGCAGAGTGTCGGCTCTCCGGGAGCCGCGCGCAGTCGAGCTGTGCTGTGGAGAGGACGGCAGCGTTACTTTGCCACCGAGGGAAGGACGGAGGAAGCGAGAAATGAGGAACAAAGTCAAAGTGGTGCATCTTTTCCCCCGCTAATCAGCGGCCATGCGTGTTCACGCGCACAGGTAAGAGAGATAAGTAAGTTTGTGTGGATGTTATCCGTATTACGGTGTAAGTTGTGCGTGGGACCGACCGCCTTCATCCCCCCGACGCGGTGCGGCTGACAAGAGCCGGCAAGTGGGCAGGAGCGCGCGCGCGCGCGCCAGCGGGCTGAACCGCGAGTTTGGCCGCGTGCGCATTTCGCGAATTGCGTCTCTTGAAATATTGCCACGGAGCAAAAGACAACCAGGCGAGGTGTGAAGGAGAGAGGGAGGGAGGGAGGGGGGGGGGTGGCGCACTTTTCTCCCCCACTCATTCTCCGGCCATTAGAGGAGTGGACGTGGCTCCTCTCCCCGGGTCGTGGATGATTGACAGGCTTTCCGGGACGCGGTGGGAGTTGGAGGCTGTTCCGCGCCGCTCCGATCCGCGTGCCGCACCGGCGCAGGCGGACTGACATTGTGCGCGCACTGCAGGGAACAGGAGTCCGCTGACTGCAGCGCGCGCGCGCCACAGAAACACATAAAGACGCCTCAGTCATCCAAACGTGTGTGTGTGTGCGTGTGTGTGTGTGTGTGTGTGTGTGTGTGTGGAAAGATGCGTGAGCCAAATGCCAGATGCTTGGCTATCTCCGTTAATGTTGTATTTATTGGCTGCTGCTGAGCTGTATCCTGCTGCCAATCCTCAGCACTGTATTTTTTGGGGGCAATATGACCACCTCTTATGTGTTTAGGGAGACGATGGTGTCATGTGATCGGTGCTGTGGATTGATACGTTTCCCATATTTCTGTTTCCTATACTGATTTCGATGCAAACAACATGAAAATGTCGCATGTGTGTGATGACAACCACCCTGCCGGGGGAGAAGTTTTAACAAATGTGTCTCGGGGGCTTCATATAGCAGTTCATTTGTAACACGCAGACTGGGCTGGAGCTACAATACATTCATATTTTGATGTTGATGTTGCTCCATACCGTCAGGCATGACTAAAGTTCCCCCGTCACTAAGAAATTCCGCAAAACCCCACATTTCAGAAGCTTTTATCCACTAAAGGTTGGCATTTCCATTAATCTTTGGGGAGTGTGCACCAGAAGGACATGGAATACGGAGTGGCTCGCACTAAATGCAGCAAGCAGAAGGCCCTCTGCTGCATCTCCAAACCCTTCAGTGGTACTTTATTCCCAACGTAGAGGCCATTATCGCTTACTTCTCACACGTTTGAGACGTGCAAGGCCGGACTTACTATAGCAGCGGCACAACGTAATAGCTCACCCAAACCTTTGAGTTTACCTTCACATTCAAAATATAAAACCACAACTCCGTGTGCGTTAGCTGTCGAGGCCTTTCAGACCATCGCCGCTTCTATGGAAACAAAATGCAAACCAAAGGAGCCTTGTAGTGCGGGAGCAGGAGTTTTAGATTTTCCGGTCACATACAATCGCTCTTTTTAATCGGGCAGGTCTGGGATTGCGGCTCTCGGTAATGTTTGTTTCAAATAGCAAAAGATAAACGACAACATTAGTTTGCAATAGAACGAAGCTCCACCCAGCTGGTCACGTTGACCTGGACGTTGGATGTTCTGGATAACTAATCCAATATGTAAATTTGCCGATGGTCATTGACCTGTTGTTAACTTGGATTTTTCGCTTCCTCCTCGTATGATGCACATTGTCCCGCTACGTTACCCAACGCCTGCCTTGAAAGCGGGCGGGAGGCTCCTGAGAGGTCGAAGGTGGCCTCAGCACCCTCTCTTTGACGTTCTTGGCTTTTGTTTCTCCGGCCTGCGGGTGGATCCCCGTTTGAAAAGGGCACCCGAGCTAATTACCCGATTATTAACCCAACCGAGGACGAGCAACGCAGGGAAATGCCACGTTAACTCACAAACAGGCTCCAGTGTTTGTACATCCAACTGTGTGTGATGTCGACATCACAGTAATTATGAATTCTGCGTACGTTAATCACCATTACAACTGCTGATTCGATGCCAGCTCAACAACCCCTGAAGTTTTATGAACTCAAGTGTGAACAATTATCAGTCACTGACGACATTACCTGCAGCACGCGTGTGTGTGTGCGCGTGTGTCGCTCAGCATGGCGGTGAGGTGCAACACCATCAAATAATAACTTGTCAAATGTTTCTCAATTGAAGATCACACGGTAATAAGCGTTAACTGACAGCTACTGTTTGGATTCTGAAGTAATGGCACCAGATTTCCACTGTAGGATCACCACTTCAGCACATGTTGGACACACGCGTCATTATTATTGGTAGTCACAATTGTCCTTAGAGATTGAAAGCACAACAACAACAACAACATGGCAGACTGCCACCTTCCCCAAGTGTCGGTTATTTTCTAACTCACACACACACACACACACTCACCTATAGCGGTCAACAATCCGATTTTTCTTTGGCTTTGGAGGTGGCTAAGAAAATAAAGCTGATGATCTCACAGGGGTTATTTTCCATCTCGCCTTGGGCTTGGTGACTAACAGGATTCCTCTGTTGCAAACTGGAGGTGTGAATTGGAGAAATGCGTTAACAAATGCTAATCGATGGCAGGGCGGTGTTTTTGGAGCCTGATCCACACTTGGGATTAAATGCCAGGTCATGTCTGCGTCTGACGCTTGGGTTTCTCTCAGAAGCAACATCAAGGAAGTGCGATCCAAAGTACTGAGAGCACATACTTGCGTCCTCTCTCGATCCTGCCCAACCAATCTCAAGAGCGAGATGCATCAAGAATTCATGGTCCACCCGGGGAGATTTCTCCCCCGGGTGGCCGCAGCGCGATGGCCGCCACCGTGTTTTTCAATCACGGCGCCGGCAGACGGGAAAAGGAACGGCGGATTATTGTTCCAACAGCACAGTCGAAGGGCCACTCGAAAGACGAATGGCGCTTTCCTCCAAAGATTAGCCGACGGGGTCCTTCGCTGTCTCTGCCTGCCGACCGGGAATCATCGTCAGTGATGCAATCCGCCTCCAAATCCAGGATGTGACAAATTAAAAATAATCCCTTAATTTGAATGCCGCAGTGTGATGTTTTTGTGTGGTTTACAGAGAGCGATAATGGATGCATTTTGACATTTCATTTCTTATCATACATGTTCCCCTTTTGGAAATGCACACACAGCAGACGTCATCAGCGATACGAGTACGTAGGTTGGAGGTAGAAGGCGCGTCCTGCCACTGGTGCATGGTTACGCTCTACGTGCACGTTACCTGCTCACTGAATCTATTTATTGGGCCACTGGTTGATATATTTACCTGTTCACTAATCACAAACAGGTCTGAAAAGTCAGTCTGTTTAGGTTGTTTAAGTTGCAACGCCATTGACTTTTTTTACCCCTCGTGTGATAATTCTGTTTAATTTCAGCTTTATTATTACAATCTCACCATCACATAAACCTCCGTCTGATTGGAACTTTCATCTACTCGTGTTGTAGAATTTACTCACTAATTGCCTTCTGAAAGAAAAACTACATTTGTCTTCCAACATCTCTTGGCTCTTGCTATAAATGAATAAAGCGCTTTACTATTTAAGACGTAAAAGATTCATGATGTCGGCATTCAAGTCCAATTTCCTGACGCAGTGGACTGTTTCCAGATTATCAACAAAGTGGACTTGTTGGGACCATATTTACCCAAAGAGAAATAACTGCAAAAAGGGCCGAACTTGTCAGTCAGGTTCAAGCACAATCACAGGCACTTACAGACCCAAGCGCTTCTAAAGACCTAAATAGGCCTCAGACCGTTGGCCAATCACGTGGCAGGAGGCAAGAGGTCATCATCTCATGGGCTTGGTCGGTGCGGTCAGAAGGCGGGACGCTGATCACGCAGAATGAGAGAATAACTTGGATGCCTTTGGCTTCTCTTGCGTTGAGGAAAAATTTAAGTGTTGTTTTGGTTTCTCGATCAAAAACCGGGCTCATTAAAAGCGAGGAAACACCAGGTTCCTGGCCTTTTAACTCATCCTTTCTGGTTTGCTGCCATGTCCTCTTCTTCATTATTTATACTTTCAAACCCCAGCGTGGGACACGGAGCAGTCGGCCTCATGCTGACGTTATTGCACTCTGGGTTTCTTCCGTACGGGTGAAAGCAACATTAGAATGATTCATCGTCTGCTCTCGCCGTCAGTGACGAATGGGCAGCAAAGCATTTCCTTAAAGATCACTCAGCACAGGCAGAGGAGGTCTGAGTTTAAACACATTTAAAG
Organism: Gasterosteus aculeatus; assembly: GCF_964276395.1. Lineage (NCBI taxonomy): Eukaryota > Metazoa > Chordata > Actinopteri > Perciformes > Gasterosteidae > Gasterosteus > Gasterosteus aculeatus. The sequence goes on along the minus strand of NC_135708.1, from coordinate 19,438,142 downwards.
GAGCATGGGATTTAAACCTCAGGAATCAAACGACACAGTCGTCCCTATTTGGTCCAATTAAGTAGCTTTCCCGATATCATGTTGGATTTGTTTTTTTTTAAGATTAGATGCTAATGAAATCAATTTGCGCACCTCCTAACTTCCAGAAGGGTGAATTCTTTTGGATAGTGAAAAAACATCTTAAAATGATGTGCAACTCACTGATGTGAGAGGAATTTAATCAAAGCGCTGTTTTGGCCGACACGCCGAGTCCAAATGACATGAATGTGATGTGAATTACATAAATTACACGTGTTTGAACTTGATTTAAACGTGTCAAGTAAAAGTGAGATGTAGTGTAATGGGCAAAAAGTCTTTGCAAAGCCTGAAAACGGTTGATGAGCAACACGCTGCATGAATATCTAATGTAATATTTGGAGGTTGGGTTTCCATTTCACATTTGCAAATGTTTGCTCGGAGACTTTTCCTTTTTTAAATAGCTCCTGCGGATGAGCTGTCATTATGCAATCGCTGCCGGTTTCTGCCCGGATCCGGGGGGCTGCCTCACAGTCATGTATTTTATTCTCTGCTGGAAAGCCTCATGGTTCGGGGGGGGTTTGCCTTCGGTCATGTTCGGGAGATTTCAGCTTCTGTGTTTCATTCACTTGGGCGGATTCTTTCTCTTGCCGTCCCCCTATTGATTTACATTTTAGGCTTCAGGCATCTCACAGGCGCTTTTATGCTCCACGATGAGCACAGAATAAACTGGTTGACATTCGGCGACTCGCTGAGGAGGAGCTCAGCGGAACGCAAGTAGACGGGACTGAGATGCAATTTCAGGTGACGATGCAGTTTCCACTAGTTTCAAGCCAAAATGGAGGAAAGAATAAGTAAGAGTTAGAGTGCCACATATTTCAGAGTACAGGATGAAAATAATAATAATCATTTCCGCAATAATATGAGGAAGTAAAATCTCATTCCCATTGAACATATAGCTTTCCGAAGGAAATGGACCTGAATGTAGTACGGTGACGGAGGGATGGGGGGGGGGGCGTTAGTTCAGATCAGTATCCAAGTGCAACGCGGGAGCCATGATGCTGAAACACGAGAGTGCTCTGTGAGCCCGTCAGACTCGTCTCCTTTTCACACGCAATGTGAGAGAGATGTTAATTGGACCAGCACTCAGTGAGAGGGGGAGATCTGAGGTGGATGAGAGGCGAGCCGAGGGGGGAGGCGGCGGTGGGAGTGTTTCGCTGCCCGTCAAGAAGACCAAAACACGGATTCCAATGTTTCACAAACAAGCCAAACTTTCCCTGAATAGAATCTTGAAAGTTTAAATTCCTGCGTGCGTCAAGAGTGAAAATCTATTTCCTTTCAACCTATTTGTTCAAATTTGAGGGCCGAACGTCGACCTCGGCTTCTATTCCAATGCATTCATGGAATGTCGCTCAAGGAAAATGTTGCCTACTTCTTGCCGTCAGTCAACACCGAGTGTACTCTGTCGCTGCTTCCTTGCAGTAGTGGGGGCGCAGATGTTCTTAGGACTGCGTCCAGGACTGCCGCAAAACCGCTGGCTTTGTGGCAACATCTGGCCGCTCCCTCGCCCCCCCCCGAGGACTGTGCTGGTGAGCCGGTGAGCTTAACACACACCCATCTAACACACAACACATCCGGACACACAAACACGCTTGTTCCAGATTTCGCGGTTTCCATTTTGCCCACGAATGTGCTCTTTGAATTGATTGTTTTTTAACGGCTCCGCACTACATTTATTTATGTTTAACAGTCTTTGTAATAAATGAAATAATGAATGTCAGCGGGGAAAAACGCCATTGTTTCTCGCAGCCCACGCGACACACTGCGCACACCTCCCTCCTCTTCCTCGGCTCGCTCTTTATTTGCACGGGGAGGCAGCGTATTTGTCTGTTGCGAGTCTCCACAGGCACTTGAAAAGCAGTGCGGCGAGCATCTGCGAACCCCCCCGATTCACTCGCACTTCACCCTCTCATGAGGGAATCTACCTGGCAGCGAGCAAGCGCGCTTATCTGTGTAGGAAATGCTAATGCAAATAGCCCCAGCCCTGCATGAGAACACACAAGCCCCCCCCCCCCCCCCCTTGTAAAACACACCTTCTGTGTGTTTCAGCCCATGTGAAACGGTGAAGGCTGCCAACACCCGGTAGCCTCAACCTGATTTTAGACTTCTCAGACAAGAGCAGAAGTGCTGCGGGGGGGATATGAATACGTCCCTGAGTCTGTTTGTCTTGTTCCACTTGGTCCCAGCGGCATTAGACGCTCGTCCAGGTGGGGCTGAAGTCATTAGCCGGTTCATTGAGGACTCGGCTGTCACAAGCAATTTTCGTCACATCAAGACAATATCCTGCACAATTAATTGGTTTATTAGTAAAAACAATATGCAAATGAACCAATTAATGACAAATGACCACGAGTTGGAGCCGTGCAGCAAAGCATCTGCAGGACTGAGTCTGATGTGCATAATGCTGATGGACCTCTGTCTGGATGTTGTGCGGCAGCGGCGGCCGTGGAAGAAGAGCAAGATCGCGGTGATGATGGTGATGATGATGCGAGTTGAAGCGCTGTCTTCTTTCCGCCACGCAGTGGCCAGCAGATGGGGTGTGTCTGCTCCATCTTGGCATCCCGGGCTGCAGCGTTAGAGCTCGAGAATCCAGCCATTAAAACGTGCAGCAGATGGGACGTTTCCCATCTTCCACCCGGCTCTCATTAGGCATCCAAACAACATATAGCAGGGTTGACGAGTGCAGACGTGTTTTCTAATTTGAAGAAAAAGATCTCCCCCCTTCACAGAGATAATTCAGGTTGTTAAACTTGGCGTGTAAACATAAGGAGACGAAAGCGTCATAAGGCCTCTCGTTCTCGGCGAGCGCGTCGTCGCCGAGCGTTTGAGGTAATCAAAGCTGAGGGTTGGGGCAGATGGTGTTTGGAGGGGTGGTGTACCGGAAGGACAAGTCGCTGTTGACTTAGTGGGAAACGGTGGGAGGGGGTGACTGACACGCCACCCAGCCCACATGACTCAGTGGGAGTCATTACGGCAATGGGCCTAATTACCTTCAGGCCTAATCTGTGTTTAAAAACCTGCTGCTTGTCGCGTTTGATTGCCCACAAGTGTTGGGGGAAGATTGAAACGCAAGGTCGCAGCATTAGTTCGGTCTATGCTTTTGTGTGTGCGCGTGAGGGAGAGAAAATGCATGCAGGGCTTCCTTCGACATGTTCTATTTTCAAGCTTTGGCTGAATAATTGCAGCGTCGCCCTGCACTTCCTGGACCTTTTCACACAGAGCTTTTACTGCGCTCGTACTCTAAAGGACGAGTTTGTTTGAAGGCCAATTTACTTTCCTTCTGTTTTTTCAAAGCTTACACCTTCGTTTATGATGTAACCCAGATAGATGGACTACTGTTGCCTGAGAACTAAACTACTCTCCACCTCATCACTTAAGGCAAGATGAAAGAGAATGGATTTTATATATATATATATATATATATATATATATATATATAATAAATATAATCCATAGCCGTGTCGTGGTTATTGGATGATTTGAAGGTTGTCTTCCTGGCCTCTCCGGTTGCGCTCGGTCAACGCTTCTCGCGCCGCGCTGGATTTGGGAAGCGGGAGGTGAAGGAAGTTGCGAGCGTCCCACGTCGGCAGCCTCAGGACGTGTTTTCCGGCGCATCAGCTGCTTTCGAGGGGAGAAAGGCATTCATCGCCTGCTGCAGCACACAAACTGTGATGTTCCAGACAGCTTACAGCTGTTCCGTGGACGTGTGGACGAAGCTAATTTACAAAAATAACAACATGATGTAAAACATGACATTTATCCCCCACACTGTAAGCCAGGAGTGGAAACAGATTCCGAGGGTGTTTGTTGTAGAACAACAAACCACAAACCCCAATTCATTCAGCCATAATCCCCGGTGCGTTTTCTTCTGAGACGTTACTGTGGAAATACTACAGTCTGCTTGGCTAAACCCCGGAAATTGTTTACTCCTCTTTCCAGCCTATTTGTTTCCTCCAGTTTTGTTTTACCTCCGTGATGTGCCACACATACAGAGGGAGGGTTTCCCCACTCGTGAAGCTGATCCGACTAATCTGCTTCCCGTCACGAACAACGAGGCTTTTATTTTTAGAAGGAGTAAAGATCGAACGCAATTTTTATATTTTTTGACAAAAGGTTTCCCATTTTATACAACGATTAGCTAAAAGTACATTTGTTGATGCAGTCTACTTACACTACATATAATCTTAATTATACATGCAATGCTATCAGAGTTGGAGTCGGATGCAGGTAAAAAATGTTAATATTAAGTTAGAAGAGCTGACGCTGACTCTGCATTCTTTTTCTAAATGTGGTTATGCACCTCCTCTCTGTCGTGGACTAACATCATACCTTAAGACTCACGTCACCCCGCTGGGCCTAAATGTAGGTTTTCGAATCAAAGAAACGCTGGAGAATGTCACATGGCTGAAATACACTGTTTTGTCAATTCGTATACTTCTTAACATCTTAACATGTTTCGTCTTTGATTCATAACACGGCGGGCAATGACACACCTGTGATGCTGAATGATGCTCTTCCTTAGCTCACTGTTTGTGCTGTTGAGTCACCCAACCTTTCACGTTGACCGAGTTGCCTTCAGTCCAATGCACTGTTGTCTCTCCCTGTTACAGAACCGTCGGTGTAAAGCAACGCGCCACAGGCAACGGCACATTATTAATGGGTTTAGACAAGGTGCCCGTGCACACGCTACCTCTCGTGGTGCAGAGGATGTTTTTGGCTCGCCTTCCACTTTGCAGGGTTCACGCAGAGCTCCTTTTGGTTCAGCAGAAGCAAGAAGGAGGAAATAAATAAATTCACGCCGAGGCCTTGCGAGCGTTTCGCAGCAAGTGCTGGAGTCTGATTTCACACAACGCGTTGCCCCTGCCACTCACTTCCCCTGCAGTTCCGTTTTCCTCTTGTTTATTTACCTCGGCTTAGTGAAACACGTTCACGGGCAACTAACCGGGGCTGTAAACGGGTGGTGCACGCTTCCCTCCGAAACATCAGCTATTAGCGGCAGATGCCTGTTCCCCGAGTCGAGGTGCATCTCTCAACATCTCATTGCCGGTCTTCATTATACTTATTCTGCCTTCCGTTTTCACAGGGTTAGGGTCAGGTTAAGAGGCAGAGAGAACAAGAATGCAGGTTACAGGTGTTTTTCAGTAAATGTGCATCTATGGACACGTGATCAATTGCGTAACCTTTTCTAGAAGATGTTGAATAGTACAAAACCTGAACAGTGGGTTTTGGGAGACAAGAGATCCGGCAGCTCGGCAGTGGAAGTCGTGAGCTACACTTGCATCGAATTAACATTTTCATAATTGATTAGTGTATTTTGAGAAGTTGATGAATAATTTAGTTGATTTAATGTAAAAAACAAAGTCTGTAAGGATCTTTACTTCAAGCGTTCCCAAAACGCATCTTTGAGTTGTTTGCTTTGATGAATCAGCACATGAAACAAAGGTACAAACCACTTGCAACAATGATGAAAAACAATGACTATAAAATCCTAATAATTGTAAACCATCATATAATAAGAGTTTAAAAAAGATGCGTTTCATAAATAACAGTTTTAAACTGTAATTGTTGGGAACCGTTTTAATCTTTCACACGTGGCACCAAAACACCAAACTATGGTTCCATTGTTTCACGTGTCATTGGATAAAACCACGCCGGTTATTAATGAACAAACACAAGGCAGAAACAGAATTGCGTCGCGTGCATCCTGCCAAAAAATCTCTATGTCTGGCGCCGTGCACAAGCCATCCTGTTAAACACTGCACTTTATTAAACATGCCAGGGGGGCAGAAGGCCACGCAAAACAATATCGTCATCGGAAAAAAGGGAGCAATTATTTCCAGTGACGGAGCCAGATGGTGTTGATTTCATGGCTCCGTGAAATCACTTTTTGTTCTTCACTAGAAAAAGCGCACTGATCACAGAATTCAGGACCGGAGAGGGGCCCAGCAGGTGGAGTCTGTCTGACTCACTCGGGTACCACGGTTGTCTGCGCTCTGTGAGAAGATCGCCTCACTCGGGACGTTATTGAACCGTATTAAATAAGGAAAGAAACAAAACCAAAAACTTTAAAAATCTTTAAAACAGCTTTTCAAAAGAACGCGAGCGGGTTGTTTTTTTTTCCTCCGTTACTGTGAGAGAGCTGCATGGGAAGTGGGATTACCTGTGCGGGGGAGAATCTCTACCCAGATTACGCGTGTTTCAGTATTTAATCCCAGACGAAAGGACTCTGCCGTCCCCTCAGGCTGTCGGCAGGTATCACCTCACTCAGCATCACCGGCGACGACGGCGGGGCTGCGTGAATTTGCATGTAGAGATGTTTGAAACATGGGGATTAGTCAGGGCTTTCTAAGCACATCTTAATCCATACATACACAATATTTATATTTATAAAGAAATAGTGTGTGACAGTCGAGTGCATTGTGGGAGATAGAGAGCAGCGGCCTTTGAAGTCCGTCGGCTCCTATATCCTATTTAATATCAACATATGTGTTTGTCCGCTCGATAATCCCTCTCCAAGCTGCAATGTTGCAATGTTGGACCAGCTCTCCTGCTGTAATCCCGCTCTTGTTTTTATTATCATTGATGGGAAAACTTTAGTTTACGGTATTTCACTCGGATGCGTGCTGCTGTCATTTGTTTAGAGGGATGTGTGTTTTTTAGCCACCATTTAGGGGGCCAGAACAGCAAACAGAGGGGACGTTGTTGAGTGTTTAGCTCTCCGTGACGGAGCAACAAGCAGAAGCCGAGCGGAGTGAGTCACTGTTTGCATCGGTGCAAACCCGTCCGCATCAACGCTGCATCAAAAGTTTCGTTTTTTTTTTCCCATTTAGTTGCGACGTCACACAGTTGGGGCATCTCGGAACATCAAGGTCAAATCCTCAGGAGGGCGGTGAGGACTAATTTCATGCTCCAGCAGCACTTAAATAATGTATCCGACTTCAAAATCCATCCCAAGACTGGATGAGTGTCCATAATATCTCCTCTTTAAAGACCACATGCGAGTGTAATGCACATCGTGCCAGGAGATTACTCAGTAAGAAGTTTAAGAAACCTTGCGGTTATTATTTTACTGCTTCAATGTCATCGGCAATTTATAGTTTTGATATAAAAAAAAAAAAGTTTCCCTTTTGTTTTTCCCGTTCCGCTGCCTCTTAAAAATTCCTCTCTGCCTTTCTTCTGAGGGGCTGGATGTCTCTTCTTATCACACTAACTGTATTTCTTCCCGCCCCACTTATTATTCACGGCGGCGGCGGCGAGGAACACGGTAAGCCTCAAAAGAAAAGCCTCGGTAGTGATAAAACACTCGAATCAAACCCTCCTCCGATGTTTTTTGAGGAAGCCTTCTCATCCTGCTCGGCTCCGATCCGCGACTTTGACCTCACAGAGCGCCGTCAGTCGCCACCATCAGGGGCGAGGACGACCTTTCAGCAGCGCCGCGCCTCCTCAAGCCTCAACCAGTGTGTCTCATCTGCGTCGTTGTTGCCTGTTTGGACCTTGTCGACAGTTTGAAGAGCTCAGTTTGTCCTCGTCTGTGAGGATTTTCGAGTTTCAGTCGAATTGGAGGGAATTAGCGGACGTTCAGCTTCTGATGTCCATCGAATGAATCTCTAACTCTGCGTTTCTCCTTCTCCTTTCGTCTCCTGCAGGAAATCCAGGATGGCCCGCGGGATGCGCCGCCGCGCTTGGTAGAGCTGCGCAGACGTTCACGTCCGTTTGCAAACGACATGATGTAAACGGATGCATCTTTCTCTTCGTTTAAACCTTCAGCTTTGGGCCATGAGCCTGAGCGGATCTACCTGGGCCGCCGTTTCCCTGGTTTGGACTTAGAATCCTCTTCTGCTGGGACCGCCCCACGCAGCGGCGGCCAGCCGTGCCGCCTGCCGCGCGGCGGGAACACGGGGGGGGGGGGGAGATAACTTTACAAAAGCACGCGCCACCATGAGGATGTCGGCCACCTCCTGCCTCTGTCCCTTCCTGGTGTGCCTCTGTTTCATCCAGAGGTGCTGCGGGGCGAGCCACCACGTCTCCGCCAAAGTGCCCTCCAAGAACCAGACCAAACTGGCCAACGGGGAGACGGAGGTGCACCACCGGCCGAAGCGCGGCTGGATCTGGAATCAGTTCTTTGTTTTAGAAGAGCACTTGGGACCAGAGGCGCAGTACGTGGGAAAGGTAGGTTCCCGTTCTTTCAATGTCTCACTTACGGTCGTTTCTCTCTCTCGCCTGTTGAAATGTGCCACATCGGGGCCGAGCTGTTCTCTTGAGGTCGATTGCCGTCGTCATTGCGCACATTTAGGGAGTGGCCCTTAGGACTCTCTCACCTATGATGAGTAGATGAAGTCTGAGAGTGAGAAAATGTCACTATTACCTATCTTTGAACAGGAATATAAAACGTGCTCTCCCTGGGAAATTGAACCCAGATTCGATCTCTTTGTGTAAAATGAACCACCGCAGTTGTGCAAAAGGGGGTCTGTCCCTTATAGGAGAAGCCACTGGTGGGGTACGGCGCTCGTCCCGGTGGTGGAGACTCCTCTCTTAGCCCCACAATAAGCCAAAGGGAGCTGGTTAAGTCATCTGCTTGCAGATTGCCTGCCCTTATCTCCTGAAATGTTAAAATGTGTTTCTCCGCTGCGGTGATCATTATTCTAGGCACTCGGGCACAGACTAATCCCCTCAACTGCACTCCGAAGGAGAAGGAGAATGAGAAAGGCAGAACGCCCCTCTGACTGCATATTGGTCTGCATTTCAACAACGGCTGCCATTTGAAGGGAAAATGAGAGAAAAGAGGGACGACATGCTTGGAAAAATGGGCAGAAATGGAGAAAAAAAAACTGTAAATATCACTTCCCCATACTGTTTTAATCACAAATCTCCTTGCGAAGCAGGAAAGAAATGTTATCTACCGGTGAAACGTGTTTTAGCCAATATTATTTGACGGATGAATGCGCCACAAATTCCCCCAGTGCAAACAACAACAATCCCTCAGCGTTTGTGTTAAGACAATAAAGACATTAGACATTCGCAGCATATTCAAAGCGCCACGTCACCGTGTCTCCCACTGAGACGATCTTTGAAGATCACGATCGGTCGGTCTGTTCGGCTGGTTGGCCGATGTTACAGGTTCTACTCTGACATTAAGGGTGTTGTTGTTGTTGTTGTTGCTGGATGTGTGTGTGTGTGTGTGTGTGCCGCCGAACAAACATAAACAGCTAATCCTGGGTGATGATGAAGCGCTGAGAAGACACATAAACATTATTAAGGAATCAATTTGACATGCATGTTTAAAGAGATGAGTCTCCAGATGGTTAGCACAAAAAAAAAAACATTTAATTATGTGGGTTGGGACTTGCGTGCAGTGTCCTAATGTGGCCATGAGACAGAATGACCCTTAATTAGACGAAGACAGGCGAGGAGGAGGAGGAGGGGGAGGAGGGGGAGGATGATGAGGGGCAGGATTAATGCATTCCGCCCTTACGGCTCTATATTGTTTTTTTTTTTTCCCCTCCTTCCTTTGCTTGATTAAAAACTGTGGACATTAGCAAGCAGCGAATGAGCAGCTCCACTGGGGAAAAGCCAACGCAGTCTTTGTCGATTATTGCTCTCGATGGAAACCGACTGTTCTGGATAAGAATGTGAGGGACGCTGAACACGTAACACGGAGCTGTGAACAATCGCGTGGTTAACATAGAGAGCACACGTTTTCTCAGGTCAAACGTCACACCGGCGCCGCCTCCCGCCGTTGGCAGTCGGTTGTGTTTCCTGCTCTCGCATGAAGCACATCGTAGAGTGACTTATGTGAATGAGGGAAGCAGCCAGTCTTGTCAAGAACGCTTTTAATCCCCTTGAGGTATCCCATAATCCCCAGTGACACCTGTCTTGGGAGGCGGGCGCATTGGGGCAGAATGACAGCTTTGTGCATGAGTGAGACGCAGACGCTCGGCCGGGGGGACACGGTCCTTGTCCAGATGCCAGGAGAGAACCCGAAATGTCTCCGCGGCGACCGGCTCAGAGTGGCTCCTCGAAGTAGTCGGGCGGGTTACGGCGCCGCATGGGAATTTCTAGAAGGCGTCGCAAATCCCCGGAGCCCGAAGGAATGCCTTCGATGGTCTGCTGGTGCTCGGTCGAAGGACGCGATGGACGCGATGGGCGTCCTTGACTTAAGCCCCGCCTTCTCGCTGTTCTAGTGCGCGGTAAATTAAAGGCGAGATTCGAAGTAACACCCTCCCTGGTTTTATCGCGCGTTCTTTGGCAGGGCCGAGTAGATCCCTCCCAGAAAGGTGCCTAGATGTTTCATTCGCACATTTAAAATGGGATTGCGCGGTGACGGAATCCGGCAACCGCCTTGTGTGCACAGTCATGGCTCAACAGTGGGGGAAAAAGCACGACAACAAGATGCAGCGAGCTCTATTTCTTTTCATCCACTCTTGCAAATTGGAATGTTTTCAGCCTCAAACTGAACGGAGGTGTTACGTGAACATCTCACAGTGAACGTCACATTATTAGCCTGCGCAGTTGGAGAGAGGAACATCGTGAGAATGTTAGATATCAAATTAATAATAACATATCGACCACTGCTGAGGGTGGAGGACCGCCATTGCTTCCAATGCCGGCGGGCGGACGGACCCTCTGGGTTTTGGGGACGTCCACGCGTCCGTTCGTCTGTCCCATTCTCGAGGGAATCTCTTTGGAGTTTGGAACAACGGCGGTCTTGGACACAAGGACGCGTCGCGGCATCGCTGTCGCCGACTGACGGGCGGCGGCAACCAGCTGGTGTGAGCCAGCAGAAGGTCCGCTGTCTGTGCAGGCATGCCTAAATACGTCCTAAGTGCATTCCCCTGTCCTCTGGATGAGACGCCGAAACGTATTAGCGCCGTTTTAGACACACGGGACTCGCTCGCTCGGCAGAGCACGAGGCGACGTTTTCCTCCATCCTGCACCAAATATCACGTTTTTATTACCGGTTAGAGAGAGAGCCGCTAAATGGGTGTCAGAGTTGCCCCCCGGGACTCTAATAATCTCATTACTGTACATCAAGAAGTCAACCGTCCTTCTGGGGGGAGACAACGATTCATTCTGTGTCAAAATAGAGGACATCTATCGGGGCGGATCTCTCTCTCCGAGACGCACGCGCGCGGGAGGGCCGCGTCTTCGCCGCCGTCTCTTGATGTATGGTCATTAGGCGGGCTCTCCATCATCAAGGCTCACTGTGACTGTTGCAAATCAATCCAAGGGAAAGGGGGCACTTGGTGGAGTTGATTGGGAGGGACCACGGTCAAAATGTGGTGATAATCAGACAATCAAGCACGCCCACATAGAAAGTGATTAAGTCCTCTTGAGTGGAGTATGAGGGCCGAGATTTAATCAAGAATGCCCCCCCCCCACCCACCACCCCATCACTAATTGCAAATATGAAGCCCAGGCACGGATCATCAGCTAGGGAGCCCAGCCTGCCTTTTTTTTTTGTTCTCCTTTCGCGGTGCATATTGTTCATTGTTGATGGAATCAATGGCCAAAACAACCCCGACTCATCAGCAGGCCGTTCAACACGCGCTGCAGTTTTAATGAACTCCCCCTGAATCCGACGTGAATACGAGGGCGGTTTGTCTGATGACTGGAGTTATGGAATCACTAGAAAGGATCCGTCCTCGGCGGTGAGTCATCGCCAGGATTTCGGTCGGAAAGCCAACGTGCTCTTAGCTCGGCGAATAAACGTCGCGGTTTTGCTTATTGACAGCGAGCCGCGTCCAACGCAGCCGCTGTGCAGAGAAATGATAACACACAGCCAAAGAAGACATTTTTTAAAGTCTTGACTTGCTTGGTCATTCACTTTGCGCCCAGCAGACAGTGATGCATGTGTTGAACTCGCTGTAAAATGATGAATAAATCAGCAGGGGATCGATGAGCTCAAATTCTCACTGTTCTCATGACGTCTCCCTCAACTTCTCTAATATTCATTAACTAGGTTTCCCTAAGTAGAATTTGCCGGATTATATTGTATAAACCTAGTGTGCTTTGTTTTGCCATATAATATGTGTTTTGCCTGGTATACAATTTGATCCAGTATTCATGACAACTGTCCCATTAAAAGTTAGAAATAGCTCTCATTCCTTTCCTTCCTGGCGTCCTCCCTGTTCTCTCCCGCCGGTGAAGCAATGTTCTTTTTTACAGGAGCAAACAAGGCGGGCCGGGCACATCTGCACGGCAAATAACCGATAATGTAACCCACGCGGGTACATGCCTTATTCAGATTTGTGCTATTGAAGAGGACAAAAGCAGGTGCAGAAGAAGAGGAAAGAAGTGCACGAGGCAAACAGGCCACGTTGTGCAGCAATTTGTAAGGTGTCAGGATGCCACTCAACAGAAAGTACCCTTCGCCGGTGCTGTGAGACAGTGAACATCGAGTTACACGTCGTGCACGCGTCTTCCAAAAGGGGTTATATACTCCACGGTCCATTCCACGCTCATTAGAAGATTACGTTTTAGCGACTCAACCGGAAATGGGAAGACTTTTGTATGATTTAGTATTGAAATGCAGAATTTTTGGCCACCGGGCTGGATGTTTTATTTTCTGGCATGAAATAGATCATCGTCATGGCGACTAGAGATCCAAACCAGGACTGAATCTGGTCATTGCGCGTGTTCTTTAAGGTAGCTATGAGGTTCGACGTGATGAGGATCACAAATCTCAAACCTCCTCAGATTGTATCACAGATCAGCTCAATAGGACCTGTAGAGAGATTCCACCTGCACAGAATGCAGCAACAAACCAATATGATTAATATAATAAATCCAATCCCACAATCTGCTTATCTTTATTTTATTCAATCATTTTCTGTTATTTCTGATATGTTATACTGATGATATGTTATATTAAGTCTACATTTGTTGATTAATTCATAAAAATACATCACAGTAATATTCATTCATCTGGAATAATACGATTTATAGATACATAATCTATCAATGAGAAAACTAGTTTTGGGTAAATTCCCCTGGTCGTACAGGAGCTGCTTACAGCTTCCATTTCTATTCATCAGTAGTAATTTTTCCCCTCAATTACTGATTAAATAACTATAATTTTAAAGTTTGATTCAATTTGCCACCCGAATTCTATTTGATATGCTTACATTAGACACCACATGGGTGAAGGTAAATACCCGTGTGTTGATTTGATATAGCGGTCAGGTTAGCAGTAAAAGCCGGACGGCAGTCTGAAGGAGGCTGTTTTGCCTGCGAACACCAATTAGCTTGTGAACACAGACGCCGTAAGACTCCTCTCTCGACGACGCGTACGCGCAGCCCAAACAGTGGAAACACGTTGACAAAAGAAAGCAAAGATCCACTTCCTCCCGGGTTGTTCCTCCGGGCACACGGTGGAATTATAAGTGAGTTTTCTCCTTGAGAGAGGAGTGTTTTTCTTGGCTGGCGGCTTTGCAGCCCCAGACTCCGTTGATCTCTTTAAACTCCTCAGAAATGCATTGCCAGCTGCCAGCCGCCCGCCACACGCCGCTCCTCCGCTCCGCCGCTCTCTTTAATAAAGTCGGCCGCGGAGACGGAGAGATGAACGCAATCCCTTTTTCTGATGACCTGCGGAGGAAAATGATTCCTCCGCAGTCTGTGTGGGGAGACGGCAACGCAACGAGATCACCTTCATCAGTGTGTTGGACGCATCACATTCAACACGGAATCCATTGAAAAGGACGTTATTGACATTTTCTCTCCCTTCCAGATTGGCCAACTCTCATCGCTTTGCTCCGCGGCGCAACAACATTGACAATGTTTGAAAATGTTGGATTTTCATTCCTACTGTGTGTAGGACACGTCCGCATCGGACAGAACGGACCATAAATATCACCTAACACACCTGGAAATGCTCCCATTCAAGTGTGAATCCTTCTCGCTCCTCTCCGGTTCCAATGACGAGAATCCTCAAGCCATGAGCTCCGGCTCAGTCGGCCCGGCGCCGCTGTACATTCAGCTTGTCGTGTTTGGGTAATGACCCGTCGACAATTTTATTACCTAAAGATTTTGGAAGGCAATAGTAGCCACATGCATCATTGGTTCGCACTGCCGAGCGTGATTCATCGGCTGCTGCAAAGGAAGTCAATGGCGAAATTAGCACTCTGACCGGAGGCGACGTTCCATTTGTGAGATGGAGCTGTGGAGTGCTGCTGGACAGGAGTGGATATGTCCTTCTAGTAGTTATGGACTTGGCCCATTGGCGAACCCATTGTTCCCGTCCACGCCGCCTTCCATGTGTAAACGTGGACTGGTTTCTTGCTTTGGAGGTTGTGATTCTTATTAGTACAATCTAGCAACTGATTAAGCACCTGATTCAACAGGATGTGTGACTCCTTATCTAATTACAAGGCCGGTATTTACCATGGGATGTTCATCAAGAGGCAGGCCTGCAATCAACTGTGGCTCTCTAATTAGTAATTATTCGCCAGTCCGGGTTTTGATTAGATGTGGCCTCAGGATCTCTGTGTTTGTGGTTTAATATTCATACAAGTAGTAATTCTATTTCAATAAGCTGGTTTATCTCTGTGGTTGAACTCATTGTTAAAGGATAAATATCTTGCACGTTTTTCTCATGGCTGAGGGTCTGAATATATCTGCTTTTAAGTGTATGTTCCATGCCCCCTTTTTAACAGGTGCACTCAGGACGGTTTTAACCACAAGTATTGCTGCAAAGTCCTCACATCAAATAATTAAAACAGCACACGAGGACGTTCATGCATACACGATTCTGCCATATGCCGAGAGTGGTGTCAATGGGAGTGGTGCATGTTAAAAGCAAGCAATAAAAGAGGAGAAGAAGAACGCCAGCTCATTGCAAAAGTTCTAAATGACAAAGGAAGGGGAAGAAAAATCAGTTTGGCTTGTGGAATCCAATTTTTGACTGATGGACAGTAAAGATAATGACACGACCGTCTCGTCCCAGTTTGTGTGTTGTGAGGCACTTGAGACACTCCGACCTTTTTGCAGTCGATACGTCCCCTTTAATCGATCGATCAATACCCCCACATTGTTTTAAGTGGGCTTCGGGGCTCAGTGAGGACACACAGGCTAATTCTTTTCAAGTGAACATGTGTTGCGCTTCCCAGCAGGGAGCTCCGATGGACCTCCAGTAAAGGAATCAGCCGTGCTGAAAGAGGAAATCGTTATGTGACGAACGGACGCTCATTCAGAGGATCCGTCCATAACGGCTGCAAGCTTGAGTGCCCCTAATAAAATGGAATAGTACGACGATTGATTGTTTCTAAATCTGGGGCTCTGCCAAAGTAGACAGACTTATCTTCCGCTCTGGTCTGTACTCCTAAACAATTTAGCCGTGTCCCAATTATGGGGACTGTACCAGTTAAATGGGTTTACAAGAAAAAGCATTGCCGTTGGTTGGAGAGTTGTGTTTGCGCGCTTTGCTTGGGAAGATTACGTAACTTAATTAGATCTATAGGCTGGGCGATGTGGCATATTCTTCATCATAGACACTTTTGTTCGTGTCAGTAATCACTACACACTTAAAAAAACACCCTCCGACTTCAACTTCCATCAACTTCCCCAGTTGTTTTTTTGCTGCATCTGAATTTGTTGAAGCCAATAAGCCGGAAATAAGCTTTAACAAGTCTTTGAACGTCGTATCTGCCGGCTCACCTGCGACGTTCACAGCTGGTTCTATGTGACGGACCTTTGACTCCACGCGTTTCTGTCTGAGTCAATGCGCAAACGGCGCCGGCCCGAGTGTCATTGAGCGGTTAGTTGCCAAACGTCACCAGAGTGCCCCGTTATTCCACAGCTCCTGAAGGATTGTGGGACTGTTGCTGGCACGGCGCAGAATGCAGTAAAAGCAGCTGCCTGCCAAAAACCCACGTACAACAAACCGTCACCATCGCTCACAGCTTCCTCAGCGATGCCTGAGGGCTTTTTCTTTTTATGAGGCGTCGGAGTAATCTGAAAAATTACTTCCGACCGAGAAAATTGAGGAGAACGCCCCCTCAAGTCGGAAACAAAAACTCACGGTTTGTTCTTCCAATAAATGGCAACACGTCTTCTTTAAGGCATTCCATGCTGTTTCCCCATATGGGCGCAGGGCTCATGAACAAGCCGGAGTTTTCTGGTAAATGTCAGAGTTCTGCTTCTCTTATAAATGGCCTCTACGTTTTTCCAGCGGCCCCCGACCCGCTGGTTTTCCATCTGAATAACAATGTTTAACACCCACAGTGCCAGCAAACTGAATGTAGTTGTAGGCCCTAATTTTCTTTTAATTGAAAACAAAAAAAAAGCTTTTTTATCAACGTTTATGAGCGATATTTTGCACTTTTAGAGGCCACCGATAAATGTATTGTTTCCATACACGACGTGTTTCCTCGTGTCTCTCTACACCACACAAACATGTGCATTAACATGAAAACGCAATCAATTATTGCTGTTATCTCTGGCACAGCACATGCGTAGTTATGTGTGGCCTTGTGAGAGTTGATATTTAGAAATTGCGCTGGTTGTAAAACGCCGCCCTCGTCAATAAGGCGTCTGGAGCCTGTTAACCTCCCATTTGGCCTCGTGTGCTTGCGTATTACTACGTGATAAGCACGCGTTTCAATGTTCACCAGTGGAGTCGGAGCATGTCCTTGTTGATTGCTTGTGACTGCTGTTCCTATTAGTGCTTGTAATTTCTTTCTTTTTTTTTCTTCTTTTTAAACCACTCAACTTGAAATTAGTTTTTTAAATGGGTTTATTATTTGGTTTGACAGATGCCCCGACATTTGGGCCAAAGGTGGTTTGGCCCTTTTGTTAATGTTTTGATGTCATTGTGAAAGCTCACGCAAACGTTCTGAGCGCTGCTATTTCTGACACACGTTGCTAATTGGCATCGAACAGACAATGACCCTCATTGTGAATGTGGATGTGTCACTTTAAAGTCCCTTTTCATGCCATTTTATATGAATTGGTTATTTTTTTTTTGTTGTATCCATTGTTATCTGTGTGTGTGTAACATTGTCAGCGAGAGTAACACGTTACCGTCATTCAAACCGCAGGAATTGTTCATTTTCTGTGTGTATCTGTCATATGTTCTCAAAAGTCATCTTGTTTGTGGCAACACTGACTTGGAATTTGAAGGTTGTGTTTAAAGTTCATTGATGTGCGTCAACAAATATGATCTACAAAAACACCAGCAGTATGTAAAACGCAGTGCAACGCGTAATGAAAATGGATTGTTCTGTTGTGTTCAGCTGTGACGCTTCCCTCAGGAGGAAAAAGGCTACAAAGAAATCTCCACATGTTTTATGCATGAGTGAAATCAAGTTCTTTAAATGATGATATTTCCATGGCGCCCTGGTTGGGGAAATCAGTGGTATTGTAACGTAGCACGTAGAAAGCCTAAAACTACGAACCCAGCTGAGCTACCGGCATGCGAGCCTCATCCTTTCGGTATCAATTAGGTCTGAAAAGTCTCCCTTATTCCCCCTTCTACTCGTAGGAACAAGGCGGCGCGCTCTCTCCGTCTTTAACGGTTGTAGGGATTTCACCCAAAATGAATCTCTGAAGTTGAATTCCTTGAGCAGCGCTCGGAAACGGTGGAGGCTGAGCAGGAATATCAAACCGTGTTGGGAGTTGTCTGCATCTGATTCGCGGGCCGCGGACCACCGTGGAGCTGCAGAGGTTACGGCTATAGGAAGAACACATCCAAGTGCACGAATGTGAAGCATAGCTTATTCTTATTGAGCTACAGAGCTGCGAATTAACGATATTGATATTCATATGTCGATTGGCCAGTCGATCATAATCATCCGATCATTGCAGCTCTAATGTGGAGATATTATTGCTTACATCTCACTCATTTGTTTTGGAGGTATCCTTTAGCATCGCAAACCTTAATCCTATTTTGAACCTGAGACTGAGAAGCGCCGTTGTCGATGCCATATTCTCTGTATTCACACACCCCACGTCTGCTTTGCCTCGCAGCTCCACTCAAACTCCGATAAAGGCGACGGATCCGTCCGGTACATTCTGAGCGGCGACGGAGCCGGGACCATATTCATCATCGACGAAGTGACGGGGGACATTCACGCCACTAAGAGCCTGGATCGCGAGAGGAAGGCACATTATGTCCTGCACGCACAAGCCTTGGACCGCAACACGGAGGACGCGCTGGAACCAAAGTCGGAATTCATCATCAAAGTCCAAGACATCAATGACAATCCACCCAAATTTCCGGATGGACCCTTTGTAGCTACGGTGCCCGAGATGTCTGAACTGGGTGAGTAGTGACACAATGAACCGGACTGTCGTACCATCGTGTGCGGCGGTACGCAGTGAAAGGGTTTCTTTGGTTGCATTTTACATACGTCTACATTTTTACGTCTCGCCCGTTGTCGGTCCTCTCTGTGGTAATGCCGTGCAGAATGTTTGATCTCCCGTAAGCCGGCCGGTCCTCTTTGTTTCCTGGTCGCTGTGAGGGTTTCCCGGGTGGGCGGGTCTTTAAAAAGCACTCAAGGGGCGCCTCCACCGCAATCCCCACCATCCACCTCCTCCTGCCCAGAATCACGTTGCAAACATTTATTTTTCATTTTTTTCATTCTTTCTTCGGTCCCTCCGCCCACTTTGTTTCCCAGTCCAGTGGATCCTTCCTCTCAGCACAACGGCTCAAAGGCGTCGTGCTCAGAAATTTCACAGCACTCTTCCAGGACGCATGTAGGTTGTGCGCAAACGTAAACGGGGGCCGAACTTGCCGTCAGAGGGCTTTTTGAGTACAGTAAGGCAGTGATGCCGCGCGTCAGCAGACGCACTTTAGACGTCTAAAACAATCCCGCAGAAAGACGCGGTTCCTGTTAATCCGCCGTACGCGCACTTCTACCGCGGGCGCACATGAGCGTAGGCGCGTGGCGCACGATGCCACTCTCTCATCGCAGGTGCGTCTCTCAGCAGCGAAGGAACCTCAGGGTTTGAGTGAGAAATTGTTTGGATGAGAGACTCTCGAGAAAGCCGCAAGCAGCGATACCTCTCGCTCCGAACTGGCACTTTTTTTTAACGGGCACTAGTGTTGGAAAAAAATATATCAAAGAAAAAATGAATAATCTGCTTCTTTCTGCGAGTAGATGGAAATGTGCAGAAGTAAAGCCGATTAAACATCCTGACCCAGATAGACCTGTAGACGGCCTCTTTATAAACAGTCAATATCTCCCTGGTCGCGTTCATGAATATTCAGGAACAGAAAGTCACACGCGCGACTTGGCCGGCGGGATTGTTGGTACCTAAACCGGATGTGTCAAGTGCACGTCTCAATCTCTGCAGAGTAGGTTGTGATGCTCGCTATGTCGAGTAACGCTTATTGGCACGTGCTGAACATCTTGTCTGTTTGATGAAGATGCTGTTGCTATTCCAAGACCAGACAAAAAGGAATCCAATGAACCGCTCATTAGATAATCTGGTTTATCTGAACCAGCGCACAACAGGGTAGCGAGCGAATGCTGCGTATCGGCGTCCTTCCGCTCGCTTCTTACGAGGCTACTCATTCTAAAGTTTCGCTGCAAACTTCATCATCGGTTACACGAAAAGAATCAATCACCATTGACGACCCAAGGGAGGAAATCAAGGACTGCGAAGGGGCGAAATAATTAGCCCTTTTTTTTTTTTTTTTTGCCCATTATGGTAATTCCTGGTTGGTTTCAGCATTTGCAGCATCCAATCGGCTGTAACAATCATCTGTCCTCACACTCACGGAGCACTAATCCCCTCAGCGTTCGTCAATACTGCGTCTCCCAAGTGCAGCAAGGTGCCTGTCTGGGCGTGGGGCAACTAATTGGCTGCGATGCCCTTTTTTTTTCCTGTTCAAATTGATCAGCCGGGCAGGTGTCAGGTAGTCCAACGCTGCTGTTTCGTACCCCCCCCCCCCCCTCCCCCCCTCCCACTCAATGGTGCAATGATATTTTTTGCTAGAGTGCTAGTTGAAAGGAGTATCAATTTCTCTGTGCTGCACGTCTCCCCGTTGCGATGTCTCCAGAAGGCCGTGCAGGAGCGGCTACCTCTGCTTTCCTGCCAGACATTTCCCTTCACTGGCTCGCAGCGGTTTGAAACGGACGCGGTTGCTCGGTTAGATGACGAGTTGCGGATAAACGAGTGTTATTGGAACCGATGTGCGGAAATTGAGCCGAATGGCACACTTGGGGGGAATTTCAAAGTGCGTTCACGATTGCATGCAAAGGACCGAACACCTACTTGTGATTTATTTTCAACTCTTTTTCGCTACCAGGTGTTGAGCCCGATAAATGCTGCTATTCATCAGAAAAAAAAAACAGATCTATTCTTGTTTTCAAATCAGTTTCTTCTCTGGAAAAAAAGGCGTCCCTGCTATTAAGATGACAGATTTCTGCTTCCCATTATATCAAAAACAAGATCTTGTCTGAAGGCTGCTTTGTTTTTAGGATTATCATCAGCGAAATGGGTTTTTTTTTTGGTTATTTCATAAAAGTAGGGATGAAGCAAACGGTACAAGACGCTTAACTCTAATTTAGGGAAGATGAAGGCAACCTGATGGTTGTAATCCACCCTCAGACACCGAGCTTGATCTTTTAGAAGTACATTAAGTCTCGCGGTCCAACGAGGAGTCCGCCAGGGTCACCCGCTGAAACCCAAAAGGAGGTGATGCACGTAGGCGTGAAAAGGAGAAAACGGAATGTGACCGGCTTCATAATGGACGCGAGAGTACAATCTTTTCACATTGCTCTTACATGGTGCATCTGTGGCTGTCATCATCGACAACCTGCTTCCATGTAACTAACCCGCCCGTCCATCCGCATCCTCCTTACACGTGTCTTTTGTTTCCGCTCACACCCGTTGACCGATTGGAGAGATTCGCGATGGCAGAACGAAAAAAGGTTTTCTCTCCATTTGTGAAACAGATTCTTTAACGTTAACCTTCAGCAAACAATAAAGGCTCTTTTTAATGTTACACTCGTCAACGTATTAGTTCCAAATACAAGCTGGAGTGTATATTGAGCAATAGAAAGCACCGTATCGAGTGCATAATGGGTACACAGTTGTGACACACAACATGTTGCTGTGAGACTCTTTTAGCTGTTCATTAACCACACATTTTATTTACCTAAGCCATTAACACATCACACTTTAAGGTTCCTCGATTTGATTATGTGCCGACGTAATAACTTTGACACATGAATTGGAAGAGACGCGGCTTCCCGAAGCAATCCCACAATGGAATGAGTCCAAATATTACCAGTGCAATTTTTACTGCAAGGCTGAAAGACATTTAGAGTGCCCAAGCGTACTGTGGAGAACATGGTTCATTATAGCTGGCATTCCACTCTGCTCCTTCAGGTTTCCAAGAAAAGAAAAGAAAAAAAAAAAACCTGCGTCTGCCGGGACACGGAGCATTTCCAATTGTTTCATTTGGTTTCATTCCCAGAGGAAAATAACAATGCAAGTGTCCACAAGATTTACAGGCCTTTCAGAGTATCATGTCCTACTAGGATTCATACGTCTTTTTATGCATCATAAAATCTTGTAGTGCAATTGCAATGCACTCATCACGCAATTATGATGGGTTAATGAAGCCCGTAATGCTGTTTGAGCAACACTTCAACTGTTAAATTGAAGCACAATGGCTTTAACACAGGGCTCTCTATGAATAACGGTTTTAATAGCGGCTCATCCCTCTGAGTTTTGAAATATTGTGTCTTTTTTTGGGGGGGGGAATTCTGCAAAATGCTTGAAAAGTAGCTCGAGAGCTTGTTCTCGTGGGCACCATTCCCCACGGTTCACCGGCTGAAAAATGCAATCACACTATTTGACTTTCATGTGACTCACACACGCTGCATTTCGCGTCGTGCTTGTGTACGTATTTCTACATCATTGCATTACGAATACAGTTAATTCATCGTATTCCTTTCAAACTTATTCCGGGTTTACATAATGAAGGATTTTTGCTGGACTGTGCATGCACCATACTTAAGTAATAATGCAGATTCTTTCCTTCTTGTCACTTTTAAAAGGGGCCAGACTTGGTTGTGAGGGGATTTTCAGCAAAGAGCCAAAATCATATCAATACGCTTGACTGCAAAATATCGACAACTAATCTTGCCGTGTTCTCTTTTTCAGGCACTTCTGTGTTGCAAGTCACAGCGTCGGATGCGGACGATCCCACCTACGGAAACAGCGCCAGAATCGTCTACAGTATTCTACAAGGACAGCCCTATTTCTCCGTCGACCCCAAAACAGGTGAGGTACTGCATGCAGTGCACACGGCAGCTGTAACAACGATTGGACGTCATAAGTCTGTCTGTAATTGTGTGGATCTCCCAAAGAGAGGCGCGCGTCGTGCGGCGAGGTACGTGGACGGCGCTCTTTTCTTTCTCCGTCGCGGGTTATTGCTGCACGTCCTGACTCGGTGAAAGCCAAAGCGCCCGCAGTAGAGTTATGGCTCGTACGAGCGGTATATTGTTGGGCACGCGAGCCGCTCTTCGCGGGTCCTCGGGGGTCAGAGAAGACATTTTGCAGAGATGCATTCAGAAAGCCATTGTTTTGCAACCTCATGAACGGCTGCGGTGCTCCGTGTTTTAAAAAACGCCATCCTTTGTCTGAAAGGCTTCTGCAGGAATCTATTAAATGTTTATAAACCTTCTAAAGGGAGAGACGTGGAACTTTCATGTGATGTGAGAAATGTGTTTGCGTGCCTGCGTGCGCGTCGGCCTATTTCGGATCTCGCAAACGAGTGCGTGCGTGCACGTTGGTGTCTGAAGCCGTGCATGTTGGCTGCTGCTGCTGCTGCTGCTGCTGCTGGTTAAACTGAACAACGATCCACTTGCATGAATTGATTCATTGCTGTCTGCAACAACTATTGGCCCCTTAGAGACCATCCCGCCCATGTAAAACATGATTTCTTTGCTGAATGAGCAACAGAAATGAATTGCTGAATATTTTGTCTTCACCTCGTGGGAGAACAGCTGTGGGGGATTGATGGAGCAATTTCACCGTGGTGTGGTGAGGCGGCAGCAATGCCAACTTCTGAATAAAAACATGGCTTGTCGCAGCAGCACATACATTGCGGCCACAAATGTTTCAGCCGACATCTATTTGATATCACGTTCCGTCAGTAAAAATGATCATCCCGCAGCCACTTTCTCTCCATTTCCCGTATGCATTTGTGCCGCTGGACACATCAGATGGCTTGTTCTGCCTGAGCTGACTCGGCATCCTGTCTGCATAGTAATGCAGCGCGCGGCGTGCAGAGGAGCAGGACCCAGCTGCACTCACCGCGCATTCATCTGCACAAGTCCTCCGTTGTTTTCTCCGCCTCGTGCCATCCAGCCTCCTCCCTCCGATGAAGCCGAGGAACTCCAGCGGTCAGTGGCAAACGTGCCCGCATGTGATCTGAAGTACGCTAAGCCCGGGTCTTAGAGGCAATTGTGTTTGGCGTGCTGCCACTTTGAGCAGCGTTTCAGGGCGCCGAAGCGGCTCCTGCGCATGTCTCGCCCGCTGAGACGCGTGCATCGCTCCCACCTCCTCACATCCACCGTGCACCTGGCCCCCACCTCGGGTAACTGCGGGAATTCATGTATTAATAGCAGGATTAAACACGCGCAACATGTACGCGTGCAACCACACACACACACACAGATGGAGAAAATCCACCTGTTTCCATTTGCCCTCGCTCTGGTGGCCTGTGACGGATTTGACCCGCGAGGTAGAAGGAGCGAGCAGAAGAACAGAGGGTAATAATAGCTGAAGGAATCCTCAAAGGACCGTCACAGACTTGACCCAAATCCTCAGAAATCAACAAAGTGAACAATTGTACCTTTCTTCCCGCCGGCTTGGTGGGCTTTGATCACATCATCTCGTACCCAGCAGCGGCTGAAATAACCAGGCATTCTGAAATTGTTTAGCAATTGTATTAGATTGACCAGATTTCATTTTTTATACTTTCAAGAAGCCAAATTATATTATTCAATGCCTAAACAAAGTCGTGATGAACTAGTGTTTCAGCTCCTGGTGTAAAATATTTGAATACTTACTAAAATAATGTACATAAATGTTCTGAATCAATATGACTCATTTTGGCCTTTATCACTATTCTTCATCTAGATTAGGGTCAAAATGTGTTTGTTAAATATTACATATACATAAAAGAAATGGAATAAGCAAATAAAAGCTATATTTCCAAACCAAAATCAGACTTAATGAATGCATTATCAAGATCCATGTAAATTGGTGTAAGATAATTAGGTTGTGAAGAAATGAAATTTCTAGAAGTTACTTCTACTACTACGATACTACGACATTTCTTCGTGCACAGTGGTCACATCGCAAGACCTGCAATGTCGCTCCATTAACTCAAACACGTCATTTCATGACTAATCCAGAGTGGATTCCGCCCGCTGTGTTTGATTCAATTATAGCCGGGGTGTCTTTGCCTAACACCGAACCAATATGTACCAAACTAAAGGCAAACTCTATTGGACACTGATTTATTTCAAAGGCAGGTAATTAAGGCAGACATGCTAATTGCTAAAATAACCGAGTTCATACTTACTAACTGACTTATTAACTCGAGAACAGCGTCGAGGCGGCTTCTTGTCTCTGCTGGAAACGAGATTCAATCATGGATGAGAAATTGTAATTGATGCATCTGAGGTGGTGTCATGCAGACAGGGAGGGATGGGGATTTGGGATTAGATTCACTTGGCTGAAGAAATAAATGAGCATGACACAGACGGTGTAAATACAGAAATGTGCACTGATTATGGTGGAAAAGGGAAATGTGGGCAGAATGAGGCCCAAATAAACTATGCAGTTCAATGAGGATTGTGTTGAGATTGGGTGTTTCAACCTATCAGCTAAGTGACCCCTTCAATAACCCCCTTTTTACCAGCTATTGCAGACGGAGACAGACATTTAGAAGCAAGTCCAGTTCAACAATACACAGGAATTCATTTCCCCTTTTCCTAGAAATGGAGTAAATATGTGTATTCATTCTGGAGCTTGATGAATTAGCTTAGAGTAGCAGAACAGGTGGAGGCAGCTGGCTCAGCTCCGTCCAAAAGTTAAAAAGGTGGAGGGGGACACAAACTCAGGGAGCTAGTTTTCAAAAAACCTGGAGCCACTGTGGGAATTTGAGCGTCCCGCGTGGTCGGCAAAGTGTCCTGACACGCTGCAACTTTAAGAGCGAGCCTGAACACCCACCTGCTGCTCGTGCTGCGACTGGTGTGGGCGATGTCGGCCAATACCGAGAGCGGAGACACGGGGACAACGGGGTGTTGGACAAACGGACCGACGCAACCTCCCTCCGGATGAAGGTGTTTCAGTCACTGTTGCATTGGCCTGCACGCCCCCCAGGCCGGCGTAGCCAAGTGTGACGCTAGCTGTGCCGTGAGCTCTCCCTGCAATGGATGATCAGGCGTTTTTTTTTCAGCACTTTCGCTCCCTCAGCAACAGTGCGACTTGAAAGGCGGCTGCATTTATCCTGTTTATTGTCCGGGGTCGTAAACTCCCGTCTTCGCCGTCACTGCCGAGCATCTGTCGCTTACCCTCAGAGACATCAGGGTTTTCCCTCTCGAGTCCCGCAGTGGAACGCCGCCCCCCCCCCCCCCCCGCCTCACACACAAAGACAAACGACGCCGCGCAGAACCTCCAAGTCCCTTCTGCATTCTAAATAGGCTAATTTCTCTGCTGATCTGGGATTTGGGAGCGTTGGAGTTTATTCAGGAGCTGACACAGATCAAGACGTGTGTTTTGTGGCTCGCGGATTAATTCTTACCTCTGGCGTGAGTGAAGGAACACTGTGCCACTCTTTAAAATCACTGTAAACCATTGAGCAGACCCACCAATTATTCCCCATCAGATATGCAGGTAAAAACCTGAGGTTTCATCCTATGATTTATGGGAGTTGTGCAGCTGCTGTTGGTGTTATCTACCATTCCTCCAGAAATGCTGTTAGAGTGCCGGCACGCGGGGGGGGGGGGGGGATAACATCGTAGTGGATGAGCCAAAAAGATTCCTGAAGCTGGAGATTGAAGAGTGCTTCGGTAATCTCCTCTAATCCTTTTTGTTCACCCGGGAGATTGTCCTCCTTTAGAAGTTTGCAGCCAGACAAAGAGGCGGATAGCGCGATGGTATCAACTCTTAATAGACTGCGGGGGGGGGGGGGAGGCTAGCCACCTCGCTGTGTCAGGTGGGCCCGGGTTCAGGGACGCCGGCTCTTTCTCAATTATTTTCTAAATGAACTCACGAGCTCCGTAGAGACTTGACGGAGGCTCTGTGAGGTATTGCGGTCGAGAAAAGGCAGTTCGGGGGTTTCATCCTCATGTCAGAGCGCTGACAAGAACACCCCTGTGGCATTTCCTGTAAATGTTAAGGGATTTCTTTCTGGAGCGATTTAACTGCATGGCATCAGCTTTTAAAACGTGTTCTTCGCTGTTTGCTTCTCTCGTCTTTAATGAAACAGCACGGCTTCTCATTTGTTCACCTGAGGACAAATGATTCGACGGAAACCCCCCACAGAGGAATTTCACAAAGCCCAGCAGAGAAGACCTCGTACCTTTAGAGTGTGCGCTCAACGTTCCCGAGAACCCGCCGCGGTGAAATATTGCCGAGGAGCGATGCGCCTTCATGGGTAAAGGCACAATAAGGGACCCGGAAGGTCAGATCATCGGTCTTACTGTTGTTTAATGGGAAGTGTGGCCGCTCGCCGAGGTCTGGTGTGTCTCAAGGACCCCAGGTTAAGTAATGCTTAGACTCCAGTTAATAACACAGGGCTGCAAATAGAGTTAGCAGAGCTCGCGTCATTACGGAAAAGTGGCTGCGAGCACTTTGATTAGTTTTAAAACCACAAAGAGAAGTGGATCCATGCTGAGACCTGACATTTGAAACAAAGAAAAAAAAAAAATAGCTTGCGCTCCGATTCCATAGAGCTGTTATCACATGGGGAGTTGTTCTATGATAGAATGTGTTGCATGTCTTTTCTCATTTATGTTGCATGTTACTTTATTTGTGAAGAGGCAAATAAAACAATTTCAATATTACCCTATCAAGTATTATTTTCCCTCTATCCCGATCAGATTAATTCATGATAGAGATTATAATAAATCAGTTTAACAGCTCTGAATAGCTCTGCATTGCAATCGCATTGAGCTGAAGTATAAACAGAGAATTAAAAAAAGGTGAAGTGAAAAGACTTTGCAACTGATGCACAAGTGCTCATGTAGCTCATTTAATTAAGTCAATAATTCAAATAGAACTACAGTTACAACATACAACCAATATCATTACTTTTCATAGAGGAACTCGTCGTATTATTGAACAAATGAAAAAATGCGCTAAACCGTTTTTCAAGTGTTGACAGAGAGGAGTCAAAGTAAATGAATCTGCTTCGATATCTCCTGGAATAAGATCCACTTATCGCTGGTTCTCCTGCACGCAGCACTGACACCTTCAATCACGTGTAGTCGAGTAGTAAGAGCAGAACTACCAGAGCATCAAACACACGGAGGAGGAATCGCAGGACACGCGGTGAACTGATGTTATATATATTTAAATAAATAAAAGTCTTTGTGCTCATCAGCCACTAGAGGAACGTGAACAAGAGGAGTGAATGGGGGGGGGGTCTATTCACTGCTCATTCATGACAACTCCATTACCGTGCTCAGTTACATTGTGACGATTACAAAGTAACCGCACGTTATTCAGATCTCAATTTCAACTCAATTCTAACTCCTACGCTAACTTTATGCTCGTATGACTCTATTCTGCTCTATTTATATCGTCTGTGATAGTCGGACTTTGGTATTTCTCTCTGGTCTACGGAGCCGTAACACAATCCCCCGTTTTGTTGACTTGCTGCTAATCACTTTAGCTCCACGAGTCTCTGGAACCTCAGCAGCAGCTCCGCGTGACGGATGATGTGTAACCTAAGACCCCCCCCCCCCCCCCCCCCCCCATCTTAATACTGCTTTACTCCTTGACCCACTTTTAATGATTATTCTGCCTCAGGCGAGTGGATTACGTCCAAGTCTCAGAGAAAGAAAGAGGAAATTGGCTGCATTGTGTACAGCTGACTAGTGAAATTTGGAAAATAGTGGAAGTATTAATTCCCCCCCCCTACACATCTTTATTATGTGAAATTCAAGCTGTTCCACACTTTATACTTGATTGCGTCACACATCTGAGGAACAGGTTTGCAGGGCATGTAGTGATGGTTGGGGGGGGGGGATCCACGTAAATGACACATGCAGCCGTGTTAGTGAATAGAACGCTCAACACGTCTGGCCTCGCCGCCGCCTCCTGGATTTCTACTCCTGACACGGAGCTGCAGCGGCTCCTTTTTTACCGCCGTGATCAACATCATCATTTCCCACCAGCTCTCACTGCTCCCGGGGAGCCGCTGTGTATTATCGAAGGGTTCACAGGTTCGCCGGGAACATTGCTTGAGTAGTTGCCGCGGGGTGTTGTCTCTGGGGTGGGAGCGAGATGTACGGCGGGAGCGGTGGCGTTACCGGGAGAACGTATTGAATCAGGCCCCATGTGGTGATGTGCTATTAAGCCTGCAGCTCAGATACAGACGTGAACAAAAAAAACAACACGGACACACATGTTAAGGCCCCTTGTACGAATACCGTGTCCACACACGCAGCCGTTCTAATCCACAAATCCCCCACACAATGAAAACACGTCTGGGCCTATTTCTGTTGGTTGCAGTTCACCCGTGTGCAGGATCTGCAGCGGGGGCCGGTCACATATCACTGAGTTAGCGCTTCGCTCCGCTATCGGCGTAATAAATGGGATCGCGGGGTGGCGCCTCGGAAAGTTGCATTCCGCCCAGATCCAAGGTTGCGGAGTAATGAAAAGTGAGGAAAGAGCAACCTTGACAACGAAAGACCAGGAGGATGAAAGATAAAAGAAGTTTCATGGTGTTTGTGTTTAAAAGTGCTGCACGGGTAGTCCATCTGGTGTAAATACCAGCACAATGATACTGACGTCTTCAGTAGTATTTTCCGTTTTTCAGCGTCGTCTTCTTCTTCTTCTTTTTTTTGCTGTTTTCAGTCGCGCTGAATCCTCAGGTGGGACACGGCGAGTCGCAAAGCTCGCGTCACTTTTCAGCTGCAATGT
This sequence comes from Gasterosteus aculeatus, assembly GCF_964276395.1. Classification (NCBI taxonomy): domain Eukaryota; kingdom Metazoa; phylum Chordata; class Actinopteri; order Perciformes; family Gasterosteidae; genus Gasterosteus; species Gasterosteus aculeatus. The sequence goes on along the minus strand of NC_135708.1, from coordinate 19,408,952 downwards.
GCTTCCCTCCACGTGTGCAGGGATCATCCGGACGGCGCTGTCGGACATGGACCGGGAAGCCAGGGAACACTACACCGTCGTCATCCAGGCCAAAGACATGGCGGGGCAGGTGGGGGGCCTCTCCGGCTCCACCACCATCAACATCACCCTGACAGACGTCAACGACAACCCGCCCATGTTTCCCCAAAGTGCGTATACGCCGCTACCCGACAACAACAACAACAACAGCAGAGACAAAGCGCAGGCCCGGCGGGCCGCAGTATTCTGTGGATGATCAGTAGAAAGAAAGGGTTGAGTGGAAAATGATTAGGACGGGCCGCAGCTTCCATTTGAGAACTCTTATCGCCAACTGGCCAACAACCAATATTAATACGTTGTCACTTACCTGCATATACACAGCTTACGTTCCATTAAGTGGCGTGTAGCCGTGGCTGGAGATTTGGAAAAAAATAAATTTAAGCAGAAGGGCCTCCGTTACAGGGACCTGAGGCGGAACCTGAACGGCATTTTCCGAAAAAAGAGTTCTGTTTTGTATTTCCCTTGTGAAAGAGGACTTAACTACTTGCTATTTTTAAAATCATTCAAGCAATGCATCTGAACAAGGAAGACAAGCAGACTTTTGTTGTTTTTGCTGCTTGAATGGAAAGAAGAAACATCAACAGTTCGCTATTTGCAAGGATGAAATTCTTTAATTATAACGTATTCATGCATGCAATGATTAACCATATAACAATCCTGCAGGGTTTAGAGAGCAGATCATGGATTATGGAAGCTTCCCCCAAAGACTCTTTTAGCACTCTTCAATGTTAACCTTCATCGTTGTGTGACTCAACAGTCTAATATTGCAATTAAATGTGTCCATAATTCGCTAAATTAGACCAGCATTCATTAAAAACTCTTTGTTTTGTAGCCTGAATTTTAATTCCTCCATTTTAATGATGAATATGAGCAATCATCAAGTTGTTATGTTGTCTTTGAGAGAACCCCATCAAGCACAGGTCTCCCAGGGCTTGAACGTTTTCCCCTTTTCTGCTGCAGTAAATACGTTGTCTGATTCATCATGTGCCTCGGAGTGAGATCTGTGGTGCCGCGGCGCTTTACGGCATCAACCTTCAGCCCTTAATGTCACCGGAGGCTCTGCAAACCATCTTCAATCGCTTCTCCTCCATTGGTGACGGAATCAAACCACGTGGCCGCGCCCTGTCAGAAGCACGTTCGGACGTGGTCGGATTCCGTTTTCAAGTGTTTCCTCTCGCGTCTCTTAAGTGGCTTTTCTTCGTCGTTTCCCCCCCGCAGAGAATTACCAGCTGTACGTCCCTGAATCGGCTCAAGTGGGGAAACCGGTGGGGAAGATCAAAGCCAACGACGAGGACCTTGGCGTCAATGCAGACATCAAGTACAGCATCATTAACTCCGAGGGGGCAAACACGTTCTCCATCTCCTCCGAGAGAGACACGAGAGAGGGCGTCGTCAGCCTGAAGAAGGTAAGAACAGGAACAGGATGAATGTGACCCCCTCCGTGGAGAAACAGGAAATGGTCCTGTGTAACCAGCTTGCGTCGACGCTGACTTAAAGGGGACATAAAAAAAAGTTGTTTTCAGGTCCACACTTGCATGTAGGGTTTTAAAAGCACATTGTTTTCCTCATGCCGTTTGTCTTAACATACCTGCATTCGCTCTCCGTCTTAAATGCTTTCCGCTCCGAATGGCTTGCAAAAAAATGCAGTGCACCTTTTTATAAAGGTTGTTTAGTGGTCGTCTGACACTGCAGACACCCAACTGTGTGTTCACGAGAAAGAGCGCGTGTTCCATGATATGCCCCCTTTCTAAAAGCTTTACTGGGGAGAGTTTTAACCACCAATCATGTTGTAAATGTCAAAATAATTCACCAGGATACGAGGACAGCCATGCATACACAATGCTGCCATACGCAGAGAGCGCCGACAGTTGGTGGAAGTAATGCACTTGGAAATGAAGCTATACGCTCCGATAAGAGTGTTTGCAGAGGAAGAATTCCAGCTGATGAACGCCGTTACATAAGTTCTTAATAATTCTAAACAAAAAAGCTGCAATAGGGTTTTTTAGGAGGAAAAGCTATTATAAGTATTGTTTTAAGAGGTTTAATATGTTGTAGTTTAAATTGAATATTCAATGTTTCTAACTTTCTACACGCAGTTAAACAAATGGTGCAATTAAATGATATTTCTTATCAACAAACATTTCTCCCCCCGACCGACAGCCTCTGAACTACGAGAGGAAGAAGAGCTACACGCTCCACATCGAGGGCACGAATACGCACGTGGACCCTCGCTTCTCCTACCTCGGCTCCTTCAAAGACACCGCCACCCTCAAAATCACCGTCGGGGACGTGGACGAAGCGCCGGTCTTTTCCATTGACCATTACATCATGGACGTGTACGAGAACTCGCCGGGCGGCACGGAGGTGGGCGTCGTGACGGCTCGAGACCCCGACAGCAGGAACAGTCCCGTCAGGTGAGCCACTTTAACTCCTGCGTGTCCGCAGGAACATTTCCACATATTTAGAGGCAAAGCAGAAGCAGCTCCGCGTCTTATTAGTTGTGCACCATTGGACAGAATTGAAGATCTTCAGTTTACCTTGTTAGGAAGTAGACGAGCGAAAGCGTGAGAGTGGAAAGAGTGGAGGTTGCTTATATTACGAGGCTTAGTGCTGGTGCAGATGTGACTGGTGGCCACTTAACTCTCTCATTTCGTCAACTAATTCATGGCCAAAAACTTACCAGACACGTACCGGTCTTTGACAGATGGATTACTAGAAATGTCCAGAGGGGCCGGTTAACATATGTCGTTTTTTTCTTTTTTTTAATCATACCCGCCTTCGCCAGATGGATTTATAGAAACACCCAAAGAGAAATGTTACCACATAATTTGAAATAATTGGTAGGGTTACATTTGCTTTGCATTTTTTCCATATGGCTCACAGCTCCACAGGTAATCACCTGCCTGTGTGTTCATGTGTTCATGTGTTCATCTCCTGATCGGCGGTTGTTTTCTGATATTCAGATTCAGTCGTGTTTCAATGAGGTGCGTTTTGCTGCAAAAAAGCGAGGTGCTTTAAATTCGCCCCACGAGGTTTAAGTCTTACTAGGAAAATTATTTCTGCCCCCAAGAAATGTTTGTCTAACCAAATCTCCAATTTGCATGTCATATCTCTTCCCCGTGCATTTGTACTTTTTCGGGAATATTATGCAAATGTCAAAATGGACTCACAATGTTCAACACGTGCAGAGGCCTGTTTTTAGTCGTTATTCTGCCTGATTGAGAATTTTTCATGTGGCTTTAACGACCTCTGTGGAGCGTAACGCGAAATAGATAAACTGCATTTTCTTTAGGAGCTCCTTGTTTGTTTCTGCACCTGAATGCATTGTTTATCCTTCTAATGTTTGGGCTTCATCAGATATTCATTTCGTCTGCTAGTCTCAAGTACCCCGAAGCACTACAACTGCTTGGCACATTAGTATGCGCTCTAAACACATGCTTGTGAACTGTTGAAAAAGATTGATATTGCCCCCAGGCAGTGAGCTAATCCTGGGTTTTTAGCTCTGCACAGGTACCTTCGCTGCGTGACATTAAACTCCAGCAGCTCGGCACCGCTTGTATTCATGTCAGTTCCCGCCGAACTAAACGATGGAGTAGCTGTGAACATGCATCGCGTGGACCACCCCACTGATTAGGACACAATTATCTCTTGCTATCGCATGTTGTAGGATCACAGGAAAAGGGTGACTCATACTACCGCCCTCCCTGTTTGGGACACCGCAGCAGAAAGATGGAATCAGAGCGCAGGAGGGATCCGCCCACGCCGGCAATAAGAACAAGCGTGTTGTTGAAATGACAGTTCAAATGTTGACCGTGAAGAAACCATCGACCCTCATTGCCTCTGGTTGACGTTATCATATTCATACAAACTGAGGAGGGCTGTGCGTTTTTTGTAAATGGGAAATACTCCATCGTCACTGCTCTTTGCAGCAGTTGGAGCACTTTTTCAATGACAGGTTTGAATAGAGTTGCGGCCAACCGGCGGGATCCTTTTGAACCTGAGCAGCGTCTGTTACTCTGTCTGATCCAAATTGTTGTGCAGCCACAGCTGCTCTCGTTGTGCCTTTTAGTTGGTAAACAGCTGTGCGGAGTACTGGATGTGCAGGGCTTTGATTGACAGGTTTGCTCGTTTGATGCGGATCCCGTAAGAAAAGACATATCTCTGGAAAATAAGCATTATTTTTTTGTTTGACAGGAATAGGAAAATGAATTGCCAATTAATCTTACAAACCATTCCGAGATTCATTACAATAAGCAAGCCACAAATAACACTTTTTTCATCTTAATAAAGCAAATGTTCAACACCCAAACTCTGTTTCTACTGGAACCCCTCGATGCTCTTATGAGATTGAGCTTTTAATAAATCCTAACAGCATTTCTACTGAGGCTGCTCAGTACAACTTGTAAGCAATCCAAGCTAAAAAGAAAACAGATCATTGTTTCGAACCATTTAAATCCTTTCTTCACCATTTCCATCTCTCATGCCAATTGAAAAGTGTCGAGCGGGCTGTATTACTCTGGCGAGTGAATGAATGCCGGATTAAAGGTGTAAATAGGTCATTAAGAGATAAATTAGGGAATACACAGTCAATGCTCATTTCGTGCTTGAACTCATGAGGGGAAGCAGCTGAGCCCGTTTCCACTCTGTATGCCGCCGGCCGCTCGGCTTCTAGCTGGATAACAGCGCTGCTAGAAAGCCATTACAACAGTGCAAACACTGCCGGCGGAACATCGCCCCGCTGCATAATTAAAAATTGAAGATAATTTCTCTTGACTGGGAAATATGTATTTTCAGAACATTATTTCCAGACCTAAAGTCCATTTCAAATGCGGCAGGAGCTGTTCTCTGCGTGTGCTGCACAGACGTTTATTTCCCTTTGTGGCTCCACGGTGGGTCAAAAAACCCGAATGAGTTATTGTTCAAAGTGGACGTGATGCAGTTCAGAAGGTACAGCTAATTAATGCAGGAATCATGGAAAATATGGTATGAAACTACAAATTCAGCGCTTGCGCATTCGATCTTAAAGCCAGTCGTCCAGGGAAACATCTTCACTGGTCCTCAAAGACGTGCGTGTGGATACTCCATCTAGATGACCACGCTCATCTGTTCCATCAACGGGGTTTCTGAAGAAGGCATCTGGAGTGGATCCATTAGATCGTTTTTTTTTTCCCTCTCCTAATAGGTACTACTTGGACAGCAAAGAGGAAGGAATGAGGTACTTCAGGATCGACGAAGGCAGCGGACTCATACGGACCACGCGGCCTCTGGACAGAGAAGACGCCTCCTGGCACAACATCACCGTGATGGCCTCGGAGGTTGGTAGGTACCCCGGTGGCTTTCCCGTGAACCGAATGTTTAGAAGGGGGCGAAGGGGGACGTCGGCTTGCTCTCACGTGAGTGCTTCTCTTACGGACAGATTGTTTCCAGATTGTTTCTGGAGGCAAACGATTGCATCTCGTTTTGAGGAGGATCATCGTCTTGGAATTCCAAAATAAATAGAAAACCTAATTGAACAAAATAGAAAGTTCGGACACGCTTTCTCCGTGAATGGTAAAACGTGTTCCGGACATATTCAAGCGAACAGGGTGCACATTTTGTTCAACACCTTTGGGCCCAGTAGTAAACACATGAAACACCATTATCCAGTTGATAGAGGCAGTTCAAATAGATTGCTCTTGCTTCCCGCTCTCATCTAGTTTAGCCTCGAGCTAACGGGAGACTTTGTAAATCGTTATCAGAATTGCATTGAAATCACGGGTGAGCTTTGTGTGACAGAATGATTGAAAGAGTAGATATTCAAAAGGTAATGACAGGTGCTAAAGTTCTGCCCGGAGGCCTTTTTTCTTTTTTTCTCCCACTTTTCACCAGCAGATAACGAGGCACCCCGAGGGGATCGTAGAGGCACAGTCCGGGTTCAAAATCATAGTGTGTAAAACTGCAGTCAAAATCAATATCAGCAAAAGCAGCGATATATAAAGCAGAACGCCTTCATGGATCTGCACTGCACGCCGTCCCGTTAGCAGCGGAATAAAAGATTCTACGCGTCGCGTGTTGTCGGACACAGAACCACCGACCAGTCTTCACAAACACCGGACTGCGGCCGTTTTTTTTTTGCACTTGTGACACAGCGGCGCGACCATGGCCTCCGTCTCGCAGGCGGTTTCCCGCATGGCCTTTAAGGCTCGAACAGCGGCAGGGAGGAGAAGAAAAAAGGCTCAGTCTGGGAACGTAAACGTGACAGACCGTCTTTCAGGTTTGGTTAATGTGCTTCAGTCACCGTTAAGCCCTTTGAGAATGCTCACAGTTAAAACAAAACTATTGTGGGTCTTTGCGATTGGATTGTTTTTGCAATGAGGCTCATTTGCAAAAGAATTTAATACTGCGGAGCTAAAGGACGCATTTCACCCCGTTGGGAATTGCAGACCCATTTGTGCAGGTTTGGGGCTTAAAAAAGCCTCTCGATCATTTAGTCATTCGCCCCTCCGTCACTCCCAACAGTTACACATCTGGGAGGAAAGCACACAAACGAGGGCCACACGCGCTCCAACCCGCCAAAACCAGGCTCGCCTCCAGGTTCTCTGCTCACTGCTTGTGAACTACAGTGAAGCCCCCTCACGCAACGCGGGGAAAATATCCCTCTTCAACTGGTAAAATAAAGCTTTCAACCGAGAGTTTGTGTTGAAGTGTCAGCAAATTCTGCAAAATGTTTTAATAGCATTTCGACCAGTAATATCACACATGGAATTTAAACAGAGCCCGATAACAGATGAGTTATTAGCTAAAGTAACAATTAAAGTCTGGAGAAAACAAGAATAAAGGAGTTCATTTGCATATTTATTAGAATGTATACAAATTACATTAGAGTGTATTTTTCTTATAATTAACTACAAAATCAAATTAGTCCCAATTGTTTAAATGTCCTTGCCTACGTGGAGAATTAATTAAACCGGTGCAGGCCCGGCTAAATCGGCAAATTGTTATCAGGTAACTTTGGTCATTTGTAATCACAATTAGGCAAATCTCTTGCTAACTGACGGAGGTTCTGCATGCTAATGTTTCTTTATCTTTAATCGCCTCGCCTCAGTGTTCAAGGTTACAGTTACGGACCAAAACATGGTCCAAAGCGGTACAATACATTTATTTGACTCTGAATGATCAAGGACACGCAGTGTTGGAGACACTAAGCATGTACAGTTTGCCGCAAACCCTCCTGCAGGCGGTTTCCCTTTTGACATAAATATAGACTGTAGTCAAGGATTTTTACTCTTAGTTTGTCGGATCACATAGTTCTTAGTGCAATGTTTATTGGTGCAACATAAGACCTTCTGTAGGCCCTGAAAATACATTTTAATGCAAAAGATAAAGCAAACAGAAATTTGGAAACGTGCTGGACTTGGTCCTATTCATGCAAAGGTTTTGCTGAGCAAGCACGCTATGATTCAGCGATGCACTGTAACACATACTCATTCCTGTGATCTACAGCCTACTGCTGTTTGTGGGTGCAATGCCTTGCTCTAGGACACTTTAGCAGTACATCCGGAGATGCAGTAAAATCGTGGAAAACCTTTGCCACACAGAGGGTTTTTACAGAAGGATTATGAAGCTTTTGCAACCTCTAAATTGTGCAAATAAGACAAAAAGAAGCCGTGCATGACTCAAATGGAGTAATGAAATACGCTCCGGTGGTATTTGCACTTAAATGATTAGCGTACGTTAGTTCGAAAGTTCCCTTCCTAGTCAATTTTGAAGATAGAGGAAAAAAAAATGTAATAACTCTTTATAGTTTCTGCTGCCTAGATTATCACTGCAATACTTTATTGTATTCAAGCGCAAAATAACCTAAACATTTGTCCCCACTTCGAGGAGCAATTAGCTCGACAGGCAGTCACGCCACTGTAATGCTTCAGTGGAGCAAATCTGAATGTCAGATCGGCTAATTCAAACAACAATCACGTGCTCAGTGAATTACCAGGTTATTTTGTCGCCATTAAGGCTCCTACTTTACGTTAAGATGAAGGCAGGTGGGTCATTTGATTGACGCGCTTCATGAGTCGCCCGTGCAGTGCAAGGGGGCACGTAATGCATCACAACCCAGGACGCAACAATGCTGCAGAAGATGATCAGATGTGCTGCAAATTACCTTCTGCAACATTGCATCCCTCAGTGCTTTTACAGTGGCACAGAACTAAGACAAAACCCACCAGCTGCCTAACAAGAAGAGCACAGCGTGTCCCAGTTTGAAATCACAGCGTTGATGCTCCACTTTTTTTTTTTTATCAAGGCTTAAATTTTGTCGTTTCTTTGTCTCCCCTGCTGCAGACAGCCCCAGCCTCCTCAGCCACGTCCCTGTTACGGTCCAGGTGCTGGACGTCAACGACAACCCGCCGGAAATAGCCACGGACGAGGAGGTCATCGTGTGCGAGAGCTCCAGGCCGGGACAGGTGAGCATCTCGGGATTCACCCTGCAGAAATGACCTCCGGCCTCCTCCTCGGCCTCTGTCGCCCGCACGGCCACATCTCTCTGCTCCGCCCGAGAGCTGTGCGTTAAGCCCACATGCGCGGACCGGACCACCCGCGTTCTGCGCCGTTGTGGTTTCCCTCAGCTGAGCGGTAGGAAAGTGTAAAAGGCATCGGGGAGCTCAACGATCCCTCATTCAAACGGAGCGTCTCAGCAGCAAAGCATGACGCTGGGAATCCAGTCTGATTCCAACTGGCTCTCAGTCGTCTCTGATTCATTCACATTATGAAGGCTTTATGAGATGCTGAGCGATGCGCTGCATGGAAATGGCTGAAAGGGCCGTTCGCTGGAGGATGCTGGAGTAAAGACGCCACTAAATTTATTTTTAATGTTTTTCAGCTAATGAGGGAAATGTTTGAATTAAGGTTTGCGTTAAATTTGAATTACGGTTTGCATTAAAATTGAATTAAGGTTGCATTACAGCCTCTGGGTTCCTCGGCGCAGGGGATTAAGTGGGAAGAATTGTAACGCGTTGAATGAGACAGTGGCACACATTCCCATTCAAATCACAATCAACGTGTGAGAAAAGAGCTGCTCGTTCGTGTTTTAAATTCTTTATGCATTTACATTTTCATACCATTTATACACACATCCTTTATTAGTTGGTGGGGATCCATCAAAGTGCCTGGTTCCAATTAAGAGTAAAATCTCAGCTGTAAATCAGGGCTCAAGGTATATTAAACTTTGGGCAGCCATGGCAACAGGACTGCAGGGAAATTGACCCATTCATTTATTGAATTGACCACAAACCGGCAAACGGCTCCTCTTTGTCTTTGACCACCGTCACCGTGTGCGATAGATTAGAATAGATATCCATATCACTAAATTATGAAAATCACTGATTTAGGATCCGATCTTTGGCAAAAGTTAAACTTAAAACTCTATTCAGCCAGGCCTTTGATAAATAACGGTTTATCTAATTATGCTTTTTTCACACTGAAATTGGTTTCAAGCTTACTGTGGTTTTGAATATTTTAAGTTCTATCTATTTTATTGTCACGTCATAAATCCAGTGAAAGCAGGAATCCTCTCAGGTCAACAACTACAGCACTGCTCAACAGTTTGCAAATACTGGATGCAAATATTCAACGTATGCCACGGTACTTATACACCACCTCACATGCTTCTCCAGAAGTCATTACGCTCAAAAGCACAATTAGCATTATGAAAAAGCACTTTGCACCCACTCAGGAAATGTTTCCTCAGGCGGCCATTTGCAAGCCAACTCACAGTTGTATTCTTTAATAATAAAACCTCTCGTTTTCCAGACATCCCACTGTCCCCCTCTTTAAAAATCATTTTACCACTGATGGAAAATAAACTCCCAACTCATCTCCGTCTCTACCCAGCGTGGACGTCCTTATCGGATAAACGCACGAGGAATCAGCTGCTGGTCCTCTCTGTGATGAGAGGGAGACGTGATGCTGCCACTGACTGTGCATGTGTGTGTTTTTGTCTCCTGAACACCAGGTGATCCAGACCGTCACAGCGGTGGACAAGGACGACTTTGCCAACGGACAGCGGTTTTCTTTCGCTTTGCCGAGCCTGCTGCCGGTTAATCCCAACTTCACCCTGAAGGACAATGAAGGTAATTAAAGTGATCAATGTGTTTGTTTGCATTTCTTATGAGGGCTGCACTCCGCCTTCGGGGCAGGACCGCGCTCACATTTCCAAAGTCCAATAAAGCGCGCTAAATTTCCAAACACCTCGGAGGCACAATAAAATAAAAATGTTTGCGCGTCGCGTTGTGGAAAAGATAACCCGCAGTCGTGGCCCCGCTTCTCCTCTACGTGCATTATCTTGTGGCCATCAGGATGAGGTGTTGCCACGGCAACCGTCTCAGTCTCAGGTGAATTCCTAGCGCTGCGCTGGTCGGCTTTTAAAAGCTCTCAGCCAGAAGGTCTCCCGCTGAGAGGGAAGTTCACAGAACTCCACGTGGGTCTCTGAGCGAGAGAGACGCACAAAATATTAATCTAAAAAAAAGAAAGAAAGAGTCAATGTGCTAATAGGAGAATAATCGGTTTAGCCCTCCGTCCACCGTAAGTGGAACTTACCTCCTACGTGACGGGGCAGCACCGTTACTTTAACACCTTCTTTTTTACGTGTGATTATTTTGTAAATGTTGTGAAAAAAAAACACATTTTTCTGAGATTTGTCACTCAGTTTTTCTAGAAGATTCCTGAGAAACACGAGCATGGACACCTCCGCTTCGGCCCGCCCAACGTTTTCTCGGGGATTCGCTGTGTGCCGCGTTAATGGAATCACAACGTGGACTTCATGGAACGTGAATGGGGTGGTAGTTGTTCACAGCCATTCTGTCCTGCTGCTGTTTTCATCTTTTAAATGACTTTTGACGTATTTCGGTTTTTGTTGGGAGTTGCTTCCAGGACAAATTTGTGTCACGGTCCAAACAGTCCATGGTGTCTTGCAAAGGTCTGCTCGGGTCACAAACTCGGGGCACATCCTCCCTGCAGCCTTTCCTTACAGACTGGTTGTACTTTTAAATGTGCATAGAGCTAATAAACTGGCTTTCCAACCCAAAATGTTCCTCACGTAGCTTTCTTTAGTTTACGATTCTTTGCAAGATATTTTGTACAGAACCATCTGCAGCAAAATATTCCCAAAACATTCTGTAAGGAAGCCCTTCTTTCTTCAACGATTGATGGCCTTTTTTTGGTTCATGCTGTTTGAGTAATGGTGCCTTTCATTTTGGATTTAGCTCATGCTGCAAACCGCCCCACAGGATCTTCCTCTCCTCATCTGTGATATAATCCCGCGTGGGACGGGCCGTTTACGTCTTATGACATGGAAATAAGAAATGATTCATATTCTAATAATTTGCCGTGAGAAACAGACAAGTTTATAAAGAGCACGCTGATAGAGATTATTCTCTTTGGGATAAATTATCCCATCCCATCGACCCTACAGATCCAGGAAAGTTGTTGAAGAGTTGACCAGCGAAGCCTCACGCTCGCACTGGAGCAGTCAAACGACGAGAGCACTCTTTAACCTTTGAGACGAGGTAGTAGGTCCACACACACACACACACACACAGATCCCCTCTGATGTTCAGCAGCTTTGAGCAGCTTATCAATAAAGGAAAATACATCACAATTCCTTGAGATCCTTGTATCCACCCTTCATCATTTCATTTTATTGCTCCATTAAATACTGTCAGAAAGCCTCACTGCAGAGATGAAGGGCGACGAGGCAAATTCCAACTGTCTTTTTTTTGGGGAGACGAGAGTGAAGACACAGTGTTTTTTGTTTTATAAAACCTTTTCACGAACAGGTACCCCCCCTCCCCAAAGCACACCCTGCTTCACGGTCTATTCATGACTTGCTAAATGCACAACATGCTGCGTTGTGGGAGACGCTGAACAGTCGATTTGGGCTGTGAACTCATGTTTACACAGTTTATTGGAGGTCAAAATAGAGGGAGGTTTGTTTCCTCGTAGACCTCTAAACATCCACACGTCATTATAAAGGTCAAAGTTTACCCACAAAGCATAGTTGTCCCCACACGGGGCTTCTTGCCCCTTTTTTGCTATTCTTCACTTTCAATCGAACTCACTCCTCGTCCACCAAGAATGGTTCGTATCACTGTTTCTTTTCCCTTTTAAACTCCTCTCGGCTCGTCCGCGCCTTCAAAACACAGAACTCCCTCCGTGTGTAAAGCTCACTTCTGAGTCTCCTCCGGTCCCTCGGATCCTCCACTCAGAGGAGGCGTCGGGCTGCGATGTTCCGCCTCGGTATTAGAAGTCATCCGCAGTCTTCACAATACATATAGAGAGAGAGACACAATGCACCATTCTGCTAATTAAAGTAAGCCGCTTCTTTCGTTGCCGTAGCAGCAGAAAAGCAGCTGGTAGCCGCTCGGCGCCGGCCCATAATGCCTCACTCTGACACGACCAACTCCCTCGCGACCTCCTTCCCTCCTCACTTACAGATCGCTCACAGCGGATCCTCCTGAAAGTTGGATTCTTTGGATTTCGGGGCGGGGATTTTGTTCCTGTAGGGAAAAAAAAATGAGTTAAAAGCACAAATGAGGAATTGATTCCTCATTAATTTCAGGTAATTTAACAATAGCACCTGTTAAAAGAGCCCATTGAAGCATCATTCACAGGAAGCTATTTTCTGCTCCTCTTACCATATCAGATTTGTTAAAAGCCATTATATTTTCATAATTGCTGGTTTTGTAATAGCTGCAGCTGTTAAGTCAGATCAATATAGCGCTTGGGACGATACAGAGAGGAAAAACATATATATATATATATTTATGGAAATGTGCTCCTAGTGTTCGGAGATGAAGCCGAGGCTCCCTTGTAGGCTGGCAGGTATGTTGATGTGAAGTGCTGGATGTGCTACATTTAAATGCAGGTCAAATTCATACAGCATATTAGGCGCCATTAAATCCGAAACCAGGAGGACGCTGCTCTGGAAAAAAGCACTTTGTGACAAAGCTGTCGTGTTAAAAGCCCTTTAGATATACTGGACTTGACTATGCAAACATTCCAACGCGAATGCTGCTCTGATCTCGTGATCTGTCACATTGGGATGACATTTGCTTCTAAAAGGGCAATTAAACAGAGGCTACGAGCTCCAAACAAGCCACGTACTCACGTGCATCAATTGATCTGGGAAGGCGTCTTCCTTTAGTGGGCACACAGAGGACCTCATAATAACACAGTTAATCAGCATGCGCGGAAAGGAGCTCTGCCAAGACATTGATACGTGGGACGTTTAATTAGCTTTAATGTCATTCACACTTTACATACACCCATTATCTGCTGGAACAGCTCCATTTGTGCCGAGAGGGCAGAGCAGCAGCCACGAGCCGGCAATGTCAAATGTCAGCAAACACACACACACATATATATATATATATATATATATATATATATATATATATATATAATCTCAAATTACTTTTAAGTTAAATAAACCTAAAGGAGTGTATTTAGCAGGACAACGTAATAACAGTAATCTGGAGACCTCTTTAGATTGTTACTGCAGAAACCGACCCTGAATCAAAACTCCACCTTATGGGAGAAACGTATTAAACGGCGATGGTGCGGATGTGCAACGCGACTGCCAGCCGCCATCTGTACTCGCTGTTTCATTGACCCGAAGCCGAATGCGGGGGCTTCTTTTAAAAAGAAGAGCCGCTGTTTTTAATTCTGCGTGAGCGGCATTTCTCTCTCCGCCCACAACAATATTGATCTTCAGACAACACCGTGCCATTAATCAATATCCAAAGGCCCCCTATAGGAATACCTGGACGTATCCCTGTTCTGTGTAGTATCAACCAGAACACATCCGTATCACGATTATCCGTATTTAATTATAGAAAGACGGACTCGTGCATGTTGTCAGTTCATCAGCATGTGTTGACCGTCATCACCTCCATGTGGCCACTTCAGCATAGAGGGGGAAAGGGAGCAAATGTCAGATTCATGTACTTCTCTACATTAACTGGGGGAGAAGATTCGTGCTGAACCGCATACGCGGCACCTACACACACCCACCAAAGCTCACGAGGAATCCAGCCAAGTGCACGTCTAGGCAAGTGTGAAGTCTGCAGAGACTCGGATGCGTCGCGAGTCCTTTGTTGATCTATTTTTGGTATTCTGTTTTACAGTAAGTCAGCGCCTTGACAACGTTATTTGCATTTTACTGTGGTTAGTACCTTGAAACCCAATGTAACTTCTTCTATTGCTCTATTCATCCCGCGAGCCTGAGACTTTATGGTTTTACTTACACGTTCCTTCCGTCCTTTTCTCTCCGTGACGTAAAATGTCTTTTGTAGTTTTGTTGTTTAGTGGACAGATTCGTTCCAATGCTGTTGTTGAGTCTGGCAGGGCGAGAATTCCTTGAAAATGGTCAAACTTTTGTATTTCCGCCAACTTCTTCAGTCTCAATAAGCTTCATATCTTGAGATGACGGGACGAGAAGCAAAGTTAAAAAGAAAAACAGGTCATTTTGCACTTAGTGGCACTCTGGTTAACGAACCCAGTCCTGGCAGAATCCCACAGGGTCGGGTGGAAGCGCGGACGTGTCATGCATATTCATTTTATTTTTTTCATGCGTTAGAAACCGAAAAGCTCGCTACTGATGTGCAAAATAGCACGGATCAAAAAAGTTTGGCTTACTTTCCAGTGAAGTGTGAAAGGCTCCCTAAAGAGTCCACTCCGTCGTTTGCTGGGTGGTCACCTGCCTCGCTCCGCCGTTGAGCGCCCGTGACCGCGCCGGCTCCTGCAGCCCGCCCCCCCCCCCCCCCACTCGGGGGGCCGATAATCCGCATAATGTAAAATTAGCATCAGATAATTGATGTGCGTTTGCTCGCTGTGGTCGGTACAAGGACCCGTGCTGCCTCGGGGCCCGTGTGGTGGCAGCGTATACACAACCCCCCCCCCCCAAATACCCCCACACCCCCCCCCCATCTCTCATCTCCCAACGCCCCAATTCTCTGCCTTGTTATTTGCATCTCTCACATTCCACTCACATTCCACACACACACACATCTGCCTGCGGATACGGTGATACCGCGAGTCGTCTGACTTAGTAAAGCTTGAAGTACGTGTTGTCGATCATTGTAATTATTCAGAGTGGGAGGCGCGGCCTCTGAATGCAGCGTGTTTGCAATGGGTGGAAAAGGAAAAAGCTCGCCCAGCATTTGTCCGGAACTTATATATCAATCAATGCGCATCACATGCCGGTTTCTAGCTGGTCAGTCATGTGACGCACAGATTAGTCATCCAGCTTCCTCGATTTCCCGCCCAATACCTTTCAAATCCACAGGCATGAACGGCAAGTTCACCCTGTGCCGTGTTTGTGCTCGGCGTCGTCCATCAAGCTTCAGCTATTGGGACGCCCTGCAGATGCAAGCACCACCTTCTTGATGGTAAACCCTCAGTCCGGCCCGGCGTGTTGTTGTAAGCTGCAGGTGGAATAATGGACGTTCCTTCTGTCTGTCAATCCTCATAGTGAAGAAAGAAAACAAATGAATGAAAGAACATCTTTGATTCGTTTGTGTACAAACACAGGATTTGAGTTCCAGGTGCACGGGTCAGCTGTCCTCCGGTACCCCGTTGCCATTGGTCGGGTCTTTGCTTCGTCCTTGAGCAGAGTTGCTCTTCCGGCACTCATCGTTATGGTTGCAACCATAGCAACCATAACAAAACGCTCCGCGGTGGAAGTCGGCGGTGCAGCGACGCGGTTCTGTTTAAACAGCAGCGGGTGGCTAACAGCGGCTCTCTTGTTGACCCTGAACATGCTCTACACGGACTCCACACGGACTCTACACGTCCTCCGACCACTCAGACTCGCTTTAACACTTCACGCCATCACTCACCTCATCCACACAGCGATGACAGGAGCCACCGTGCCCGGAGCCACCTGCCGGTCGGTAACACTCACACACTGAGGTCACAGCTGCAGGAGCCATGTCGGCGTCTGGCCCGAGGACACGTGGACACACGGGTCAGCGGGGATGGAACCGCCGGTCCTCTGACTATACACGCATACGATCAGATAGATGCATGTATTGCATGTGCGTTCTTATTTGCTTCGTGCTCTTTTCATGGTAGCTTCTCCTCAAGGTCTCTCCTGCTTTCCTTATCTTCTGCTTTTGTTTCTGTTTGCTTAACAAGAAGTGTTTCTGGGAGGCCGAGGTGAACTGCTCTTTTGCAGCACGTTTAAATGGTAAACGAACACCTTTGAAAAGGAATCTTGCTTGGCACACGAGGCAGCAACACAGGAAGTAGTTTACAGGCATGAGATATGAAAATATCCACTTCCCTATGGAATATGTTTTGGGTTGAAACCCCAAATGTCTGTCCCTATAAATAGGTAATTGGCTTCGCTGAACGAGTGACGAGCGCTAAGACAAAGAAAACCATCAGTCTTTTTCAGCCGAGGGGTCTAATTTGACTAAACATGCACGTATGTATTTATTCCCTCATTTCAGACAACACAGCCAGCATCATTGCCAGGCGGCGGCGTTTCAACCACCTGACCCAGGACCTGTACGAACTGCCCATCGTGGTGCGGGACGGCGGGGAGCCGTCGCTGAGCGGCACCAGCACCTTGACCCTGCGCGTGTGCCCCTGCCAGAGCCGCGGCAGGGTCCGGATGTGCCAGGGCGAGGCCTTCCTCTCCTCGGCGGGCCTCAGCACGGGGGCTCTCATCGCCATCCTGCTGTGCATCGTCATCCTGCTGGGTAAGTTGGGGGATGTGGGGGGGGGGTAGAAATCCTCGGGGGGGTCGGGGCGTGAACAAGAGGAGCTATGAACTAAAAAGAAGCAGGAAAGGGTCGGAAGGGGTCTGACAAGGGCAGAGGAGGAGAGGGGGATGAAAAGACACGCGGGGACGAAGGTGGAATTGGGAATGAGGGTAGAAAGCGTTGGAGAGGGCGGAGGTGCAAGGAAGAAAAAGGGATTTGAAGGACACCCCGAGCGAGGAGGCGGCAGGAGAGGTGACTAGAAAGAAGACACGGCAAGGACAAAGACGACGAAGAAGAATGGAGATTGCCGGTTCGGTGTGATTCGGAGAAGATTTCGGTGGAAGTAGAATCCTCAAGCAGCTCCGATTCGCGCGTGCGGACACGAAGCTCCAACCTCAAAATCCCATCTGTTGTCGAGTAGAAATACAATTCAAATTTTCCGTTTTGCAATGCAACATCATTTTCCCTTCCTGGCTCGTGTTTGACGCTGTGCGCTGTGACCAGAGGAGCGGAGGACCGGCGTGGAGGAAAGTGCTGACAGCCAACGCCGCCGCCGCCGCCGCCGCGCCGCCGCTCTGTGTTGAACTCATCTGTGACGGATATGAATATATGATTCCATCAGAAATACTTTGAATAATAAACAGGGCGGCACATCCGCGCTGCCAGCACGCCGCGGCAGCCGGAGCGCACGTCCTGAGTCGAGGAATGTGCGTGCCCTGTTGCTATAGCAACCGGTCTGTGCGGCAAACGGCATTTGATTATATATAAACTTGCAAATGTGATCCTGACACTTGGACAGCTGGAATGAGGACGGCCGGCTCACGCAGGTGGAAAGCGCCTGGACGCCGGCGCCAGATCTGATGACCAAATAAACTCAAGTCAACAGCTTCCCGTCAAATGAGCGGGGGGGGGGGGGGGGGATGTCACGCCCTAATTCCTCCCTCTGCAACGGGACACGATTACACCAAACTGCCTGATGGCACGGCTTCAGCGGCGCCGCTCTCCCCTCGCCTCTTCAGTTAATGTGGACATTAGTGCGTGAAGGTTATGCATATTCACGCCGACTGTCTTCCTCCTCAACGCCAAAGCCACTGGCGGACGAAAGGAGCCAACGACATGAACCGAATCTCCAATCATCCGCGCAAGTCAGTCACTAGAGACGGAGAGAGAAAACAAAACGGGGAGAGACACATCACAGCTTTTTCTTTTTTCCGACCCGTGTTGTATTTCGAGTTTCTTGTTACGAGGGAAGTGTCTGACACACAGCTGGGCCACGGTGACCCGTACCTCAAGAGATAAGACATTGTCAGCATCAGATTCCACGCCATTTAGCAGCGGCTCTTTGACCTGTGTCAGGAGGTACGGGGAGGAATAGCTGCGTTCGGTTATCCCGGTAGATAGTGATCTAATTTTGCGGTCACACTTGTCTTGTCTTTTGTAATGAGATGCAACCGAGCGCGCTCGAAGCAGCGGCTATAAGACCCTGGATAAAAACATTCAATTTCCTGTGAATTCTTCGCAACGCAAGCCCCCATTTTGTGCGGCTTGCTCTTCCTCCCTGCAGGGAGGGTAGATTTTGTTTTATTGAATATCAAAGCTCTGCTGATTCACGTCTTGACATTTTTTTTTTAACAAATGCAAACTTCCAGCATTAAACTGTTTGGGTCGAAATTGCCTTTTGATGAACATTGGTCATTAATTAAGCGGCTGTAAACGATATTGTTCACACTCCAAAGGGGTGGGTGACGATTGCTCAGCTTAATATTGGAGGGAGAACTGCACCACAACGATGCAAACAGCCATCTGATGCCCCAGATGCTATAAGTGGTGCAAAACCTCAACTGGCCTTGGAGAATCAAATGAAATCACCTGAATGGACCACGAGGGAGCATAAATGTGGAGAGTGCGATCCAATAAAGTGTGTGCTGTAAATAGGAATATTCAAATAAAGGTAGAATATGAGTTGTGGACCCTGAGAGGCTGGTAAATAATAAAAGGTGCATGGACAGAGTCGTTGTATCCAGCTGTTTTACCTCTACAGATCAGCGAGGTAGTAAACCGTACGGACTGGGAGATGGAAGTAGTCTGAAAACTGCCAATTCTGTGTTTCCCGGTTTGCTGCTCCCCTCGCACCTCCTGCATCGTGCAATCGGGGCTTTAAACGAGCCGAGCGATAAACGCCGCGCGTTCTCCTCTCGTCTAACCCCACTCGCTGCCCCGGATGGAGTAAAGGGAACTGGTTTAGTTTAATGACTTTAGTCATACGAAGTCGCGAGGTACAAAGACAACGTGGCCCATAATGGAAAAAGTCTACTTTGTTGCCCGTTATCCATTTTCCACCCGGTCTGAGGAAACGCCTCATGGCCTCACAAGTGGGTCCGGAGCTGCGGAGATCTGCCCTGCAGTTAAAGCATTAAGATTAACAATCCAGACTACGTAAAATTCATTTTATTATTAGCATAACTGCTGGTTATCTTTCTGCCCATACCTTATGCTAATATATTATCGGATGAACAATGAGGGCACATGTCCCGTGGACTCAGAATGTATTAACATTTCTCTATTTAATGAAAGGTAACCTGATTAATGACATATGTCTCGGGGAGAATATGCACCAATACTGCACAAAGCTGTTATTATATTTGTCCACCTGGAGCCCGAACCGGAGGTTTAAATCTTCTCTTTGTAGCTTTATAGTCTTCTTTCTAGTTTATGGTCACACACTCACACACTTGAATGAAATGTAATGCTCGGGTGCAAACTTACCCAAAAGCTTCTTGCGTTTTCAACATTATAAAAAGCTGAAACTTGCGGTTCCTCTTGATCCGCCACCTTCACGTCTCTGTGGAGCTCTCACTTGTTACGTGTTATACGGAGAATCATGCTACACAGCAGGGTGTTGCTGGATAGATAGAAATAGCGTATTTAACGGTTTCATGTAGAACAGCAAGATGCCCGAAAACATTCAAATCACCCTAAAAAGCCTTTTTATTCGTTTTATTCGGCTCATTTTCAATGCAATTTGATGATGCACTGATCCAGCCCGTCTCTTTTAATGCAGCATAATGAACTCCTTTAAGTTATTGCACAGCGTACAAATGCACTTCCATTTTATCAAATAGATGTTAGTGTTAACATCTGGCGTTGAGGTCATCATTAACCTGGAGACGGATAAGTCTCATTACTTTTAAGTTCCAAGCGGCGGCATCAAATCATCAAATATTACTCGGCAGGGCACTCATGACTTCGATAACCGAGATGTTTAACTCTGTTTCTCTGCAGAGACATCGAGCAACAGCTCGCTATATTTTCTTTAATGTGACAAAACCGGCACGTTCTTTCCATCGCTGCCTTCGCGTTTGTCACAAACGAACGTTGGCTTCACGCTTCACCCCGTGGCTTCTCATTGGCTCGGTGCATGATGATAACGTCAACGCTGTCATCGTTTCCAACAGCTTGCGTTCAAAAGGAACAGCGATGCAACAATCAGGCAATGCTAATGTTGGCTAATGCGCATTATTGAACACTGGGCGGTTGGTTAGTTTTATTGTCCTGATGTGAAACACGCTGTGTTCATTTGCTTGTCTGTTTATGCGGCTGATCACTGTAACCACATGGAGCCGATCTGTGTTTCGTGATGTTCTTCTGCCTCGAGGTTTATCAGCGGATTTGTTGAGAATAGCCTTTTGTCTGCAAATATTAAATAAGTCATTTCATGCTGATTTTCCGGGTTTTGTTTCGTGGCATTTACACAAAATCCCTCCTCTGTTTTTGCAGCCATCGTGGTTCTCTTCATCACGCTGAGGCGGAGCAAGAAGGAGCCCCTCATCATCTCCGAGGAGGACATCCGGGAGAACGTGGTCACCTACGACGACGAGGGCGGAGGGGAGGAGGACACCGAGGCCTTCGACATCATCGCCCTCCGCAACCCGGCCGCCGCCGAGGAGCTCAAGTTCCGACGGGACGTCCGGCCGGAGGCGAGGGAGGACCGCTGCCCCGAGGCGCGCGGCCGCCGCAGCGCCTCGCTGGAGCTGGACGAGGAGGACGTGTACGAGTTCATCAAGCAGAGACTGGTGGAGGCCGACGTGGACACCAGCGGGCCCCCCTACGACTCCCTCCAGACCTACGCCTACGAGGGCCAGGGCTCCCCCACGGGGTCCGTGAGCCCGCTGGACACTCCCGCCACGCAATCAGAGCAGGATTACAACTACCTGGACAACTGGGGGCCCGAGTTCCAGAAACTGGCAGAACTCTACGCAGAGGTGGAGTTGGATGCGACGACCTGATCTGTGATGTCACCGCTTTCAAAACGAATCGGTTTCAAGTCCGTTTTTTTTTTTTTTTAAATCGTCCGTGAACAATATGAGCAGCGATGCTCTCAAACTCGTTCCTGTGTTGAACTGAAATGATGATCTGCGATTTTTGGGGTTTTTTCTTTTCATTTTGTCACTTTGGATCGTGGGTCGTTTGTCTGGAAGTGTTAAATCAGATGATGAGACGGAAGAATGACAATATGAGGAAAAAGGAAGATGATATTTTCCTTGGTGTATATTTTTTATTGCTCAATAAAGTCCCGAAATCCATATGGTTGGATATGTGAGAAAAATAAATTGTACATTTGTCTTCTTCATCCAAGAAGTCCGTTCTTGGTGCGATGCTGCATGAAAGGTGTTCATGACTCCATGAACCATCCGGATGCACAATAACAAGGACACTCGTTTCGTTTCATTTCCTCCACGTCGCCCGTCATCTAAAAACGCACATCGACATCCGCCACAGTTGTTTGTCTTTTTCCAAAGTAACTTTTAACAGCATCAAAACCAAGAAATGCAGCCCGGGTACCCCGGCTGTTCTCCAGGATCTCTCATGGTCACCCTTCCAATTCATTAGGTGTGTGTGGGCCCCTTTAGAGGAGCCACTTTCTCTGCATCGCTCTTTTGAGCCCTTAAAGTACCCCCGTGTGCCCTTGAGGGACACCTGGGTAATTATGGCCTGTTGTTCGGCCTCTTGGAAGCAGCTGCAGAAAGCCGTGAACACCACACTGATATTTTGTTTCTTCCTGCTGGGGGGGGGCTTTAAAATCACGTTACATTCTGTGGTTTCATGACTGCGACCGACCTTTTTTACGGAATTCGCGATCACATTTTAATCAACATGATTTCTAGTCGGTTTAAATCCATTAGACGTGTAGTTTTCCATTCAAAGAACCGTCGGTCGGTGACATCTTTGATGTTACTCCGCATGCCATACAATGGGTTGAACATCACCTTCCCGTGCATCCATTAGGGAACAAAGAATCATCCTGCATTCAGTGATGCATCTTTGGCAACAAGAAAAGTAAAAGTTCAAAGTGCCGTCATTTTCTCAAGTAGCTGGTTCTGCACCAAATAATACCTCATTTTGTGCTATTGAGCATTTTGTAAAAAAAGAGGCCACGTCAGGAAAGTTCTGCGGCTGCCACGAGTGGTGAATGTCACTTTACAAATAGACTCCTTCCTTCTCTGTGTAACAGCGACGGGGAAAGAGATGCGAGTGTGGAGCCACCATCAGCACTGATGTACAGGGATGGGATCACGCGTGTGGTGCGTCTGTACTAACTCGTGCGTCCCGTCATGCTCTTGTTCATCCTTTCGTTGCGTCAGAACCGCTGACAATGGTCTTAAGGAGGACAAAGTGAAGACGATGAATATTTTAGAACCTCCCCCTGTACCTCCCAACATAACAATCCTCCATCTTTTTCTGCCTCCTGGTTTTCACGCTCATTAATTTCTTCTACTCGCAAAATAACTTTTTTTTTTTTCCACCCTTTTTCTCACAACTGGATTGAAAACCACGTAGAAATGTGCAGAGAGGAGCTGGAGGACCGGCCCAGGGCAAAGATCATATAAAGTAGCAACAGGCAAGCACGGGAGCTCTCGTGCGGACATTTAAGAGTTATTTCTTTACCCGTGTTTCTATTTGAGGCTCTGTGCGTTTGCATTTTTAAAGTGCATCAATTAATGAAGCCTCAGATGAACGCGGCGGCCATCAGTCAAACTCGCTGAATCCATCAGCAGCCTCTCTTTCAGCCGCTGTTGTGTCCCCGTTCTGCACAGAATAAGTCACTTCGAGTGTGGTTGCCACGGGAAACATCAACTTTTTAATGACTCCGAGGCTCCTGGAGCGTCGGTGTTTTCCTCAGGCAACAGATATACGAGCGCCTGCCGGGGGGCCGTGTTTGTAAGCAAGCGTGGCGAGGCAGTTTGGGACAAAGGGAACCTTTCTGTGGAAGATGGATAGCTGCATCCACACACGAGGGAGTGTTTTAACCAGAGAACCCCAAAAGATTCAAGGTTCAACGGATAATATTTGGATTTTTTAATTCACGGTGTATTTGTCCATTGATTACGTTCTCATAATATATACGACTACAATCTGCAAATATGTTCAATACATGTTTAATGTCTTTGTAATACAGTTATCTTGTATTATTTACATACAATTATGGAATAGGCCGTATCAAATCACCCCGAGCCTTATTCATGAATTCATGTATTTGTTAGCTTAGACGAGAGCAGGTGATTATCATTCAGTTACTATTATAAGGCTTCAATTTCCTATTTCCTGCATAACATTTCTTATAATAATCCTCCAAAGTCTCCAACAGCATTTTGAATATTGTCTTTCAAAGTTATAAACTTTTATACCTTGTATTCATTAATCAGCCCTGGAGCAGGAAATCATTAACTACCTCCAAATGATTTCATTGCACGTTTATTCAATTTGACCATTTGTAAGTAAGCGTCCTTTAAGTAGGCACTGAATTTGACCCCCGATGGTCTGCACACTACCTGTGGCAGACTAATGACACCAGTGATTGACATCCCAGATCCGAGGTGGTGGTGGTGGTGGTGGTGGTGCTCTATTGCAGAGAGCTCCGTCTTATCACGTCTGTATGCAATCAGTGTACAAGATGAACGCTTGTGGAGACTAAAGGGGGGAAGGAGAGAGATTTTTTTTAGTCCAAGACTGGAAGAACTAATCTTTACCTAATTAATAACGTGTTCGGTATTAAAGCGGAACTCACGGAAGAAATTTCAGATGAGAAATAAACAAAAACATTAATTATTTAAAAGAGGTGTAAAGTTTCCACCGGGCTAAATTGCGCAGAAAGTAAATGGGGAGATAAGTGTTAAGACACCGAGAGCGGTTTACATGGATTAAACCGTCACTCCTTGAATAAAGATTTCTTCCTTTTAAAGCCGCAATCTATCAACGCTCTGCCCATACGTTTCCCAGATAAGGCACGGGGTAATATCTCACAGGCGCGTGAGGAACCGTGTTGGGGAAATAGCTGCAGAGGTTTTATCTTTTGTCGAAAGAAGCAGGATGGATTATCCGAGAAAACACCGACCCCGGTGCGACGGAGGCGACGGCCTCCTTCGCCCTCAAACAGCGGCCCAGCAGCGCTGCATCCTACGCGTTGTTTACAGAGGATGCTCGCACACTAAAAACAGCTGTGATTGCACTTTGCATATCAGGTCAAGGATGGAGGTGTGTTTGTGTGTGTGTGTGTGTGTCAGTGCCTGAAAGGTAAGGGTGGGTCTCTGTGTGTGTGTTTTCAGCGGCTTGTGTAAGCTAAGACCTCAGGGCCAGCCGCTGCTTCTTTTCGTAGCGTTTGAGGTCAGAAGATGTTTGAAGCCTTCTCATGGAGTATGATTTAATGGAGGAGAGCTTTGCATATTATAAATGTTCATGACTCTGGAGTGTGTGAAGGTGAATTGGAAATAAAAGATCAAAAGAGACTACAAATCCTTTCAAACTCAAGCCGCGATCATTAAACTTGTTTTAGCCCAAAGTTTGGAGGGGGCTGCAGAGGTTTGTTTTCTGTTGGGAAACTTTCTTGGGATTTTAACTTGATGCAAGATGCAAAATGACTTCATCAGTGCCACTTCTTCTTACCCTGATGTTTGTGACAGCGGAGAGGCCGTAATGGGGCATCCGTAAGCCTGCGAATGCAGGCTTTGAAAACGAGTCCATTTGGAAAAGCACGATTACATAAGTGTGATTGCTGGAGTTTTTGCTCCCAGAGGAAAGGGCAAATAAGGCTGTGAATGTGGTGATTAGCGTTCGTCCCCTCCACGTGGTGATACGTAAATGTTAAAAGACACCAGAGAATAAACAATGAGGAGGTTGAAAGCGGCAGCATTGAGTGAGATGGCTGACCTATATAGCCTCGGAACGTTATGCAGGGGAGGAGTGGGGACAGGCTGCAGCAGACTACTTCCTTCGCCAGCGTGTGACTAATGTAAAGCTACATCATGAAACTGAAACCTCTCCGTGAATATCAAACAGATCCACGTGCTGTTTAACGCGTATAGAATTAACTCGCGGTCATTCAAGTTAGCGAGAAAATGCATTTGTCTAAAAGAATTGTTAAATGAATACTTGGGTGTGCGCATTGATATTTGGCCTGGATACTTTCCCACCATGATTATGCAGCATAGAAGATGCCACGCTCCGCCCGTGCAGCCTCGTCTCCTAAGAATGAGGTCGCCACACAACAGAACTGCAAAGTCATTTGCTTTAAGTGAACTATATTTATCTGTTTCTGGACCTTGACGCATGCAGGAGAACACTGTTGCTGAACAATGAACCTTAAGAGTCACGCATGCGCTCTTCCTTCTTCTTGTTGCACGGCTGCAGACCACCGGGCGCGTCTCCTCACACGGAGCGAGCCTTCCAATCCGAGGTGGAGGACGTTTCGCCATGAAGGCATCACGCATCTTCAAAAGATGCGCGTCTCACCCACTGTAGTTACCATCCGCCCACCTGCAGGCGCCCTGGGGGATTGGCTGGGGTTGCATCAAGTGGCTTCACAGCCACGAAACACTGCCGGTCTCTTCTGATGGAGAACACAGGCCAACGCCGCGCGGCTGAGGGGGCCGAACCGGCGTGGCGTTGGACTGCGTTTCATCATCCCGAGCACGGTTGTTACGGCTCGGCTTAACATCCAACAAACAAAGCTTTGCACGTCACAGCTCCCGATCCTCTGCATGCATGTGGCAAAGTTTACAGTCGCCGTCCTACAGGAGAAGGTTCCTTCACGTGGCTTCATGCCTCTGGGGGATCATGGGTCACCGCGGCGGGAAGGGACACCTCTCTTTTGGAGCCACCCGATTCGATTACCCGAGTCTTTAGAGTTGGATTCAATGCAGTAATTGGTCCCGAGTGTGGACTTTCCCCTCACATAAGCTCTCCAACTCAAAGTGAAACCTTCAAACTTTGATTCATCTGCAAAAAAAAAAGGACTTTCTATCGCTTCTCAGCAGTGAAGAAGGGTTTTCTCGTCTGAGGAGCAGTTTCGAGACTCTTCTGTTGAAGATTTGCCAGTATTTCTTCTTCTTCTCCTCCTCCTCATCACCTGGAGTACGAAGCTCTCGGTTCTTTCATAGACTGATCTTTATCCGGGATCCTACTTGATATATTTAAGTATCATACCTTCTCCAATTTAAATTTGAATTTGGCAACCAGAATCTCCGAAAATGGAGTTCGAGTGTCGTCCCGGAGTTGCTCCACGAGTTCATCATCCTTCAAAGCGGCGCGTTAGACACGAACGTTGCCGATACACGAGTGATGGCAGCTGCGAGCAATTTTCAAAGCTCCTCACTCATAAGAGTGCGGGGATATCTTTCCTACCGTCAACAACCCCGAGAACTAAACAAATAATTACTGTCGTTGCATTACGCACATTCACAATTCATTTAGCTGCCGCGCTGCTTCCCGCTGTTCTGACAGTCGGAAGTCGCAACCGTTTAAATGATCGAGTGTGAAATGAGACGCCGTCACCAACGCATTGGGATCAGTATTCCCAGTGCTTGGCGGGTAGAGCCGTGTTTGAACGCAGTGATTTCACGTGAGATGTGTTCTTAACGTGGCAACGATCATTTGGCCTCTTGTGTGGCGCCGCTCCGACGCGTCGCGCCTCCATTCAATTAAACATCTGCGATGGGAGGTTCCCCCCCCCCAGATAACCACGACTACACACCACACACACACACTCCTTAAAGTTCCTTAAAAGCAACGCCAGATCAAATTTTAATCCAAACCACTGAATAAATGAAGCTGGCAGGGAATCTTCCAATAGAAACGGGGCGCGCAGCAGGGTCATCTGTGACTTCACTCCAACGTTTCTCAATGTTTTTTTGAAGCGCGGGCTTTCGCCCGGAATTACCTAATGACTCGTTTGCTGGCAGCCATGATGAAAGGAAAAAACGACCCGCTGGGCTCGGTGCTCTTATGCGCCACAGGCGGTAACGTATGAAGACTCTATCAAATATGGATTACATCCAAAACCGGGCAAATTGGAGCGTCTCCACTAGATTAGTTCACGGGTCACGCGTTATGGGATTCAGGTTTAGACTGCATGCTCAAATACTCACTATGTCCTGTGAACGTTCTGAGGAAACACACTGGAAGAATGCTCAGCAATTATTTCATTCATTCATTTCATGACTCCAAATCAGAATCATGTTTCCAAACCAGCCAAATGAAACTAAAACACGAGTCCTCGAGTAAAAGTGATGAGGCGGTTTCACCCGACCTTGCCTGAGGCGGTTTCATAATGAACTGAGGATTCAACTCAGCAGGTCAGGGACGGCCACGAGGTGCAGGAGGATCCCCTCGGGGGGGGACCTCTCAGGTCACATGCTGCAGATCGCCTCAGCGATGGCTGCCGGCCTCCGTCGCAAACACGATGTTTGGGACGTCATTTGAGAGTCATTTCTCACCAAAAGGTTTCTTTCATGACAATGACAAAGTTCTCCCTGCATGCACAGCGCTGCGCTGCTCGACTGCATTTGTCCAACTGACCATTTGGAGGCTGTTACCGGACGGAAGAGGTCGGGGGTCGATGTCTGACTGAGCCACAAACCAGCTGACCACATCGAGGCAGCAGACGACGGACGGTGCCCGAACCCTCCTCGGGAAAGTTATTTTTCATTTTCTTTCTTTAAAAGCTTTGTTCATCAGCCCATTTATTTGCAGGGGGGGGACGCGAGGACGCCACAGTCTCCGGTGCTCACCGTTGACAGGTTTTCTTGGGTGGCAGGTGTCCTCGTTTGTCTTTGAAATGATTGGAGATTAGCAGGATAATGAGGTCTTTGGGGAGACGCTGTTGCGTGTTTGAGGGACAAAATAAACACCCCTTTGATTTGCTTCTGCTAGAGACCAGACCAGCCAGCTTTAACAAGATGATGCTTGTGATTGTGAACAACAACAGATTTTTACAGACACTGAATGGTCAAGTGAATGGAGCATGTTCTCTTTCATCAGCATTGGGGTTGCATACAAATTACCTTCATTACGGGTCCAGTTCTGCAGTCTTATTTCCTTTTGACTACTTAAAATACTCCCCTCGCCAAGTTGCAATTGCTTGTGAAAAGGTACAAAAATAGCTTTCAGTCCTGCTGCTGCTGCCTCCTACCAGCTAGTTAACACTTCATTGCTTTCACCTGGTGTCCCAAGTGCAAGGAGCCGCTGACGGGAACATAAACCAGCAGGCAGACGGTTCGTCATCGAGGGGGGAAACGCACGCATTGCTTGGAGGAGGGTGGAGCCACCACCTCCCATTCACTCAGTATGTTTGTGGAGTAGCAGAAGCCAGTATTGATGTCTTTAATATCTACCTTACATAGTACGAGGCCATGTTTTAATGTCATGAATTACAGCTGAGCTTTGTCTGCTGCAAAAAAATCATGCTGTAAAAAAAAAGATACAACTTAGAAATAGAACTATAATGCAATTGTTTAATATTTTCCTAATTTTCAGCTACGGGGTATTAGGAGCGAATCGTGGTTTAACACGTTGCATTGGTGGTACTTCATGCTACACCGGCTACGTTAGTATCATGAATGCATCCGCAGGCCGGTTAAGCTTTCAGTAACTGTAGCAGTGAATAAAATCCCGTAGAGTCAATTATATGCTACCAAAGACCTAAAAAACTAATTGTGGACTGTGGTGGAAAAACCAGTAAAATCTTTCCATCATTTTTTCATCAGATTTGATTCCTCCTTGTGAACTTTAATTGGCTGCCTATTGGCAGTTTCCCAAAGTGAAGCACAGACTGTTACATTTCATGAGGCTAATTGATTTCTTGTATACTAACTATTAATGCGTAGTGGTGTGGGATTGAGGCGCGGCTCACGCAGCACACAACACTGTTTGTGCATAACTCAGTATTTCATAGAAGAGGAAGCCCCCCCCCCCCCCCCCCATGCAATGTGTTTTTATTCATAGTGAAGAACAGCAGCAGGGACAGAGTGATCCATGATCCGCTGGGAGTGAGAACCGCGTGCCACAGGTAATGCAAAGGAGCCTTTTTCATCTCATGATTATGAATAACTGCGTTTTGGATCTCGCGATTATCGCACATTATTTTCTAGCTGGAGATAAAAAAAAAAGAAAAGGAGCCTCTGGGGATGTCCGTGTTCCAGTGTGTGTGTGTGTGTGTGTGTGTGTGTGCGTGCTCGCTTCACACCGGCTTCTTCCAAAATGAGCCAGAACCTCACAAGATGAAAGCAAAACACATGCCGACATTTACGAGGAACCGGCTCGTGTTGACAAGCTTGTGAAAAAAAAAAAGAAGTTTTTGAGGATTGTTTTCGATGCACCTTTTCTTCTTTTGCCCGAGGCATCCGTCACGGGAACATCACACAAACAATGCTCTCACATCTACGTCAAGTGCTCCATCCTCCAGAATGCTTTTCAAAAAACATACAGAGAGAAGGGAGCTAAAAACAACCAGACGCGGTGGAGTAATTATTACTTTTATGGGAGATTTCCCGGTGGAGAACACTGCAGGATGATTTCCACCCTCACGTGTGTTGTGTGAGAATCCGGGTGTCCCGTCCTGAGATGTGGGGAATATGTACGTGTTGCCATGACATTTTGAAATATACACACAGAGCAGTGATGAATCTTTTTTTTTTTATCAGCTGCTGAAATAAAGCTCATATGTGGAGCCTGCGAGGCGTCAGTCCTGCAGCTCATAAGGCTCACCGCCAAGGAAGTTTACTCGGGGACGGAATAAACAAAGAAATGACACCGCGCCATACAGCACCTTCATCATAGCTCCCACTGGGTCGTATCGCCTCAGCGAGGACACTGTTTGCCACCAAAACATCTAGATGAAGCGCAGAAGAAACAGCTGATGATGATCGTCTGTGCACCTGCTTCAATGTCACCATTTTAACACAGAGTCTGCAGCAAAATGGGGAAAAAAAGAGATTTAAAGTTTGTGATCAACTCTTCAGGGAGGATATTTATAACACAGTATGAGAACGTCCCACCAGCATAACCCCCTTTCTTTGCTAATTGAAGTGCTATTTTAAGAGTTTGATATTGGGCACCAAGTAAACACAGTACATATTGAAATAATAAAGGCTTTAGGACACGCGATGGTTGCTCTTTATACCTCCTACGGGTTCTTGGGTTACATATTAGATTCGTATGATTACGATGCATTTCTTTTTGTTGGTAAAAACTGTGAAACGAGTATCACAACAGCAACAACCAGCCTTCTTTCACGACGCATTGTCACGGTTTGGGTTCATGTCTGGTTTTATTTTGTAGTTTCCCCCTGGATCACGTCCTGTCCTGTCTTCCCCTGTGATTGTCTGTCATGTCATGATTGTTTCCATCTGTGTCCAATCACCTGCACCTCCCTAGTGTATTCAAGCCATGTGTGCCTCTTGTCCCTGGTTGCGTCATTACTAAGTGTTGGTGGGCCGAGGCGCATGTCACGCCCACGATCTTGTCAGTTTTCTGACCACGTTTTTGGCTTTTTGGAAGTTTTTACTATTAAAGTCATTTTTTGTTTCCTGAAAGAACTCTGCCTCGGTCTGAGTCCTACCTTCCCTCTCCCCTCGCACGGACACCGCCCTGACACGCATTGGAGGGAAACGTCTGAGGTCCAAACTCTAGAACACATGGAACAACATTATTGTAAGACAAATATGTTTTCAGAGTCACCATTAAGCACATCACAGATGATATTCAAATTTGGTCTAAAACGTAAAATAATTTAAAAGACATAAGTCTTACACACACACACACACACACACAAAAAGCGTGTGGGGTTCGTGGTCACATGACTTGCTTTGGCAACAACGTTTTTTTTCTTGAAGCGAGCATTTAACACAAAGAAGCCCCGAAACATCCGGAGCTAAAAGCTTCCATGTAAAGTGGATCCGTGTTCCTCATCTGGATGTCTTTCAGTGGATGTGAAACCACACGATTGCTGGACTGATAAACATCATCACAGGTCTGATTACTTCGTTAGGAATCCGAGTCCTTTTCCTCTGCTGCTCACTCACAATCATTCACAGCTCCACTAGAAATGAATCTCTCGTGGAGCCGCGTCAGAAATATGCAGCGAGGCTTTTGCATTCCGCTCCATTCACAGACTAAATTGAGGCGGAATGAGTCTGAATTCGAGCAAAAACTCAAAGCCTTAAATGTGATTGGGCTTCGTCTCTGAAGTACTTCCAGTGAACCCGTTTGGGTCGTGCAGCTTTTGTCCGTTTCATTCAATATCTTCTCCTGGGAAAGGGCGGCTCACCACCCTGCTACACAATAAAGTACATGAAACGAGTATTGATACTGAAACATAAATTTAGATATGTGTATATCATAGGAATATGATTTTGTGCTTTCCTTTATCTAAATGTTCATCAACACATTTACTTGATGACTTGATCATATTTTAAGACAATAAAAAGACAATTCTTCATAGAGAAGTTGTAAAACTTGCCAGCAAATATTGTCTTTTTGCAGAGGAAACAGCAAGTGGATTCAAAGAAACACACGTGTGCATTGCATGTGGATGATGTCATCAAGTTAGGCTTAATGGGAACAAACAACTTTGCATTGGATGAAGATGAGGAGTCTGCCGGCTTGTTAAACTCTGGCCTTTTCAGGTGCAAGCAGAGGAAGCTCCAGGCTGAGGAACCATTACGATGCTCGACTGTCTTCTGAGGGGCTTCAGCTGTTATTCAAAACAAACGTCATGCACAAGGATGTTTCCGAGGGAGATGCTGCTCAACAGATGACGAAGGCCCCTCTTTGTTGCCGGTGATGAGTAGCCGCCATAAGGCAGCAGAGCACTTCTCATGACCTTTTGAATGAGCTGGTTAGGAATAATTCATTGGGCTTCAGGCTAAAAACCTCTTGAAATTTGCTTAAACCGCCTGAAATCATTTCGCTACCTGTTTAAAATGCTTTAGAATCTGTTAGAGAATAATTATGCAGGTAGCCGACTCCCACTGACCAAATAAAATACCCCCACTATGCGCCTGAATCAACTATAAAACGTTTTCTTTTAACCGTTACACAACCGATGGTGACTGATCGCAATATTGAGACGAGTGTACATGACACATGACATGTCAGTTTCTTAGGAATACCAAAAAGAATTGACTCATTCGTTACTGCCAATATTAATTAAGTGAGACCGGTAGCCTCCCATGCTTTGCCATCTGTGCTACACAAACAGCTTCCACATTTCACAGCTGGTGTTTAGTGGTAAGTATGTTTGGGTGAACGCATGAGAGACACAAACAAACCAAGAAAACACCAAACAAAGAGGAAACACTTCGGAGAAGCTTCATTTGGTGCAAAGCCTGATGAGTATTCTCTCTCTCTCTCATCCGTGTTTTGTGCACAATACGATCATTATTTTTACACTTCTAAAAACGCAATTCTGTAAACAACATATATATAAAAAAACTCTTTAATCCTAACATTTTGGGGCTACGACTGTAGTTTGAAACGAGGCGACTTGGTTGGAAGAAGCTGTTAGTTTTAAACCCTGCAGCAGTGTTGCTGTGAAAGTCAACAAGTCCTTGGATTTAAGACAAACCGTAGAAATGAGGCTGCTTGTTTGTGTGAATGACAGAACTCCAGCACGTTAATGCCAGACATCGATGTAAAACAGTGTTCTATAACTCCTTTACTGCCCGTGGTATCAAACCTGACCCGTTCAGTCCATCGTACCTCTTTGAAGCCATCAAAGCCCAGAATTATTATCATTTCTGCAAAAAAAAAGAGAAAAAAAAATCCAATAATGACTACGGAAAGAAATAACTTTGGTTGGGTTCAAACACAGTGGCATGGTGACGGCTGGAAGCGACTTCAGCAGCACTAATGTGCTCAAATACCCAGCGGCCCTCGTCGCAGCAAGATGAAAAATGCCAGCAGTGACTCTCAGCTCGGCACTTGAATAGAAGGAGGCCTTCGGTCACACTTTGTGACATGTAGCATCTTAATGGTGAGGTGTGGAGGTCGGCGCGTTGAGCCCCTCGTCTCTGCATGACGGACCCCCACCCACCACGGCCCAGAGCGCCACGAGGTGGAATTTCATTTCTTACGATCATTTTATTTTAGTTTAAAACACGTCGCAAGTTAGAAAGAATAACACGGGAAAACACTCGAGCGGATTCCAACAACACAAACCAAGTAAACAAAAAAACAAGGGGAGGCGATTCTTAAAAAAAGGGCTCACACTGCACATTTTAAAACGGCAACTTGTTCACACACAATCAACTCTCCGTTGATTAAGCCATTCAGCGCGCATGCATAGTATATCTGTCATTTGAGTGTTGTCAATGAAAAAAACAGCCTATTCTATAAACACTCTACAAGCCTTCCATCACTGTATGCTTTAATATCCAGAGGGTGACCAATCAATGTGTATTAGGAGGAGATCATTGGTGAATCACAACCCTGAGCTTCTTTTTGCAGCGCTTGCCCTTATTCATCCTTAGATCGGCAATTCGCCACGTGATGAATGTAATGAACTTGAAAGAACACCCTGTCGTGCCTGATGAAGTAATGCGTAGATGTGGTCCGAAGGGGAAGGTCACCTGTGTGTGTGCTGGATGACATTTGAACTCGACTTTGCCGAGCAATTGTGTCAGATTTGGAAAAAATGGCAGACAAAACACTGCATATATTATGCAGAAATAATAACCGACGTGTCCATTTATGTGAATCCAAACCCCCAAAATGCTCTCTTAACATCCGGGTTCGACAGTACTTGCAACCCTGCAGACCCCCTGTGCTCCTCGCATGCAGTGGGACATGCAACACACCAGGAAGGAGATTTCATGTCAGTTGTTAGATGGTTTCATGGCGTCGTTATTTATGTCCGAGGGCAGGGGTTTTCACACTCCATTATTTCCAACAGGCTGTTCAATTTCCACAGGCCGCGCGACCGCAGCGATCAGGTGGCCACATTGTAGTGTATTTATGTGTGATTGTGGAACACGGTGCCTCATTAGACCTTTAGTGCCCCGGCTCGCCGCAGTCCCCTCCAAACACAATAGCCCGTCTTATTATATCTCTCTCTCGCCCACCTGACCACTCCACGGAAAGCCCCGGCAGCCGTAGTCAAGCTGTTTGAGATCACGGGGGACGGGGGACCTTTTTGTACGGTGTAACATCTGCACACTGGCAGCCCGTGACACGGCCTGGCTCTGTGATCTCCTCCCAGAGCAGCTTTTTTCTGCCTCCCCTGAACTCTGTCTTTCCCTCTCACGTCGCTGCTTCGTTACGTTTCTTACTCGCAGCAATCATGGACGGGGCTATTTATACCCACTGCCACTGACCTTATTTGAAATTACTCAACGTTATTTGTTTTTGTCCCGCAATCCATCTCCAGATATTCCCTCTGGATCTGCAGGCTCTTTGTTTTGCCTCTTTGCTTTTCTCCCCTCCTCTGCAAAGAGCGTCGCTCCTCTCCTAAGTACTTCTTCCCTCCCTTTTTCTAACACAGATACACTCCCGTGTCTCCTCTATCACCCTGCCCCCCCCCCGAGCTGCACATTCTTTAGAAAGTGCTAACCTACAGTGAAGGAAATGCTGCCGTTTAATCCAGAGTGGGGAGATACTCATTCACTAGAGTGGGAAATGGCAGTGAAAGTCTTTTCCAATGAGACACCCACAAGTGATGGAAGATGTCAGGCTGCCATGCATGTCTGTGTCACCGATGCTACTGAAAGGCTTCTTCCTGCAAAGCTAAACAGGGTCCCTTTGACATACTCAATGTATAATATATATACAGAAATAATAAAAGTTCGGAGGATTCTAATGGTTTTAGGACAAGTCACTTTGATATAATGAAATCTGCCAAGGTCAGAGGAGGGTTTGATAAACGTGTCCTTAATTGGTGTGAACGCCACAGAAGGTAAATAACAGCAAAGAGAGCAGACACTCCATCACGCTTAGCCGAAGTTACCGAGGCTGCAATCACATTTGTTGTGACACCCCCCCCCACCCCCCCCCGCCCCCCCCCCGCCAAGGAAAGCCTGCATCCAGTCAGGATGACAGATCACCAGGATGCACCAACGTCCTGCGAATCCTGAGAGCGTTTTCAGCGTCACATCAACGCAACTTTTAAAGAAAGAGCAACCACAGCTGAGTTACTTGGATCGACGTTGAAGTCGGTTGCAGCAAACAGTTGAATTTGGCTCAACATTGACACACCTCATTGGATCCATCTCCAAATCTTCAGACGCACGCGGATGACAGCCTGAACACAGTTTTGGTACGATAACAGAGATGAAACAGACTGCAGTCTGGAGTTTGTTCTGATCGTGTAACATCTCTGCCATCAATCACATATTAAAGAGTCATAAACTGCATAACAGGAGAGCAGGTACGGAGGAAGAAAGAACGACGTCGGTCGGCTTTCAAAAGAGAATGTTTCCGATGCATGAAATATTTATTGTTTTATGTCAATCAACCAGTGTCTCTGTGTAAGCATCAACATATTCACTCAGTCAGTATATCACACTGCAAAGTGTCACTGAGGTTGAACAGTCACACAATTGGTGAAAGTGGGAGCCGCCGCGGTCATCAAGTAGATTTCATCCTGTTTACAGCCGCTGCCTTATCAACAAAACAATAGAATAGCAGAATAACGTAAACACTTCCTGGCTTCCTGCTTCCATCACGCGCTCCCGTGATTAATGAGCCGCTGTGTGTGCGGACGCTCATGTCAACCGCGCTGACGTCCGCCCCGACGCACGTCACCCCGTCCACGCTCAGTCCAAGCATCACAGTCCAGCAGGAACTCGTCTGCAGCAGATTGAAGGGGGTCATTGGGGGGGAGGGTGTTAGAATAACATGCCACTCCCACACGCAAGGACTCAAATTAATAAAACGAAGCATAAATAGTGTGAAAACAACGGCCTATCCATCTCACTTGCTTTGGTCTGGTAATGGCAGCCACTGTCGGATGGTAATAGCCTCTCTCTGCCACGCAGGGAGCAGCCGCACACTAATGAATGCTGCCACTCGCATGCACAAGCAGCTTCGGAGGGTCTATCAAAGCAAATTGCTTTGTCTGGAATGAGAGTGACCCCCCCACCAGTGAAGTGTTTCGTAAATAAACCATCATCCGTCGGAGGAATAATTACATTGTTAATGTCAGTGTGTGTCTAGACAGCAACCTCAGCCCACAGAAATGGACGAACTTAGAATACCAGAAGAAGGGGATCTACTGGAAATTGTTCAGGGTGTTTATGGCTGGATATCAAGGACAGGTATTTCAGAGATACAATGGCATTTTACCTTTTTTAATTTTCGTTTTAAGTTTTCATTGAAAGTTCCACATTCTCCTGAATAAAGAAGGCACTTCAGCTTGAGATGAGTTCGGCGGGCGGTATGTTCATGAGAGGCGTTTACAACGGTGGGATTTTTTTTTAGGCTTTTGAAACATTTTTTGCAGCCAGGTCAGCAAACACGTTGACACAAAATCACTTATTCTGTATTCCGCTGATGGCGGAGAAAGGAGGAGGAGGATGATGATGATGATGAAGAGGACAAGAAGCCAAGGAGGTTAAGGAAAATAATAGACGGACATGTCCATCAGATGTCAGCCTTCAACGCAGACACTGAGAGTTATTAATGTCATCCCTCCACTATTATCCGTGGGAGCACTTGCTGATGTACGCCCTGTTTCATACAAGTTAAGAGTTAACCGTGTTCATCCAGATGTTGGCCCAGATGCCCAGATCTCAACCCCCCCCCCTTTGGTGGATGAACCTGTCTGTGTGCGGAGGAAGAGGCGCGTGTTGATGGCCTGGTGTTTGCATGTGTTGGAGGCGCAGACGAATGCACGACTCCTCGCATTGTGGAGGAGTGTCGAAGCGAGCGAACGCAGCAGGACGAGACGAGGCCTTTTAATCAGCGAGCTATCACAAAGTCGCTGTGTGTAGTCGTGTCTCTTATCTGCTTTTAATGTGAAATATCTCTGACATGTTGCATTAGTAGTAATGCGTAGTAATCTTTTTTAATATGCAATGTTGAAAGAGTCTCTGTATTGCCCTACATCTGTTGTTCTATGTACTATTCCTTACTTTGTTGGCACTGTGATTGGATTGCTGCATCGATTCTCCACAGTTGTGATGTGTTTTTTCAAACTCTGTCTTTGTGTCTTTGTTGTGCGTGGAAGTAATTTTCCAAATGTCCTGTTTGCCTTTTACCTTTTCGAGCCAACGCACTGGGCATCGCCGTCTCTTTCACCCTTTTGAAGGAACAATTTGGCGGCATTTGAGATTTTGGCGGGCCTCATGCAAATTCTTGCAATCAAAGAAATATCCAGGAAACTTTTCGCTGGAGGTTACTCGTTGTCTCGGTACACTAACGCTGCTCGGGTGTCGTCCTCATTGCAGGTTTTGCTCTCATGATGTTGTATTTCGTCAATGGAACGCTGTCCATTCATCACACGTTCCATTGACTCAGCACTGAAATTAAGGTGACACTCTGGCACACAAGCCTCTCTGTCCATTGTGCTGATGGGGTCTCTGCAAACGCTTTGCCAAAACGAGAGCAAAACAACACATCGATAGAAAAGGCCGCACAAAAAAACGGCTCACAAAGCTGACAACAAAGATTGTGGGTCAGAATCCTGAATTGTAGCAGGGAAGGAAAAACGGCAAAGCATGCTGCACGCGGTCGGTGGGAAGTGAAGCGAAAGGAAGAGCGTGCACACACCGCCTTTGTGTTTCAACAAAGTGATGATACCCCGGCTGTGCTTCACCTGCATTCAATGCCTGTGCAGGGAGCCATATATGGTAATGTGACACATATGTGAGGAGTATGAACAATTGCTCAGCCAAGCCCTCCTCCCCCCGAAGGGAGGAGGGCAGCGGGAGTTGTGGTCCTAGGTTTTGGCAGCAAGGCTGCAGTGAGCATTCTAAAACAGTGGGTAATTAAATGCAAAAACGGGATTAGCGCAGTGCTTCTCTTTTCCTCGTTCTCTGTGTGATTCTGACAACACGATACGGGCCCGCTAAAGCCGGGGATAAAGCAGCTGCTGTGTAGCACTGCAGCATAGATTACATAAGATTAGGACACACACACACACACACACACACACACACACACACACAGTTTTACAAATAATTACCACCCACTACTCCTCAAGAATTTCTTTCTCTGCACCGTATCATATTTCATGTGTGCTATTCAGTAACTGTGGGTTCTGACAGGAGAACGTGGCAGGGGTGGTAGGACACTTTTATGCTGAGTCTGCACTATCACAGCTGGAGCCGAGCTGTGTTGCTACCCTGGACCCGCAGAAAAGCTCTCTCTCCTTTCCCGCCCTTCCTTCTATCCTTCCTTCTACCACATTGAGCGCTGCATTACCTGCACAAGCTGCAGATGAGGACACGTGTACTTATAAGATAGCATGAAAGTCCTTTTATCATGAACCTATTTCTTGCAGCACATAAGACTACCGGGGCTTCCGAGTTTCACAGAAAACATGCTGTGGATGCGTGATCGGACTTCTTGGTTGCTCCATATGAATGGAGAGGAAACGTAACGAAGCACTCAGAGCAGAACAGAGCACAAAAGCAGATCATGGAGGCATCCGAGAAGTTGCATTTCTTCCCTGTCGTGCAAAGTCATGTGCAGGGTAGAAGTTAGAAGTCTTCGAAGCCTGTGCTCAGTAATCAAAAGCCATGCTGGCTGTAACGGTCTTTGCCTGCTGGTAGATTGAATTTGAATGTGCAATAATGAGTGGGTTTGAAAGGCTTTCAGAGTGCTTAATCACCTTGGATAATTAAGACTACAGTACGTTAATGTACAGACATATTCCACTCGCTGCTGCAGACATAATAACTAATGGAAAATAGCAATAGTAGCTTTTCCTCTGGATGCATTCATAATGGTTAATTATACTGTATGAGCAGCATTTCTTAGCCCTTTGGACTTTTCCAAGTGTTATAAATTTTCAATCAGAGGGTATCATGGAATTTATTTCCCCCCCGTGTGCATGAATAACTGAGAGGGAGTTCCACTGCCGGTGTCCGGTACATTCTAGCTGCAAACAGCATGCAGAGGATAATTGCAGACTATAATTTTGGTTTCCATTTGCCATGGACCGTGAGCATACATCTTGCCTTGTCACTAATGGATTTGGCTGCAATTATATTCTTTTCATACTGCAAGTTTAGTCATTATTGTAGCTTATGTCGGCATACAACATCTAGAATTTAGCAAAAAGGATCAGCAGGTCAAAAGAAAGTGGAGATTGAGCTTCGTGTAAGAGATGTATTCCTCCATCCATCCCCCGTGGATCAAGAAACATTCAAAAATTCAGCTTCGTTCTTAAGTGGCTTTTCCCACTGATTTCAGAGAAATAGCATGCACCAATTTTCTCAGACTGCATTTCAGTAGAGTCATGTGAAGTTAGGCTCCTTTAATCCGAGACAAACTTTTGACTCTGCAATTAGAAATCAATTAGAGGTTGAATGTCTCCCAATAGTATCCTAACAATATCTAATCTAAATTAGATACTTTTGTATAACGGCAAAATGGCATCGTAAAAACCACTAACTGCAATTTTTCTTTTTTTTTTTTTTAATATCAAACTATTATTATTGTCTGCGATGGAACAACCCTCAATATAAACTTCAATACAGGACGCATTGGAGCCTTTTATTGTATTGATAATAATTTAGTGGGGTTTTTTGCATGAATGACCTGTGTCAGGAGCAATTGTTTGCTCACCTGTTTGAGACGTTTGTACCAAAAGAGTGAGAGGAACTAAATATAAGAATGTGC
Source organism: Gasterosteus aculeatus (assembly GCF_964276395.1). Taxonomy (NCBI): domain Eukaryota; kingdom Metazoa; phylum Chordata; class Actinopteri; order Perciformes; family Gasterosteidae; genus Gasterosteus; species Gasterosteus aculeatus. Next base: position 19,369,020 of record NC_135708.1, on the reverse strand, counting down.
GTTGCGTGTTCCTTCCTGGCAGGATCAATTAACCATTAAGTAATCAGGCACGGGCTGCGTGAATGAATGAGCAGTTATTCATGAATTATTTGCAGGTCATTGGGGGGGGAAACCCTCTTTATCGGGCTCTCTGGTGACATAACAGACGTGTCCCTCTTCGGAAGGCCTCTCGGGCAGCACGGCGTCCTCAGCAGTGACTGATCGGCTCACTTTGTTGAAAATGCCGCACATCAACTTCCCTCGAGACGAACAAAGGTCGATCTTATCTCCTCTTGCTCTGCCGACACGTTGACGCGTGTTGTGAAAGGAATCCACAGCCTCCCTCAGGATGACCGGTAATACCCTTCAGTGACCTTTTAACCCTTCACATTCGCCATCACCCTCGCCATCGACTATATACGACCGGCAACGACGATGCATTCCTGGGAAGCCTGCGACATCATCGGCAGCAGCACGTCGTGTTCAGTGCTAATCGGCATTAAGCGTGACAACATGCAGAAATAACAAATCAGTCAACATGGTATGACTAATTTAAGAGATGTAGGCTTGTTGTCGTCGTCCTTCATCCTGTTTGAGGAGGAGTGTTCCTCCGCCTGTGCTCACGCGTTCGCTCCCTCTCACACAGACGAGCTCAAATTTAAAATCCCGTGAAGGCGATTCAGAACACTGGAGGCAAACAATTACCGAGCGACTGCGGCTTCTCTGTAGGAACTGGAAAAGATCTGACCAAGAAACTTTGACCCCCCCCCCCCCACCACCTTCCGTGATTCAAGGTCAATCTAAGACAGGCTGAGTGGTACTTTCTGGGAGGGCAGTACCACAGTGCTCCTTCCAATAAAAAGCCTGAATTAAAAACCCATTCAGGTGGCCACAATAGCATCCTCCCATGTTATCAGCTGTCGGATGTGATGAGTGACCCTGTGGTCGTCACCCCGGCAACGGACACCATCGATCCTGCTATCTCGCTGTGTGTGGAGGGGCGGGTGGGTGCTGCTGGTGTGTTTATAGCCATTCCATCGCTTAGGTGAGCTTCAATGAGCTACGAGGACAGTAAAGCTGGGATATGTACACACACACACACACACACATAAAAGCGATGGTACTAGGTGAGTCACCAGAGAGAAGAAAGCCTTTGTAAGCAGTGAGTAATGAAGCTGTGGCAGGGATCAAGTCGAGGGGCAGAGAGGCTAACTGTAAGTCTCTGCAATCCATGAAATCACAGGCCCGTTATCAGGAAGGGAAGTGGAAAGACTCCCATTTAAAGCTCTTTATCTGTTCATTAATTATTAACCGGAGAGGTAAAAGGCCCGTCGACCCCTTCCACAGCAGCACATTAACCAACTGACCCTTATTCTCATTTTGTGTCTCTATCTTTTGCAGCTTTCTTTCTTTTTTATATTTCATTGGTTTATTTAAAATGCATCGTCTCTTTTTTTCCTTTGTGGTCATTTTATGTCTTTATTTAGTAGTTTTCTGTCTTTTTGTGATAATTTTCTGTCGCCCTTGCAGTTGTTTGAATGAGAATAAAGATTAAAACTGGCCACTAAACAACAACTCTCACTAATCAGTCATTGAATAAAACAGAAGCAGAAAAATAAAACCCTTCATGACTTTGAAATATTTGATATTTGCAACGTGATTATCATAAAAAATGAAACGCACGTTTCAAAACATCAAAACACTTTGCTTTTAATCCCAACTTGTCTCTGAGAGCGTTTCCTGTTAGAAACACGCACACATCAATGATTCACATTTAAAGGTGAGTACAGAAACATTACGCAGATTAAAAAACGTCTCTTAGTTTCCAACAGCTTGGATCCCTCTACGAAGTGAGGCTCAGCCATAATTCCCAGATGTTAAGCGTCCGACTTCAGTCACACAGGAGCTTCATCACAATCCTCGCGTCGGTCTGCTTTGTGTTCACACGGTAAATTCACCAGGCTTTGCTTGGAAGCAGCAATCACGACGAACCAAAAGAGCATTTGCGTTAGTTTGTCCACCCAACAGCCTCGCGACAAAGCGAGGCGGCTTCAAACTCACCAGCTGCAGATCACTGCAACGGAATACACTTGCCGATTAGTGACACTCTGTAGTAGAATCAGACCTGGTCCTATAGCTAAATGAGGGACTGCTCTTTGCTAAGCGCGCTGATACGAGACCAGGAGGCCGTCGGCGCGGCCGCGTTGAACCCGCAGACGGATGCAAACCGAGGAAACTAATCGAAAGAGAAACCAAGTGTTTCATTCAGGTTGATTGTAACATTTCCCATTCAAGGACGGAATCAGCAAAGTGGTGAAAGCAGCGTGTAGCAGGGTGCTGAATGCTTTCCACGAGGCACATTTGAGCTCTTTAGAAAAAGGGTCATTTCTGTTGGTTCAGATGCCTGCCGTCATAATTTACCAATTAAGCACGTCTGAATAATTGATGTGCTGTGTTTCCTTAGCTTTGGTTAATTATTTCACATGAATCAACACGCGTTGGGCTTTCATAACCCGTTAGAGAGGCAGTCAGCTGGCCAAACGGAGACGTTTCGATGTGAAAGTTTATCCATTGGAGGGATCCAACCCCCATCATGGCACGTTCCAACGGCTTTAGAAGGAAACAGAACCGTACAGCGAGCTGATGTTAGCTGGGCCACCGAACAATAACCAGATGTTGTGATGGAATTGTACCACCAGATGAAACCGACATCCCGCCGCTTCACGCTTCACAACATTTTGATGGAAATTGTCGAGTGAGGAGAAAAGTACCTCCCAGTATTTACATGCAGATACAGTGTTTCAATGACCTTTGAGTACAGCATTTACTTATAAACGCAGTCTTTACCCCACGATGTAATGATTCGCGTAATGGGAACGTGCATTTTGTGCACGTAAGGAAGGAAAACGCCTTCAACGTCTTCAGGTTACCCGCCGCCGAACTGCACTGCGGCATCTACCCCGACCTTTTCTCCGTGTGTCACACGTGGTGTCTGTCTGACGGGACACCTTGTGTGCAAAACCGTCCGTCCCGATATCACTCAATGTGCATTTCTCAAAAAATGCGTCGGATTATCCTCCCTGATTTGTTCCTGCAATTATGACTGCAGTCGTGTTTAGAACCTCGCTTCTGTTAATCCTATTCATGCATAACATGTTCTCCCCACGAACTGAATATGGAGTACCTCCAAACACACGACGAGCAGCCACACAGACGCCATCACAACTCAACAACATGTGCTCCGTTTGCCCCCCCCCCCCCCCCCTCCCCCCCGGACGGAGGCGAAAAAGAGGTCCAGCCATGAGATGATACAAATCCTTGGCTATTATCATTTCTGAAAAGGGAAGCCAGTTAGAAAAAGCTCCAACTCTTTGCCTTCTGCTTCAGTGCGTTTGACGGAGAAGCGGAGACACTTTGGCAGATGGACAAGATAAGGGGGGTATTCACAGCGGGCACACACACTCACTTCATGTTGAACTTGTGTGAGAGCTTATCTCTGCCAACGCGTGTTGTAATGTTCGGAAACAGGCTGAGCAGAGTCGGCGCGCACATAGGAGACATCCTCACCCCCTCGTCCCAACTCCTAACACGCTGCAGCCTGGATAATTCCTTAGCTAAAAAAAGCTAAACTTGTTTGTGCATGTTAGTGGGTCAGTGAGTGTAATGGCCTGTTATCTGCTACAGACGCTGTGTCGAACACCAGCAGGTCTGCAGGAGTTCATTGTGTGTGTCGTCAGTATTATTGCCGTGTGTGTTGAGGCGTCATCCCTTGTGCTCAACACATTAACTGTGTGGGTACAAGTGCTCACATCTGCAGCGCAACCTCCTGTTAAACCTTCTAATTAAAAAAATGCACGCACAATTAGAGCTCAAAATGTACAATCCAATAAAGTCAGAGGGCAAAGGACACATATTAACCGCATTAGAGTGATTATGATAATGAGAACAGGCTTTTTAACACAAATGCATTGGTAGTGCATTGGAATGAGCGGTGACGTTGTCACACGGGCGGCAGGCGGCTTGCTATCATGCTCGGTGTGGGTTTCCAAATCAGAGGGAAAACAACACAGTCAAATCTGTGACGATGTGAAGGAACAGGCCGTACAAAAACATTGGTCAAAACCCTCCCAGGAGATTGTTTGTTGAAGTGACCCGGGAAATTCATTGTTTCCTGCTTCCAGAGGTAACCAAACACAAGGTTTCCAATTGGGTGAACACAAGCTATTCATCTCGAATAGATTTAGTGCGGGGGAATTGGCAGAAGCTATGTGATCTCCCTAAAATTGCTTTAGTTTTGAAGGTGCATTTCCCGCTGGCTTTCGGGCTGCTGCCAATGCCCGAGTTGTGTGTGTGTTGTTCGATTTGTCCGCCATCAAAGTGGGAGATTTTTCCTGAAATGAAAAATGCCAGCGCTGATTTAAAATAAAAGGGCCAGCGCACTGAAATGGAGGAGACATGCATCCGTTTACTTTGGTTAGCTGCTATTTGTTTTTCATTTAATTGAATGTTGAAGTAGCGACTCAGCAGCATGAAATCACAAAGCGATGATCTTGAGAATGAAGGGACGTAATGGAAAGTGTCACTGGCTCTCTATAATAATCCAAACCGTGCACTTTGGACCATCGTGACAATTTTTCTTACCAATATCTATGGTTTCATATTTGCTATGAGCCTTCGTTCTCTCTATACTCTCCAAGTCAACATTTTTTCAAAGATAGCTTTTTTTTAGTCCAATTCTTGGTTTTAACTCCCAATCTCCAGTTAAAGGTAAATTTCAAATTCCCTCCAAGTGGTGTTCTATCATACTAATAGCAAAGATCCCAGAGTACAGAGTAGAGACCTGTTGGGCGTAATTCCAGGGGACACTGAAGAAAGGCCTCAAATGTAATACAATTAGGCTGCGCTGTCAAATGTAAACTATATTATGTAAAATGTGCGAGATCTGGTGTTTTTCCGGCAGACTGAGTCGGGCTCTGGCCTCACAGGTACACGGTGCTGCTCACAGGATAGTGACTACTCCAAATGTATTATACAGTGGAGTGCTATAATCACATGGCCTCTCAGCGCCATGAGTGCATTCAATACCTTTTTAGACTAATAATTAGTAGCGAATGAAACTTCCACTAATCAGACTCCTAACCGAAAAATAATACGCACGATTATCATGCAGCACAGATGGCTGTGCTGTAAAATAGGGTTAATTAAAGAGACGAGAATGAAAGAAAAGCCTTTGTTCACCGTCCAAAAAATCCTTTACTCCGACGCTATGAGAGTCGAATACCGCTATCGACGTGTGACCAAACCAGTCAGGAGAAGCAACAACAGCTTATTGAGGACACGCTTTGCTCGGCCCGTCATTGGGGGGTTTGGTTGTGAACAGAACTCCTCATAACTCAACTCATGAGTTTAACGTCAAATTCTGCACGTGTTTTCTCTTTTTAAAAAAATGTATTTGAATCTCCTTTTGTGTTTCCCAACTCGACACACACTCCTCTCCGCGCTTTCTCCCATCCACTGCCTTGATTGTGATGCTGTAAACAACATCATGTAAACAACTTGTGTAAACAGAGCCCCTTGGAAATGTCGGCTATGGAACTTATTGTTTAGTATAATAACATTTTGATCACATTGGAACGTGAAGGCAGACCCCTGAATCGTCTTTTACCTGTGACAGTCACATTTCCTTGTTTTGAGATGGATGACGTTGTGTAACTGTGGAACACAAAAATACAATAATAGATAACCACATTCACATCTTTTTTGTTTTTGGTTATCTTCAGTAAATGTCTTCTTTAAAGTCCTACTTCCACCTGAAATGCACAGCGTGTGGGTGGTGTCTCTTTTGTCAGTTGATTCTTTGACTATGTCGATATAAAATACACAGATGAAGTTTGCCTCATTTGAGCATTCTTGCTTCGTTTTCTTTTTTAAACGTTAAGCGACGCATGAATTCAGAACTGTCGTTCAGAGAGAAAAAGCCCAGCTCAAGTCCCCAAAATGCTAAACCTGTTTGTTTTGAATTTGCAATTTATAACTGAGCTCTTTTTTTGTGAGGAATAAATCAAGCTGAAGCTGTGAGATGGATAATCTGTCTCAGGCAGAGAGGACGGCTGCTGTGGTGCGTTTGAGGACGCTCGTTTCTCTGAATGCTTTTCTTCGTGTCCGAGAACAGACACAAATGTTGTTGAAACGGTTTGGAAGATTTGAACCTCGTTCCGGATGATCGACTAAAACCAGGGTTGGACAATAATTACAAACCAATGACATGGACGTCAAGTCTGTTGCACCAAATGATAAAATAATAGTTCTCTTGTTGACTTGACCAACGGTAAGAAAAGCCGCTGTTTGCACGTTCACACTGTTCAGGGTAGTTTCAGGGTAAGTAATCACAATGACGTGTCACCGGTCACGTACTGCTGTTGGCCAATGACCATTTGTGTTAATTCAGATGATTGAAGGCCACTCTGTTTGACACTGTCTTAACTCGACTCACACGTTGCATTTATTAAATGACCACGGTCCACATCCTCTGGAATAGACGTGAGGCTTAACGTCAGGTCATGCGGGCAGGCGGCCTCGCGGAGTCACATTTCCACCGGAGAAACGTGTCACTCAGCGTCCTGCGAGGCCTCCAACCACACACCGACGTCGAGGTCCGACCAACAACAGCTCCGGCTTTTTCCGAATAGGGAAACATGCTGCCTGGGGCCTGAGACCTTGTTATTTTGAGAGAACTAAATCAACCTTTGCTGGTGTGAGTGTGCAAGACGGCTTTCAGAGCCACAAATGGGATATTTCTTTCTTTTTATATTGCGGAGAAGAGAAGCAGATGATTTTCTGTCTTTCAGCTTCATGCCTCTGAAGGAAAACATTCACACCAAACGTGAAACTATATAAATATAATATCTTAAATGACTGGTCTTTGTGATGGGAAATCCTTTAAAGTGATCACATTTCACCCCCTCCCACCTTCACTGGAGGTGGGGTTTCGTGTCTTCCTTTCAGCCGCCCGGTTGGAGAGCTGACAGTTTGAAATCGTCATCTCAGGAAAAGATAATGGGAAACCCACGGGAGTCCTGCCAAGGCCCGGAGACAATGCAGTCCACCTTTTAGCGAGAACGCACAGATGCTGTTCTCTTTCATCGTTCAGCCGAGCTCTGAGGCCATCGAGGGGAGACGAACGCAGACGCTCAAACACTTTTCCAATTCACCGTGACACAAAATCTCGCCGGCAATTGCGCAAAAGACAGGAGAGTTTCTTTTTTTTAATTTAATGACAAATCAAAGTTGACAAAGACATGCTGATATTTTAAAGTACACCCTGAAGAACTACAGCATCTAACACCTCATCGCATGTTCCCGATTCATTTTATGTTTCCATAATTTCCCTCGAATGCCATTTTGCAGCAGCAATAAGTCTTCTGCCGTTTCCTCCTCCATCAGCTCTGCGTGTTGGAATCAGTGTTGAAGAGCAGAAGGCTGTTTGGAAGTAGTACTATCTACTGCAATAAAAGAGCGTGAATTCATTGGCTAATCACATATTGGCAATATTTCACTGTGCACAGGATAAGTTGGATTTAATTACAGATATTTATCAAATATTACAAATATTTCACAAGTATTAGTTAAAATGACTGCAGTAACCTTTCCAAGGCTTTATATAATCAAAGTGTTGGCCAAACCCTTAAGTGGAAGCCAATGCTCAGTACGTGGAGGAAATCCAAACAGAACCTCAACACGGGGGGTGAAGTAGTCCACCAACAGCCCCAATGACAGCAACGCGTCGAACGAGCCTTTTTCAAAGTAATACGGAGCACATTGATGGGTGATTAATTCCCTGGTGGGTGTGGGAGAAGGAGTGGATCTGTTTAAGCTTAGCTGATTGAATGATGCGGGCTAAAGGAACGTTCTGTCTGCTTGTTGCAAATTAAGGCGCCAGGGGGATAATGGAGTCGTTTCCTGATTGAACCCTCGCTAAGCCCCCTCTGTCGGTGTAAGGGCATTCCGGGGGCGGATTTTCCTTTTAACTTTAGCACTAAGACGGCGTTCTTATCCGGGGTGAATTACAATTAGAAAGAGGAGATTTGTCCTCCTGTAGTGCTGTGCCGATGATTGACTGGTAATGAGGCTTCTAGGCCGCTGACGAGAAGGTCTCTCCGAGCGCCGCGAGGGCGAGGAGGCCTCCGCAGATGAGCCACCTGATCCAACTTTTCATGTCATGCACACCCTCCACGCTCACAAACCCGCCTGAGCCCCCCCTCGGCACCACCTCCGCCTTGTCTTCGCACCGCGACCAGCCGGATAATTCCACATTCATGACTTATTCATGGCATAAATAAACACGGCTCCAAGCAGCCGCTCCGGCACCGCGTGCACCGACTCCCTCCGCGGCCTTTCGCCGCTCGTTTAATCGCTAAATCCGAGCTCCGAGTGTCACTTGGTCAAGTTCGGGACTCAAATCTACAATTAGCCTCTGACTGCGTGCGTGCGGCGGCTGTCGTTGCTCTCGCATGCAAAGGACTCCGCGGAGCCCCCCCAGCGAGGTCGGGTAGGGGGGGGGGGGACGTTCCAACACTTGTAACAGGTGGGAGCCGAATATCAACCGGAGCTCTGCAGCCGTCTCCATAGCACGAGCAAAGAGACGTAATTGTTTGCTCAGCGCTCCACAGTGGGGGGGCTTATCCTTATTGTGTGCAGCAGAGACAGAGAGGGCTGTTTGCTCCAGCTCCCCAGAGGATGTACCAGCAGGATGGATGCTCCTGTTTTCCAGGCTAACAGCGACACTTTGTCCACCTGCATTGACGAGCCTGCGGGTCTCTCTCTCTCTTCTCTCTTTGAATAAAACTAAATGACAGCCCAGCAGACATTTCCAACTTATAGGAGCCGTGTTTGGCATTTTAATCTGTGATTTTAGATTTAATATGTGGTTAGTTTGAATATTAAAAAGTTAAATGGGAGAAGTTTTTTATGTTCTTTGTTCTGAGAGGAATGTGTGTTTGCCGGTTTCCGTTGTCATAAAAGCCATTAAAATAGCAGCTCTCAGTGCAGTCTGGATTTGGACAGATACCTGGTGTTATTTGGACACTGTACATGATCATGATCATCTCACATTGCTCGGTTATCAACGATACACTTTCTCCAACATCTCCAGCCGTAACCTGTTACAAGTGAGAGACACACCGACGGACCTGAAACAGAAGTTCCCTGTTCATGACGTAGACATGTAGCTGCTATCTAAGATGCTATCTAAGATCATACGGCATGTACTGCGTATTAGCGAGTCAGATTAATTGATGAGCAGGGAAGAGTGACACCACAGATATTTTCATCAAATATTTCATCAGGCCCCAAAGATTGTTGGCACTATCAAGATCAGAATTGAATGATTAAAAAAAACCTGATGGCTCGACTTTGACATTTACCGAATGATTTCTCCCATTTCCAGTGCGGAGAAAACACAATTTGACCTTTTAAAATACAGAATTGAACCTTTTGCAAAAGGATAAAATCAGTCGTGTGTTGAGCAAAAGAATGTAAAGTGACAGCTTGTTAGAAAGAGGAACGTCATTAGTTCCTCGCGTTACCCCGGACTCATTTGTCCACGGCCTGATGGTCCCGCTGTCAGAGAGGCAATACCTCCCAGCAGATGACACCACATTATGGCAGCACATGGGGGGAATTAATTAACATGATCTTATTGTCATCTCCAAAGTAGGAAAAGAGAAGAACGTTACTGCCGCCTCAGATCGCTAACTCACTGATAGAGTACCCTTTAAATGCCTCGGAATCCCTCCATCTCTGCTGCCATTTCACAAATGGTGCCGTTTGTCCGCCGCGCCGCGCATGACGGCTTCAGCGCCAGGTTTGGTCCGCCAGGGCCGTCGGAGAGTCAATTGTGACATTTTAACAACGTCCCCTCGCGGCCTGCGTCACCGTGGGGTTCATCTACCGCGCAGATGTTTTCAGAGGACAGGCAATCCGAGCGCGCGGCTAAAAAATTTTTTTTAAAAATGGCAGGGTTAAAAAAGATGATTACCATCAGGCGGCGGCGCGGCAGCGGCACGAGGGCGGGATCCATAATCCTCCGGGATTCTATTCGCTGTTGGAAAGCCGACAGCTTGCATCTTTCAGTGCTCATAACAGAATGGGGGCAACGGCGCTTTCAACAGTTCCCCCCGGATGGAACCCTGCTGTGGCAACAAGCTGCCGTCTGTCTGCGTCTCACGTCTCTCCCAGTTGAATGTCGCAGACTCACTACCAGCTGAAGGAAACGGCGACCTGGACCAGTCGAGAGGGGATTCATGAATTCATCGCTATACACTTACACACACCCCCATTCAGAGCTGGCATAATCTTGTCTAACTGGGACATGTCCCATTGTCTGCCATCCAGAAGGGTAAAAATGGGCTGTGAACAATTTTGATGGCGAGTGACGGTCAAGTGTGATTGCTGACAATTTGGGGTTTAATGTCAGTCAGACACCAACATAAAAGCGATGACAGCAACCAGATGTTTCGCACACGTACGTTGAAGTGGTCGGTTTAAAGAGAAACGAGCACAGCAGACTGTTGTCCCATAGTTTTCTCTCATGATTTCTGTCCGTGAAGGTGGACGGCACTAGTTCACAAACCTCAGCGAGCACTTTCAAGCCAAACGATCATCATCTCTTCATGTGCTGCTGCAGTTAAATCGGACAGTTTACTCAAAACGGTCAAAACATGAAGTAAGGACACGCTGGAACGTAATAATCGCCCTGCTGTTTAACCGATACCAACAATCATTTTTGTATTTATCTTATTTCTCAGGTTTGATGCAAACACCTGCTCTCTCTGTTAAGCCTGCACATTCGGCCCTGAGCAATATGTGACAACTTTATTTAAAACCTGCCCTGTACAAATGCTTCCGAGTGGAATCCTCCACATAGTTTTTTTGCTAGACTTGAATACACGACATCCTGACAGCACAGGCAGCGAGGTATCCCGTCTACGGTTATCTCAGGCTTCAGCACCGCCGCTCGCCGCCGCTCAACGTCACAGGCTGCGGCTAACAAGCAGGACGAGCCGGCCGTCCTTATTAGCCTCAGCTCGGGTATCGCTCGTGGTTTTCAGATTTTCAGACTCTCCTCCAAACTCCGCGGACCACGCAGAGATCAACCAACGGGTTATTCTAATGGAAGACCGGAGAAACCGGCTTCTGAGAGAAAAGAAATGTTCATCTTAACAAGCCATCGAGATTTCTGTGGATAAAAAGACCGAAAGGCTCTTGAGGAATCTGTTTGAAGGCTTTTAATCCATTCAATTTAACATTATTACAAGTTCAAGGAAAAGGGTGTTTGACCTGGTCTTAATTGGATTTACTTTATTGTTAAATGTATCTCCTATAATAGTTTGAGTGTGAAACCTTACAAAAAAGATTAAATACATTTTAGCTGCAAACAAGCTGAGAGCCTACATGAGTCGGAAGCGATTTTCCGGCGGAGGAGGAAAGCCTACTCCACTTCCAGTCGATGGAAATCCTCTCGCTTATCCTGGTAAAGAACTTGTTGACATTGCATGCTTGGACAAATGCTTCAGCTCAGCGGATATTTGTCCACACCAAAGGACTGCGCAACTGAAGATCCAGGAGTTGGCAGCGGGGACGTTTGGAGACTTTAGCTGCAGGCTTATTTGACATAAGCTTTAATCGCAAAGGTCCAATTAGGAACTACCTGGGATCAGGAGGTGACTTCTAATGAATGTACTGGATTAAAACCTCCAGCAAACGAAACAAATCCACTGTGCGTGCAATTCCAGCCGATTGGCAAAGACAAATGTTTCCTGGACACACCTCTTGTGGACACCTCATTTGCACCTTTCTGCAGTCTTTGTAAATGGAGGCACTTAAGGAATTGCATTGGATTACTTTATCGCCTCATGTTTCACAAAACACAGAGGCTGGGGAGTAACTCATTCATCAAATGAGATATCTACATAATGCCAGTCTTGTGCCTAATAGTGATGAAGTTGCTGTGGGGGGAAGCCTGCTTTCACATACAACCTTTGTAACACCTCAGCAAAACAATCACATCGGTGACATTGGCAACCTGATTTCATCTGGGAAGTAAAAAAGATGAAAGCTTTTAATGGGGGGGAGGAGGGAGAAGACCATCTGAGCTCAATCTCTCCTTTGACATGAAGTGTTGAGCACCTCCAGAGGTAAAAAATATGACAGAGCATCATGTTGTATGTCAAGCCAATTAAAAAAGGGACGACGGAGAATCGGCTGATTCAGACACGCCAGCCTTCACAAGCCTCTTCACAGTCCTGATTCAACGTATTCTATATTCCACTAATACGGTCTGAATGATAACACAAAGAACCCTCCTCGCCTGTGTCAGGGTAGACTGAATAGCTGTCTGCAGTGACCACCGCGCCTGCGATCTGTCGTCATTTCAAAGGTCTGAGTGCAATTTAATGATTTGGCAAACATCTTGCATGTCATATTGAAGTTATATTTTGCTCACACAAGAGGAATCACTCCCATATGCACATTACATTTAAATGTATACATTTTATAACGTTGTTAATTTCAGTCATTTTGTTTTGCCATCATAGTAAATTGAATAATTTAGAAGGCGAAGCAATTGCACTGCATCCTCCCTAATACCTTTTCAGCCTTGGTTATTTAAAATGTGACAAGTATTGGGCCTAATTGTCATTGTCCCTTCTGTTATGATTACCAAGGTGATCTGCAGGCTTTGGCTTCTTTTATATTTCACCTGTTTCACTGATGAATCAGCTTGACATCCCGGATGTGTCCTTCAAATGCGTTTTGTAGACGCCTCTTTCTGCTCCTCTCTCAGACCGCAATTATTTCCACGGGGCATCATTGCTAACATTCACCAGCCAGTTGCCAATCAGAGGCGGAGTAGCGGCGGGTCTTGCTGCAAGGCATGCTGGGAAGGTTGCACGACGGATGGTGCAGCTGGAAAGGATCAGGCGCGTGCAGGTAGCGCTGTTACTGGCCGTGTGGGGGTTCTCTGGCAGCTCTGACAGCTTGACAGACTAGCAGCAGGGGGCGGCACTTAGTAAAGGGTTGGATTTTTTTAATATCTGGCAACTTGATTGCTTTAATGTGCAATTTCTTGCTGTCGTTATGCTCGCCAGGATTTCCCAGCATGACTGTCTGAGAGCTCGCCAGCGAGAGCTAATGTCGGGCAGCAGCGCTGTTCCACACTTCTTCACACGTTGCCAGCAACCTGCAGGGCAATCTACTGAGTACTGTGAGGTGAGTAGCTATAATAACACATTTAGCATTCATTCGGGGAGAGCTTATCTCATTATGAGCACAACTGTAGCTGTTGCATTGTTCGAACGGTAAACAGACGGACTTTCATCGCTGGGATCATTTTTCATCATTGTTGGACCTACAGGGCTCTTCCACCCACACATCTGGGCGGGTCATTGATTACAGGTAAGCATTCATTACAAGCATGTCATCGTGCTGCAGGTCCCTGAAGGCAGATGTTTATCACTCTGTATGTCAACGGGTCTCAGGGTTAGATACCTCTAAGGCACATATCTCCAAAACAAAAACACTCCAACAACAAACCAACACAATCAAGTTAAATAGGCGGCATAACCAAAGACACTGAGACAAACACGCCACCATGTGACGCAAGCTCTGGGCAGATGCCGATGGAGACTGATTCACGGAAAGAAAGACAGGTAAAGATGGGACAAAGACACAATACCTATTACATATAAATATTTACAGCAGCCCACGAAAGGCCGGATAAGCACTAAGGAACCACATGCTTTGTGAGGCTAAATGATAAGCACCAATCGCCACTATCTTACTAATTCCCACCTTAGAAATGTGTGTTTTTGAATGTCAAATAATGTTATGGATCTCCACTTTGAAGCTGTTTTATGGTTTGCGTGTGTTCTTAGAATAATTTACCTTTTTATCACACTGTGTGTTTTCAATGCACGTTTTCTGTGTTGAAAATAACATTTTCAATGGAATCTGAATCTTCAAACGTGGGTTGAGACCATTAGTATGCATTGGCATTAGCAGCTGCATTAGCATGCATTTCATCGCGCCATGCTGTCATACAAACTCATTTCTAATTGAAAAGGAAGAAACGGTTTATTTCTCTCTTTGCTGGTGGAAAATCAACGAGCAGCTTTTATGTCTCTGTAATTGTGTCTTGTTTGGAAGGGCAAAGCGTTTACCCTGAATGAATTTAGTTTGGATTTTATTTGCTCTTTGGTACGCCAACGTGTCCATGGACCAACTCCCAGATTGTGATGAATATTTCAGGAAGGAATTCCTGTGCTGCTGTGTCTCTGAGCTCGACAGTGAATACAAAATCAACAAAGTGTGAAATTCTGCTACCTGCTCAACTTAGGAAATGAGCGCTGTCCATCTGCTCTGTGAGTTATTTTTCGTTCCCTTTGGTATTTCAAGTGCAATATGTGACCCAAGATGAAGCTTTTTGCACACACGCCTGCTCCTTTGTCTACGGAGTCACTACCTGCACGGACATACAAACAATACAGGGAACGGCAGGTAGATCTTTATCCATTGAGAAAAAGTTGCGTTGTGTAAATGCAGTATAGCGTCAGTGGCTAGCGTAGCATGGAAGTGCTAACACTACTGAATGATGTGCTCATATACGCTAAGCTAATGTTTGATCCGAATGTTTTTATGAAGGTCGTTCCCGTTCCAAACTCCCCGTGTAGCAAATATCACTGTTACTAGTCTACGTAGCAGATCTGGATGATTAATGAAGAATGCTAAGCTATCAGCTTTGTTAGTTGGGCGGGAGTTTCCAGTGTAGACTCCATTTAAAAAGCCTATCGTCTCCTTTTTAAACGTGCTCCTCCAACATTCTACATTTCGAAGCAATGCACTTTACTGCCTTTACCAAAAACCCAATTTCCCACTGAAAAGCACATTTTTTCCCCTTTAGGTACATCCTGCCCTGGTCCAAGGGCTTAAATTATATAAGTGTGATACATGCTCCATTTCAGCTCTTTTAGCAGAGAAAGAGGCCAGATAACTGTTGAGAGCGAAGCTCCATTCTATCTGCTGGGGTCACATTGCTTCATTAATTGCCTACGAATTATCTCTCTACATAAGTGAAACAGCCGGGGGCCATTACGATTTGGTCGGAAATAATACCCGAAAGCGCTCCGCCCTGCTGCGTCAGAGTTGTCTGCATATCAGCTACGTAGTGTAGTTTATTTTTCTCCCCAAACAAAACAAACAGAAAAATGTCCCCCCCTCTTATCGGCGAACACAACAAGGCAGGTGACTCATTAACGTCGCCGGCCCGCCGCCGCATTAAGAGCTTTGCAGGTTAAAAAATGCGACGTAATCAAATGATTCAAACGACCCTCACTCGGCTTCGACCTTCATAGCACCAGTCCGGGGGACAATTACCCCGAGCGCGTGGCGCCCGAAACCATTTCCTATCAGAGAGGCAAAAGGGAGAGCAAGAGGGGAGGGGGAAACGCTAAGGGAGCGAATACAAAACGTCTAAAACGGGGAGTTAATTAAATTGTTCTTTCAAAGATGTATTTTTTCCGCTCCGCTCTCAGATAAAGCCGGGCCCCCACGCTGGGAAAAGGGAATGTGATACGTTCTTGTTGTATTGGCCCCACAGCAGGCCCGCTGTGACCCTGCAAACTGGGAAGACGAATGCATCATCCACGCAGTCCCCCCCCCCCCCCCCCCCCCGTCCCCTTTGCCGTCACCTTTACTGGTTTCGGTCTGCGCAGCGACGTGCCTGCGACCCCCGCCGTGCGTGTTTATCGTGCACCGTTCCGAACAAGCGGCCGGATTTGCTTTTGAGCACGCGGAGGTGTTGCTCCTCATCACGAAGCAACACGCAGAGAGTCTTCAATCCGGCCCATTACCATAAAAAGGTGTGTGTGATTGCTTTCGCGTGGCCGCCGGCATTAGGGGAAGATTTAAGGAACAATCTGCCGCACATCTCATCATTTGTGTGCAGCGCTCACGTCGGCCGCCGGGTAATTAGTGTTGGTCTTGGCGGGGGGGGAGCCAGCGTGGGCCCGCATCGCCAGACGTGATAAATATTGACTTAGTCATACTTCTTTTTCTGCAGAGTTAATTAAAGTGTGGACTGTTTATTTTTCTGGGGCTGCCAACTTGAATGCGATGCCCTCTATTAATCAACACCCACCGTGCTTGTGTGTGAATGGGAGCCACCCTCGCCCTCTTCAGAAGGAAAGAACTGCAAAGTGTGTGCGTGGTCAGTATTTGTACCAGTGTTTCTCACTTTCATGTGCTGTCGTGTTGGGCTAAAGTTAACGTTTCCAGCCCACTCACTTAATAGCTAAACACTTAAATTATCACAGTTTTCATCAGTGAAGTAATTTTATTGTTTTTTATCTTTTCTTCAGGTCGGTGGGATCAGGAGACCTTCAGACTGCTCATTATTCTAGAGTTGGACTCAAGATTTAATGAGTAAAAACAGGCTATTTATTTTGTACAACAAACCATTAGGCTTTAAGGTGCTTCACGGAAACGGAAAAGGTTCTTCTAAAACGGAACTACAATGCATTTCTTTAAGGAGCTGAAGAAGACCTTGAGATGGACACACTGAGATTGGAAACGCAGAGATGGGTTTGTGTTGTATTTAATAGCTTCAAAAAATTGTATTCCTGAGCTAACGATCCTGGTTGGTACGTGGTGTGTGTGTGTGTGTTTGCTGATGTGTTTGGGTTGATCAGGTTTTAAATTCCTCAGGTGCACAAAAGGTTCCCGCTAAACGCGCCCTCCTTGTTCTTCGCGTGAGAGCCAAGCGAGTCGTCCAAACCCTCCAAATGAGCACGCGTGCAAAAAAACGCTCGCCGGTGGACAAACCAGCGGAGCTGATAAGCGGCGGCGTTCAAACAAAAGCCTGACGCCACACCAGACAGTCGAACAAGGCGCTTTTGTTCCAGGGATCATCAAACCGCACTTCTGCCCGTCCGTGTTTGTTGTCGCCGGGTAATTGAGTCGCACCGCCGTCACGGCGTGACTCATCAGTGGCTCATTATTCCAGCGGCTGCCAGAGGAAGAGGTAATAACATGGGCGATGTTGGGAGTGTGGTCATTATACTGGCAGCGCACCTGGAGTCCTACACGGCAAAACGCCCCCCAGACCCCGTCTGGAAGACAGCCGGGGCGTAAATGATGCACTCGTGCCTCGAAAACACGATGCTCGCTCTATTACGTTTATACTTCAGAAGGTTTTTTGGTTTTTTATATTGTAAAAGACAAAACAAAGCTAATTTATTTCCATTTTGCATCCCAAACCACGTCCTACTTTAAGGTAGAGAAACTCAAGACATCAAGAAACATTTTTCAAAAAGTTACTTTACGTTTAGATGGATTTTTGCAGAGGACTACCAGACTGTAAAAGGTACCTTTTTTAATTTTGTACTCAGATGTCTTTATATATTTGATTTTGCAAGGCGACAAAGCCCATTCAACCAAAGTGTTCATTCTGCATGAATGCCGTTTAACAAGTTTAATAATATGAAATAAATAGGACCTAAAACAAGTGTAGGAAAGTTCATCTCGGACCCAACAATAAGGTCTTGTCATTCAGGTTCCGATAGAACACTGTTCTCGTCGCCTCCAACATGCAGCACATATGGGCCCATCTCCATCCTCCAGCAGTTACAGTCACCATTACGAAAGCTTCCCTTCAACCCGCTGCCTGATCCCCTTTAGTCATGCGTCACATTCTTCCCCTCTGCAGAATAATTCATTTTTCATTTGATCTGGACTCTGGAAAACGGGGTTAAGTCCCCAGAGACTTTGCTGCCTGTCCCTTCAGAAAACTCCACTTAGACGTTTCGTGCTTAATTCATCTTGTAGATCACAATTGGGGACTAAGTGCTGGATGAGTGACGCCTCCTATCAGATTCTTTGTCAGCGGGCCGGTGGCACTTTATTCTCTAATGTTCTATGTGCGGTTATCTGGTTTGATGAGGAGGGATGCGGGGTTGAGCATTCACGATGGTTCTGTCCCTCCGGTCAATGATCAGATAGCCAAATGCAGCGATAATGGAAGGGAACGATGGAGATTAATGTGAGACTGCTGACACACAAAAGTCTGGCTCATGTCTTCCGCCCTTTTTGTAAAAAAAAAAAAAAGTCCATTTGCGTCTTTTGTAGGGATACTACGGTTGTTATGCCGTCATATCCGTATCCCCTTAACGGTCGCCTTTACAAATGCAGCGGTCTCCAAACGGCATGCAGCCGCCACACATTTCGGATCACTCATAGAATAACACCATCAAACATTCAATCATGCTTGAATCCATTCTTAATATTGAATGTCACAGTTATGATAAAGAGCGCCTGGGATCTCCATTTGTGCAGCCGACTGCCAGGCGGCACTTCAGGTAATGGATATAAAAGTCTTCACAGGGGAAATATGCCCACATCTAAAAAAAAAAAAAAAAAAAACGTCTCCTTTTCTCACTCGTATTCTTTTCTCCAAATGCATTAATAATGACATTACTCATACGGAGCCCCAAAAAAATATCCACACATGGTACGAGACTCTTCTCAGAGTGATGGCGGTCTCACGCGTCCTCTGTGGATGACTCGCCTCTGGCCATGTTCCTCCTGAGACAGGCAGCCAGCCACCTGTACGGCTTCTGCCTTGATCAACCGCAGGACAGGCCCCTTTGATGCCCCCTCCCTCCCTCGGCCCCCCGCTCCACCGACAATACCATCTGGCATTGAATCCCCGGAGAGACGTAAAGAGGGGGGGGGGGAGAGGTGCAGGAAGGATTTCCTTTTATTAACTTGATGCCGGCCCCCAAAAGAAAAAACAAGGTTCGTGTTGTCCACGCCGACCCGGCAGCCAAGTGAGATAACGAGCGGCATCGTCGCGGCGGCGGCGGCGGGGGGGGGGGGAGGGGGCGCTGGACGCCGGCCAGGCAGGGCATGTTCATTTGCAGCCCATTAGAGAAAGAGAAAGTCAGCTGCCGCCCTGCACAGCTCCTCTTTCCGGGGATTCTCTCAGCATATTCTGCCTATTAGAGAGAGAGCGAGATCTGCAGAAGAGGGAGTCCGGTTTGCCACTCCCCATTGCGTTACCAGTCGCTGGAGATCAAGACCTGTTTAAGGGAGGGACAAACACGGTGCAGACATTATCATCTATTCAGAGGCTGCTAAGGAGAAAAGAGTCAAACGTATTGCTTCCTGCACAGCATGATGGGGGAAAGATGAAGAGGAGAAGAAGTCACTTTGCTTGGACAACTGTCGACAAGCACGGCTGGCAAAAGCACCCGGTCATCATACAACATGTAAGGGCCACGGAGACAGAAACCACGATTCAGACAACGTTGTAATGTAATAATGAATTATAAATCCAACAATTTGACCATATTACAGGTTTTTTTTTGGAGAATCGACAACGAACCGTGAATGATGGCGATTAACACGGACGCCAGGTTTACTCTTCAACAAGCTAATTTGAGCTTGACTCCAAAAAAGACACAGGCCAGACGTTGGCTTAGCAGAGGAGAGCGAGGTGGGGGATGGAACAGGTCCGTGACCTTTATGTGAGGCTGACCCGGCGAAGGCAGGAGACGGCAGGATCAAATTAAACCGACAGGAAGACGGACCTCGGATAGCGCGAGGGAGAAAATAGAAGCCAGCGGATGGAGGGGGAAAAGGAATTGAGAGCGAAGTGGTAGGCCGGCGCGTGTAGGTCATCCGCCTGGACCTTTGGGCTACTTTAAAAACACATTTTGTCAAAATGAGAATGGGGATGAGAAGTAAAGAGAGAGAGAGAGAGGGAGGAAGTGACGGGACGGGGTGCGTGCAGGTGACAAGCCGCCACGGGGAGAAGAACAAGGCTCCGCAGGGTGAGAGGCCTCGTCTGACACAGCAGCGGCGATATGGGAACTGACAGGCTCAGGAGGGGGGTGGGATGGTGGGTGGGGGGGGGAGCCTTTGAGGAATAAAAGGGAGGGGAGGATCCCTGCTGAGGACGGGGGCCAACAACTCCGACATGACACTTCCAAAAAGCTAATTTAGAGCTTCTGAGAGATGATGTGTCGGGCATTCCGCTCCTCGCTGCGCTACGCTGATGCAATTACAAGGACGGCTCAAAGCCGGCTGCATTTCTCTCTTATTTCGGGGGTGCATTTGCCTGTTGAAAGGTTTTTAAACACAGGCCCGTCAACGCTGAATTTTACACTCTATTACGCGTCGGTTGGAGCACATTTGAGGCGTTTTTGCATCCACGGTTGACGTTCAGTGGAATAAGTGTTGGTCCCTGTCGCCGTGACATCACGCCAAAAATATTTCATCAATGGATGACAAATGAAGGGCGTTTGGTGATCAGACACTTGGCTTGAGTGTGATTGGAGAACACGCACCCTCATTTATTTTTTTCCCTACTTGATCGCTGTTTTTCTGCCATTGCCACGCCACCTCGAGCCCGTCGAAGTGGTGTGGTTCCGGGGGGGGGTGCGAGGGTGCGGGATGCAGGGTAATGAATCGAAGCCCGGGGGGGGGGGGGGGGGCGCGGCGCCAGCGTCACCTCTTTCCACGCGCGGTAATGAACCGAGGTCGACGGAGAGAGGAGGCGGCGGGAGAAAATCCAGGAGAAACATCACCGCCCGGCAAACGCCGGCGCTCCTCGGCATACCTCATTAACTGGGCTTCAACCCCGGCTGCAACCCCGGCCTTTTCAAAACGCACGCCGAAGCGGGGGGTGAGCGGGAGGGAGCCCGCTTTAATTAGTTTAGCCATTAGCGCTCTGCGCTGCGCTCGTCTACTTGGTGCACGGAGCACCGGTCAAAAGTGTCACTTGAGAAGCTGTGTCCAAACTTTGGGTGCCGGTGCTGTCTGGGAGGACTGGATTTCTTTTCATCGTTCATTTTTAATTATGGCTCGGTGGTTGAGATGCAGAGAATGAACCTGACAACGGTGATTAAGAAAAAAGGAATAGCTCCTGGTAGTTTAATAGTTTGTTTAATATACATATAAATAAAAGAGCAATTGTTCAAGTTCAAGTTCAATTTTATTCATATAGCACATTTAAAAACAACCTCTGTTGACCAAAGTGCTTAACAAGCTTGAAAAGCAGCGATACAATAAAACACAGACAGAGCACAATGTACAATACAAAATATCTGACAGTAGAGAAAGAATAAAGTCAAAATATCAAAGCTCAACTTGAATTAAAAGCCAATGAATAATAGTGGGTCTTAAGCAGGGACTTGAACGTTGCAATGGTCCGAGCTGTTCTTACATGGGTAGGTAAACTATTCCAGAGGGTTGGAGCAGCCACTGAAAAGGCTCGGTCACCTCTGGTTTTTAACCTGGATCCAGGCACATCGAGCAGCATCTGATTAGACGACCTCATTGTTGGGAAAACCAAGTGGGCCCGTCCTTGAAGGTCGAAGGAGAAATATCACACTCATTTTCAACTTCCAACGGGCTAATGTTTAAAAATGCTAATGCATCTTGGAGGTTTCTGAATATGAGCTGTACGCTGATCATTAGCCAGAAGAAATACATTGTCGCGCGGTGGATGAACCGGACTTTAAACTAGGCAGAGTTGGATTTTGTTGAGGAACCATAAGGCGGGCGGAGCTTCGCCGGCGCTCGGCTCCCTGCGTAACAAGTTGTTTTCAGTGCTTTCAGGGTGCGACGCTCGCTGCACACATGTTCTCTGTGAGAGACTATTGTCGATGAAGCGCTCAGGCTCCCCGTGGCAGCTGTGGAGGTTTGCGGCAGGTGCAGAAGATGTTCAAATGGCACACAGGGAAGAGTTCAGGGGTTCGCCTCGCTCTTCTCACACACCTGTTTTCTCTCTTTCAATACACTTCTGGCCCCCAGTCTTGCAGGTTGTGTCGTCTGGGAAAGGGTAAAAGGCGTGTTATGGATCTCGCTGCACAACATGCCGTCTTGTGACGACGGCAGATTGCAGTCGGCTTCAGCTGTTCAGGAACGGCAGGTGGATCATTTGTACTACCTGGAATCTTAACGTACAAAATGGAGCGAAAAGGAGCAGTATTCAATTTATTCCACTTTCTGTGCTTGCTGTCATCCTCCAATTCAGGGTTTGCTTCTTAAATGTCCTGTAAGTACATGTACTGACTTTTAAGTGTTTAAGAAACAGTCTAAATGAATTAGTTTTTTTTTCTAAAAAGTGAATCTGGAGCTCAGAAAGACCCTTTATTTAACGTGGTAACTTCTACATTCAAATCCATTCTCCGCCTTCTTGGTGAGGGATCATTATGTACAACAGATATACAATTTTCCTTTTTAGTTTTGCTAAATATCCCTTTTGCTTCCACTCAATATGTGAAAAGTATTGTTCTCTGAACAGTGGATAATTACTCCTGGAAAATACCTGAAACTAAGTGCTTGGAAAGTATAAATCTGTTGGAAAGTCCCCTCAGAGCACCACTGTTAAACAAGATAAGTCAGATTTTCCAGAAGTTCCCATTCTTTCCTTTACCTTAAAAGCCTCATTGAAAGGTATTGTTATTTTACGCCTCGAGTTCAGTGTGAAAAGTGTCACTGGGAACACAGGAGATGAGATTCCTCACGCCTTTTTTCTTCTGTTGTTGCACATTTCTTCACAGATGGAGTTAAATTAAGCACAAACTGTCTGAATGTTTAACAGCAGGGAGGGGGTGTACAGAGCTCTCTCCCCCTCTTTCTCTCTCTGTGATGGGTGAGCAAGTCACACTTTGCAGCCGGGCTGGAAAATCATCTCGGAAACGTATTTGACACAGTAATGAACTAAATTTACCATCTAGTGTTAAAAGAAATCTCCCGTGAACACATGAGCAGAGATGAGTTGGCCACATGAACTCTGGCTGTCTCTTCCTCATCTGGCTCGCTGCTCGCGTGATTAACTTCTTTTTATCATCCGGGATGATTTACAATTTACTTCTGGACTTGCTCAAAAATACTGACTCAGGAGGAAACCATCAGAATATACATTATGTTTGAAATTGAAACCGCTTTGATATGCATTTCCAGCACATGCTCATATTCCGCCTTCCTGCCCCCTCCTATCAATAAAAGGCTCGCAGATGGAAAAGCACGCGGCCTCGTCTGCAGCTCAGAGAGCCTCGGAATGAAGTACCAGAAGTGCAGAAAGACAGTCCGATTATCTGCTAAATGTCACGTTTCCCCTGAATTAGTCACTGCTGTGACTCTGTTTCTCCGTGATGGCTACTGATAACGACAAGTAAAATCACATTTGCATTATAATGAGATGTCATCGTCCCATGCGCCATTTCTTTTTCTTTTTTTTTTTTTTCAAACTTTTGCAGACAGAAAAACAATTTGTTTTTTCGCCGGAGACAGATGTGATAATCTGAAGCATTGAGAACAAGTCGTTCCCGCTGAGGGCCGCCGTATTTCATCCTTCACTGGTGGCTCACGTCTGCACAGACAGCCGCTCCACTCTGCATGGATCAACATGCACTGTATCCAACATGGCCAGTAATGAAGTGTCTCGTCACGCTAACGGCATTCGGCAAGAGAAAAGAAAAAAAGAGAAAGAAAAGGAGAAGAAATGAGTTATTACAACGCAAGGTTTCGTCTGCGTGTGACTTTGCACATCGCAGTAGCCTCGTTGTGCTCAACAACACCGTGTGTGTTATTGCACTTACATGTTGCTGCAGTTTACAGGTGGAAAAGGGATCTGACGGGGGTTAGAGGACAAAGACGAAGGTTCACCTCATTCATCAAGTGGAATCATTTTTTTTTTTGAAGAACAGCAGGAAATCCTGCAGTTTAAATCGTTAATAATGAACCACGCTGAATGCTATCACCGTGTAAAGGTGTCTGTAACCTGCACTCTGCCGCTGTATTGCCGACCTGCGCGCAATTCGCTTCCACCACCTGCCCCCACCTGCCTGTGTTCTCCCAGGGCCTTGTGGGTAATTTGCATTGATCACTCCCTGCGCTCTCATCTGCGGCGCAATGCGCCTCACAAGACGCGATGAGTTGCCAAAATAAACCTCAATTCATCCTTCCTCATTCGGCGGTCTCCTTTTACGAGATGCTAGAGATGATGGCGGCCTTGGTTGGTCGGCCTTTTCGTGTCCTCATTTTGTATGTTTCTGTGGTGAGAAGCGCAGATGTTAACGTGACGCGCGCTCCTTCTAGGTCATCTTCACAAACAGCCAGTAGGTTTCAGCCGATGAGAGGTGCGTTTTGAAATAATCTCTCCATGGCCGTCGATCGGATGCGAGAAAGATTCATTCACAATCTATTTTACTGTTAATCAAGTTGGTGCAATAACATTTGGCATTGGAAATGGTAATTGGTAATTACTGCACACAGTGAGTATTGATGATTCATTCATCTGCCTGATGGAAATCCACTCCTGAACTGAAAGTCTGCTCACATCTTGTTAATATTACTTTATAATATAATAATTAGTTATTATTATTATTGGGTGAACAACGGTTTGTAATTGTAACAGCAGACTATCGTGTGATCACTGGAGCTCTCTCCTCAGCAGCTACGGGGGAATTAATTAGATATGAATGTTTCTTAAAGTGATTCTAGACCAGAATAGGGAGAGAATCTTCATAAATATTTAATTAAGCAAACAGGAAATTGTGGTAACAGTAATTACTGATGGAAGCAAAGCACTGTGTCGGTGTCTACGAGCCAGCCAGTGAACGACGCTTTGCGTTCACCATCTGGGTGCGAAAGACTTTGTGAGGGAATAAAAGGTAAATAATAAAAAAATAAATAAGAAAGGGTTTTACTATATATATATATATGGAAAACATTTCTCATTAACATCAGCATGAACCTTCAATTCTGTACATTCTGCAACAATAAGATTTCTGTCAAATTAGCATTAGATAAATATATGATTCAGTTTTATCAAAATCTAACTATCAAACAAGAACACAGTAAGGAATAAAATAAATTAATAATTAAGAATCCCAAATTCCTGCAGGAATCTCTTAGGATGTACACACACTTTGGTTATCGATATAATGCCAAAACTACCAACCAAATATTTTTCTCCAAAATCCAAAAAAACCTTTAAAAAAGTGCCAGCGTCATTTGATTTAAGTGGATTTCAAAGACGGTATTCTCCATGTGCACGTTGAAGTGTGTAAGCCCTCTAGTGGCTGAAGAGACCACGAGCAGAACAGCTGTTGAAGCCACAACGTGTGAACTGGGAGGTCACGTTGCTGTTCACATGAACGTGTTGGTGCTCCTGAACCTTGACAAATAATCGTATCATCTTCTAGCCTGAACAGAATACACATGTTATATTCATTAAGTGGTTAATATTGTTCCCTTTGATGTAAATAATACTTGTGTAGTGTTTTAGTGCCACAGATTGTGACTTTTCTCTCGTCATTAAGAGAATAACATTGATTTGACCGCAACGTGCGTTAATTATCATCCCATCATAACGTATTCACGTGTATTTATTGGTGTTAAGCTTCATGTAACATTTTAATTCACTTTAAACATGACAGATTCATGTGAATATGAGGTGTTTAAACAAGAAAAATAATAACCTGTAACAACTGTTCATAGCGATCCGAATGAGTGAAGTGAACCGGTATCTTCTCACAGCCATTCAGATATATTGATTAAGTTTAATATTTAAAGTCTCCTCTTGTCCTGCTTAGTCTCCCTTTGTTGCAGACTTAACTATCGAGTAAAAGACACCCTCAGACTCTTGACTGTCCCACGACTAATAGCCTCTTTCCTGTCTTTTCTTCCCTGCTTTCAACCATTAGTGCAGCAGCATATATTATACATGATGATGGCCGGGTCCCATTCAGGTACGTGGTCATGCAGCTGTGGAGAAGATCACGTGCTGACCTCATTATCTTCCCAAATGTAGGAGATAATGTACTTTGCCGTACGGATAATCCAATAATATTCTGCTCCATCCGAAAGAAATCTTTTTCTTTTCATCCAACAAAGCTGTCTTTTCGCTCAGTCGCTCGACTCTCGCGGGGTTCTTTGAACCGTGCACAAAACAGACGATAAATAAATAATAAAAATACAAAATCAATGAGACACATCTAGATAGACACAAGCTATTTTCCCCCAGATTGTTATTCTCAGTTGGTATTTACAAAACTTCCAAAGACCACAGCGTTTCCAGACTATGAGACCAATTATGCTCAGCCTGTTAAACCCTTTGCCATTGATTTCTTCTCCGCCTCCATGTGCCAGCGCTGATGTGGGTGTGCTGAGCTGGAATCAGTTCCCCCGAAAGGCCGTGAAATGGAAAGCCTTGTTTCAGCCTCTGCGCCAAATTAGATTGCGTCCTTGTGTCGAGGGGAGCTGTTTGTTTGTGTCGACTTTCCCTTTTGTCGAAAAGGTCAAATGAGCAGGCCGAGGAGCGTCCCGAGCAGCCTTTTGTCACACGTTGTTTATGGCCGTTCCTCCACGGACGGGCTCAGCAAAGACCTGGAGCGTACAGTTCGCATGCGAGCACAAGGCCGTTGCCCCCTCCGCCAATGGACGCCAATGGACGCCAATGGACACTAATGGACACCTCTGGACGGGTCGTACAACTGTCGTCGTACGAGCACAGAAAGTGGATGAACGGTTGCAAAAAAAGCTGTCTGAGATGTTGAACCTAAACACAAATCCAATATTGGCAAACGGACAGCTTGGCCCAACAGATGCTGACTGGGTGTGTTTTTCCCCTCTGCAGCTCGCAGAGTGCTGGAATAAATCAGTGTCGAGCTCGGAGCTAATGTGGAACACGTGATGGGCGGTGACAGCATGAATGATGACTGCATTATTCAGCTATGAACTGCAGTCCTACTTTGACAATAGTCATGGTGTGCTTCTTGGGCAGATTTTTGTCAAGCGTGGAAAGGAAGCTGAGTGTCAAACTGTACGATGTCTACGGGAAGTGGCAAGAAAAAGAGTTTATTTCACAGTTTGAAAGCCGGTGTTCAGCGGATTTAGAAAGAACCGCAAATAGAGAATTGAAAATATCCACAGCAGGGTTAGTTTTTAGGTCAAATCAAATCCCTCAGGAGCTTCAAACACAATATATGTGAAATATAGATCAGTAAATATGTGTGGCCAAAGTTTTATTGGAATTCTGTAATGATGTTTCTCTTTTTCAGTTGGTTTCAAGTGGTCAATGTCTTCTCCAATATAAGAGAACGTTTTACCCTCAATTAGTTGTTTTTTTTAACATGGCTGCTGTGTCCATTTGTCTGTATATGGATGCAACCGCCCGTGTTCACATGCCCGCTGAGCGCATCCGTCTATATATATTATATATTTGGTGCACAGGCTCCACAGGCAGCAGACAGAGGAAAGCATCTGAACGATGTAAAGCACGGCGGTTCACACCCGGGTCATATCTTCAAAATTAAAATCATGACAGCTTCTTCTTCTGAAGCATCGGTCGTAATATTCCTGCAGCTACTGAACCGAAGGGAAGCCACCTGCGGCCCCCGAAATGAAATCACTACATCAGCAAAACGCCGCGCGTCACGTGGGAGCGGAGAGCTCGCGCGTTTGCGGAAACAGGGGATGTATGGAGGGAACCTTTTGTTATTCTACGTTGGGGAAAAGATGCGCGATGAAGTGCTCCCACGTCGGGATTCTATTCAAAGAGCTCATCGTTTGCAGCGTCGACGTGGACGACGTGATAAGAGCAGGAAGCGTGTGCTGAGTGGGGAGACGCTCCGACTGGAAACGAGCAGGTGGTGGCCTTTCATCCCGAACGAGCCCCCCGAGGTGACTCCCCCCCCCGGCTCCCCGGCCTTTGTGCCGCCGTCATGCCGTATCTCCAAAGCGGCCTGGTGGGGGGGGGGGGACTCGATAACGCCGGCAGGAATCACAAGGGCGGGGAGAGATTGAGAAATAAACCATATTGGCCTGCGTGTTAGGGTGGGGGGGGGGGGGCGATAAATGACATAAATCCTGCGTGCCAGTCAACATGTGATAACAGCTTATAGAGGGAAATAAAAAACATAAAAAAAACAGAGGGCGACGGGCCGCCGAGAATAAAGATAATTATTTTTGATAAGGAGCAAATGGAAAAAGGGGGTAAGGTGATAAAAGCAGGCAGGGGGCCGGAACTCTGTGCAAGCTGGTGTCCGTCTGCAGAGCCGGCGACTTCCCGCCTGCCTGCAGGGGAAAAGCCTCAGCTGCCACCAGGAAACTCCTCTCCTCTGTGAAAGAGTCGGTCGTCCCCCCGTTCAGGTTCATGAGTGTCTACTTGACAGAGAGGCTAACATTGAATATAAAAAAATCTATAAAAGATTCAATCTGAAACCGGTAGTACAGAGTAAAAGATTCACGGTCAAACTGGGAAGAAGGCTGCTGTGACATCTCGAGTCGGTGTTAATAGACCAAAAATATGTTTTAAAAAAGAGGTGGGGGGGGGGGTCACTGGGAAGAAAACTTAGAAAAAAAACGTTTGGCAAAATGTGCCGTTGGCTTTTTTGCTCAACGGTAAGTTGAGAAAATCAATAATGCTTTCATACATTTGCCCTTCGTGAGGATCTAAAGAGAGGCGTTTCGCTTAGGGACGCCCCACCCGCCCCCACGTTTCAACCAGTAAGTCCTCACCAAACCACAGCTTCCACGTCTTCATCCGCGTAGGAAACACAACGGGAGCACAGGGCCGTTCTTTAGGCCCCGTTTGTGACTTTTAATGATGGATGAATTAAGGGTCACAACCCTCCACCCGACGTCGCTGAGAAGAACCGCTGTGGAGTCACGGGGTGAAGCATCTATTTTGCTTGTCACGTCTGAAGCTGAGACGTGCCCCCACACACATACTCTGAAATATATGTGCACCCATAAATGTGACACCTGCCGAATGTTTGTGACGGCACATATCTTAAATTAATAAAATCCCACCTTTTTATCTCGTAATGTAATCCCATCTTTCAAATCAAACATTTCCTTCACTACGGGATAAAGTAAAGTCTTGTATAAGCTCTCAGACACCCTGTCAGGCATATTCATCCGTGTCAGGACAGACCTTCCTGCCACAGCATTCCTCTCCCTGAAATATAGATCCGAATTTGAGAAAATGTTTAGCGGAGTGATCAGCAGTGTTCAGTATATGAGAGAGGAAGCTTCAGGCAACCTCAGATCTATCTGATCAAATCGGTCAGGGAAAATAAGAAAACAGGGATTGTTGTGAGAATGAATATCACACGTACACAACTTCAAAGACAAGGAGGAATGTTGGTATTCCTTTGAAACTATGGATCTCAGCTCAGATCTGAAATGTGAATGAGTGCAGCTTCACTTAGTTCACTGCGCGCTTGCCCTTCAAGTCATTGGCCTCCAATGCGCGCTGCTCTACTGCGATCGACGTGGAAGCCAAACGCGGCGCGGTCGCAGACCTGCAAGGTATCTAATGAACTACGACCTACGCTCGGTGAGCCTTTTAGTAGGCACCTCTAACCCGAGAGAGAGACGGATATCACCGATCCAGTCTGCACAGTGTTAAGAGAAGACGTTATGTTTCAATGACATTAAATCTTTTTCATGTCCCACCTGCTCCGTTCTGCCCCTCTTCACCCCGACTGATCGGCGTGATGTTTCTACGCTGGTTGTCCCACTCGGATGAAAAGGTCCCTGGTGACAAAAGAATAACCCCGTTTTTTTTTTCCCAGCTCTCAGCGTTCTGCAAAGGGAAATGTGGACGTATAGAAAGTCTGTGGCCCCGATCCCGATGCCCTAAAGCCCTGAGCGCTCGGGGACGTCGCGTCCCCGCGGTGGAGGAACGGAGGACAGACTGGATGACGGCGCAGTGGGACGGGAACAGCAGCTCCTGCGTGTGGCGAAGTACAATGGAGCTTCACAATGACTTTTCTGAGCGAATTCAGTGGCGATATCCATTTCCCTTCTGCAGACAATTTGCTCCTCCATCTCTTTAGGCCTCGTTTGTTGCACGCGCGCTCCTCAGCGGCGGACTGTTTTGGGGAGGAAAAAAAAGAAGATAACTGCCGAGGTGCAGTAGGCAGAGTGCACCACTGATGCCAGGTGGGTCCTCAACCACCACTGCCAAAATGTGAAATGCAGTGAACACCACCCAAAACGGGCATAACCCCCATGTGTTGATGCTTGTGGGCTGTTAGGGATCGTAAAAACTTCATTGAAAAAGCCCAAAACCAGCGGGAACGTCGAAGCCCTTTATAAGACACTTTCCTGCCAAAAAAGCAAATGAAACTCATCGGGAGTGGCAGAGAGTGTCCTTGCTGTTAGCCAAAACCAAACGCAGAACTGTGTGTGCCCAACACAGTACCGGATGGGATCTCACGTGCAGCCCAAGTGCTTATTGAATGAGGAATCAGCAGGGAGCCATTGGCAACGCAGGCAATAACAGAAAGTGTGATTCACCACAGCCGCGACACGCCATTTGAAATAGTCCTCAGCAACAGAGGGAATGAGCCGTGGACAGACACCGGCCCTGTCACTCAATCATGGACACACGCTGTCCAGCACATCACTCACCTACCGGAGGTGATAATTATAAAATTCATGAGGTCATTTTAGTTTAATCTGGGACTCAAACTGGAAGAAACGCTGCAAAAAAAAGAGGATGCAGTAGCTTATTGAGTAAGTTGCTCGGTTCCCACCGCGCAGCGAGATGCGTTAAAGTCAAGCGGCGGGCTTCATCAATCATGACGCGGGCCGCAATCAAACGGCAGAATTGTGAAAAATGGAGGCTGTCATAGCGGCGGCGCTCGGTGTGTGCGGGGGCGCTGCCGAGGTCCAGAGTGAGACGGGCCACTTCCACTTCATCAGAGGCCTTCCTGGTGAGATTGAATCACTGGTTGAAATGCTCGTTTTTTTCCGCGCACCTCCCCGTCATAACTGGAGCTATACGCGAGTGACGTAGAATTAGATGTGAGGGGCAGAGTGCGGTTAACAGCTTTACCTCAGGCCTGTTCAGACCGCACGTTTTTAATCGTCGATGCTCCCCTCCGCTTTTCTTCCCTGTTTTTCTCCACAGCGCCCGTAAGCCGCCTCTCCGTCGATCTGCTGAGCTGAGCTCATTCGTGTGTTACAGCTCAGACCTCCCGATGAAATTAGCAAAGCATAATATCATGAACGTAATGATTCTCAGACATGCAATTAAGCTTTAAGCACATTAAAGTTTATTAATTGCTTTAAGGTGATCACAACTCGCCACGTGAAAGTTAGATGGAGGGAACATAGATCGATGCTCCCGAGAGGTTTGCAGGGTTGAACCCTCGCCCCAAAACTTCCAATCTATGAATGTATCTCATTGACTGTTTCCCTTGTATTGAATCCGCAGCGGAATACTTGACTTTGATGCAATTTTGTGCACAGATCGATCAGCTTCTAACTGTCCAAGACTGACGGGTGCAAACAAAACTCATATAGGTTTCATGGAAAAAACTTTTACAGCTTGAAGTGGACTGGATGAAAAAAAAAGACTTTGATTCAACACTATTGACTTTGGTATGCATGAAAAACGTGACCAGACTTCCGCATGAAAGTGACGTTCAGCCATCCGCTACGATAGAAGGACCGTTTCCTTCGCTTTCAGCGCCGAGCGCCTGAAAAAAACATCTAGAGGATGTTTGCTTTGCACTGAAAGCATCACATTTATGTTCTGCATCGTGTTGGTAATGTTTGATAATACATGAAGAAAGAAGGAGAACTCCACTTTAAATCAAGATAAGCTTGTGTGCCAAATACCATTTGCATGTGTTTGCATGTGTTGTAAGGGCAAAGTAGTGAAGATGAAATCTTTATGTGAAAACAAACTCTCCTTTAAACACAAACCCACTCAGGTGCTTTCAGCTGAACTAATTGGACCTCTTGGGATTTGTTTTTTTTCATCAGCTGTTCAAGTGTAAAAGTATAGTAATAGAAGGAATACACCTACACTTTAAAAAACAATATGTCACTTTTGCATCACATTATATATTTGAGTTTGTAACGTCAGTGAAGCGTAAGACATGTTTCATTTGTTCATGATAAAAAGCAGTACACTTCCAATTCCTTCTGAAGAGCAATACATCACGAACAATCCAGAACATTATTATACACATAAAAATAAGAAAACAGGCGAGTGGCCGCTCGGGTCAAAGAGAGAAGACTCCGTCGGAAAGTTCTGGGCTCTAAGCAATTAGTCACCACACCTGTGGCTGGGTGGATCACTTAGTAATGTCTTCAACCAGTTAGAGACCAGTGCCTTTTTAATCCCGTATTCCCCAACAAGCCGGAGGGGAAAATAACCCTCAGAACAAGAAACCTCAGTCTGTGAAGGTCGGTTCCCTCGTGAATATTTCAGCAGTTTTCTCTGAGCCAAAGAGCCGTCGGTCCGAACTGCAGCGCAAATGATCACAGAGGCTTTGTGTACGTTAAGACGACGAGAGCGTGCGTTTCATGGAATTGTCATTTTGGTATCTGCTCCTTTTTGTTCTCCTCTGGTGTCGCCGGCAAGCTTCTTACGACGAGTCGGGAGGCGCCGCGTGTTGGTGATGATTTCACCCTGGAAGTCGCTGCTAAAAATAAACCTACTGTTCTTTCCCCCCCCCCCCCCCTCGTGACAAAAGGCCCCCCGCTTTTTTTGTCATCGCGGATTTTGGACACTTCATTGACTTCTGCTAGATAACAGAACTCTGGATGACGTTTAAAAAGAAAAAAAAGGGAATAGAAGAAGATAAAGCAGCTAAAAAAAAACCTTTTTATTTATGTGTGAATCCAAGGGCTTCAAAGGCTTCGATGTCCTCTTTCTATCAAAGCTTTTTCTCATAGTAAAACATGTTTTACAGATTACAGAGGCTTCCACAGACTCGACTTCAAAGTGACCATGAGGGGGGGGGGGGTGTTACTAGAACAACGGGAATACACCGTTAAGCTGGTTATTGGTTTACAAGTGGTACATTTCGAGCTAAATTGCACAAACTCTCCTGGCGTCTCATTGGGTCCCGCGGCACATCGAGGAGCGTTCTGGGCGTCAGGACCGCTGCTGAGATGAGACGTGATAGTTGGTGTCTCCCACACGAGTTCAAGGGCGTTTGATTCTAGTTAATTAAGGTCAAATGAAGTCGTATTCAAGGAGGCACTTTGGAATCAACCCGCCGCCAATTACGCCTCGAGCAAAGATATCCGGCTTTTAACGTGTTTTCTGAGGGATTCTTTCCCGGTGCAACTTTTCTTTTTTTTGTGCGTATCCCCTCCCGTGGGCGACACATGATTGACAGTAAGCTGAGTGGAAGGAGATGTGTGCGCTGTCAGAAAAACCCTCAACCCAAGGGCGCAGTGAAAACACAATGCAAACGAAACTGTGACACAAACAAATAATGGCTTTTATCGCCATCACGATGGATTATCAAATTCTGCCAATTACCGTCTGTCGGAATGAAATCACACTGAACAAGTGACAGCAAATGAAAGTGGAAGAGCCAACCATCATAAATGTAGCTCTGCTGGCTGTGTGCAAAGTGATTGACACACGCCGTGTTTCCCTTTTATCACAAACCCTCGGACGTCAGACAGATACGCGGGTAAACCACATTTTGGTGGAAGAAAAGGAGAAAGACGAGTTGAAGAAGTTTGGACGGCGGCCACGATCGAGCCTCGGTCTCGTTGATGATCACTCGCGTGTCTTGTCCTCCAATCTTCCCGTTACTACACCTTATTGATTCCCTTTGGGGATTATTTCCATTGACGAAGCCCTCTTCCATTGACGGCTCGCTGCGGAGATCGCATCACTGAAATTACTTTTTCTCTCTGTGAGGCAAAGAGAAAGAAATAAAAAAGGCAGAGACGCAGGTAACCACCACTATTGCCCAGGAAAATAAACTACATTTCTAATATACGTTATTATTTACCCCCAATAAATATTGAGGACATTTGTGTGGGCGTCATATTGGGAAAGCCTGGGAAGGAAGCAAGTGGTTTGAGTTTGATTTGAGATTCTTTTCTCCAAATGTTGTCAAGTCAGCGCCTCAGAGATCCTTTTAGGGGGGGTCCAGGGGTCTAGATGTGGAGCAGGACTCCAGTGTTGCGCCGAAGCAGGTCGACCGGGTGAAAAACTCATTTTGTCGGTCGGTCCTTGCACACGGACACATGCTGAATGGCCCACTGACGCTAGCTGTTTACCGCTAACGCCTCATGTCATCCGGTGTCGCCCCACATTTACATTCTGTCACAAGGAATCTCTGTCGCCGTGTCCGAACCGCCCGCCGGGTCCATTAACTGATCAACACCAGTTAAGTGGACCGGAGGCAGCTGGGCTTTGACGCGACCGCAGAGGGAAAGGTGTTTCCCATCACCAGCGCTGGTGGGGGAGGCCAGACATTGCAATCGGCCTTATTACAACATTATTCTCAAATGATATAATATCATAAGCTCTGAGTACATATAGAACGAGAGCAATCCCACACAAAATATGGTGATGAATTGTGGTTTCACACTAAAGCTTTTTTTAACCTGTTATATAGGTTTATCTAATGGGGTCATTCCCTGTAACTCCAATTTAATGATCAGCACCATTATTTCGCATGAGAATTAGAAGAGATCATCTTCAAGGTCCCTCTGTTTTAATAGCTTGGATCTTCCCACACAAAGTTTGCCATGCGTGAAGGTTGTTGTAACCCCCTGGTGCTACCAGAACATCCATTTCTTCAGGAGTAATTCAATTTTATTAGAACGCATGGGTGTTTGAATTACACCGTATGTACCACTGCACCGGGCAGGGTTACAGTCTCCATACTGACGGTAAACCGTTCACCAAGTCACTGTGCAGCTGACATTAAGGAGATGAGTGGCTAAAGTCCAAGGAGCAGCTTCCGTTTCCAGGTATCTCTGTGTTGTTCATGGCGTCACGCTGTGGAGGCTTAGCGGGCCGGAGCCACGGTGCTTTCAGCAACACTCGTGCTTTTCCTACGGCGACAGCATTCCGTCAGATATTAAAGATTCGACCACACAACTACGTGTTTGTGATGATGTGTTACCTGTGCTTGGGATCCATCCCAACAGCAGCCATGTAGCACACCTTGTGTTTATGTATGTATGTAAACCTGTATTTTATCCCCTTTTACAATCAGCCAATATCAAAGTTCTGCTCCTCGAGTCTGTTTATAGTCACCATATTAAATGAAAAGTCAAGGATTAGTGTATTTGCTAACCGTGCATCATCATCTTGTTCACTTATTCAATTAACAAATTGAGTTTCACATGTTTAAGTGTTTGACTACATCATTTTCCCTTTGTTAAAATGGGCATTATATGAATGCTGGAGGCATTCATTTTAGATTAAATCACATTATTCAATCTAATTATGTTTGCATTCTGATTAATTATTCATTTACGATTCAGTCATTTCTTGTTGTTGCTCACACAAACATCTTACAGCCATTTTAGAGCCCCCCCCCCCCCTATGAACCGAGAGAGTCGGCCGATCATGGAAGTGTGGAACAATAGATTTCCTCTCCCGTATCAGACAGAAAAAAAAATATTCCACACGGGGGGCGAGTTCGTGGGACCATCAGCACCTTTGGTCGTTAAACGAGATCCAGAGGAAAGCAGGAATCTAATCTGCAGCTCCGGGGCCGAGCGAACGCCCAACGGACGCCCAACGGACGCCCAACGGACGCCCAACGGACGCCCAACGGAAACGGGGACGTGTCTGGAAATGCATTCAGCTTTTTCTAGTGAAAGTTTGATCCCTTTTTGTGGCACCCGCTGGTGCCGCTTGTGTGGCAGAGAGGAACACCAGCTGTGCAGCCCCCCCCCCCCGATCTGCTGTCGAGTATTTAGACCCCAAAAAACTAGGATAGGGGAAAAAGAGAACGAGCAGGCCGAGAGGCCGGGATTACAGCATGTGTGCGCCTGGCTGTCTCTTTGATAGCTACTATGACTTTTCACAAATGAGGGGCCGACGGGGGTGGAGGAGACTTTATTTTACGGCACCAATTGTGGGAAATAACTATAATGCTTGAGATGTGTGCGCTCAGCCTTTCAGCTCAGGACAACAACAACAAGAACCTGAAAACAGAAAAAACGCTGGCGATGGGAGATGTGCAAGGTGTTACCAAATCATGAATAATTCAAATCCAATAATTTCCACTTGCCTCCCCCCGTTTTACGGACGCACACTGTATTTACTTGGCGCACAACACTTCCCCCTTTGTTGTGCAAACGCAGCCGCACTCCGTCCGATTGCATTTCAATCAACAGGGCATGTAAAATTTAAATTTCTTCAAAGAGACTGTGGGAAATATTTCAAAGGCTTTGAACTTTGACAGCTGACATGGAAGAATAACAGAAGGAAATGCATAACACTTATGACTATGTATGAGATCCATAAACTTGCGAGAACACGCATCATAATCATGCGAGTTTGAGTTTATGAAAGCGAGCGTCCTCACTCGAGCTGCTGTCGTCACAATGCTGTTGTCATTAGTGTGTCACTTATTCATTTTAGTTGTTTGCAGTCAAATATTTCAATGCAGCATTCCCGGAAAGCAGAGCTCAACATGGACCAAACGGGCATTGATTTGATGTCAGGTCAGTAAAGAGGAAGCTGTTGATATTTTCATCAAGTGAGGACTTGTTTTCTTTTCAAAACTTCAATGCACCATCTTAAGTTTAGTTATGATTGGCATGTTTATCTTTGGTGTGTGTGTTTATACGATTATACGAATACCACTAGATGTGAGTGTGTGTGTGTGTGTGTGTGTGTGTGTGTGTGTCTGTGACAGCACTCCATGAACCTCCACACAAAGTGTGTTTATTAATCAATGGAAACAGCACAACTTTGTCACCTCATAAAAGTTGATTCCATGCAGGTACATAGAACTTTTCATTTTCACTAAATCCAAATGGCTGCTAAATTATTAGGAGAAAAAAAGGTTTTGAAAAGAAGTCACAATATGTGGGGGCAAAAGGTGTCATGCAAAAAAAAATAGGTTAAAAAATATTTCGAAAAGAAAGCATGTTAAGTCGAAATTTGTCTGAAAAAAAATGTAAACATTTTTTGGAAAAACGTCAAATACGTTAGCATTGTTGAGTATCATGAAAGCAAACGTATATATTGAGTCAAAGTGTTTTAAAGTCAAAATATAAAAACATTACACATCAATTATTAATATAAAAATATTATATTATCAATACTTTTTTTAAGTCAATATAAGTCATAAAGTTTGGAAAAAACGTCAAAATATGTAAGGCCGAAAAGTATCATGGAAAATAGTCAAAAAATATTGTCTTGTTTTGAAACAATACCCGTTCTTGTGCAGTGTGTCAAAAAGAAAAACATATTTAAAATATTCTTAAGTCTTGATCAAATGAGGTCAATTTTTTTGTCTCGCAGCAAGTTGCATATCCAATATGTGGACGTGCGTGTGTGTGTGTGTGTGTGTGTGTGTGATTTCACAGTTGTATAGTCTGCCCTGTGGGTTTGTGGGGCGAATATCGATGCCTCGTTGGACTACTTATGTGCACATACCTGCTTAACAGCACCTGTGTCAATTATCTGGCCCCGGTTTGATTGGCGTTGCCTGGCAGCTGAGAGCCGCCTTGATTCATCTCTGAGCTTTTTACAAACCCTGAAGGTGCAAAAGCACACAGGACCTGATCCTGTTTGTCCAAGGATATTTAACTTTTGCAAAGCATTGCGGATCGCTATTTTCCTGCTTACGACATATTGATCACAAAGTACGAGTAACCTTTCTCATATTTGTTCTCATCATATGTATTTGGATCCTTCAAATACAGAAGAAATACAGACAAATACAGAAGAAACTTCTGAATTCACATTTAAAGAAGCACTTTATTCTGCACCTTCCACTCACTTAAAGGCTCCCAGCGAAGGGGTTTTGTGGCATCCAGTGGACACAGCAGCAAATCTTTTTTCCATTTCCACAGTAACATGAGCTTCCTTCCCTGGTAGCATGTGATACTCAAATAGACCGTGCTTAGTTTTTCCCTCTGCGAGTCTTGCGACTGCAGCTTTAGGAGTGTGTCAGTAGATTTGTTGGCATACATTTTTCTCTTTTTTTTTTGTCCGTTCAATGCTGCTGTAGAAACAACGGCAACAAGACGCAGTCTGCAAAGAAGACTTGCTGCTTCTGTAGATATGAAGGGCTCATTTTAAGCTGATGAAAACACAATTCTTAGTTCCAGGTGATTGCACACTAACGGAAACATATTCATGGATTAATGTTCCATTTCCGCTGATACATCCTCCTAAATCCTGCATGCTGGACGTGTACGGTGCGTCTGACGGAGAGGAGAATACTCATGTGAGCGCTCTGAGCTGAGTCCTTTCAGGGGTTCTGCTCGGTGAGCCCCGCGGTCGATGCGTACTCGAACGTGGAAGCGACAGGTAGGCAGCAGAATGCTCATTTCCAAGTCGATTCCAACGGTGCTGGGGCGCTCCCAGTGTTGATGGAATGTTTTAAACGCACCGGCACCAACTGGGCTTAGAACAATAAGCGGCACGAGGCCACTGGAAACAAAAAGCTAACGAAAAGAGTAATGTACTTTGTTTTATTATTGTTGCAGTTGGTGGCAGCACATGTTCACAAGATTTACTTTCATATACCAGGCATGACTCATTCTGATTGTGGCTCATTAAAATCGAACTTGAGAAAACCTCCTGACGGATGAAATGTATTTCTGCATGAACTTGACCCATTTTTCTTTCCGTCATAACGTCCAATCAAAAAGAAGCTCCTCCCGTTGGGATGTCGTTTCCCTCTGTAATTGAAATTATAGCAATTATTTTATTGTCATGTAATTCCATGTTTACACAACGTTTCTAGAGCTTCAAGCTTTAAGCTTCAAACCTCAGCATATTATATATTCAACCCCTGGCCTCCACCAATTACAGCCACCAGTCGCCGTGGCGTCTGCAGAAGCTCCCGCTCGGTAAGCACATCTATGGGGTTAATTGCGCTGACCCTTTTGTTTTCCCTCTTGTTGTCATCCCCTTCCTCTAACCACCGATGCGATGCCTGAGCGGTCACCATGGCGATGGAGCCATAAGGAAAACACACGATTTGCCTATAGCTCTTCGTCAGCGTCACTGAAGGCTGCATAACAGCAGCGGTGCGTTCATTGTCGCCGCCGAGCAGACAGCTCATTAATTATCGGATCGGCTGTAACCGCTACGGCTCAAGTAGTAAGGAAATCATCTACACGGAGGGCGTGTGTGTGTGTGGGGGGGTTGTGCGGCAGCTGGCTTTAAAACATTTGGCCACATGTGCTTTAACATACTTTTTAGCGTTCATGAGTTGCCGCTTCTTCTGCAAAGCCACACACCCGAAGTCATGTCAAAGAATGTCTAATCTTCAGATTATTAATGCAGGCAAAATATTTCTACCAAAGGATTCTCATCTCAGAACGACTAGCGAGATTGTGTTGGGCCACCTGGTCATTTGCAAATGTGATTATCTTGTGTTGTGTTCCATGATCCACAGTGCTGTCACTAACACGCCTTTTCTCATTTAAAAAACTGGAAATTTTATGTATTTTTTGTGTGGTAGGGTACTGTATATTTCTGTATATTGTGCACTGGATGAAACACAAATATTCCAGAAAAACAAGATCCCACCTGTTCTGTAAACAGCAGATAATTGGAGGCCATCATCATTTTATCACCATTTGAGATGCAAATTGAAGAGGACATTTGGGGTCTCGAATACATTTACATTCAAATAGTGATTTCAATAAAAATGCCCCTCCAAACTGAGGCACATTGTGCCCACCTGTCAATTGCACCTTTCAAAAACCTGCTGGACCGTCATGCAGCAGTGGAATAAGGGGGCATATTAAAAAGGTCACATTATTTGAAATTCGAGGCACTTTGAATGAAATGAGAGCCCGTTTGAGGAACGAAAGCAGAGAGAGATCATTTCAAAATTTGCGAGAAATAGAATAAAATCTTGACAGACACATTATAGCATTGAATATATTCCTACGCACCACTCTGAATAGCAAAATGAGGAGGGCAGCGTGAGTGGTGTAATGCTAAGTGGTTAGCCGGCGCTGTGGACGTGTCGTCGTGGAGAACAAACATCATTTAACTCATTATTCATTGCAGGAGCTTTGCTGAAGCCCCCGATGGCACATTAACAACCGTCTACTGAGAGACGCATCACTCTTCAGCGGCCTTAAAGAGGCGAATGAAAAGCATTCCCATTGACTCGCCCTCCTCCACCGAGCCCATTAATGATAATCATTATTTTCCCTTTTGTTCATTATGATCCACGCTCCTCCATTAACAAGGACTCTTAACGTGTCCCTTCAAATGTGTGTGGAAAGAGAACTTTTGTGTGTCCTTAAAGAGCCTCTTTCACCACATTACCTCAAAGCGCGCAGCAGGATGCCGACGAGACGAGTGACAAACTCGCCCCGGATATCAACCCCCCGTCTCTGTTGTAATTATCCCTGTTCACACAGGCTACAGATCCCAGTCAATCACATGTTACGAAGCATGAAAGTTATTTTTTCTCCATCCTGGCGTTTGTTAAGGTTGGCTAAGTGCCCCTCGCTGCTGTTGTGCTTTGCTTTTGTTATTGATCTTTTCATTTTTTTTTATTTTTGTAATTCCCAGATAAAAAAAAGATGGGTTGAAAAAGTTTCAACTCGTCTTCTTTTGCTTTTTAAATTATTACAGAAATCCTATGAAATGGACAACAACTTTCAACAAATGTATATTTAGTATTGTCAGACTATAAGATAATAAACACGTCAAAGATTGATATCTTCGGATTGGGCGACATTTGTACCACATGTCACACTATGTGATGCTTTGCACCGCACGCATTGTTTCAGCCACGTACATAAACGGGCGCGTCTCTCCCCTCGTTGCGGCCTCGGCCGTCACAGGTGGTTACCGGCGCTGTGCTGGTGATTGTGTTTTCGTCCCGCGCTCCGGTCACAACTGCTTCCCCCCCTCCCCTCACGCCGCGTGAGCCGGGGCCCCGCCGCGGCCCTGATTTCCCCAACGCTATTTGTGTCACAGCTCCCGGGAGTCCTGCACCTCTTCAGAAACTATTCTCTTTTCCAACGGCCATAATGGCTCCCCTGTTTTCTCCTCCGTCGCGGCGCTTGCAGTGGTTTAAGTTCCTCTTTGGGGAATTTTCTCTTCTTTTCTTTTTTTTTAGAAACGCGTCGACTTACAGAGTTTCGCCGTGATGGATGTCATGTTTCCTCTGGAGGTTTTTGTTTATGACAGTCACTATCCATTTCAGCGCGTATCACCTCTGCACAGCGAGCTGTTACGTAATGGAATTGTTATTTTAGGCAGAATTGATTTATACACTTTTCTATAATGGATTTTTCTGTGTGTTTTGGGTTGTTTGTGGCTTTCATTGCTCGCTGCACGGATCTCAAGTTCCAGCAGAGGAAGAGATGTAATCCGGGGACATAAGCAAGTGTCTGTTACAGCTGACAGTTGTTGTGGGTTTACTCCTCTGGCAGAGAGTGAGGAAAAGCCGGTGTGCCATGTTAAGAATTAAAGCACCTGCACAAGTACTCAGCTTTAGATGTGCTGTGATGTTTAAATAAGACTGGGAAAAAAAATTGGTGAGAGGAACGAAACAAAACAAAACAATTTTCCTGCATAACCGAGACCAGAGCAGTCGTTATTGACGTAATAGGAGCGGTGCACACTAGTTCACTTGCAGTGAAAGAAGTGATACGATTTGCATTGCTTCAGAATCTAAATGAATTAGAATCTTATTATTGTAATATTGATTTTTATAAATACAAAGACAACTCCAGGCACAGCGATGTGGCAATACGGGAGCAGAAGTTTGTAGCTGAAACAATGTGCAATTTTTGTACATCAATGTTTTTTTCATTCGCTGTTTTTGTCATGATTACAAATTCAATGGAAAAGCAGCTTAAATTCTTGGTTTTGATTATTTTGTTTTGATTTTCCTGAGCTTTCTCACCCAGAATAAATGCATTAACTAATCCCGTTGTGCAGAACGAGTGCTTGTGTTTATATTGATTTGGAGCTCTGTATTGGGAACCAAAAGGCAAACTTTGTTACTCTTTTCAAACATTGCCAAAGGCCCTGCGTATTAATAACCCACTCCTTCAGCTCTCACCTTTCACAATAAAAGTCCAACCAGTCAAGTTTATGCATAGAAAATCCAATTTTGCGTAGAGGCCCTTTTCATTGCTGCATTTCTTTACCAACATCCATTGCTCATCGCATGTAGAAATGGTCGCCCAGTCTACCCGTCTCATTGTGTTGTCTTTGAAATGCTCAAAGAGATCAAGATGCACTGCACCACAAAGGACATAAAACACCTTTTATTTAGTCTGTCGCTTGTAACCTCTTACTTTTGTTCGGTTTTGTTCTTTCACATTTACACTCCTGATCTAATGTCTGATTGGACGTATTTCCCAGAGCTTCACAACTCCAGCTGCAAATAAAACAAACAGAAGCATCAGGGATCATAATTGAGTTACTGAGGCCTATTTTACTGAGAAAGGTCACCTCGCTACGTTTAGTTTTTTTAAGAGGAATTATGGCAGAAAGTTGCCTTCTTTTGGATTTGTATTTAAGTGATTTTTTAATTAAATTGTATGTAATTTTGCTTATTACTTTCCGGATGTTTGAATTATAGTGATATATTGACACTGTACAAAATATCACCGTTATTGTGTAAATGTAACTATAATGATTGAACGCATTCGCCATTTACATTATAAAAAACATGCATTTTAAACAGTGATGGATCACTGGTTGCATCAAATACAACAGAAAACGGTGCAAATGTGTTCATGTTATCAGAGGAGCAACACGATCGCTCGTCGCTGCTTTGAGGACGCACTTACTTCAAGTATCCGCTGGGTGGAAATGACAAATAACGGAGGCTGGTAGCTGATGTTGTCAATGAGAAATGAAGCGGGAGGGAGTCACATCGGGAGTCGGCGCAGTTGGTCAACTACAGAGCGGTGCGGTGATGAATATTCTCGGACCTGCTTGTGTATCACGGAGCCTTTGAAAGCACAGCGTGTTGTTAACTTGGCTTGTCTGGTTGAACTGCTGTTTCCCCCCAGTAGACTGAAAACGGGAGGAACCACCTTCCCAATTGATCCCGTGTATATACATATATATATATATATATATATATATATATATATATATATATATATATATATATATATATATATCTGTAGACTCCCAGGGGGAAGATGCTGAAGGAATTGTCAGTCTCCACCGCATCACACTTGATACGGCTTGAATGCTGATGAGCCATTGACAAATTGCTTTTTGCCAGTAGGTTCACCCAGAGGTAAAAGCCCCAGGTTCACCGCCTGGCACGAAAGGGTGGGTGATTTATAAGGAGGCAAAGAAGCGCCTTTGTCGGGCCTCTGCCATTGACAGGCGCTTCATCAGCGCCCAGATTGGGTTTCATGGTCAACTGGAAGGCACTGATGCGTCACGAGGAGATTGGCACCCTCTATATTCAGCGCCTTCGCGCCGGTTCCCTTAACGCTGTTTTTGACTGGCAAAGACTCGGCGTCAAGCAACAGAACCAAAGGGTGACAAGCAAAGTCCGGTGGCAAAGGGACAACGTATATATTTCCTTCAATTTCAGGGAGTGGAACATGTCCGTTTCCCTCCAGTTGTCTACGGTAGCCCAGAACGGACAATCCCAACAGAGACGGCCACACTACTTCTCACAGCATGTTAGAAAGTGCACGGGTCAGCGGATGAGCCCTCAGCAATCTGACTAGATCCTACACATCCTTATGTGGCGTTTGTATGGAAGTGACTCCGTCCCCTTTCTGATCCACACCAGCGATCGTCCATTAAAACGTGATCTCTACAGAGACACCTCCTTGCCACGGTGTTTGGATTTCTTGACACGTAAAGAGATGTTCTGGTGTTAAACATGAAGACCTGCAGTTTAAATGTATGTAAAGAGGCCGAGGGAACGGAATCCTCTTGCCA
The DNA here is from genome assembly GCF_964276395.1 of Gasterosteus aculeatus. Taxonomy (NCBI): domain Eukaryota; kingdom Metazoa; phylum Chordata; class Actinopteri; order Perciformes; family Gasterosteidae; genus Gasterosteus; species Gasterosteus aculeatus. The sequence continues at coordinate 19,325,102 of NC_135708.1, read as the reverse complement.
TTACTTATTGATAAGGTACAGCTTCATAAATAATAACAAAGGGCTTGCTGACACAACTCTTCCATATAAAGCAGAAACACCACGTTGCATAAATGCAACAGCACGTTCCGCCGTCAGGAAACCCGTGTTCACATTGTTGGAGTAAACACAAATTAGAGCGGCTGTTTGCAGCGGCTGTGTCACGCAGACGGCGCGGCCGTCCTCGCCGCTGCTTCCTGTGTACACGTCTTTTTTTTTTGATGAGCCGGGCGAGGAAGAGCTGAACAGCGTGTTCTGACACAATGAGCTGAAGTAAAAGTAGTGGCATGTAAAAAAGGAGAACACGGACTGGACCGAAGTTTCTTATTTATTTATTTAAGTACGAATCAACGCTGGAGACATTTCTTCGAGCTGTAAAGAAATTCAGTTCCTGCCAATTGTCTCGTGATTATTAAAATGCCTCCTTGTTACTTCATCCCAGGCGATGGGATTTTAACATGAAATATAGGATTATTTGAATTGTTACAACAGATTGTTGTGAGTTAAAAAATGTCCTCGAAGTCATTTAAATAAGCTCCAAAATAACCAGCTGCAACATTAATATGCTTCTTAAAAATGAATGCATCAGCTACTACCACCACATTAAAGTCTCTTCGCGGATAAGAAGAGGTAGAAAGACGTTTCAGGGAAAGGAGATATCATCGCCTTGCACTTGCATGTAGGCAGCGTTTTCCTATGACAGGTGACTTAATAGGCCGATAATATGCAAATTGTGTGATCACAACCCCCCCCCCAAAGGGCCTATCAGTTATTCCAGGTGTGAGCGTTTGATCTGGATGTCCTTTCCACTGATCGATGGAGGTAATATCTTCACCCTCCTCTGCCCACCAGCAATAATAAACAGCACAAATGAAGCTTTAAACCTCCAAATGTCGTGTCTGGTGCAATCTGCACTCAGCCTGTCTCCTCCTCTCTTTCCTTCACCTCAATCCTGCTGCGTTTGTCTCATCTCCTTCACAACCGCACATTCTCCCTCCTCCTCCTCCTCCTCCACCTCTCGCCCTGCACGTCCGAGTCTCAGCCTCATCGCATCTGCTCCCCTACGAGGCTTCGTCACGTACGGCGCGCACTCACGTGCAGACGAGGCCGAGCTGGTGAAACACACACGCCTGGCAGTCGGCTAACATCTGGGTTCATGAATGACTGAATCATTCCATTCGAGGGGCGATGCGTGCGAATGAGTCCGTGGGCAGAGGCACGCGTTATTCGTGTCATGTTTCCGTCACACTCTTTACATCACATTATGTACATTTATCTGCCGCTTTTATCCAAAGCGACTCTTAACCCATGGTTTTACATTTTACCCGGGGGAGCAGATGGGGGTCAGGGGTCTTGCTCAGGGACACTTGGACGTGTGGAGCTGGAGAAGCTCGTGTTTGGATGCTCTTGCAGTAGAAAGCAACAATCCTCGTGCTGGTTGAACGTGGATGTTGGATAATTGCTTCCATGAGAGAGGCAGTAGAGCGTAAATGAAGAAGCCTCATGTTTGCTCACTGTTTATGGGCTTTTTGGTGCTGGGCAGATTCTGTAGTACGGGTGAGTCACTGCTGCAATGTAATGTGTCATGATGTGTGCAATAAAACCCAACGGAAAAGACCTAAGATGTGCTCAACATCTCTGCAGCACCGAGAAACTGTTTTTCTCTGGATTCATCAGAAAGAGCTGCTTCCCTCTTCAGCCGCTCTAACTCTGAAGGAGCTTTCTTTGTCGGCAACAGGCAACCAATTATTGTCTTGCACTCATGTGGATTTCTTTTGAAGGTCCTGTCGCACAATAAGTCCTAACAATACGTGTCCAATATGTGTCCAATAGTCTGCACTCTATACAGCAGTGAACTCATAAAAAGCTGTTGCCTGCAGCCGTTTTTATTAATGAAGCTTGAAAGCCAAAGAAATTGAACCCTATTCAAATGACTTTTGAAGCATAACTGTTGTCCTTGAATACTAATAGAGATTTCGCTCAATGCTCAAACCAGAGAGGGTGAAATCAGCAACTTGCTCACTCCTCAGAGGACCTCCTCGGGGCACAATATGTCTTCGTCCTGTCAGCCGGTGACCTTTTGTGTATCCCTCCCTGATTTGTGAGTTTGTAGAGCTGCGCCGTGGGTCAAACGCTGCTGAAAAAGGGCAACAGTCTCCATGTTAAGTGGACACTGGTGACAGCGTGAGTCACATGGGGGATCAGCCGTGTGTTTTTATGGCGAACGAAGGAGTGGACGGCGTGATTTTAGATGAGCGTGCCCTCGCGTGCTCGACTCACTCCATGGTTTTGATGCCCAACCGGATAAAAGAGCTTTCCCAAAGACGCGTGATAACCTCGGCCGCTTCACCACAACCGTATGCGGGACTCCGCAACCGCTCGGCTGTGACGGGTGTATTAAGACGCATTAATCTCCCTCCCCCGGCACATTCGCAGAGGAGGTCAAATATCATGATCGCGACCTTGGTGAACTGGCTTCATCAATCACAATCCGATGAGACGGAGATGATGTCACGCGGCGCTCGCCGTTCGATCTACATATCCATCACGGCACGCACGAGGCTGATGTGACCCCCGACGGCTGTTGTCATTCATCACACTCAACACACAGGGGGATTTAACGCGCTCCGCCAACAGGTAACGGGTGGCTTTTGCAGCTTTCTTTCCTTTTTTCTTCGTAATAATGTTTGAGAGCGCTGGTTGTCACATTTCAGCAGAACTGCTGATCGTGGCGTTGAGGTATTTCTTGCAAGCTGCTGCAAAAAAAAAAAAGGAAAAGAAAACTGTCACACGAGCATGAAGACAACAAGATGAATTCAGCCGGAGCCCCGAAAAACAATGATGAGGCCCCAGACTTGTCGAGACCAAGTTGTGCTTTCTTTATGGAATCAATGGTTTCACGGCCATTCCACCGCAGCTCTTTTTGTCTTCTTCTCCCTGCTCTTTCTTCTTTGTGGGATTGAGATCGCTATTGTGTGAAAGGGTTCACTCGCCTGCGACTTTGCCTGACGTTCGAAATGTCTTTTTTTTTTCCTTCTCAGGAAGCTGTTTTGTTCTTTTCCCATCGAGCTTCCTTTCATCATACGTGTAACCGGGACTTGGACGAACCCGCTGAACCGGAGGCATGTCGCACATTTGCCCACAGAGGATGACAGGAAACAGAAACGATCACTTACACGTGTGGCAGTTCTTGTCTCGTCCTCGGGCATCAACAGGGGGCGCTGTGCCCCGCAGCGCCGCGTGTGGTTATGTGTGCGTTTGGCAAATTACTAAAACCGAATAAGGCACAGGCGCCTCGGAGACGTTAAAGGTGATTTACGCACATGTTTACTCGCAGCACCACACGCGTGCATTCGGCACGCGAGCTCCCAGCGTGTGATATCAGCTAAGGCCTGAAGGCTATGAGACAAGTGGGGTCTAAAAAAAACGAATATTTGCACGGATGGTTATCTTTATGTGGTCCTCTGGCTTGGTGACGCTGTAAACCTTGGACTTCATTGAGCGAGGACAGGATGGAAGTCAAGATAAGGGGAAAAGGCCCGGCTGGAGTTTAAGCGTCGGGATGTTTATTGAAGGCTCAAAAAGACGAAAGGAAAGGATGGGATTGGATACTCGGTCGAGGACATTTCGTTTTGCTACTTGCTGCTTTCAATTTCAGGAATTATAGCTCAGGTTTGTAACGTTTAAATGAACTAATTGCCATTATATCTGACTTTTGGAATTGTTCTATATCCATGGATGTAATTGAGATGCGTGTTGCATATGGAGCGTTTTGGGCTTAGCAGGAAATGGGTTTTACGACACTTTACAGCCCATTAGTGTGTCTCTGCGTCCGTTGCATCACTGCATAAAGCAAAACGGTCATTTCAGACACACCCGGCAGAGGTCGAGCCAAAGACATAATTAAACTCCTGCATTGCAGATTGAGCTGTGCACGGACACGAAGAAGCGCGACCCACGCGAGCAGGGTTGAATTAATCTCACAGCTGAGATGATTACTCATCTTTTGGCTCTGCTATCTGGAAATGACTTGTGTGTATCTGTCTGACAATGACGGTGGCGTCTGGCACCATCAGTTCAAGGAATGACATCCACATGTTCCCTTTGCCCGGCAGGTAAAACTCACAACACTGATGTCGAGTTTTAGCTGCGGTTTGAAAATTTACAGAAAGTTACATAAACAGTCAAATTAGCGCTGTTTGGTTTACTTCCCCATGCAGGCTAGACTTCACACAGAGAATACTCATTTGAAATGTAAAAGAGATGATGACAATAAGGACAGAAGGGAGCTCCAGCAGCGGTGTTTCTACTCTCTATCTCTTTCTGCATGAATTTTGAGTGCTGGGAAACGCTTGATTAAATTCATTGTCGCTCTTTTGAAGTTATTCCAGCGAACCATAGTTTGCCTTCGACTTGAAAAGGAAAAGAAGACAAAATCACTCGGTGGAGACTCCTTTAGTCCAAGTAAAGAGGTTTTTATTTCAGCAAGTGGGGCAGGCAGCCTGTCTTTCCAGCGGAGTTTCGATCGAAGGTTAATGAGGACAATATTCCTCCGCATCTGATTTCTTTTTCCCTCTGTTGCAGAAGTGATTAAAGGCGCAACATTTGGCTGGGTGATGGAGGGTAATGGGATAAATTGTTTCATCTGCGAGGAAGATGAAGCTCCTACAGCTGCTGTCTGTGACCCTTTTCCCCTCTCGTACATCTACTTGTTAAACGAGAAGTTCCAAGTACCTCTTGGATATCGTTTTGTTACTTCCTTTGTTTCAGCACAACGACCCCATTTAGACTCATGCACGGAAAGTGCTGGTTTTTGAGTTCAAGGGTTGCAAAACCTTAAACATTTACTATATTTGTTACAAAGACAGTAGGTACTTTGATGCAGCCTTTATGTCCAAAAATCATGTTCCCACATAACTGAATTGTTCATCACTTTTGAGGGAAAGGTTGTATTTTTTCATTGCACAATAGTTAACTCTCTGTTCCCAACTGCGAATCTGTCACAACATCCTTTTTGTTCCGTCGGAGTATTTCTGACGTAAAGAGGGAAGGATTTCATGTGATGCCCAACGGCCACAACTCTCATACAGAAGGTTTTTCTCAGTACAAACTCTCCCGGGATACTGTAGCACTACTTGAGCCATTAAGTCCAATAAAAATGTAGAATTAAACACTCCTACTGAACCCGATGAGCCACTTTGCATTAGATTAATTGAGTATCATCTCGGAACATGATGCTGGATGATCCACCCAGGGAAACAAATGAGAAAACAGCAGAAAGCCCAGAGTTAAGAGGGAGGCAGAACGAGCTCTGCATAAAGTCGACAAGCTCAGTGTAAAAAGCCGCTTGGCAGAACAGACAAAAGAACCCGAAGCTGTGGAAAGAGTTTGATTGACAGGTAATCACTGGTAAGTCACTCACTGCTGCAGCCGAACACGTTGACAGAGAAGAGGACTCGGATATGACTGTCGCCCGAGCTGGTGTCTTCCTTGACGGGGTCGCTGTTTAGAGATTCATAAACGCACAAACCGCGCTCGTCTTCACTGATTCCTGTTGTGAAATCTCACAGAATTTCTTTCTTTCTTCCTCCTAATAAACGCGTTGTTTTCATGTCCTGTTCCATCTTTGAATGGCGTCGCGTTAACCTTTCCCCGAGCTGTCTTCGTGAGTGCGCAGAGGGAGCATTCTTTACGTCTGGCTGTGACATTTGTGTTAAATGAACACCTCATGCAGTTGACTCGATAACAGCACTGCGTCCAACATGTGGTACGAAGCCATCTGTATCCGCTGTAAATGTCCAGGGCGGCACCTTTTTAATGACGGGTGTTACCTCAGTCAGCAGCATTGATCATATCATCATCTGCATCAACTCATCAACAGCGGGCTCTGCAGGAAGGTAACGTCTACCAACTCCGCTGCTGGGACACAAAGGTAGTACGAAATGCAAAAACTTTAATATGGGCTGTACATAAATAAACATGTTTTTGTATCTACAATTATCTGAACAACAGCTTCACAGGTTGTATTACCCTATAACTGCTCTTTCTGGTTCTAACCCTGTTACCTGCTTATCTCTGCTGGGAAGCGGAGCGGGATGCTGATTGAATTGTATTTTATTCCGCTCCGTACAATGTACAGGGGCTGCAGATGAAAATCAGGCTGAATAGCTTCATGCGGCACATGTTCATGAATGTCAATCAATGGCCATTGGTTCTTTGTGGCTAAGATAGAGTCAATAAAGGCAGCAGTGCCATTTGTGGTGCATATATGTGCGTATGTGAACACTGTAAAGGAAGCAATGATGCAACAAAATGAGATATCAGAGGTAGAAAAATACAAATCATGAGCCCACGCACCATCTCTCCGTCACCCACTCCGTGCTCGACTGCAGCCCTTTTGTGTTGTGCACTTCCAACCCGAATAAGGATGAGTTAATTAAGTGCGAATAAAAAAAAGTTGCCTGTTGTGGCCGTGCTACCCGTCCAGAGTCAGCATCCCGTTGTCTATGGTGATTATTTAAAAACTCTTTCTACATCCTCAGTTAACAATACATCAGAGGAATAGCTTTGGTATCTTCAACTCAAGGGTCATGATATAATATATGATGGATGCTATAATATAACTACAATGCCTCCTCATTCAAAAAAATGCTTCCCATAATCCCCCACCCTGCAGGGAGCAAATACTATGAAGGTTATAAGTGTCTTTCTCCCACTCATGAATACTGATACAAGTATCCTCGTTATAATGGAGAATGTTATAGGACCGTATTATGAAGTGATTTGTTTGACGCTGCAGTGCGGCAGAAAATAAATCACCACTCATCACTCATTAACAGCGACACATCATTGTCGCGGCGTACAAACGTGTCCCTCGGTGCCGCCGCGTGACGGATGAGCCTTTTGGCTTTGAACTTGAACTGTGCTCGCCCTTTCCCCCGCTTTCCGAGACGCTCATTTAGGAATGCAGCTAAACGGCGGAGGCCGTTGGCGGATCTAATATGACGGATCTGAGGTTGTGTTTGAGTCCGGGGGGGCGTCCGGGGGCCGTGCGCGACCTTGTCGGCCGCTCACACCCGGGGGGGGGGCGATTTTGTTTGTGGTAAAGATTACGCATTGGTGGAAATCCGTTTCCCACGTGCGTTTGTTGATATGGTGAAGACCCTGAACGTGACGCCGGCCTCCTCTTTGCTGCTGAGACACGTGGAGGCAATTTAGAGCCCGGGGGGGGGGGGGGGGGTGGGGCTCGCCACGCCTCCACTAGCTAACTATATCGCCTTCACGCCCCTTCTCCAGCCAGCAGCGAGCATCAGACCCTCCGGTAAGACGGACGCGGTCGTGACTGATTAGCATTAGCCGCGGCGGCGTTCTTCTTTTGTGTTTCGGTGAGTGGCCTGAACCTCCTCGCACAAAACCACGGCCCTGGATGTGGTGCCCCTAAATGGAAGGCAGCAGTTACTGTTTGCAGCAAAGAAAAGAGTCCACGAGACTCGTGCTGATGCTATAAGCTGTGTTTTTCACTACTTATTTGCTTGTTTCTGTAAAATCCATTTTTACATTTTTTTTATGCATGAGACTTAAAAGGTCAAGTCACCCAAAGCAAAACACAAAAAGTGTTTAAAAAATGCTCACTTAACCCTGGTGCTACCAAGCTTTTCAGCCATCTGTCTCGGTTTGAGTTGTTCATTGAGCGGCTCAAAGCGTTTGAGAAAAGAACATTGTTCACAATCCAAGTCCCAGAGTTTTTCTCATTTCTTTGGTCTCACCTGCTCCTCCGGCTTGTGAAGCTGAAATGGATGTCGGAGCTCAATCTTAACGTCCAGAGTCATCAGATGCATCTGGAGGAGCGAGGAGGCTTGCCGGAGGAATCCACCGATGTATCCTTTGCAGTTCCCTCATAGGCACCCGTGACGTATTCAAGAGACTCTACAATGCAGCGGTGCCCTACATTATTTTTAATGGACCCCGGGTCAAGAATATCTGGTTTTGTTAAATATCTTCTGCATGTAGGAGAGAAGAAAAGGAAATGGACGTAAAAACTGGAAAGAACTCTGGTTATTCTTGTTTGGTTAATAAAAGAGCCTGAACGTTACATCTGATCTACTTTCTCAGGTATCATTACATTTAATATAGCAAACATGTTAAATAAACCTCCCTGACAAATGCACGTTCAATATTTACTCTCCTGTTTTTCTTTTATTATTCCTATAAAGCAAAAGGTTCAACTGTCGTTTCATTTTCAACTCCTAAATTAAAGACACACAAGCACAGTTCAGGACCCATGACGGTCTTGTTCTGCAGATGTCTCTCTCTTTTATATTTAAGTTAACGCTAATCTTTGAGTCCAGCAACAAATATCAGTGAGAAATGATTCCCAGTTGTGCATTAATCATTCCAACGCATCGACAACACGTCAATTGTGGGATGCCGAGTGATCAGAAGGAGACGGGGGGGGGGTTCCTCAGAAAGGCTGCCGGCTCCGAGGCAAATCATCACAACGGCAATATTCCCAATCCAGCCTCACCGGGTGATCTCAGCTCCTTTTAATCTGCCTAATGGAGTCTGTAAGGCTTTCTTTTTATCAGATGTGCTGCTTCATCCACACACAAGCATATTTGTGCTCCCCAAAATGTGCCGAACTATCCAGGAGGAAGGCAAACGGCTGCCTGCTCATTGAAAGGTCACGCGCTGTATCTGCACGAAAACGAAGTAAAAAAGAAGAAATTATGCCAATGAATAGCGGCGCTGACACAAAGGTCCTTCAAACTTGTCAAAAAGGCACAAGTTGTCAGGATCGGGTTTAAACTCTCGGAGGAGTTTGTTGAATCCAAAATACGAGGAAATTGGCAAAACAAGCAAATGTTCAGCGATTGACTGCAGCGCCCCCTGGTGTCTAAATATTTAGTAAATATTGATGTTTGGGGACTCATGCTGGAGATGTGGACAGGCCAGGTCTTTTTGAAGGGGTGGTGCGATGGAGCGCAGTGGTCAGACTGCGACTGGCCTACATCAAGCTCTGGTGAAGCGTCTTGCAAAGCACGAGTTGGTTATCGGACACATCCAAGCGCGCGCTCAGCGGACAATGCCCGACGTCAACTTTGCGTTGCCGAAAAACCTCATTCTAAAAGCTAATTGCCCGGAGAGCGACACCTGCAAGGGCGACTGTGACCAGCTGTCGGTAGATATCGAGTCACTATTGAGTCTCCCCCGCTGTGTAAAACACCCTCCAGATGGACCAAAACACCACCCCAAATAAATGCCAGTGTTGTCCCCGACTGCTGGGTGGGTAGACAAGGCAGCTTCATTGGCACGGTCAACTTTATGAAGCGTGTCAGTGCTTAATTTCCTTTCAACAAACCGGTGGATGTAGAAAACCAAATAGATGAATGAACAGGATGTTTTGCTTTTAGCGTCTTTGGCGATTCCAAGTCCGCCGAGAACAGTACTGTTAATGTAAATGCTTCTCCATTCATCCATTGTAGACGTCTCAGATCAGATGACAATCGACAAAAAACGCCAACCATCATCGGCCAGCAAAGTGAAAGCGCCGGCTGACATGCAGGCCCTTGGGACTGCTGGACAGCGATCAATAAGCCTCAAAGCTTCACAGCCTCTAAAAGTAGTCACACCTTGTTCAGTGTTGGTAATGGGAAATGGTCATTTAAAACACTCCTTCGTCGTCCGGAAGCTTCGATGTTGTTTTCCTCCGTCTAAAGAGCAATCTTCCACTCCGAGAGAGAGAGAGAGAGAGAGAGAGACCACAGTACACTAATTCAGTTTGACGGAGTAATATTGAGGAGAAATTGTCCAAACTGGATACTAATGCAGCGCCGCTATTCTCCAGTCGTTCACTGCGTAAATTACCATCTTAGCATGTCATCGTTTAACCAACTTGATGTCTAAATTTACTTTAGTGGCACAACTTTCTCCCCTCGTCCATGTCAGACCCCCCCCCCCCCCCCCTCCGCCCCCACCTCCCCCTTTGTACACCAAAAACAAAGCATCTGGCTGTGGAGACAGTTTGGCAGCTTAGTTGAGAGGTAGTAAGTGGTGACTTTAATGAAGATGCATTGCACCTTTTGCAGATTTATCTCCTATCGTATGGCCCAGCAGATGCTGATGTAGTGTACAACCTCCACAGCAGAAGCCCCTCATTGCTACGCACATCTGCATCCTCATCAAAGCTAATCCTCTGTAGCAGCGAGTCTGTTAGCATCCTGCAAGCCGTCGGCGGGAGTTTCACCGCAGACACAGGGTTACAACCGGGGAAGAAATCCTCTGTGTGTGCGTGTGTGTGTGTGTGTGTGTGTGTGCGCGCCCTATCTGGCTGTGCTTCAACAGCAGATGGTTAATTTTTTAGAAGTATTAGAGCACTGCCATCAATGTTTTTTTTATTTTCTTTATTTTTTTATCAGAAGTTATCTACAGTGCGCTGCAAGCCAGCGAAGACAGACTGTGGGTAGAGTCCCCCAGGAGCATATCCGCGCTACGCAGACATGTGTTCTGCAAGGAAAACTTAGAAGGAATAGATAAAGTCACCGATCAAATAGGATTCTCATGTCGTATGTCACAAAGAAATATACTCTGCATTCAGCAAAGGGAGCGGTGAAAAGTAGCTTGCTGATCCACAAGAAATGACTTTACAGCTGTTGTCAATTTCCATTTCAAATGATGCTGTGGCACCTGATTGTGCAACTATATACAGTGATGAAGCCACATTACGAGACGGCGATTGAATCTACCTGAGAACAAGTGCACACGAACAAACAAACGGTAAGTGTGTCTCATACGAAGCCTTGCACGGAGCTGCACATTGCGGACGTGCAGAGAAAATGGACTAACAGCAGCCGAACTCGGGCGCAGGACGACGCGCGTCAAGCACACGGGCCGTGTTCCACTCGTGTCCGAGCCGGCCCGGCAGTCCGCAGATATTCCGAAAAGTCCACGGGCGCTCCGAGAACCCTCGACAGCCCGATTGTGTCCCACGCCCGACATCATTTGGCAGTAATGTGAAGGTAAAGCTGCGGCAATCTCAAAGGGATCCTCCAGTCCTCCCGTCCATATGCTCCGCTTTGAGCCAATTTATATTTAGTGTTCTCTTTAACCTCTGCGCTATCTGGAATTCGCAGGCATGAAGGACGGCGGATGAAACGAAGTGCTTATTGAGTTGTAAATATTGTAAATGGAATCATGATGCTGTGCCCCCTCCTCGCGAGGCGTTTCCAATTATGGGAGGGTAATAAGCCTCCTTTGTCAGGTCAAATCCGCCGCGTCGAGCTGTGTGATTGCGGCGGCGCTAAGTAACAGGGCCGCCGTTAAGTGCTGCCGCCTGTGGGAGGAGTCATCCGGCTACACCACGCCATTTCCTGTGGAGAAAATACGCCCGTTCCAGGCAAAACAAGGTCGTTGAGTCTTTTTTTACACGTATCTTTGCGATGTTCTCATTCGTCTCCCGGGTCGTTGAAGTCCAATCCGGCCTGCGTGTAATTGCTTTGCGTCAGGTTCGTATTTACAGGAGATCGTCCGTATGAGCTCGGGTTGGAAGGAGCTGCACCAGACGGCGAATGAAGCACATCTGTGCAGAAAAGTAAAAGGATACAGGACTCTTCATAAACGTGCCACTTTTAATCCCAAGGGAAATGGTGAATGCAGCCTCTCGTCATTTTATAGAATTAAACCCTCGCCGCCATTTAATTAACTTACTGTTAAACATTCATGAGCAAATTAATCTAAATCTAAATACTTACTTCAGACTCCTCTATAGTTCTTTATGGTTCTTAAAGACTGAATTTGACACGACCACAAAGTGATTACGTTAATTCACCAGCTGGCCCGAAGCTTATCTGCAGAGATTCAGATTCTATTTACAAGTTGCAATTATCGTGCATTAAAGCAGATTATATAAAAAAATATATGTTCTAGTCATTCTTGCTGATATTGTGCTGTTTCCTGTCCTCAAAACAGATATTCATAAAAAGTTTTTGCCTCCTCCTCCCCCCCTAAAGTAAAGCGGCCAATCAGAGCAGAGAAGTCTCCTAAAGCTCGTCAACTCTGATCAAACTATAAAGCTCGACGGTGGGTTAGGGTTAGGGGTAGATTCTGCTAATGCAGCGCTTAGTTTCTCAGAAACATGCTTCACTTTACTGTTTAGCTGCAAAACGAAAAAGGTTGCCACCCGGCTAACAAACTTTCTCACTTCAAAGACAAATTATGTATCTACTAAAGTCTGAGGCAGGGAAGAGGCGGCGCAGTAAGAGAATCTTTTCCTCTTCGGTTGCTGCTGCCTGGTTTGACAGTTTGATGGGGGACTCATAAGCAGAGATTAACATCTGGTTGTCTCCCTGCCTCATTGTAGGGTTCCGAGTGCCGCTTTGCAGCCAAAGGAACCTGATTTATTCATCAGATTATCCTCCTCGCACTGCTGTCGGGACATAGTGGTCGTTTTAAACATTTTACTCTCATTGTGCGCTCGTGTAAACAGCACAGACTAATGTAACGACCACAATCACTGCCCATGTCCTCTTTTCCTTATGCTAAAATAACAAGTTGTAGTTTTAAATGCTAGCTGGCTAACGTCACGTGACGACGCGCAGCCTGGATATTAAGCTGTGTATTAGTTGTGTTTCTGCCTTGTAGGTATTTAGTGAGCATGTAGTGTTCCAGGTCACCGTGTTGCTGTCTGACGCTGACAGCTTGTTGATGAATGCTTGTGGATGTTTGCGGCGAACAAACCTGTGGCTCCCTGCTTATTAAAGCACTTATTCAACCATAAACCGCACTGCCTCCGAATGCAAGATGCAAAACCACAATGCAGAGAAAACCATAAATCAAAGTGCAGCCGCTGCCAAGTAGCCATGTTTTTGCTGTGTTTTGTTTGTTTATGTGAAAAGCGATATTAGTCACCTGTTTCCGTCAATTGGAGCTGAATTTATATTCAATTTTGCTGCAGCACAGTCTGCCCCACAAACCCCCGAGGTTCTGGTTCTCCAGGGTCCCCCCCTTCTCCCCAGTGTTCCCAGCTTTACTGCCCGGACCTCCTGCAGCGTGGGTTTGACCCCCCCAGCAGGGACTGGAGGAGCAGCCAGGCAAAGCTCTGGAATGAGCCACTTCTCCTGCAGCTCTCCTGGATCTGGGTCGGTTCTGTTGTGCGATATTTCCCCCGCGTGCGTCCTGAGGGTCAAACCCCTCCTGCTTATTCCCACTGCCGACCTGGAATCCACAACGAGAAGAAGCATCCTGCTTTAATTCTGGTTTCCCCAAAATTTGACTTTGGAGAAATTGACTCGTAGCCGGGCTGGGCCGGACTCAAGAGCTCAACGTTTCCGCGCCAGATCACGAAAGGTCCACTGAGCATCAGTTTTGACTTGCATACACGGTACAATGCGTTGATTTACAGAACCAAGTTTGCAACAACGAAACTGGGTTTTGTAGATGTGGAGAGAAATATGAACCTATTTCTCTGCTCAGATGTTTTATTTTTTACTTTAATTTGCTCCAAAAATTAGTTGTTTGATTTAATCTATCAAACTGTATGACTAATGTTCACATCAGCTGCATGAACATAAAGCCATCTTCAGTGAATGAGCTTTGTAAATCAAATATACAACCCTGTCCTATTCAGTCCGTGGAAAAGTAAAGTACATGAACAACGGCTGTGGTCGTGTCACATTCCATTCTATTTTTTTTGGCAATTGAAGTACATGAACTCCTGCGCCCCACAGTTTACTCGCTGCAGTTATTTTTATATAAAGTGTTTATCCTCTTGACTGTGAGCCTGCTATCATCCGAGGAGGAATGCCCCCCCCCCCAGGCGTTCCACAGCAAGTGGGTGTGTGACGGTGTGAGATCAGCGGAGGAGACTTCTTCTTTATGTTTGAGCTCTCGATGCCTCGCGGTGCGTGAGAGCGGTCAGTAGACACGCAGCTGCACTCGGTGAAAGATGTGCGAGCACGACTCGGGAGACAAAGGCCCCCCGGCGGGGGGGGGGGGGTAGAAGCGTGAAGTGGGTGGAAAATCATCAGCTTTGTTTTGCATGTTCCCTCTCAATCGCACGTCTTCCCAGTCCGAGCCGAGCAGGAGCAAAAGATCCGCAGAGAGGACGACAATTCATCAACAGCTTTTGTTCCACGGCAGCGCGTGGCTTCAAAATAACTCCTTGGCTGTAGCTGGCGGAATTACAGCTGTCTTGCCCGGGCCCGATCACAAAGCCACATTTCACGGCGCAGGCGGGGAGGGACAGGGGAGGTGTGGAGGCGCCTCGGCATTGTGACAAAACTATTGCTCATTCCACCTCTCAATATTTATCATCGTACAATTTCCCCTCAGCGCCTCGCCTCTCGAAGGGCATGATTTATGACACGCCCGCCCTCCGCCCTCATCACGGCGGCGACGTGTTCATCACGTTTCCACAGGCATCGCTTCTGTTTAATCCGGAAGTGGGAGAGGGGAGGAAGACGAGGAAGACGACGAAGAAGAAGAGGAAGGGCGGCGATGGATGGATGGATGGAGAGAGGGCGGGTGTGGAACTGGAGAGGGTGGAGAGGACTCACAAAAACAGAGAGAGAGGCAGTCGGCATCCACTTATCTATACATCAAAGGCTTGACGCTGCCTTGCAAATTTGCTAAAGCTCATTTGTTATGTTTTCCGCTTGTCAGTGGGCTTAATGCGCACAGCTCATGGGAGTCGCAGCCTGCCGCATGATCAATGGGTAGAGAGAGGAAGTTACATCTCGCCATTAAACGCCTTTGACTCGCAATATGCAGAGCGCGGGCCGCTGTGAGTGATGCTTTTCTTTCGCCAGCTGGAGGAAGAGGGGAGGAGGTTGTCAGATAGATAATGAATTTTACTTTTTGGTGCACAACCAAAGGCGCGCTCCCCTGCATGTTAAGGCTGAGGATTTGTTGTGCGCTGTTTCAAAGTCACACTAGACATCTCCGGAAGGCAATCAACTCGGGAAGCAACTCGCTAAGCAATTCAGGCAGTTGAATTGCTTAGGAAGCAGCCAGGGAAGCAACTCGGGAAGCAGCCAGGGAAGCAACTCGGGAAGCAACCTGGGAAGCAACTCGGGAAGCTACTCGGAAAGCAGCCAGGGAAACAACACAGGAAGCAACTCGGGAAGCAGGCAGGGAATCGACTCGGGAAACAACTCGGAAAGCAGCCGGGGAAGCAACTTAGGAAGCAACTCGGGAAGCAGCCAGGGAATCAACTCGGGATGCAACCCATGAAGCAACTCGGGAAGCAACCCGGGAAGCTACTTAGGAAGCAACTCTGAAAGCAGCCAGGGAAGCAACTCGGGAAGCAGGCAGGGAATCAACTCGGGAAGCAACTCGGGATGCAACCCGGTAAGCAACTCGGGAAGCAACCCGGGAAGCAACTTGGGAAGCAGCCAGGGAATCAACTCGGGATGCAACCCGGTAAGCAACTCAGGAAGCAACTCGGAAAGCAACTCGGAAAGCAGCCAGGGAAGCAACTCGGAAAGCAACTCAGGAAGCAACTCGGAAAGCAGCCAGGGAAGCAACTCGGGAAGCAGCCAGAGAATCAACTCGGGAAGCAACTCGGGATGCAACCCAGTAAGCAACTCGGGAAGCAACCCGGGAAGCAACTTGGGAAGCAGCCAGGGAATCATCTCAGGAAGCCCCAGCCAGCTGCATCGTGAGGGGAATCATCTCCACTCACACACACCTTTGTAATGACTCTGCTGTGATTATGAACTGTCGCTGAGTGTTGGCAGCTCCCTCCCTTTTAATCATTGCCTAATGGCAAAGCTGCTCATTAATGGATTCTGAATAAGGAAATCACTTTGTACTTCGAGTAGCTTTGTTTGTCTTCATTTTTTCCTCCTTTGTCATTGTCTCACATCCACTGAGCTCAGTTTCCCCCCCTCCCCTTCCCTCCCCTGGAGAGAGGCCAAATCAAGTCAATGGCATTCATCATGGTTAATACGCCCTTAACGAAGCTTTCTGGGAACTCCCCTGAAAGACACTCCGTACTGGGGCGCTAATAAAAACTGTTCATTCCACAAGATATTTAGAGTCTATCATCAATCATCAATTATCGATGTGTCGTAATATCATTTTAGCTTTCACTAAACAACCCAACCCCCTCTGCCGCATTACGATCTCCGCATTTACCAGCCATCTCAATACTAGAGGACTCTGGTAAAAAAAAGTCCGAGGTCTTTAAATTTGCAAGGTTGGTGGGATCAGTTTGAATTAGCTTGTCATTATCAGTGGGTTTAACGGAGGATTGTGGACGTGTGTCACGACAGAAGCGTGGTCCTACTGACCTTAACTCATGTCTGTTCATAAGTCTCATAGGAGACCGCCGAGGACACTCAAAAGGAACCCGGCCATCAGCCGCACTTTGTTTTTCTGCCGATCTGCGTACTTCCGCTCTGATTCGTGCAGCTGGATTGGCTGAAGCAGATGTGACATAAACACAAATCACACAAAATACTTTTGCTCTTGGCTCCTTTTACAGGTGAATTATATTCATTGGTTCTCCTCAGCACAACAACTCCAAACACAACGGAGGCCCCCGGAGGAGAATCTTAGCCCGATTGGGCCCAACATTTCACTGAATGCATCCATTCAACTTCCTCAAGCCTGAGAAATCCATTTACTTTGGAGCGACTGCTTCACCCTCTTCCGAGCGCCAGAATGGCAATAATGACATAAATGGCCACACAAATGAATGCTGTATATCAATTCAGGTACTTTAGAAGACGTCGAGGGATTCGAGAGCGTATTTTGGCTGCTGTTTCTTTCTCCCAGTAGCGCGGCGTGGCCGAGGCTTCCCTGCGGGAGTAAGCGGCAAAGCACTTGGTTAAGCTGTGTATTGATCTTTGGGGTCCCGCGCTCCTTTCCTGTGCAGGCGAGGCTTTCAGAAGAAAACCCCTCTGCACCGACTCTCGCTACCGATACACATCACGTACCCGCCCACCCACAGCGTCTACCGCAGACACGAGATGGAAATCACCCACACACACACACACACAGAGCAGTAGACTTACACACACTCGCCGGTATACGTACTGTATCTCAGTTCCGGGTGACCCGTATAATGTGTAACGTATGTAACGTGTTCATTGTCGTGTTTCTTCAATGGTGTTTTTTTCTTCTTCCAGATGTGGCAGGTGGAAATGGCATCAGTCCAGCTGCACACTACAGCAAATACCAATAATTATAATGACAACAACACATGGCGGCACACACCCAATCTGTTCTGAAGAGTTCAACGTTCAGACATTGAGCGAGTTCCTCCCTTTTTAAGCTTTAAGTCTTGTCAGTCGGTGGGAGCTAATGAGCTGAAGTTAGGGACCGTCACACAAGTCTCTGCCTTCCTTCAGTTTTTAAAATGCGTCACGTGTTTCAAACACACACAGAGCGCGGTGGCTCATGGCGGAGTTGCACATGCGCTTCATCCACACAGATTTGGCTAAATACTGGTTCGGGTTATCGCTTCACTCAGAGGCTACCGTTGTCTTATCGCGCCATGTAACTATTAATTAATTGATCACAATCTGCAAAGAGAATTAGCGCAGCATTCCTTATGACTTGCTTAATTACCAAAGTCATGGGCACTTGGGAAACAACACTCGGCAGCACTCGAAAAATAGGAAATATTTGTCCTGAAGCTGAAGTGGCGTTGTCATAGCGGCGGGCGGGTGGAAACTCTGGTGAGGAACGGAGGGCGGGGAGTGAGATCTGTTAGCTCGGCGCGATATCAATCATCTGGAATTAGAACGTGTCGCGTTGCTCGCAACACCATTCGGAGAAGGA